>NC_016133.3:3213340-3856008 GCF_000005505.3 Brachypodium distachyon | reverse complement strand
CAAGTATTTCTCACCCACCTTCTCCATCGTCTTGCCCTCTTTTGGTCTTAGGAACCCCTCCGCCATCCACTTGCACACCAAGTTGCGTGCCTTGACAAGTGTGTTTGCTGGGAAGCCCGTGAAGTAGAGGAAGCAAGATTTTAGGTCATGCGGGAGGTCATCGAAGCACATAGCAAGTATGTTTTCGAGCCGCCTCCGTTCATTGCATTTGCCCCCGAGGTGCTCAAACACCTTATTCCATTCTCCAGGGTACTCCTTGGTCCGCAAAAGGCCCGACAGAAGCACAACTGCCAATGGTAGACCACCAGTGGCATTGAAGATTAGCTCGGCACGCTCTTCCTTGACATCCTTCTCGACCACATCAGCATAGCGCTTCTCAACTTTCTCATCCATGAAAAGTGTTGCCAGGAACAATTCGGTAGTTGTGTATTTTTCTTCAAATTGATTGAGCTGAATGTTGGTTTGATCAAAGCCCGCAACTTGTGGTTCTTCTTCGGTAGCCTGTGTCACTCTCACTACTCTGCTATTTCTGTTAGCTTTGTCCTTGGGGAGGAAGCTTAGCATGATGTTCCACTCTGTGCTGCTAACTTCACCATCTATAACCAAAAGGTACCTCTTACGCTTCAGTACCTCCCGCATTGTGTCACCGGCCTTATCTTTGGAGCATGTAACAGGACTCTCTGTCAGACGCAGAAGGATTAGCATCATGATGTTGGAGGCACTGAGGTTAGGTCCACAGGTTACCCATGCCTTCACTTTAAAGTGACGCAGGGTCAAGTGCTTCTCGTATCTCTCCTTCACGAGCTTTGTCTTTCCAACACCACTTTTTCCTGTCACGGAGATCAGTAATGGGCGCTCAGTCTTAGTCTCATCAACAAGTGCCTTTTCCAGCTGATTTACCTGGTCATCTCGTCCCACCAAAGGTAGCACAAAATCATCCCTGTAGTTGAATTTTATGTATGTATTAGGATTATATTTTATACACAATGCGAGATTATATGCCCTTTTTTTCTTTCTAAAATTCAAGTTTTAAGTTTAACCAGCAGTAGGCTGTGTACATCAATAGATGCAGAGACCAGGGGCATGCCCTCTTTTTCTAAAATTCAAACTTTAAGTTTAATTGACATTAGACTGTGTGCATCGATCGATGTAGAGACCGGGGGCATGCCCTCCTTTTTGGAAAAAAAACGTTTAATCAGGAGAACAAAATTCCCAAAATGTTTGGAACCTCTATTCTTTATTTAAGAAGGGTGCACATATTAGTAATAGCCAGAAGCAAATGTGTTGTCATCAACATGAAAGAATTTATATCAGACCCAAAAACACTTCTCAAATTATACTATGTGCGTACAGAATTCTAGGGTTCATGTACAATTAATTATATGTTGGAGAAACAACTCAATATACCTCCATCGTGAGAGATTGATGATTAATCTTTGATCCCAGGCCATCTTAGCCAATGTTTGATAGGAGTGTATTTTATCCTCGAGTAGATTGGGTATTTGAGAGGATTGGGTGTTCATCCAGTACTCTCAAAATCCCATTCCACGATAAAACACTAGTATGATAGAGTGTTTTCAATTGACACAAAAATGAGGTATTTTATGGTGATATCTTGGGATTACCCTTTGTAATCCAAGCCTACCAAATGTCTTATTTGACGGTTATAGTGTTACTATATTTGGAGGGAATAATACTCTAAAAACCCTTTGAAATGTTCTTGTACCAAACAAAGACTTAAGGTGTGTGCTTACTTCTTAGAGCAACTCTAGCGGACCCCTTATATGGAACACTCTTAAAAATTATTTTAGATACCGATTTTCCAGGCGGAATTGATACAATAAAAATTATTTTACGATACCGATTGAAAGGGCATTTCCCTTCCTAAGTGTTTTGGTGTTAATGACAACATGACACGTGCATTAACCGTGTGCTCGAGTGTTTCAGATTTGAGATCAAATGGCACAAGACGGTTCGTTGCCCTCAAAAAGGAAAGAAGCGTAGCGGTGTTTAGCGGCTTTTTACTTATATTGAGTCGTAGGAACTCCGTACTATAAAGAGGGAGTCCACATTGGAAGGTAATGGGTGAATCAACTTCACGTACACAAATCGACCATATTTGCACCCACATAAAGCCTACCCAAATTGAGAGAGAGTAAAGAAATTTCAGAAAATCACTTCCAGTGCACCCAGCTCTCTAGGAACCGGAACTTCCGGCCCAAGCTCCGAGTGAACCTCCGGGTGCTCTCTGTTACCATTGACTGGAATATGCGGAACTTCCTCCTGATCCCCGAAACTTGGGATCCCTAACCGGAAGGTGTCTCTTCAAGGCCTCCAATCTTGTGAGGAGGTGCTTGAAGATTCGGGAAGGAGCCTCCAATTAAGTTGTGGAGTTGTGCCCTTCTCCTTGTTTGTAAGGGTTCGACGTTCGCCCTCAAGGAAGCCACTAGTGGAACTCAGCTCACCTTTGTGGTGTTGTGAGAGCTCATCCCACCTTTGTGGTGTGGTGAGTTGGAGAATCGATTGAGTCTTTGTGGCGCCTCTACCTTTATGGTAGAGCACTCCTCCAAACGGAGACGTACACCGACCCCAATAGGTGGAACTCTGGTGAAATCTTCGTCTCCCCGTGTGGTATCATTCTTGCCCCTTTACTTACTCGCAAAGCTTAATTGTTTATCTTGTGCTTCGGCTATCAAACAAGTTTCAATATATTATCTATTGATTGTGCTCGTGCTTCGGCTATTGCATCATACTAGAGGTGTTCATCATTTAGACGTTTTAGTGAACCCATGTATTGATGCTTGTATCCCATAAAAGTGAAAAGAAAAGGTAAAATTTGTTAGTCGCCTATTCACCCCCCCCCCTCCTCCCTCTAGTCGACCATACCGATTTTTCACCGATTCCAGGCGGAATTGATACCATAAACTCGGCCATAAATTAAGAAAAACAGGTGGCGGTAGAATTTGAACAGACAGAACTCAAACAAACATACATAATTTGAACATGCAAACTCGGTTCCAACACAAGGCCAGAATTTGAAGAGAAATAATTTAAACTACGACGCGGCGTAACCGGCGACCTCGCTGACTCGATCCTCCTCCTCGTCTGAGGAGATGACGACCCGTTGGTACCGCCGACTTGGTGCAGTATGCACTACCGAGGTATCACAGAGAGCTTAGTGCTCCAAGTCTTCCGCGTCGGCACACTAAGTGACCGGTGAGTTGTACTATTTGTAAAGGGTAGGTACTACATACCAAGTGTCTATGCACCTATAGTTCTGACATGGTCGGCACCACTTATCACCATTGTCGGAACTCGGAAAGTCCTGCCAAGTTTGAATTCAAACCCGGCACTACCCACCAATGTCAACAAGGCACTATCGGCTATCGCCTGAGTAACGACTGGATTTATGGGTGTGCCTACAAATAGGGACGCAAATTCAGTGAAGTACTGCCCCTGACTTTGGCTGGCTGACATGTGGGCCAACGTGCCATGAGACCCACGTGTCAGCCACCCAAAGTCACCTGCAGTTACGTCACTGAATCCTTCTCCTACGAAAAAGCCCCACACACCTGTTGGTATGGGTGAGATGCTCGAACATATTTTCTACTTAATTAAATCCCCTCACTTTACTTTTTGTAATTAAATAGATTGCTTTATGTTTCCTTGTTGTTGGCTACTAGATATGCATGTGGTACGGATATTTACCGCTTTCCTCGCATAACATACCTTGTTAGGGATAAAATTTGAAGTCTCCTATTCACTTCCCCCCTCTAATAGACAAACATACATAGTTGATCCTTCATATTTGAATTCAGATAACAAAATTCATAGTTGAGTTTACATATATGTGCAATTATGGTAATGTAAACTACTCAGTTTAAAAAAAAAGGAGAAGCGTGTAAAAAACTCACAGCTTTTGAGTCGTAGCTGACATGGCAGTGGATGGTCTCCAAGGGGTGACTGAGTTGGTGTCACTTGTCTCATCGATTTTGTACTTTCCCTTGTTCTCTATGATGCTCTCAAGCCTTGTGTTGATCAATTTTATCCTCCTCGAAAGGTCATGCCGCACGCGCACTTGTGTGGTGAAGCTGCTGAAGAACTTGAGGATGGTACGACTCCAGTTTGGGTACCTTCGTTCAGATTTGTGACATGTGTTTATTAATTAATTTGCTATATTGTAAGCCGTATATACAAAAAAAAAGTCAATCTCAGATGATGAAGCTAATAGAATGATTGAGACAATGATGGTGAGTATCTGTAGATGTCAGAGATATCACACGGTCAGATTACCACACGAAAATTGAAACATTTGATTGGTGTACTCATTTGAAACTTGATTTTCTTAAAAAAAGATTGTTGGAAAAGCTTCAATATCCAAGGTAAAGTAATCTCTTGTCACGTGAAAGTTGATAGGTTTAGGTTGAACATCGAAAAAGGATCGCTTGAAATTTGGCACAAGTAACCTTTTCATGTGAAAATTAATTGGTTTTCTTTTTACGAAAACAGCAATGTCGATTCAATTAATTAAGAGTTGAGATATACACAAGCGTAAGCACGCAAAGAAAAACAAGACAACGGACACATAGCCATCATCACAATATAGTCGGGAGCAACGATCTGAGGAGCGTTCATGACGCCAACAAACGGTTTCAAACCTAGTGTTTGAAAGTTTGATGTGAAACCTAGTGTTCCCAACTGATGATTTCAATTCTGAAACCGTACGAGCTAGCAGCCATGGCCAGGGGTTTGATGCATAATTACTCCACTTTACTAGAATAGACAAAGTTTGAGAAAGTTTGACCTAAGACAAAGTTAAAACATCTTGTATAAAAGATCACCGGGAGTACTGAGAAGATTTCTAGTGCTACCGACTCATAAGGGCCTCCCACACAGTGCCATGCTCAGGAGCAATGTAGAGCGTCCAATCCGAATACAATGGACATAACGAGAGCATCTGACCGTTTTGCACTTAGCCCCTTAAGTTTTCTGTGAATCAAGCCGCGCTAAACTCCTCTCTTTAGTCAGTTTTCTATTTAAACCCTTGAGTTTCCAATGAGTGGTGCTAACGTATTTCTTATTATCATACCATTGAAATGATTGATTCTAACGAAATTTCAGACGACTTGTCAATGAAAGTTCAATGATGTATCAATGAAATAAATACACGTCTGGATTTTCAATGGTGCATCTGTGAAATTTCAACGCGCGTTCGGATTTTCCATGGTGCATCGATGAAATTTCAATGAGATTTTAATTGCGCGTTTGCATTTTCAATGTGATTATAACTGCAAGTTTTGGATTTTCAATGGTGTATCTGTGAATTTTCAACAACGAGATTTGAATAAGGTTTGTTTGAAATTCGATCGATATGAAACAAAATCATGGATTTCAGTGATATATCTATGAAATTTCAACCAGACATCAATGGAAAATCTATGAACCTTCGATGGAACGAATGGATTGTGTGCAAACAACAACAAATTTACAACAAATTTCGCCATCTTATTTCAGATCCAAGAAATCTACGAGAAAACACAAAGACGATTCATCCACAGTTAATGAAATCTTTATGGAACCAAAAGCTAAACCAAATCTGAATTTTCAATGGCGGATCCGGCATGATGCGGCAGATCTAGGCGTCGGTCCTGCGGACGGAGGCGGCAGCAGCCCGCACGGAGGGGACTGTCAGATTCCGGTGGATCTGAACTAGATTACACTCCCGATTTGGAGTACCCGCTATGAGTGGGGATTTGTTCTACGGCTAAACCTAGATGCGAAACAGGAAATGGATAACTTTAGAGTTCCATTTCTTACTTCTCTCGACAGCGAGTTCGGCTTAAATAGCCCTTACAACCAACAGTAAAAGAACTCAGTGAAATTGAGGGAGAAGATAAACAGTAAAATGACAAAGGTAACTGTCGGAATACATCTCAACCGTTGCTTCAACATCTTGACGCACAGCCGTCAGATCTTCGTAAACGTGCATGAACCGTTAAGTTCCCTGGTTCTGAATCTTCTGAATAACTTGACACTTAGCAGCTCGTTCGGTTCAGGTGCTGACAGGGACGCGCGGGCTTGCCCAAGCCGAGCTCGGCAGAGAGAGGCGTCGGTGGCGGCCCGTGGGGAGGTCAGCGGCGGCGCGGGCTCTAGCGGAGGAAGGCTGCCGGCTCACGCGGACGGCACGGCGCGCAGAGGGAGGCGGCGGCCCAGCCCAATCCGGTCCGAGGCGGCGCGGGCTCGCGCGGAGGAACGAGGCCTCGGTCCCGCTGGCTCGCGTCCGGACGGCGCGCGCGTAGAGGTAGGCGGCGGGGGACGGGGCGCGGCCCGGCGGATGCGCAGCGGCGGCGGGGGCGAGACCGCGAGAGGGAGGCTCGGTCGGGACTTGCGAGGAGGAAGGAGGATACGTCGGGAGGGTGGGGTCTGGGAGAGAGAGAGAGAGGAGGGCGTGACATATTTCGAATAAAAATAGGGTTCTATTTGCATATGTGTTAGGGTGGGCAGAGGGATGTCTTTATGTTTAATCGTGCCCGTTGAATCAGATCTCACGTTCCAGGATGCGCTGGAGTTTGGTATCACAGGATGGGCTGGTAGCACAGGAAATCTTATCAGGAAGTACTATAGGTTAACGTTCACATATATATACCGATAGGGTTTTATCCTTTTCCGAATCGCGAAGAAACATGATATTTGGAGGACTCGAAGGTCAGCAAGCTACTTTATCTGAGTTTTCATTTGTCAAGATCGATATTGACTGCAACAAGTTTGATTCATACCTGTTATGTTTATTCTTTATTTTTCAATTCATGAAGCGTGAGATCTTTTGGTTGAGCTCAAGGCTGCATTCCGCAAACTGAATACAAAGAATTCATTTTTCCTATTTGTTTTAGTCCAAACTGCATCTCCGTATTGACATCATTAATTTCTAAAAAGAAATCCAATTTATTCTTATTTAGAATACACATATACATTGATAGGATATGAATGCCATCTTAATACTGATTTTTTGTAAGTTTGTACCGAAGTGTATTTGTTTTGCATTTTCAAATTTATGTCTTATGTTCGTACCAAAATGCAGGGGCGGAGCTACATTGAGCTTCCCTGGTGCATAGGAACCAGGGTCCGAACCATTTTTTTTCCGGCAGCTAGCTTGTGTGATTAGTGTGTGCACCAGGTTAAATTAGTTGGAGTGCACCAGGTGCAAAGAATTTCTTACAAGATGCATCGCTTGTGTCCAGTGCGTGTCCACATGACACAGCTATCTTTGCTTAGCCTGTTGATCCTTGTATCTTAAGTCACGTGGCTTCTTGGTTAGCAGGCATTGGGCATGTCCCTTTAATGGGAACGACTCAACGAGGCCACGGGGAATTGAATTGATCCATGAGTCATGTCGTCGATCGATACTACTTCCTCCGTTTCATAATTTTTATCTCAAATTTACCCAAAAATGAATGTATATGTTCATAAAATATGTCTAGATACATGTAATATTTTGATAAGAATTATGAAACGGAAAGAGTACACAATTACCGGACCGATTAGGTGCTGCCCTGCAGCCATAATTTGAGGTGTAGAAATCCGCCCAAGTTTCTCAATTACAAACATTCCCGATGTAGATTTATCTTAATTATTCCAATTTTTTGCAATTGCATGTACAAGAGATTAATTATTCCAATTTTTTGTTCGAAACATTTAACTTGACAATTTGAAGCTTATCTTTAATTTTATAGCTTATAGGCATCCCATGGTGCATTTTGTATGTGTCAGACTTTCTTTTGCAACTGGTTTCATCATGGGTTTCTTCGTTAACTGCTTATATGTTGTGTGGCTGCGAACTGGTGCACCAGGGTTATTTTTTTCTAGCTCCGCCCCTGCCAAAATGTATTTGTTCAGGCATTTGCATATGATTATGACCACAGATAAATTTGATGATCTTCCTTTCCTATTTCTCACGTATTCCGTGCATCTTTTTCAAGGTATTTATAAAAAACAATAGTCCCGCAGATTGTCGCAAAAACAATTACATTAATTATTACCTGGAGAGGTCGATCTGGAGGAAAAACTGGTCGACAGCGTCCTCGGCGTCGAAGACGGCGTCGCGGGTCTGCTGCAGGCAGACCCTGATGAGCTCGTCGTTGGCGACGCGGCGGCGCGGCTCGGCTTCCCGGAGGAAAGCCTGCATCCACATGAGCTTGTCCCGGAGGCGCCGGACGTCGTTGTTCACCGCCACCATCGCCCGAGCCTCGCTCATCGCCAGCTCCTGCAGCCGACCCACCAGCGGACCCATCACCGCCTCCGCCATGACGACCTCTCTCTTCTTCACAAGCTAATTTCTCTATGCAAATCTTGAATTCTTGATCGATCGTACTTAATTGGGCGCGCAGCAACTGCATGTGGCCAGATCTAGAGTCTATATATACATACGGCCAGGCCATCTCGGCTTGCATAGTGCATATGTACACTGTGCAATGCCAGATTGCCAAAGCAAAATCAGCTACTTTGAGTCGCGATCGAGGGAGGCATGGAATCACTTTTGAGAATACCAAAGACGGTCGTTGAAGCTATCGATCTGCTTTCTTCTGATGTATACATGCCTTTCCTCCCACAAAACGTGATGCTTTACGGGTTAGCTCTATATGCATATGCATGTCTCTCTTGTGCATCAAGATTTTTTTCTTGATTTGGTTTAAGAATGTCCATCGGGCTAGAGGGGTCCGGTCAAGGGGCGACTGTCCTGTCTGATTGGCCCGCTTCGAGCAAGAGAATTTTCTTTTTAAGAGCCCAAGAAGTTTGTTATGACTGGGGTACCGAGTAGTTTGGGCCTAGATGGGCTATTACATGGATTTTGGGGTAGGCTAAGCCTATTTATTTTATTTGCTAGAATATATAGGCTGTAGAGAAATCCCAGGTCTTGGCCCATTTTCCCATGCGAGGCGCTTCTTCGTCGTCGTTCTCAACTCTCTGCATCATATTCTTCTGTATTTTTTCCTCCTCATAGGACGTACCGAGCTTCTCTTTCCTTCCCCATGGTTAAACATGAGATAAAGCCTAGGATCTCCTGCTTCCACGTGGATCATCTCCCTGGCCAATATCTATGCCATGAACGACAAGCTCGAAATCAGCGTTCTTCCATACCGTCAAGCTTGGGGAAAGAGATGGCGCCTAGGGCTGGATGGACCCATGGATGCCTGAAATGGTTCCGACAGGACTCCAATGGGCTGGACTCGTGGCTGGTGAGTCTAAATTGGTTAATTCAGTCGTCTCCATTGTTGACGGCCAGAGATTAGTGAGTTTGAAATTTTGATGTTGCAAACATTGTTTCTACATGCTTCACGCGTCTATGTTTTTTGTTTTGTTTTGATCTTGAGTCTGTTGTGAAGGTTGAATATATTTTGCAAACAAGTTTCTTCGGTGTTGTCCATGTTCTTTCCATACGTTATATGTGTTACATTGCATGGGGCTGCCATCTATTTTCAGCTCTCTCTTTTTTTTGCTGCAACGAAATGAAGATTTGTTGCATACACATATTTTCTTCTTGCATGAGCATGTTCTCAAATGCTGCAGCGATTTCAAATGATTTTCAGCGTGGTTGCAAGAAATAATGTTACAGCGATATTACCAATACGCACTAAAAATGTTGCACACAGTGTTTTCTTTTTTTTTTTGCGGGTTGCACACAGTGTTTTTTATGTAAGGATCTAACGCCCTGGACGGCTAGGAAGACGGCCAAAGAGTTGAAAAATTATCACATGATCGAGGCCTAGCGCACCCTGAAAAAATTCGTGTTATTTAGTCGTAGTGTATATATGCCTGAGTGAGGCCCGGAGAAAGATCCACGAAGCACAGCGAATCCAGGTATCCGCCAAATCATTGCAACTACACCTCCATTCGGCCAACCCGTTCCGTACTTCTATTCATTCTTGAGCTGAAAAACCAATACTTTCGCCTAGAAAAAAGGCGCTGAAAAAACAAAAAAATTAGAACAATCTTGCAGACCAAGTCGGCCTTCCATTGGTCATCTCTGCCGGCTCAGCTCAACGCGGAGACCACCACGACCGCCACCTCCGTCCCCCCACGGCCCACCCTCTTCTTCGCCTCTTCTCCCCTTCAGAGTCAAACCACGCTTCCCTTCCTTGTAATCTTCGCAAGAAGAAGAAGAACAAACAACGGCAACAACAAGGCCAGCAGGCTCCCAGCTCCCCTCATTCCCCGTCCCCATTCTCTTCTCCACCGTCCCGGAGCCTCCCAGCGGGGAACGCAAGGTAAAAGGGCGCGCCTTTTTTTGGGAGTTGGGCTCTTGGTCGTCGGTGGGCTGCGGTTTCCCGGCGAGATTTCTTTGGTCCGGCGGAGGGGGTGCGTGGGATGAACAGCAGCGGCGGCGCTGGGTCGAGCGCCGGCGGATCCGGGGACGGCGGCGCGCCCAGGAGGGCCTCCAGGAAGCCCAAGTGTGAGATCTCGCTTCCCAGTTTGATCCTGCTGCTGTTGTCGCAGCTCCCCTTTTACTTGCTTGCTTTTAGTTGGAGTCTGGAAAAATTGCTTTTCTCTTTGTAGCCTTGGTTTAGTTGTTCTAGTTGGATATAAGTTTGGGGCAGGTAAAGATGTGATTGCGTGAGGTTTAATTTGGGTTGATACTGATTTACGAGACCCTGATTAACTTAGATTTCTCTCTTTTGGATTACACTATATTTTTAGACGAGTTGCTTTATTCATTCATCAAATTTGCCCCTTGCTGTTAAGAACATGAGTTGACTCTTAGCGTCCTTAGGCTCGAGCCAGCCAACTATGTTCTGCAATTTTAAACGACATGCCTTACAATTTCCAGGTCGTCATTGAATTTTTTGTGGAACTGCTAAATTTGCCCTGGTGTTTATTTATTTACCCACTCCATTTCGTGTAATCAGATTCCAAATTCACGCAACAGGAGCTCCCGGCTTGCAAGCCAATTCTTACTCCCAAATGGGTAGGTTGATAGTACGTCTTTTGTTCTGGTGTCAACAACTACAAGCTTTAGCTTGGGAGGGTCAGATGTAGGAGCACCTAACAAATGGTTGTGCTTATGTTTATGCAGGTCATTTCAGTATTTGTTCTTGTTGGCGTCATTTTTGTCCCGATCGGTGTTGCTGCGCTGCTAGCTTCGCATCAGGTATGCAAACTATGCCGTGCAGTGTGTTTGATTGAACGATATGTTTGCTGTCTTTGTTCATATTTATTGTTTTCTTTGCTGTAGGTTGTTGAGATCGTTGACCGGTATGATGATGAATGTGTCCCTTCTAATGTTACTGACAAGCTCGCCTACATCCAGAATGACAGAATACCCAAAATATGTGAAAGAACTCTGACGGTAATGAGCTTAGCTGCATGCTTCTATAACTTCAAATTTGGGGAATGGAAAAAACAATAACCACTAGAGCATTGTATTGTGATAGAATGTGTGATATATCAATTGGTTCACAAATATGCATCTTGGTTTAAGAAGCGAAACAATCCTTGACTGAAATAATTCTTAATTGTATGATGCTGTCCAGGTTCCAAAGGATATGAAGCAGCCAATTTTTGTGTATTACCAGTTGAATAACTTCTACCAGAATCATAGGAGGTATGCAGTATGCTTTCTGAGGCCACCAATACTTGGAAGACATTGAAATGAATGCAATGAATCGTTGGCTGAACTATTTTCATCCAGTTTTTGCAGCAGTTGCATTAAAATGTTTTTTTTGTAAAATAATGTCTTTGTAAATTTTGGTTCTTAAAGGGGTAGCTACTATACACAGGAATAGTTCAGCCACGTTGACAGCCTATGTGGCCAGTCAACCGCACAAGTGACACATCAGCAGAATATGGTAACTTATGCGCATGGTGACCGTATGTGCGACGTTTCACCAAGTTCAGTGACCGTCATTTGCAATTTCCAAAATACATTGACCTAAAACCAAGTTCACTGACCACAAGTGTATTTTACTCATCCCAAAACTATGAGAAGTTGAAAACTTATCTCTGATACATGGAATATATCTATTAGGAAATAATAGACCCAACTATCAAGGAAACTGTTTTATATTATCTCTTATTCAAATGATGTCGGCCCCGTAGAGTTGGTTAACGGTCAGTTTATTCCCTACATTTTTCTGATAACTTCCCCCCAAAGCACTGTTGTGCATGGTAGAATTGAGCTAAAAGTATGAGTATGGTTACATATGCGCACCAATTCCCTCTCTTTCTCTCTGCTAATTAAGGGATTAAATTCCTTATCACTCACTATGTACTAATGTCATGAACACATGTGACGGGAATGAAGGTCATGAACTTACCCGTGACCCTACCCACTATTATTCAGATAGCTAAACAGATATTTGATCTTGGCAGGTTAACGTGGGAATTTGGAAGTTGCTGCTTTGTAACATTGGTTTTCTTTTTCTTTTTCTTTTTATCACTTTGTGCTGTTGTGCGCCCTATTCAGATTTTTTGTCCCTCTTCTCAATGCAATGGTGGAGCTCCTACCTTTTCCCGTTAAAAAAACTCTTTTATTTGCTCAACCTTTTACTTTGTGCTTTGAAAACTCGTTGTGGCATGGTATACTATCCCCTGCTTATATATTACATTTTTCATATCAGATATGTGAAGAGCCGGAATGATGCACAGCTAAGAGATGCTAGTAAGGCAAATGTGACTGACTTTTGTGATCCAGAGAGGGCTGGATCAGATGGAAAGGCAATCGTCCCTTGTGGTCTGATTGCATGGAGCACATTCAATGATACATATATCTTCAAGCACAACAGTAATAACTTATCTGTGGACAAGAAAGACATCTCTTGGAAGAGTGACAGGGATCACAAATTTGGGAAGGATGTATTTCCAAAGAACTTCCAGCAAGGTCCTCTTAAAGGTGGAAAATCACTTGATCCAAACGTACCGGTATGCTTTTGGATTTCAGTTTCGCTCTGCACTGTTAGATTATCGCATATGTTATTATGTAAGGCCAAGGAATTATACTTTAGTATATTGTGGCCATCCAATTTAAACAACTGGCTTCCATACAATCAATTTTCGTTGAGACAGAGTTATACGAGTTCTTTAAATGAGACATTTTTTGCCTTTAAAGTTACTGATTTTACTTACCTTGTGCAGCTGAGTGAGCAAGAGGACCTTATTGTTTGGATGCGTACTGCCGCACTTCCTACGTTCAGAAAGCTGTATGGTAGGATATATGTTGACCTCAAGGAAAATGATACTATTACAGTTACACTGGAGAACAACTACAATACATATAGCTTTGGTGGCAAAAAGAAATTGGTGCTTTCCACCTCGACCTGGCTTGGTGGAAAGAATGATTTTCTTGGTCTTGCATATCTCACTGTTGGTGGACTTTGTTTCTTTTTGGCATTTGCATTCACTTTGCTGTACTTGATAAAGCCAAGGTTAGTTACTTCTCATTTATTGTGTACCGCAATCATATGAAGTTATCTGAAGTGAATATCTGATTTTACTTCTGGCTTTCATGAAGGAAATTGGGAGATAACAATTACTTGTCATGGAACAAAAGCCCTGCAGGCCACTGATACGCTCTTGGAGGTTGATTTCCGCATTCAACATCGAGCAATTGGTCATACGATTAAAATGTATCTTGTACTAAATAGCCATTTTTATTTCAAGCTCTTGTTGAGCACATGTACCAAATAGGTCTCTGTTTGAGCAACACGGGTCAGATGTACATTATAGTGAAACAATATATACACCTTTCTTTTGTTGGAAATTACATTCCCAGAAGGGAAATAAATCTATGGAATGGTCAGATCCTTGTTCAGTGGTGTTGTTTCTAAACTGTTGCATTGTGTACTATTTTCACACTATGTGGTAAATTCTTTGTTTTTCAACACTGTTACATAAAGAAATCGGATGAAATTGGATGTCCATAAAGACAAAAATGATCTGCAATATAAATTGGCAGGAGAATCTTTAAAGGGCCACAAGATGCATACGTTTTTTCTTCAGACAGTCTCTAGACTAACCTGTATGCCTTAAATATGACATGAAACTAGAAGTTCAACTTCAGACATCAGCTCTTCGGGAATGGTCACTGGTCAGTAGAAGATTCTGGCTGTTCCTTTTTCACATCACTCTGAGCAAGTAATTGCTGAGATACTGGCCTTCGGGATATGCAGGATCGATGGGATGATCACAAGCTGCTCCTGCTTGACGTAAGACTGTAACCTTTCGGCCAGCCATTGATGCAGCACCCTTGAAGTTGGAAGCAAGGAGTGAATTTGTTATCATCAATGTGTACTAACAGAAACTTCCAGTGTGAATATAGAAAAGCTAATTGGATGCAGTGTATGTGCTTTACCACCTGATGCCTATAGGCAATATGAAAACATTGTCAAGAACCCAAAAGGGGCTCCAGTATTCATTGGAAACCTACTATCAATATTCAAATTCAATTTGACACAGCGGAAATCACTAAATTTCACCAAGATATGCATTTCAATTGCAATTGTGATAAGATGCTAAATGATGTGGCTGAATAAGACCCACGATTTCATGTGATAGTATGCTGAGTAGTTATGCAATATGAGCAACACCAAATACCTGAATGGTTTTCAGGAAGAGACCGCTTTGGGTCATAGCTCCAGAACAAGAGCATGTCATGAGTAACCCGCCCCGCTTTACCACTTGCATTGCAAGAGCGTTCAAGTTTCTGTACATACCGGATGCACTTTGTAGCACCTACAAATACAACAGAGAATCCCCTTACACAGAGACAATGTGGGTTGAATGTGTACAGACAGTCTGACCCTGGGACAAAGGATCTTACTATGTAGTACTCCCTCCGTCCCATATTAAGTGACTCAAATTTTCCCAAATATGGATGTATCTATACCTAAAAGGCGTCTAGATACATGTAATATTTCGGCACTTAATATGGGACGGAGGGAGTATATGCCAAGGGACAAGTATAGTCAGGTGCCTATTTTGTACTAAACGAAGGATTCATGAATTTTGGGATGTACAACATGCTTCAGAATTCACATCCATGTATGAAATCATAATGAATTCAGATTAACAACTGCAAGATCTGTAACCCTCACAAAAAAATAGTGAATGATCATGTACCTTCTTCCGAGGTGCCAACTTTGGAGGATCAAGGATTACCAAGTCCCATACCTCATTTCTTGAAATAGCACCTTTCATGAATGCGGTTGCATCTTCTTTTAGGAATGAAATTCTCTCAGCGTTCAGCTTATTCAGAAGAATATTCTCATTGGCGAGGTCTAGAGCTGATCCGGATGAATCAATGCCTGAAAATGGATATACTATTTCAAATTATCCTTTTTACGAGCCAAACCTGTGGACTGTTTATAAAGTGGCACTAAAAAGGATATGCTACTGCGGAGTTTCCAACTTAATGATGCAACTAAACTAGAATTTAATTGTGATCAACTTCAGAAGCATCCAAATAGAACTAAAAGGGTCTACTAGCTTACAGTATTATACCAATGACATTATTAGCACCACCCTTTGCTGCACTGAGAGCAAAACCACCACTGTAGCAGCAAAGGTCAAGAACCCTTTTGTCCTTGGAGAGTGTGGATACAAAATTGCGGCTCTCCCGTTGATCTGCATAAAACCCTGTCTTCTGACCCTCCATAGAGACTATATAGACAATGCCATTCTCCATAACCTGGAAGTAAGAAAAGCAATTGACAAGTGTCCGAAAAGATGAGCAATGCCCAGCGAGGTATGCTGGCTGCCCACCAGAGTTCGACCCCCAAGGTTGCATTCTGGTGGCTCACCTTGCGAAAATCAATATATGTATCTACATAGTGTCCGGATGCAATCGCGCATCTCTTACAGTTTATATTAAAAAAAATTAGCAGTGCAACAATGCAAGAAGAGAAGATTGTCAAATCCTACAAGTTATTGAAATGCTGAATAGAGTGAGTGCTAAGCTGCTATGTTAACTGAGTATGGCAAAATCTGTTACTCGAGTTGAAGTTAAACCACACTTAGCATGACCTCCTAAAAATCAAAACACTAAACCACAATTTTAGAATATCCAAAAACCAAGTTAGCAGGTTCACCTTCACTGTTCCGGGGTGTGAAGAAGGTGCATGCTCTTTTTGTTCTGATATATCTAATCCTTCTTCTTTTAGAATATCAGTTGATGACCTCCACTTTATATGATTGACATCACTAACTTTGTTAACAAGGAACTGGATTTCTTGACTATATTTCTCAACCCAAGCAGCAGATGAAGCAATCACAGCAACATCAGCAAAGATATCCACTATCAGACCAGACAATCTGCATCATCAAATCGATGAACAGCAATTTGATAGTTGGACTACTATGGAAATTGCACAAAGTCAAGAATGAGATAAATCCCTAAAGATTCCTTAGAGAGAAAACAGAGTAGTAGAAGTCATTCATTGTTGATGATCAGCATCACTGCTGCATGCGGTGAACTCAAGAAACAATAATTTCGATTTATTGTTCTGTATTGTTTATACAAATTACAAAGGTTGAACTATTTTTAGGACCATACATACCTAGAAGTAGAAATGGTGCTGAAGGCTGAACTAATCATGCTCCTTTTACCAATTGGTCTTAACAAAAAAAAATCTGGCAACTAAACTTCAAAAGACAAGAGAACAATATATACCTGTCACCTTCACTGTTTATGAGGCGATAGGCATTTGTATTAGTTGAGGGGAGGCCCAAACTACGCCGTAAATCCACAGCAGAAGATATCCTTTCTTCGAGCAGTCTTCCCATATTTAGTGCAGAGGTTGGATCTCTGAGCAAAACCAAAATTGGGGATATTTCAGCTTAGGTTCTAAAATTTTCAGTAACCATATAACCTGAACAGTCGTGTCACCTTTTGGCCTCTTCTTCCAGTTGCATTAGCCGAACACAAAACATAGACACGGAGTTATAGAGACCCCACCCAATAGGTTTCTCTGACCCATCAGCTACCAAAACAACATCACCAGTTTTCGGAGGAGGTCTACCAATTATTCTATCGACAGCACCACTGTAAACCATTGGACTCCCATCTCGGAATATTTGTGTCTTGCCCTTCTTTAATACCACTCTTGCCAAACCTGAAAAAGGTGTTTCGATGTTAGTATTTACTTCAGTTCAAGTGGAAGAAAAACAAAAAAAAAGCTTCCTGTCTACTGCCCATATTCTATATTAACCCAACACGAAGAATCGGAGATGCTTCATTTCAGCATGCCAGTACATGGAGGAAATCTAGCCAACTGCTGGCCAAGGCCTACAATTCCACTTTGTGTTAACGCTCACAACACATACAACTCTTCTGTGAAATGACTTAAAACGAATTATGGACCATCTCTAGTGCACTGCGATTACAGTTGTTGGTTAATGTTGTTACTAACAGTAAAAATGCTGGATAATGTACTACTTGAGCAAAAATGCCCAAATATCCAACACAAAAACGATAGCTTCTGAGAACTGCTAAGCCCTGACTGAATGAGCAAACAACACAAGCAATCAGCAATGCAGGTTGTCATTCCAGGCTATCAAACTAAGGACCGCGCATATCTCTAGACATAACGCCACACCGCATGGTAGAGCCTTATTTCATTCACTCAACTGACACGAAGCGTCTGGCTAGTGGCTTTCAAATTTCACCCTTCACGTAAGTTAGTGCTGGCTATAATCGTAGGGAACAATGAGCGAGCATTGGCAATTGGGCGACCCATGGCGATATCGAAGCGTGACAAGGAAATCAGTGCGTAGTTCAATTGGGGCATTTCCGCAAACAGGGCACCGTCATCCACCTGCCGTGCCGCCACTACACCAGAGCGGGTTTCCCTTTCCCAGCACGGCAGCACCGCACGCGCAAGCGCGGTAGACAGCAGAGGATAGAAATTGAAGAAACGACATCGCCGTTGCGCGACTGGCAGCACGCGACGCGCCTACGGCCTGACATAGACTATACTGGCATTGGGAAACTAGTCGGATGAGAAGGGGGAAACCTTTGCGGTCGGCCGCGAGCTCTTCAAGGGCGGAGGAGGAGGCGACGGCTACAGCGGAGGCTGCGGGCTTCGTGAGGCGCGCCCTGACGAGCGCCGGCGCCGCGCCGCCGCAAGCGCGGAGCATTGCGTCGTTCGTGTTCGCGTTGGCTATTTGCCTCCCCTCTCCGCTGTAGGGAAACTGGCTGGGAGAGACTTGTGGATTGATATTTCAAGGTGCTCATCTCGTGTGTATGCCTCTGGAACGTGGGCCATAATTTATTTGTATTGCCAGACTCCTTTTTCTCGAAAAAAAAATCACGTCTACTATATTTTTACGGCTGTCCGTTGCTTGAAATTTTATAAGGAGCACAATTTTTCTGTCAATTTAAAAATAGTTTAGTCAGCAATAGTAGTCTTCCGATGGAGATCATTGCACTAAGTGAATCCTGCACGAATCTCTATAATAGTAGGAGACGGTTGTTTCATGTTTGCATTGCACTTAGTCAATCTCGATTTCTCAAGCATAAATTCTTGAACGGTCACTAACTTCTAATTCAATTTTCAAATTTTGTACTATGTAAATTTTTATATGAGAAGCATGGTACAGATGCAGTCGAGCGTACTTGTTGACGGATACATCGCTTTCGCTGAGAAAAGAAACATTGCCTTGTCTAAACCTGCAATAATTCGACACAAATGCATCCATGTCAAACTTAAAAATTAAACCTGAGTAGTCTGATTTCACAGAAGAAACCAAATTTAAGTGGATTATACAAATGTTTCTTCCCCAGATTTCATTTCTCCGTCGTATACATTCTACTCAGCTATTCCTGGTGGATCTCCGGTGGCGGTGAGCCACTGCCGGGCAGAGACGAGGTCCGGCAGCACCACCGCGCCGGACCGCCGCCATCGCTCGGCCTCAGCGGTCTCAAACCTATCCAGCAGCAGCCCATGCATCCCAACAGCCCGCGCCGGCGCGTAGTCCTTCTCCAAGCTGTCACCTATATGCAGCGCCTGCTCCGGCGCCACTCCCCCCGCCGTCTCCAGCGCCATCTCGTAGATCCTCCGGTCCGGCTTCTCCACGCCCACGACGCCCGAGAACACCCCGAAATCCCACTCCGACCCCTTCATATTCATCGCAGACCAAACCAAAATAGAAGGCAAATAATGTGAGTAATTTTCAGCGTTTACAGCAAAGCAGAGATTATGGTGTGGGCAATGCATATGCAGCTAAACTAGCTGACCTGGTTGAACCCCAGCTTTGGCAGCACGAGGTCTCTGTACCCTTGATCCGCGTTGCTGACGATCCCGACCATGATCTTCTTCTCGCCGCGCAGCCATCTCAGGAAAGGTTGGGAGTCGGGGAAGACGGTGTAGGGGGCAGAGGAGGCGAAAACAGAGTAAATCCGGCCGAATATCTCCTCAAACGCGTCATCTTCGTACTCACACCCAGCCTACAAACACCAAAAGAGCATCAGCATTAGCTCCTTGGATCAAGAAAAATGAGCATTCTCCTTGGACTTTACGAACGTACCCTGAGGAAGGAGTCCCGGACGCAGAGCCTCCACCAGTGGGAGTCGGGCATCCCGGAGGCGTGGCCGAAGCAGGGGTGAGTCCTGGACAGCTCGGCGTAGGCGGCCTTGAAGCATTGGTGCATGCGGGCGTAGGCAGGGATGCGGGGCGCCCCGGCGGACTTGGCCGCCGTGCAGTAGTAGTCGCCCAGATGCCCCCTGTAGGCGATCAGCGTCCCCGTCACGTCCACGGTCACCAGCCGCAGCCTCGACACCAGCGCCATGATCTATCTCATCGCCTCCTGCCAAATCATGTGTAATGTAAACTATCTGTTTCAGATTCTGTTTCCAGGAGCCCACTTGCCGGATCATATTGGAAAAGGATTTGAAAAATCAGTGTGGAATCTGCAGGCAGCAGCTCAAGCGAAAGATAATAATTATGCTTGTGACGACCAAACCTCATTGCAAATGGAGCACCGGTGGTAGAGAACTTTGGCAAGGGAAATCAGAAGGAGATCGTTTCTTCAGTTCTTCATCTTGGGTTAACTTATAACATGAGTGCCTTGATCTGCAGGGCAAGACGGGAGCAAGCAAGAAGCTATGAAATCGGTACATGTCCGAGTTCAGGTTACCATTCCCAGGAGGAAAGATTGGATCGAACTCCTTGGACCAATCCAAGCAAGAATAATTAAATCCCACATTTTGTTGCCGTTTGCACTACTTCTCAAGAAAAGGGAGCAGGGCAAGTCTACTTGCTTTACAAGAAATCTTTAAGTGCGAACAATTGGGCAAACTCCTGATTATGGAAACGCTCATAAAGACCAGTATTGAAAATCATACGCACGGAGAAATGTACATTACAACTCTTTATTTTTCTTGTAAGAATGTACTCCCTCCGTTCCATAATTCTCGTCTCAAATTTGCCAAAAATGTATCTATTCCTAAAATGCGTCTATATACATGTAATATTTCGACAAGAATTATGGAACGGAGGTAGTACATTACAACTCATTAGGAAAAAGGTTGCAAGAACCAGAAGAACGCATCAAAGATTAAAGATCACGCGGCGCAGAGAAGCGATACACCATGATCTTGGTTGCGCTGCGTAAAACAGGCTTGCACAATGAATTCACAAGAGGCTGTAAAGAGAGATATAGGGTAGATACAACTGAACGGATCTTTTAAGAACGAAACGAGAACTGTATCCGCTAAAAAACAGATCCAGGTCTTCCAGTACGAATTTTACAGGGCGTACCTCGCTGCCTAGACAAATATCAGGTACAGCTACCAACACAGCACACAGATCTACCTTGACAGTAAAGTTCACAATAAAATAGACAAACACATGATGAAGGATGGATTGATGGTGGTTGTAACATGCATTGCATGCCCGTATTATACTTTGACATATGTTCTACGACGGCGCTATTCTTTCGCATCTTCGGCATCTTCTTCATATTCTTCATAAGCATCGTCATCGTCGCTGTCGTACTGTAGAAGGCTGAAGTCTTTAGATGATTGTGACTTGAGCCTTTCTTGGATTCTTTCCTTGATGGCAGTTCCCTGATGAATAGCATAGATCAGCATGGGGTTCCTATTGGTATATAGCGGCAGTAAACTACTAACAGGTGAAGGTAAACTAACCATTGAATGGCAACCTTCCTCAAATTTCTCTAGAAAACCAACAACCCAGCGATCTGCGTTTTCAACCCACTCTTCCTGGAGTTTTGCCACTGTACTCCACTGCAAAATATCCAAAACTTTATCAGAACGCATGAACAAGTAGATTTTAGAAGGCCAAGTACCATGATCCAAATTAGCAGATGAACCTGGAATCTAAAACCAGGAGAAAAGGTAGTGTAGTGTTTTGATTTTGCAGAGGCATACGGGATGCACACAACTTGTGTATCGAATACCGTATGTTTGACCATCAAAAGATTAATTGAACTAGATTGACAAGAAAAATTGTGCATAGTACATGTCAGACTATACAGATGGTAAAGTTGAGTATACACATGGCATGGAACATGATTGAAGCTAGTTGCGAAAACAATTTAAAATTGCACAAAAAGCTAATGTATTGGATCCAACCCCCGGGTTCAACTTGGTTCCACGAAGCAGAAGTTAGTAGAAACATTATTTAGTCTACAAATGGCATAAAAAAGGATGACTTGTTTAAATGGCGTAGTTACCACATGAATTATTTTAACTAATCACAAAATCATAAGAAACATGAGGCGAGCATTGCTGCATCAACCAACCGATGATGGATATCTAGAGAACTTAACATGGCCTAGCATCTACTTGATTATTAAAATTCCACTTCAACAAAAATTAAGAGGACAGTGAATACAAGTACCTTTTCTCCTACTTTTTCTTGGTGCTGCTTCACTTTGTCACGCAGCGTTTTCAATCCCATGTTAACTCTTAGTCGTTTTTCCTGATACGATGTATAAGGCATCAGTCAGGAAGCCAAATATGTGACGCTACACATTACAACAACAAAACATCGTGCGAGTGGAAATTGTTTTTAAAGATGGGGTTAGTATAACATGCCTTCACATAACTGACACCAAGATCATTTCTGCTGTACCCCCTGGCTAGATTCCGCATAACATACTCATTATAATCCTTAATAATACGCATTATAATATCTGATGTTGATATCCCTTCTGTACGCTTGGTCTCCTTAAATTTACCAAGTTTTTTAACCTGATAAAACAAGATGATATTACTCACTGTCAAAGAACTCCAGACTAAAAGGTATTCTGCCTGTTAAGACAATTGTAATCGATATTACATTACAATAGCTCAGTTTGGAAGTTAAAGACTCACAAAGTCATAGACATCATAAGCAGATCCACTAGCATCAGCATACCTGTGCAGATTCAGATAGGAAATATAGTAAATAGATAAATTAAGATATTTGAATTTCGTATCATTCAGCGTGCAAGTCCAAATATTTTAAATATCATCTAAACAAGGAAAAGAGAAGTGTTGAAATAAACAAGAATATGCATCAGAAATATTTACTGTGTTCCTCACAAAGAAGGAAAATAAAAAGTATTACATTCTAGACAAAATATAAGAAAAAAAATCACTGCATCGCAAAATCATCAAGATCTTTCAGGACTGAATGCTTACGGCAAAGAATCATGTGCAACAAAATCGATGTTATGCTTATCCAAGAACTCTTTTGTAACCACCCATGGGGCATCAGGAATGACTTCATCAACCCACCTTGGAATAAAGGATAATATATACAAATATTAGCAGCTAAAAAATACTCAAAGAAATGTTCAATATTGTTGGCTTGTTGAATAAAATAAAGAATGATATGCAATTACTTGCAGTGGCGAAGTGATTCATATCTCTCCTCTGCAGTCATAACAGTTCTTCCTTTGTACTTATGAGTCAACTCATCGTTGCAGCATCCAACGAGAAGATATGCATTAGGAAACCTACAGTTTTACAGACAGCTCAGTCCAAGAACATCTCACATTGCAATAGCCCTATTAAGTTAATTTCTGTAGGATCATTGGGATGACCATTAATAAATCCAAACCCATCTATAGTCAAATGTACTTGGTCTATGAAATCAACAGTAAAGAACTGAATCTTAGGCATATTTTTACACAAGTAAATATACTGTTTGGCAAGATCACTGCAGAATGACTTCTAAAGATTAAACACGGCTTCATACTTGAAAAACAGGGCATGGATGCAAGCGCAAGGTTCCTTACACAATGTTGTGTCATAGAAAATTCTTGTCTTTCCCCATAAATAACCAAAAATGCTTTACCCTGTGTGCGCATGCCATAAGTATACTAACATCATGTTATGCACAAGCTGGAATTTTGAGAGAGAGAAAAGTAGCAAAACTGTGAGATTGTAATTTATATATTTTGCAGAACTGCAGACAGAAAAGTAATTGTTGGCGCACATGACTTTAAGTACCATCAATGCAAATGACCGTTGAGATAGGGCTAACGGACACAGAGCGCATTTAAAATCAGGTACTGATTTGGGCAGGCAACATGTTTCCTAAGAAACCAATTTCCACTCCACGGTCGATTCAAAAGAATTGGAAGATGCTAAGCACCACGGGAAAGTAGAAACTTGTATCTGAGAAGAACATAATCGTAGTCCCAAGCCTACAGTACATAAGCCCAATTACTCCACCAGTCCATGCCAACGGAGCAGTATCAGTGTACATGATGCAATAGCAGTAAATGGACAAATAAAGCCAAATCACACTGCATTATTCGGTGGAACCTACCAAATAAGTGATCTCCCACTGAATGATCCATTACATGGCAAAGAAGAAAAGGCCGCCCAGAGTCACATCACGTTAGGTAAAACATACCAATACTGCTAAATCTTCTCCCCAGCATGGCAGAGGGACCAAGGGATCCACATTTTCCACCAAAACATTCATGTAATTGCCCAAAAAAATTGGGTGGGGGTACCAACAGAGTCATCATCAAGCAACCCACTAATGAACAACATTAAGTGCAGACTTTCCAAACCTAATCACTGGAATGATCCACTGAATTGGGAACCAGACATAGTAAGTCGAGGCCATTCCTCGAATAGTAACCGCGAGGGGTTTTCAAAAACGACTTTTTTACGCAAAACCACACTCCAGCGCACTGAAACCACAAAATTAGGTGTGATCCGCGCCGCAATCGGGCGAAGCAGGCCGTATCTGATCCCAATTCCGGACATAGTAGACGCAAGGGGGCAGATCGAATTGGAACCGAATAGTTAGGGCCGGAGCCGAGGAGGAGATCAGGAGAGGGACAAGGTAGGGGGTTTCTCACGACTTCTTGGCCTGCTCGAGCGACCGCGCGTGGCCGAAGTGGAAGAGGTCGTAGATGCCGTCGGCGTAGACCCGGATCGGCCTGTCCGCCTCCTCGCCGCCGCCATTGCTGGTGGCCCTGTCCTCGACCTCCACGTCACCCTCCGCCTCCTTCCAGTCCTCCTCCTCCTCCTGCGAGGACTGCGGCGCCGGCGCCGGCCCCGCTGCCGCCTCGGCCTTGGCGTCGGCCATGGGAGCGGCTCGAGAAGGTTCGGGGGAGAGCGCAAGAGGGAAGAGGAGGGGGCGTGGCGTGCGAATGTCGAAGCCTCGAGGCGGAGTCGAGGGAACAGTACGGGGGAGTCCCCGACCCTGGGATACATTACATAAATGACATGACGTAGTTTTCAGGTTCTCTGTGTCACTGTCGTGTGGGGCCGGGTGTCTGACTGTGACTGCTAGTGGTAGGACCAGGTCACCGTCCTAGTCGGCAAGGCAGGTGGGGACACGTCACACCACGGACGAATTCTCTGGCTGGGGTACTTTTTTTTAGAGAGAGAGGGAGCACTGGGTGGGCTGCTGTGTCCGGCCACCGCGTTTTGGGCCTAATCGTTGTTTTCGGCCCGTGAGATGAGTGGAACTGAGCCAACATAAGCGGACGGCCGGTGCGGGGAAGTCAAGCCCATCTACACTTGTCACGGTGCTGGGCTGCTGTCCCAAAGGGATCCTAAGTTTTTGTGCATTGACAGGCCGCCTGGCTGACAAGTTTCTCTGCGGGAAAACATTTGTTCTGGACTACAAAAGATCAAATTCCGCTCAAAAATGAAAGAACGAAAATTCTATTTTCAAGCCGTCCGGTGGCTGCTCTTACGCGCAGACGCGCTCCGCTCCATCCGATTCTCTTGATTTTTTTTTGCTCCGTCCGATTCACATATTTGATTTCGTCCGCTTCTTCCTTCTTTTCAATTCCAATCAATTCCCTCTCCTCCCCCACGAGCAAAGGCAGCGCCCACCTACTCCATTGCTCCGCTCTCCTCGGCCATCTCGACGGCTAGCTTCGTGCAACACTCCGGTGAGGGCTGCGAGACGGTGGTCGGTGGGAAGGGCAGCGCAAGGCGATCGGCGGCGACTCGCACCTCGAGGCACGCGCGGGAGGTCCCTGCCTCCGTTGGGGAAGAACCAGCCCTTGCTCCTGATGGCTAGCTTCGCCTCTGCAACACTCCGATGAGGGCGGCGACGGTGGTCGGTGGGAAGGGCAGTGCGAGGCGACCGGCACCTCGAGGCACCTCGACCAGCACCCCGGATCCTGCCTTGGTCGTCGTGTGGCAACAGAGGAGAGGGGCGGACTAGATCAAGGAAATCAGGGTGTGGCCAACGAAGTACTCGACGTCACCAGCGAAGGTAAGCACGAAGACGGGGCCTCCGACCTGGTGTGGTGGAGTTCTATGGCGGGCTTGGTGATTGCGTGGAGCCATAGATTGGAGATTTAGTAGCGTCTAGTTTTAACTCACCACAACAGCGAAGAACTCCACTAAGAATTGCTCATCTGGTTAGTGTTTTTTTTGGCTCATTTTACTCTTGAGTTACCAACATAGCAATTTTGTAGTTACCAATACTCTAAATTATAGAGTTACCACCCTCACATGATTAGCTTACCACCATAGTGCTGGCGAACCTTGCATAGCTACCAAGTTATGCAGATTATATCACTGTAGTTATCACAATATCATTTGTGGAATTACCCGACTGATTAGCTTATGGTTACCACTTGTCATTTATATAGTTGTAAAAGCTTTGAATTTGATATTACCAACATGGCACTTATTTAGTCACCGAGGTTTTCGTGATATAGTTATCACCAGATCACCAATTTAGTTACCCAATTGTTTAGATATGATATAGCCTGATAACTAATTGTGAATGTTTTGGTAACTCATATATAATAATTGGACTAGTAACTTCTAAACTGCAGCAAAACTCGTTGAAATGTAAGTAATTTAGTTCTAATCTCGAAGCCGATAACTCATGTATTATGGGCTGATAACTTCCTGAGTTCAGAGAAGTCATCAAAACATTCCAAATGAGCTTTAGTTTTCTAGCTGATAACTCATTTGTGAATAGTCCGATTACTCACACAATCACCAACATGGCACTTATTTAGTCACCAAGCTGTTGGTGATACAACTATCACCAGGTCACCAATTTAGTTACCCAACTGTTCATAAATGATATAGCCTAGTAAGTAGTTCTGAATGTTTTGGTAACTCATGCATTATCGGGCTGGTAACTTCTAAACTACAGAAAAATTCTTTGAAATGTAAGTAATTTAGTTCTACTTTCAAAGCCGATAATTCAAGTATTAAGAGCTGATAACTCCGTGAGTTCAGAGAAGCTATCGAAACATTCCAAGTGAGCTTTAGTTTTCTACATGATAACTCTTTTGTGAACAGTCGGATAACTCACACACTTACCGACATAGCACGTATTTAGTCACCAAGGTGTTTGTGATATAGTTATCTCTAGGTCACTAATTTAGTTACCCAACCGTTCAAATATGATATAACCTGGTAACTAGTTGTGAATGTTTTGATAACACATAAATTATTGGGCTGATAACTTCTAAGCTGCAGCAAAAGTCGTTTTAATGTGAGTAATTTAGTTCTCTTTTCAAAGACGATAACTCACGTACTATGGGTTGATAACTTCGCGAGTTCAGAGAAGTCATCGAAACATTCCAAGTGAGTTTTAGTTTTCTAACTGATAACTCATTTGTGAATAGTCCGATAACTCACACAATATTGGATGGTAACTTATGGATTTTAGAAGGCCAATAGAGTCTCCGAAACAACCTAGATAAGATGCAGTGTTGAAACCAACATCGCCTTGTGAATAGCCTGGTAACTTAATACCGGCTAATACTTTTGAGATCCTAAAGAGCCGCTGAAACATTCTCAAGTGAGATATAATTTTCAAGCCGATAATTAGTTGTGAATGGGCTCGGTAACTTGTATACTAATAGTTGGTAACTTCTAAATTTGAAAAAAGTTGCTGAAACATATCCATGTGGGATCTAGTTTTGGAGCTCTTGTCGTGATAAACTCAACCGTGGAAACGGATCGTAAATCGGATGTGTCATTACGGAGTTAAAGTGTTTTAAAGTTTGAAATATGAGAAATCTTCGTTGACATGATCTTTTTTTTGTCTTATTTGCATGCATGATGTGCTTTCATTTGAATTCCATAGAGTAGCATGGGGGTGCAACGCTTTCTCTACCTGTCGCATGCTCGTGCTTGCGGGAAAATATCGAAAGGCAGGAGGGCGGGAATCGTACGGTGATTATGACAGTTACCATACGGCTGTCACATAGTCCAATCCATGAAAGAAAGATCAAACGTATGTAATATTTGATGATCAATAAAGCTAGCTGAAATATGAAGTTCCCTCCGCAATGATCGAATCCACTTGGCATATCAAGCGTCCCCGGAGATACATTTGGGGTGTAAAATATAAAATTCTTTCTTCCAAATTACAAAAACTCAATTGATTCTTTTTCTTCAGAGGATTGCCTTAGTGCCTCTGCAACGATTGAATCCGCTTGGCATATCGAGCGTTCGGTTCTTCCCTCAGCGAGCAAAGCCCCGGCTACTAGTACTATCACTACAACTCATCAATTTATCTGCTCTAAACTGCATTACAAGTTTACTGATACACTCCTTATACCCTTAATCTACACCTACGTACCTCTCTACGTGTGAATGCTTGACGGCCCCGTGAAAGACACATGTACGCGCATGTGCGTGTAGAAAAGAGGCAAACAAATGGAGGCGTGGTTAATTAACTAACTCCCGACCGTGCTATAGTTAATTAATCCGAGCTAAGTAGCTAACTTCGATCAAGTTGGCACGGCAGTTGCGACTTTGACTTGGCATCATCATCAAGTCGTCATGGCAGACCTCAATCAATGGGTCCCCACTTATACGTGCTAGTACTCTCAACGTACGGCCGAGATCGGCCCATCCATCAGTCCATCGCCCATACGTACCGTTGATGCATACTGCATCGTTTATTCTCACGGCGTTTATAAATGTCGTCAGATGATAAAATAAAATTATATATTTTGTTTCGGCTGATCTTTGTATTTTTTTTTTCTTGGCGTGGCGAAAGGACAGAAAAGGGCGCATTTATTAGGGGGAAAACAACATGTGATGAATGGGGCGCGGCGACTTGACCAGCTAGCGGGCGGCAGGCAGATGCATGCATTGGCGGTTGCTTGTAGTCTCCAACTTTGCTTCCCACACAATCTAAAAGAAGATTCCTCGCTTATCAAGTCGCGGCACCGAAAGCTAAAACTATATTTACATGCCTTCCTTCCGTTTCACATTCACCTTCTTCTTCTTCTAAGTATACAGTGTAGCTTACTTACTACAGCTAATTACACTGCCTTAACTGAACCCAGCTAACCCTGCATAACTTTGACTGATCTCTACACCTGCAAGGCCAACAAAAATTAATTACGGAGCGGTTTTGACAGTGGATGCAACAACCGCAGCAGCATCGATCGTCGTCGGCCGGTCGGGGTCGCATGCAGAGAGCATCGGAGGAAGCAAGTTAATTAAACCATGGATGGATCATGGATGCAGAGCTTGCTTCCTGGCCTGGCTCTCTGAATGATTAATCAGGAGTGTCGTCGTTAATTGATAATCAACCGAAGTTGTAGCCGTTGGTGTTGTTAGCGGACGCCGGCCTTGGCATCATCTGGTGCGCCGCCTGGATGCTCTGCAGCAGCATCCTGTCCTCCGCCGACGACTCGAACCCCTGCAGGAACATGTCCCCGCCGCCATGGTGCATGCCGTAATCGCCTCCGCCGCCGTACTGCTGGTGCTGCTGCGGCCGGAACAGCTGGCCCTGCAACCCGGCCGGCGCCGGAGACGACGAAGACGACGGCGGCGGCGCGGCGGCGAGGTGGCCGCGGCCGAGGTGGTGGTGGTGGTCGAAGGACATGACGGCCGACGTCGGCGCCGGGCGCACCGGCAAGGCGCCGCCGCCGATGCTGTAGTCGGCGCCGGAGCCGAAGCTGATGACGGGGCCGTTCGCGCCGGGCGGGCCGTAGGGTCCGGAGGGGATGCCGGTGAACTGCTGCACCATGGCGCGGAAGTTGGAGGTGTCGGTGTTGAGCAGCGTGACGGGGGCCCGGCGGGACGCCCTGGACCGGCGGCGGGCCGGCTTGCCGACCCGGCCCGCCTCGACGCCGGGCGCCGAGCGGGCCGGGCTCGTCCCGCCGCCCGATCCCCCCGACGTCGGGCTCGACACCGTCACCACGCTGCCGCCGCCCTGGTCCGGCCCATTATTCGAGCTCCCTCCGCCGCCACCGCCGTAGAGCCCAGACCAGTGGGCCATGTTGGCGCCCGCCTCACCCATAATTAAGCTAGCTAGTATAGCTAGTACTGCTAGTAGGGAAGGTGAGAGGAGGGAGAAGAGTTCTGGAGCTGGACGGGGAAGGAGGGTACTTATAGGAGCCCCGGCGACGAGTCAAAGGGGGCCGCGGGGAGGAGGTACTATTGGCCGGTGGATGGAGAAGGGACGGCTGGGATGTGGTTTTTACAGGGTCGCCTTCTGGAACGTGGATGACTGGCTGACCCGGCCGTCCGGTGCGGCGCCTTCCTGGAAGCGTCGCTCTTTTGGGCGGGAGCGAACCAGGTCGTTGTTGGCGCCGGGGCCCGCATGCACTCAACGGCGCCGTTAACTCCAGGCAGCTCAGCGGCTCAGCCGATGCCTCTCTCTTGTTTGAGAAGGAAAGGAGATACTTTCGTGAAGGTGAAATTTGATCAAACTTTGGGTCGCCGGCTGGCCTGTCGGGCTCGCCGCCGGCTGGGCGTATGTACGTGTGTGAGCACACGCGCGCGCTGGGCGGCGTGGGGACAAATCTTACTCCTATATCACTGTCGATTTGATCTCTTTCAATCGTGAACTTGAACGAAATCTTTGAGGTGTGCATGCGTGTTTGGCTGACCCGGCCGGCAAATCGCGCTTTTCACGTTGATCCGTGCATCGGCACTGTCCGTGCTTTACAGGACATGCATGGTAGATCGATGTGCGTGTGTGTGAACCCGGGGAAGGGACGAGAGAATAAGGTGGCATTGGCATATGCACGCGGAGCGCAGGCCGACAAAGCGTAAAAACGACCGGCTGGGGTCCGGCACGAAGGCGCAGCCCCGCGAAGCTTCGGCCAGAAGCCCAAATCCGGTCGATCGACGGGCGCCGGCGTGGCTTTGCTCGATCCTCATTCCTCCGCGCCCAAAGCCGACGGCGACGTGCAATGGAGACTGCACTGGCTAGCTTTAGCTAGCTAGCTGTTCGTGTTCGTACCTACACGTACGTAAATCGGCACGTGCCCATTTAATTTAATTTAATTTAATTTAATTTGAATCCTAAATCGAGGGTACGACGACATGAATATATGCAGAGCCAAGAGCTCGATCTCCAGACATTTACCGGTTAGGCTTCATACCGACTGCCTTTGCTGGTGGCCTCGATGGAGAACCGCCGGCAAAGGCTTTGCCGAGAGCATTTGTGTCTTGCAATGCTATTCTGGCAACACTAGAACAGAATAGCTGGGAGGGGATCGAGCAGGGCGCGCAACACGTATAAAATCTAACTCTTTAGGGCCTCTGGGTGTAGGTGGATGTTGTTGTTGGGGGAAGCTAGAGGGCCGGTTTTTGTTGGTTGCGTTGGCTGGCCGGTCAACAAGATTTGGTACGGCCAAAAGACGACAGGCTTCTGCATGCCACGCACCATTAAATTTTTTTTTGTTCGCCTGAGTTTGCACGGCTCTGACTCTATCTGAGGGTCAAAGGAAGATAGACTCCTTTGTGTGGTTGGTGGCTTCGATCCGTTCAACGCGACGTCACTGCCTAGCATATATCAGTATCCGATATAGATATCAATCAATTTTCACTTTTTTTTTCTTGGCAAACGTACATATAGGAGTACGTACTACTGTAGGAGTATAGAGCATCTTGCATTGTACATGTAATTGTCTTCTTTTTGCATAATGTTTAAAAAAATGTTACTTCATGCCGTTCTAAATTCACTGCTGCAGAAAGGTTTATCAGTAACGGTCGAAAAACAACATCAGTAACGGTCGGGGCCGCCGTTAATCACGTCGTGTTACTGATGTATATATACATCAGTGGCGGGCGGGCCGAACCGACCGTTACTGATGTATATATCATCAGTAACGGTAGCGTTGCCACATCAGTGTCGGTCGAGCGACCGACACTGATACATTTTCGGTATTTAAAAAAATAATTAAAACCACAGAAAATACACAGGAAATACACAAAATGTATATACAGCACATCACATAAAAATACATATAAAGCCGCATCACATCACATCACATCACATCATTTAAACCATACAAATGTATATAAAGCCGCATCATTTAAAGCATATAAAGAATACAAAAGTATCTCACTTCACGACATTGATTACAAAGTGTCAAAATTTCATAAGCATAATTACAAAGTGTCAAAATTTCACAGAAGCATATAAAGAATACAAATGTATCTCATTTCAAGTTAGGTCCTAATGTTGTGGGTGAACCATAAACACCACTTGTTGCACGCGTTCGTAGAAGTCCCCACTAGACTTGATGACCTCATTGTTGATGAGATGGGCGAACTCCCTTTGAATGTTATACACGACCCATTTAGGTCGGTGTCCCATTGTCATTCGGAGCCGCCGGTACTCTTCCATCACCGCGACCGACCCCTTCCACTCAGGCTTGAACATGCTGGCATTCTCCATAAGGATGTGACAGCAGTAGTAGCCACAGAACACACTGTAGGGTCAGACGATTCCTTCTTGAATTTTTCTCATTCAGCCTCATCAGTTACCAACGGCCATTTCTTCTAGATGATCTCGTAGGGTTTGTCCATCCACTTTCTAGCGGTGGTTTTCCAATTAGCAAGTCCATTGCGCACTGCTATGCTGACGGCCGCTAGGAATCGCTCGCGCCACTCGTTAGTGACTTGGAACCTCCTTGCAACGTCCGTGATGCACGTGTTTCTAACGACTTCGGAGATGTCACTCCACTCGTCGGTGATCTTGCAATACTTACGTGCAACGGCTCCACAGGTCGTTGCGAAGGCCTTCTGTGCCCTCTCAGGCGACTCCGGGCAGCCTCTCTCAGAGTGCCGGGTGACCACGTAATAGAACTCCTTCAAGTTGTGACTCCTCCTCGGCGTCGTCTTCCTTGGCTTCTTAGCGGGAGTTTCAGAAGGCTGCGGGTTACTCTCTTCCACCCATCGCTCGTTGTCGCGCTCTTCTGAACGAGAGCTACCTGAGCCAAAGCTAGCAATTTGCTCTCCCGATGAAGACTCTTCATCGACACGATCTACCTCCTCCCGATCAAGAACTGGTTTCTGGCTACTCTTGCCCATTTCGTACCTATGCCATCAAAATCATCAAATATATATCGGTCGAAAATTTCGGCATGACCTATGCTAAAAGACTAGCAAATTTTCTCTACTAGGAGCTCGAAACCTGCATAAAAAACCCACCCGCATATGTACCCGCTCGGCACGATGGCCGGCCCCTTCTCCAATGACCCGACATGATGGTCGGGCCCACAATTCACATAAATGAAGCACTTGGTGTATCCCAGCATGTATATAGCTAAAATCATAAGTAAACATCATGTATATAGCTAAAATCATATACTTAGTGTATCCTAGCATGTATATAGCTAAAATGATAAGTAAACATAAGTAAACAACATGTATATAGCTAAAATCATATACTTGGTGTATCCCAGTATGTATATAAATCCTAAATTTCACTGTTCAAGGGTCTAGAAATGAATTATTAATCATAAGTAAACATCATGTATATAAATCCTAAATTACTCTAAAATCATAAGTAAACAGCATGTATAAATCCTAAATTACTCTAAAATCCAAACATGATTACACTAACAGCAGCAGTAAACAGCATGTAGCATGTAGCAAATTCCATGTAGCATGTAGCAAATTTGACAGAAAATTTGCTATCAAATTTGCTCTAATTTGATAGCAAATTCCATGTAGCATGTATATCAAATTCCATTTAGCATGCTCTAATTCAGGGTGCTCTAATTTTGACAGAAACTAATTTGACAGGAATTAACTAACCCTAACAACGGAGGCAGAGGGGAGCAAGCGCACCTGGGGTTGGACGAAGACAGCGCGGGGTCGGGTCGTCGCGGAGGAAGACGGTGCAGGCTCGGGGACGGCGACGCGGGGTCGGGTCGTCGCGAAGGAAGACGCGATACATGTTACCTTCCCGACGCGATCTGTTACGAACGTAGCGCTTCATAACCCCGTTGTATCGTTCAGGGCCATACATGTTATGCAGGAACGAGGGCCCTAGGGACAAGATCTCATCGCATATGTGGATCATTAGATGGACCATGATATCGAAGAATGATGGAGTGAAGAAATCTCGAGCTTGCACAGAATCTGTATCATACTATCCTTCAGTATCTGGCATCGTCTAACGGTGATTGACTTCTGTGAGATGCTGTCAAAGAAGTCAGAAAGCTTCATGATTGTCTCCCTTACGTGCGGCTCCATGATACCTCTGATTGCGACTGGAAGTAACTGAATGAGTATGACATAGTTGTCGTGAGACTTCATGCCAGATAGCTTGTGACTCTTCATGTCAACTAGATGATTGATGCTCGACGAGTAGTTCGATGGGACTTTAATGCCCTGCAGGCACTGGCACATCCTATGCAACTCGTCTTTGTACAGGTTGTAACATGCAAGACGACACTGCATGGTCACCGTCACGAAACCATTCTTGTCGGCTGCCGACACTTGATCTTTGCCCCACAACTCTTTTCTGATAGACATGAGTTCCAGGTCCTTCCGTGCATTGGATCAATCTTTCGTCTTCTCTGGAATGTTCATCAGCAACCCCAGCACGCCATCGCATACATTTTTCTCCACGTGCATGACATCTATGCTATGGCGGCATTCTAAATGTGCCCAGTACTCTAGGTCCCAGAATACGGACCTCCTTTTCCACACGACGCCTTCAGGTTCCTTATATTTCTTCGCAGCAATCTTTCCGAGGACAACCTCAAGATCGTTCACAATTTCGAGGATTTGCATACCAGACTTCTCCTTTGGCGCTGTCCCGTGCTCCGTCTTCCCATTGAACCTTTCCTTGTCATCCCTCCGAGGGTGTTTAGCATCCAACCACTTAGCAACTTCTCCGACGTCGTGTTTTCCCCGCACTTTGTACAGGCATTGTAGCCATGTGTCACCTGGCATGAAGTATTTCCATTCGCGGGGTAGTCATGCGCGCAGATCAGAAGCGCTGCTCCCATCGTGAAGTACTCCCTCCTGTTTGCGTCCCAAACCACGCCGACAGGGTTCCAAAGCTGCTTCAGCTCATCCTTCACTAGCTTTAGGTCAGCTCCCGGCTGCTTTGGACCCTGTATGAGCATGCACATGTGGATGTACTTTCTCTTCATGATTAACCATGGATGAAGGTTGCAGACAAACAAGATCATTGGCCATGTGCTGTGCTTGTTGTTCATGTTTCCGAAAGGATTTATCCCATCAGTGCTGAGACCGAGCCTCAGGTTTCTGGGCGCTGCCCCAAAATCAGGAAATGCCGTGTCGAAGTTCCTCCACTGAGTCCCATCGGCAGGGTGTCTTAGGACCCCAGCTTTCTCCACACGGTAGTGTCCGTCAGGATCGAATGCAGCCTGCGCCGGATCATGATAGACGAGATACCTCGCGTCCTTAACGTTCTGCATCCAACGCTCAACTCGGCCACATGCCGTAAGATATCAGACAGTCTTTGCCGGCCTGCCCTTTATCACTTCTTTCCCATCGTCTTCGCCAGCTCTGGCGTTTTTCTTCTTGTACCTCGATGCACCGCATATGTGGCAGTTCTCATGGTTCTCGTACTTTCCAATGTATACCATGCAATCATTTGGACATGAATGATGTTTCACGCAATCTAATCCAAGTGGGCATGTAATCTTTTTCGCCTCGTATGTGCTCTTGGGCAACTTGTTTGGCTGTGGAAAAACCGAAGCAAGGTAACTCAACAAGTTCGTGAAGCCCTTGTCTGACCAGCATGATGCTGCCTTCAGCCTCAAAAGTTCGAGCGTCACTTCGAGCACGTTGTTTTCTTCGCCAGCTCCATCATCCAAGGGTGTGTTTGCGTCCTCCAACAATTTTTTGAACTGAGCATACTTTGCCTCATCTTCGGGGTCCTCCAGCTGGTCCCGTAGGTACGGGTCATCTAGCATTTCGGCAATCCTGCCACGTGGAGCTCCTTCACCTTCCACATTATCCTCCTCATCGACCTTTGTTTCTTCCTCGGAATCATTCGCCAGATCATACCGCAGGACATCATCATCTTCGCTACCGCTACCGACATCAACTGCATCCTCCCCGTGACAAGTCCAGCGAGAATAACCTTCCACAAAACCCGATGCCAGCATGTGCATCTGAACATCTTCAGGCTTCATCATGCATGTGTTTCCACATTTGCGACATGGACAACGCATCATCACAAGTCCTTTTCGTTCCATATCACCTTTCGCGACTCCAAAAAAGACCGTCCATTTGGTTATCCATCCAGCATTGATTCTTTCCTTGGCGTACATCCAAGAACGGTCTTTCGATGTACAAGACAATACACAAGAAAACAAACAAAACAAAATAGTTAGCCTAATCATTGACAAGGGGATTAAGGTGTTAATTAACCGGAGCTAACTAAAAATTTGAAATTAGAGACATTCGGAGAGAAATTGGAGGCCGGCGAGAAAAATCGGGAGAGAGAGAGAGAGCTCGCAAGGGAGAGGGAAGCTCCGGGAGACGACAAGGAGGCTGCATTTTGGCCGGCAGCCGGAGCTCAAAAATTTGAAATTGGAAAACTTCGGAGAGAAATTGGAGGCCGGCGAGATAGATCGGGAGGGAGAGGGAAGCTTCTGGGTCGAGAATCGGAGCTCGCCGGCCGCCGGAGCTCCAAAATGGAACTCGGCGGCCATGGCCGGCCGCCGGCCATGGAGACGGCCGCCGCCGGCGCGGGGGAAGAGAGGAGGAAGGGGGAGGGAGGAGGGGCTACCTGGGGGGCTTGCCGGCGGCCATGGCGCCGGCGGGCAACGCGTCGCCGTCACCGGAGAAGAAGGGGCCGCAGCTGGTCCGTTACGACGCGCAGGGCGACCAGCTGCGGCTCTGCTCTTCGTATTTAAACCGCGACGATCATCAGTGGCGGTCGGGAATTGGACGACCGTTACTGATAATAGTGGGTACATCAGTAACGGTTGCGCTAGTGCGACCGTTACTGATGCGTGGTTCATCAATGACGGTCGCCTCTTAACCGACCGCCAATGATGTATCTCGCGAGGTATGATGGTTCATCAGTGGCGGTCGCCTCGCGTGACCGCCACTGATGTATGGCTGGACGGGAACAGACAGACCCCGCTCTGTTCATCAGTAACAGTCGCGGCCTCGACCGACACTGTTGTTGTTCATCAGTGCCGTTGCATATAGACCGTTTTGTAGTAGTGATTGTTGTCGTTGTTTTAGTCCAAATTTACACTAAAACAACGACAATAATTTAGAACTATTATCATATTGTCAAATCGAGGTGAGAGAGATATGATATTGATGCGAACTTTTTGCATGGCCGGTTTTGGCCGTCTGTCTCGGACTCTCGGTTTGGTTCGGGCATTCGGTCGGCTTCATCAAGCCAGGGCTCGCTGGCAGTGGAGCCCACCGGCAGACGGCCGGCGACGTGGGCGCTGACGCCATGACACGAGTCAAAGAGTTGACTCGACATTCTTTTCCGTGCAGCGCCCCACCACACACTCGCATGCTCCCTCCTAATTAACATCTCTCTAGAGCCAGTAGATAGAGCCTGTACCGACAAGAAAATTAGAAGGAAAAAAAAATCTCTAGCTAGATAAAGCCTGTCCTACCTAACGTTGTACTAATCCTGATTATTCATAGCAGCGACTGAGCACTTAATTATTCATGCATCTTCTAGGCTATATTTCTGCACTTTAAAACTCCACCAGCACAGTCTTCCACGGCTTATCTCGTCTCTCAAACGAAAATGACCTGCCCACTTCTAATACATCTGTTTACCCATCGGCATCACCATTTTACCACGTGTGGGTTATAAGACGACACCTAAAAATAAGACAAAATGGGAGGATGGGGTAAAGGAAAGGATAGGGTTCCGTTTGGTTAGGATTTGGTGTGGGCCGGGGCCCACCAAGGACCTTGACCTTTCAGCCCTTGATAGGCGGGGGAGGAAGGAGGCAGGAACTGGTCAAGATGCATGGGCTCTCACTAGAGTTAACTGCCCTCACTAGCTCACTAGTACTAACCCCCTCAAAGAAAAAAGCGCTCACTAGTCACTCCTGCCTACTACGGAGCAGAGTTTCCAACAGGAGTAGGCTTGCATCTTGCATGGGCAGCACACCCTTGATATATATATCAAGTCCGGTTGAAAATTCAAGTCGTAATTGTGCGGCACCATTTTCCACAAATGAATTCGATATCCTGCATGTGCGCATATATGTATGTCGGGTGTTGAAAATTCCAGGTCGTCGTTGGCAGTGTGCAACGGTTCACTGCATGATGCATAGATCCGAGAGGATTATTCTTCCGTTGTCTAAAACGGGCAGTTTCTAGCTGAATCGTCGGAGGATCCTTAACTGGACCTTTATTTTTTACGAAATTAGCAGGATCGAGACAACCTTTTCTATAAGCAAAACTGACAAGGTATTTATAAGGGGCGATTGTTGTTAAACAGAACAAAATCGAAGAAACCTTATGATACATCTGTATCTCCCTAGTGTGCATCTCGAAAGAAAACCATAATCTGTAGTTCTTGCCGCAGGTAAACTCCATAGACAACATCCATACGTGGTCAAAGGATCGAAACTTAGCTTAATTGTTACATAGTTCAGTCCTATTACAAAATAGACTTCGAGAGTGCTTAAGGTGTAAGCATTCGATGATGTGCGAGGAGTAACACGGCAGATTGACGTCATACTACCGTTGTCGCAGCAGTTACCCCTACTTAACTTATGTAGTTCTGTTCCTTTTTCGGACATGTGGAAAACCCAAAACTACCCTCAAAACTGACGCGTTTCCATTACGGAAAAATTTGCAAAATTTGGAAATTGCAAAGTAGGATCATAAGAATTAAGAAAACTTCCGGTTTATCCTCTAAAAAAAACTTCTGGTTTATGACCATTTACCGTGAAACTTTCTTTTGATTTAAAAGATATATCTGAAATGGTTGAATGAATTTGCTATTGCTAGATTCATTCTGAGGTCTCAAAAAATTTCAACGACAGATGGAGTAGTGGAGTAGCAATCATACGTCGTACCGAGCAGCGCTAAGGTAATTGAGGAAATGAAGCAAAAAACAGTGGTAAATTAGGCTATCGTTGTCTCAGCAGATTTGTTTAAAAGGACCAAGATCGTCCTTACCGTGTATCCAGCTCGTGCGACAGCGAATTTGCTGACCCAAAAAGGTCGCAGAAACGTGCAGGCTTTGCTCCAAATCGGGCAACATGTACAGCAAATTTGCTCTCCAGCCACAGATTTTCGCCATCAAAACTCAAAAGAGAAGCACTGAAGCAGACATATATAGATGGCAATAATAATAAATGTGGAATACAAAAAAACCATCACGGAATCCATGAACGAAAAGCAGGAGTAGCTTACTTACCACATCGCTATCAGCATGGATTTGTTTGGTTTCAATTCTGTGGGCTTCTTGTTTCCTGCACAGCATGCATCCTACTGCAACACGGCACACCAGCATGACTGAAACCTAACTTTATTTCCATGGCAAGAACCATCCAATGGCACGACGCCACAGCACAGAACTGGTTATCTGAGTTCACAAGAAACCGGACACCTAGGCGAGGCATATACAGTGGACCTTCTCCATCACATAATCTGGTCAATTTGGCACGGAGTGCACTGTGAGTTTTGCTCAGGTGCATGCATGCATTTGCACCCGTATCTCAGATGATGGATGGTGGTGCATAGAATTGATGCCCCTGAAGCTACCAAGAGATGTTAACATCTACAAAATGAACCTGCTTTACCCGGGCTAAAGCATATGCATGTGGTGTGAGAAGTCAAGAATAAGCAAAGCTATTTTTGGGTGCAAAGCTGCTTGATCAGGTCAGGTCCTTTTCATCAGCCTGCACCATAGCCCGTTCTTCGTGTGAATCGTCGCGCCCGTCACCATCTCTACTTCATCGGGTGAGCCTCGCAGCTCCACATCGAACTTTCCCAGCAGCATGGCCAGGGCTACTGTCGACTCGAGGAGTGCGAATTGGTCTCCCACACATTTGCGGGGTCCTCCACCAAAGGGAAGGAAAGCGAAGTCTGCTATAATCTGGTAAACGAAGTTTGGTAAGGTCTTGATTTCTTAAACAAAGAGGTCTAATCGTCAGTGAGACAATAACAGGACTACTGTTCAGGCGTACCTCGTTGGGATACATCGCCCCAGGACTCCGGCCAGGATCAAACCCAGACCAGCCTTCTATGTTCTCATCCATCTTTGGAACTGTAAACCTCTCTGGCTCAAACTCATTTGGCCGATCCCAAAAGTATGGAGATCTATGGAGATTATATATCTGCAGTACATGCCAGCATTTTTCACAAGACAAAACTTCTAAGGAGAACGGGGACCAAGTTTGGAGTCGTTTATGTTTGATAAGCCAGTAGACCATATCAAACTTATTCCAAAGGCAATTTATGTTGGTACCAACACTATGAATATTGGAAAGAAACAGACATCTTAAATCTACAAATATGCCCATCTTACCGAAAGAAATATATCGGTTCCAGCTGGTATTTCATATCCCTCTTTTGCTCCATTGTACCCACCTATGCATGTGCATTCAAAAGATGAAAACTGTGGGTGCAAATGTTGAATAGCAATAATTTCACATGCGAAAAGTTCAGATATGCTCATTTCATGAGTGCAATGTTATTTTGTTTTTGCCTTTAACATCACATGCCCTTCGATTTCTGGCACGCGACTTCCTAACGATCTCGTAAGTTGTAACCATAAGCCCGTAACTCACATTTTCGGCTGAGAAAAAGCTGTACACATTAAGGAGAACACGGTACCTGGCAATTTATCTGGTCGGAGAGCTCGCCTGATCAACAGTGGCGGTTGAGGATACAAGCGAAGCGATTCAACAATTATCAATCTTATGTACCTAGAGAACAGCGTGAATGCAGTATGTGAATTTGAAAAACACTTGTGACACGTTAATATAGTCAGTAGTTAGAGATGTAAACATGAGCTCTAACAAACCGGTAGTCTGGTACTACTACAGTACTACTAACACAATAACACGACATGGAAGGCTGAGCTGTTGATTTTGCATGCACATGATACTCCATAACCATTACAAATAATATGATCAAAATGGTTAGAATCATACATTTAACCCTAAACAAATATTGTATAGACGAGTCAAACATAGTTCAGTTTACAAGAAACAGTAAGATAAGTAGTAACATACTCCAATTTCTTCAGCTTGTCTGATGTAATTGGCCCATTGTCGAGTACAGAATCAATCTCTGCCTGGGCTTTTCTCATCTTGGTTGGATTCTGTACCACAATACAGTATGATTATATGATATTCAAGTCAACTAGGCCATTTATTTTTAACGACCTGTTCATGTCAGTGAAAAACTGAAAACATTTGTATACCTGGGCCAGTAGAAAAACAGACCATGTCAGAACAGCCGCAGTTGTTTCATGTCCAGCGATAAGCATTGTCATAAGATCATCTCGAAGCTACCATAAACCAAGAAAGTTATCAACTTTTTTGCCCTCTGCTGGAAGAACTAACTAGCAGCAGGGAATCCAAACTGGAGGGGGATTAAGGGTCCTTTAGGCAGTAGTATTGTATTAGGAAATCTAGGATGGAAGGATCACGAGTTTGTACTGTATTAGGAAAGGTCAAGAGGCAAAACATCCAATATCTAAGGATGCATCGAATCTCAGTTCAATCAAGTAAGAAGAATCAATCTATTCTCTCCCAAATTATTCTCTCATCTAGCCTAAGTCTAGGTAATCCCGCACAGCCATGCCGTCTGCCTATCTTCAGCAAGGTATTGGTAATTATCCTGTTGTGGATCAAGGTCCACAACAAAAATATACAAGATATAGATGATCTATTCTTACAACATAACATGGGATTATTTACCTGGCGATCATCAACATCAGCTCCCCGCATGTCAACAAGGAACCTTAGCAAGCTAGCATCCTACAAAAAAAAGGAAAAATCACAAACTGCCAAAATACAATTGATGAACTGGTATTACCAGCATGAATCAAGAAGTAATGAGCAGTAGTAGCCAGCCTTCAACGATGAGTAGTCTCTCTGCTGGAGCTTTTCCACATCAGCTTCCTATATTAAACGATGTCAAAACTACTACAAGTTCCAGAAAATGGCACCATGTATGAACATACTTTGGTTAGCACGAACCTGTCTCGTCTCTTTTGCATTTTTAATAAGATTATCAAGACAATCATTGATAACCTTGAGGTCACTGTGGAACTTCCGCTGTCTTGGAACTATCCATTTGGTTAAAGGAAGATTCCAATAAGGGATGTAAAAGGTGGATCGATGCTCAGCTTCAAAAAGAGTTCCATATACTGCCTGAACAATAGAAAAAAGAAAAGAAAAGGAAGGGTAGACAAAATTATCAGCAAAAACATCAGTCATATCTACTCACCAATTCAATTGCAAAAACTCTGACCATGTACACGCTTCACATAAACCAACCTTGATCACAGGAGATTCCTTATTAACAGAGTCAAAATCAAAATTGAAAACTCCCAAACCAATTATGTCAAGAGCCAAATTGGAGAATTCCTCCTCGAGGTTCACTATAGCAGATTTGTCTCCATGGTCTCCCTTTTCAGTAAGTTCTTCCAGTTTCAATATTGTTCTGTCTGAACATTTGGTAAATACTCTCACCATAGCTTCGATGAATAAGGCATGGAACCCAGGTGTTATAACTGCAGAACACACACAATGAATAAGGAGCACCATCAGCAAAACATTTTGCGAATGCAAACATGAAGTTCCTGTTGGTCTGCAATAGTTTGATTATATTGATTTTATTTAAAATGTTTAATAAATCATGGTAGTTGATTAAGCAGTCCCAAAGATACACAGAGTAATCATGATTTTTTAAGAATAAGTAAACCTTTGATTGCCAGGTCAAAACTTGAACAAGAACATGAATCTGTATCACTGGACAACGGTCAATCTGCTTCTACTGGCTAACAGCATAGCCTTGGACTAGTGTACAGAAAGATAAAGTATGTGACTGCACTCAGGGAAACCTTCAAAGTATGCAACTGTGATTCAAAATCCAACCTTTCTAACCTTTTCTCCTTTGCTTCCAGGTATTAAGATCAGCAGGTATAAGACCCTTCCCCATTATTGGTTCTAGAATTTCAGCGAGAACTCCCTGATTTCAATTAGAAAAAGTATGTAAGAAAGAAACCTACCAAACTAATCCAGCAATTACCCTGACATGTACTGAATAAGGTTCCAAACATTATGGTCCAAGCTTATCTAGAGTTTTAGATGATCAGCGTATTCAATTACATTTGTTCGGCAAGTATGTATTAGAAAGCATACCTTGTCATAACAGAAAGCATTCTCTCGGAGGATGTATCTAGCAACAATAGGATCAGAGACGACGACAAATGATTTGGGTCCAAAAGCAAGTTTGTAGACAGAACCATGCTGCAAGGATATCCGGGTATGTTAGCAGTATAGCATGAGTTCTCCTCATGGTTACTTGGTTATGAACCTAACCGCAAGGAAATTACTAATGGCATGCATGCATTGAATCAAATGAAAATATATCATATGACAGCAGCACAACTGCAACAAATAGAACATGCATGAATCAATTAGCATATTGTCTTGATATGGTTCTTCTGCCTTTTGCATCTTGTCATGCACCTCTTAAAAGCGCAAATTAACTTCTATATGCAAGCACACCATTTCTAAATGGGGCCGCGAGAGGCCTCATGTTATATGATTTGCATGGCACACATGAATATACTAAATCAATAACTTTGTTTGAACGTGATGAAGGCCCTCTTAAATGATGTTAGGCGAATTCTCAAACTCAAGTTGCGATATCAACAAAGTAAAGGCTTAGATCACTATATTCTGAGAGGGTGTGATTGGCATCGGACACTGCATATATGGATAGTTGAAGAAGAAAATCGATGACATGATTCCAAATAAATAAAGTTTCGATAAAAATTTAAAAAAATGGCACTCAGATGTATGCTCCCATTAAGGCGTAGCAAAGCACCACATTAAGCAAAGTAAGTAATGCAAGACGGAACAGGATAGGCACCTCAAGGAACCAATCATAGAGCGAATAGAAAAGGGGCCGGTCGAACAGATCAGTGACAGCACCTTCAGCGACCGGCATGTTCCTGAGGCTGCCGCCAGCGAGCAAATTGGTGAGAACGTTGCTTGCGTTGTCGAACAAGCTCCTCTTGGGCTTGGTTTTGTCGACGCCGGGCGATTGGCATCTGCATAAACACCTACAGTAAGAACTAGGCATGGCAAAATGGCAACATCGACATTGTTTCGCCAACACTGGACGACTGGCTATTAGTACTAGAAATTGTACGACCACTACTACAGCGCAATTCGCCAGTCCAAAGCAAACTGCCATTCGTTGCTGTGCAAGTCAACAGGGGACCTGATGGGGCGCGTAAGCTGAGGAAGACGAGAACAAATAAGATGCCTGCTGATCGTGACCAGCTACCGAGTCTTAATGGTACAGTGGCAATCGATCGAACATGTGGCGGGCATCCATGCTAGCCTCCCCGCAAGCCGGTCTAGAGCAGCGGACTAGCGGAAGCCGGGAGGCGGGCGGGCGGGACTGGTTTCCGTACCTGACGACGGCAGGGCGGCTCCTCCTGTGAGCGGCCGAGGAAGATGCCAACGAAGAGGAGGAGGAGAGGCTGGGCGGGCCGCTGACGGGCCTCGGGAGCAGCGTGGCGGTGGTCATGGCCATGGCGCGCGCGCGCTCCCGATGTGGCTGGAAGACACTCCACCAAGATAAGGTGGCTTGCGCCGTACTGCTGGCCTTTTCAGTCGGCTTCGCGCGCTATCCGCTGCCGCCGTCCGTCAGATCCGGGAGGGGAGGGGTAGGGGGTTTGTGTGGACGGTCGGGAAAGCGGCCGGTTGCCCGCCGAGGCGCCGACCACGGAACGTGCCATGGCCGGTCCGGTGTGGTGCTGGCTTTCGGCACGTCCCGAGACGTGGCACCAGACCGCACAAAAATAAATCGGTGGGTGCTCCACCTCCACCCCAACACCACAAAAGTAAGTCCAGTCTAATATGGAGCAGTTACATGAAAATCAAGCAAAAAAATCTATATTTATAATTTAGTCAATTTTCCAAAAGTGTAAACCTAAAAATAGTGCTCAAGCAACTGAATTTTTCAAAACTTCCAGATATCTTTTTTTGAGAAAAACTTCCAAATATCTTGGAATTAGCAAAAGCAAGACAAATACAGATTATTTTTTTTAGGGGTTGAAGACAAATACGGAAGTGGAAAGGCCAACAAATCCTTGACGGACCAGCCCAACACAGCCCACTGATCAAACATTCGCAGCCTGGGCCTACAAGCTCCGACGCGGTGAGACGAACGAGACTTTGGGCTGGGCTTCCTCGAAATGAAAAAGAGCAGTTGGGCTGGGCTTGCATAATATCTGTGAAGTGGCCGCGTTGACCTGGCTGACAAGCGGGGAATGGAACTGGACGCCGAGCCGGCGGCGGCGACGACGGGCGTGGTGCGGGTGGAGAAGGTGAGGGGGAGGTCGGCGGTCACCAGGTGCTTCGCCAAGTACCCGCTCAAGATCATCGTCCCCTCCAAGGTACTCCCCGTCCTCTTACCTCCCTCCCTCGCTCTCCGCGCTCGCGCTTCGCATGGAAGGGGAGATGCTAGATAGATTGGCTCGCTTATTAATTAGCTGACCTCGCCATGGCTGGCAGGTGGGGCACGCCTCCTCCGGCGCCGCCTGGCTCTACGCGCTCACCTACGGCGGCGGCATCGTCTCAGTGAGCCTCCTGTCTGCAATCCCTTCTTTTGCTCTTCTGTCGGTTCACCGACTGGTGCCTGCAGCCAAGGTGTTGGCCCTTCCTTGAGAGCGCTTTGTGTTGCAGGGAGACAGGATCTCCTGCACGGTGAGCGTCGGCGACGGTTGCACGGCGGCGATGACTACGCAGGCCTCCACTAAGGTGATTCTACTTGGTTGTGTTTCTGGTGTCAATTCGACGGAAGACGGTGTAGATTCTTCAGTGCATTGCTGCATTAGGCGATGTCCCGCAATACACTTGCAAGCATTTATAAATTTATGCCATGCGTCAACTTATTTATCAATGTAGTCCCCAGGAAACTACTTGTAGAATTATGATTGTTGTGACCACACTAGGGTGTCATTTTCCTACATTAATACTAGTAAGTACTTTGCATGCTGTGGTGTTGGGATGTCAAAATAGGATATAAAACGTCCCGATACTCTTCAGATTACCGGTTTTCCTCCAACTTAGTTGCTGGAGCCAAATGTGGGTTTTCAAATAATTTGCTATTTCTGTTATGTTTTTTCTTTTCTTTTACTGACTGAAGAGAAATGAGCAGTTTTCTACTGAATTGCTGACATGCCTCTGTGGTCAGTGTATGGACAAGTTATATGCCAACAGTAACAGTTAAGTTCCCAGAAGTCTCTGATTGTTTCCTGATCGTCAAGTACATTTGCAGGTTTACAAGGCTGTCGGTTTAAAATGTTCCGAGCAGGTACTAGAGGTAATGCTTCTTCCAAGGAAACTGCTACATCTTTGACCCTCAGTTTCTAAGATCAGAACTTCAGTTTTTCTAAAATAACAATCATTTGTTACATGCAGTAGGCAACAGTTGGAAAAGATGCACTCTTAGCAGCTATTCCAGATCCTGTAACCTGCTTCTCAACTGCTCGATACTACCAGAAGCAAGTGTTTCATGTATCCGGCGATTCAAACTTGGTCCTTGTAGATTGGTTTACAAGTGGTCGGTACGAGAGTGGAGAAAAATGGGACTTCAACTCCTACAAGAGCGTCAACCATATTCTCTCGGAGGAACATCAGCCTCTCTTCATCGACTCGGTAATAACTAACACCCTTCTCTTAGCATGTACCTTAGCCCGATGCATCTCCATTTGTATCATTACTTGTAGTTAAAAGCGCACCATGTTAACCTTTCTATGCCTGAACAGGTTCTATTGGAACAAGGCTCAAATTGTAGCATTGCTGAACGAATGCAAGAATACAATGTTGTTGCAATGGTTGTATTGCTGGGGTAAGTTCCTCTTATACTTAATTTTTTTTTCTTTTCACACATGCCTTTTCAACCTTTTGCAGATATGACCCCAAGGACAGCTTATGCACTGCTTAGTTAGGTTGAATAAACTTACTTTTTTCTTTTCAACCTTTTGCAGATATGACACGTGCACTGCTTAGTTAGGTTTAATAAAGCATGAAACAAGAATCAGTTGGGGAAACTGCTACGAAAAGACGAATATGTAACACTAGTGTACCATAGATTTCCGTTTCTATAAGATCTTCTTTTCTGTAAGGTTTCCCAGACTTAGCATTTGCATGTTGTTACAGTGTAGAACTGCCCCTGTTTCCTACTATGACCAGTCAAGGCCATTCATACTCCAAGCAAACATGAAATGTGCTAGTAATGCTCTTCAGAATAAACAAAAATAAGAAATGTACTAGGATCACAATCAATTGTTAGTTAGTACAGTCAATGAGCTTGTTAGGATCTGTCAGAACTTTTAGGAACCCAGGAAATTCTTGGGAAACAGGACTCTTGATCACCATGTGCCTACTGCAGTTCTGGCTGCTTGAATCTGAACCATGCTGTTGATGCTTCCCTTTGCAGGCCAAAGTTGAAGCAGATACAAGATAAGATGCAGGATGAAGTAAAGAACATGATGTCTGTACAACTGCGTCCTCCCACCTCTGGTGGAGGCCGCTATGCTACAAGGCCGCAGCCCCTACATCCCCAGAGGCCTCCACTGATTGCCTCGTGCAGTCCATTTGGCCGCACAGTTAGTTGCTGCTCCATGTCCCAGCATTTCTACAACAACAGCTAATTCGGCACATTTGGCTCGTCTAACACGTGAAATTATTGTTTTTTTGGTCGTTGTAGGGTACTGGCATGGTCGCCCAGGTAGTCGCGGTGAGCACAGAGTCCGTGTACAGCTTCCTGAGACATCATCTGGCAGCGCTGGAACCATTCCTCGGCGCCGCTCCATATTCAGCATCATGAAGCTGGCAAGCTAACATGCTTGGTTGTTAACGGATCGTGGAACTCCGGTGTGGATGAAGAATGGAGCTGTAGATTGTTACAGTATATATATGGCTCATGGCGTCCAAGTTGCAATTTGGTCGACTGTACTTCCATTTCATTCAGAAAAAGGCCTTACTTTGATTTTGGTCATACGGTAGAATCTGCGTCATAGCTCTGCAGTTGTTGAACAAGCTTGTACAGCCGATTTGGGTTGAACAAACTTTGATTTTGGCTTTATCGTGAACGAATTACAATACTGGATTGAATCTTGTGGTCTGGGTGTTCAAGTCTAATGATGCCTTTTCTGTTGGGCCGATTTCCTAGATAATAAGCTCCATGTAACTTGGGGCCCAAAACATTAAAGCTCTTTTTTCGACAAGAAAATCTCTTGGCATAGAATCTGTAGTAGGTCCGCAAAAATAATACTGTAATTCAAATGCACAAGTTCATGCAGAGATCATAGCGTTGAAAGTCCGGCAGAGAAAAATACGAGAACCCGTCTATAACGTGGAAGTGTTCATGAACAAAGAGAACGAGAATGTACACTCTGAATTTGGACAGTAGACAGGCTGCTGTATCTGTAGCCTGTAGTATGTATGTATAATAGACCCCACAGCAGCGCACGTGTACGTAGAGAGCTGCGCCCACGGCGGCACAAGTCATTTCGGAGGTGGATCGAATGATGAACGAGGCGAAGGAAGGAAGGAGACCAATGGTCAAAGTGATTGTGCGATAATAATGGAGGAGTCGTTGGTGGGGAAGGGGCTCTCAGAAACCTGAATCCTGGCCCTGGGCCTAGCTTTTTAGACAGACCGGTGGGCAGTGGGCGCACGCTCCGCACAGATGGGCGCTGCCGCTGCCTCCCGTTCCCCTGCAGCCTCTCAACCGAAGAGAAAAGACCGTTCAGAGCCCACCTGAAGCCCGTTTGGCCTCGTGGACCCCCACCACCTTTTGTTTGCCCTGCATCGGCTTTCTGATCTCCCTCCTCTCTATCTCCCACCATTGAGCCTTTTCCTCTGCGTCGCCGCTAACTAATCAGAATGGTATCAACCACGAATCATGCAGCCCATTCATCCTGCTCCGAATTCATCAGAATGTCGAGCAAATAATGCGCGTTTTAAAGCGAGTTTGTGCGTGATTCCCCGTCTCTTCAAACACAGGATTCTTAACAAAACCCTGATTCTTAACAAATAATTCATCAGGATTTTTCAAACACAGGATTCTGAATAACCATGCAGCGAAACTAAACCCCAGGACACACGAATTTGCAAGCTCCTCGACATGGCTAGGCTCGACGGTAAGAATTCATGGACATGAGCAACCGCGATTCGAGAGACAAGGTCGCGCAGGTGCCTCCAAGAACCAGCGCCAGTTTGCGATCAGGTCCAGGGGGGCAACGTTTAATTGGACCGGGATCCGGTGCCTTGCCAGGCAGAGTCCACGATGATGCCGGCTGTCGCATCACCGTCGACGAGCTCGTCTCGCTGCCCTTCGTCGAGGTAGGATTGCTCAGGTGCGCACAGCTAGCGTCGATGCCCGCCGCCGCCGCCAATGGGGAATAATAAGAAGGGCAGCAAGTCGTCCTTGTCGACGTCGTGGCTCGCCTTCTTGGGGCGCATCTTCCCGTCGACGTCGTGGCCGTCAGGCCGTGCACATGTTTGTTTTGTGCATGGCTGTGTTGTGCGTGGCTGTTCTGCACGCATGCCCGTTCCAATACCTCCTTCCACGGTGGCTACTACCTACTCAATTGTGCAGATTCCGCTTGTGTGATCTGTGTTTGTAAGTATGCATCAGTTTAGTTAGCCAGAAATTGGACTGTGTATCATGCAGTTACAGATGAGGGGGAGAACGCAACGTGTGTCTAGATGATTGGAAGAAACAAAAGCACTGCCATCTTCAAACAGGAAGGTTCATAAAGGAAGCAAATTACAATCAGCTAACCAGGGGTCAGCTTTGAGCCCTTATCTTTTTGATTTGGTGATGGATGAGGTCACCAGGGATATACAAGGAGATATCCCATGGTGTATGCTCTTTGCGGATGATGTGGTGCTAGTCAATGATAGTCGGACGGGGGTCAATAGGAAGTTAGAGCTTTGGAGACAAACCTTGGAATCCAAAGGTTTTAGACTTAGTAGAACTAAAACCGAGTACATGAAGTGCGGTTTCAGTACTACTACGTCCGAGGAGGAGGAGGAGGAGGAGGTTAGCCTTGATGGGCAGGTAGTGCCTCAGAAGGACACCTTTCGATATTTGGGGTCAATGCTGCAAAAGGCTGGGGACATCGATGAAGATGTGAACCATCGAATCAAAGCCGGATGGATGAAGTGGCGCCAAGCTTCTGGCATTCTTTGTGACAAAAGAGTGCCACAAAAGCTAAAAGGCAAATTCTATAGGACGGCGATTGGACCCGCAATATTGTATGGCGCTGAGTGTTGGCCGACTAAAAGGCGACATGTTCAACAGTTAGGTGTGGCGGAGATGCGCATGTTGAGGTGGATGTGTGGCCACACAAGGAGGGACCGCGTCCGGAATGATGATATTCGAGACAGAGTTGGGGTAGCACCGATTGCAGAGAAGCTTGTCCAGCATCGTTTAAGATAGTTTGGGCATATCCAGCGCAGGCCTCCAGATGCTCCAGTGCATAGCGGACGGATAAAGCGTGCTGGAAATGTCAAGAGAGGTCGGGGTAGACCAAACTTGACATGGGAGGAGTCCGTAAAGAGAGATCTGAAGGGCTGGAATATCACCAAAGAACTAGCCATGGACAGGGCTGCATGGAAGCTTGCTATCCATGTGCCAGAACCATGAGTTGGTTGCGAGTTTTTATGGGTTTCACCTCTAGCATACCCCAACTTGTTTGGGACTAAAGGCGTTGTTGTTGTTGTTGTTGTTGTTGTTGTTGTTGTTGTTGTTGTTGTTGTTGTTTAATGGCCATGTTCCATCAGTACCGTTCCTGGCGGACGCTGACGAGAAGCAGATGGAGGTAGGTGGAGCCGTGGAGGGGCAGCAAGAGGTGGACGGAGCGAGCCGTCGGATGGGGGTGGATGGAGCAGCCGAGATGGACCGAGGGGTCTGCCGGCTCCCTATTATTTAGCGACGGCCGTGGAGAGAGAAGACGAAGGGGGACGAGGAAGAAGGTGAAACGAAGGAAGACCGTCGTGAATCGCTCCTAGCCGTGGGATTTAAATGGGCGGTGGATAGAAGGGGGCAGGGCACGCCGTGCCTTGGCTCTGGCAAGGCACCGGATCTGAGTCCCGTTTAATTACCTTTTCTTCCTGGCTTGTGGATACGCGCGTATCGCATGTGGATTTCGGTGGTCCTCACTGCTCGCTATCTGTACATGTCATCTCACTTAACACTGATCAGCATTGAAATTAAAGCCCCCACACCAAGGGGCCTGTTTCCCGCCAGGGCCCACAGGTCGGATCACTGGTGACCGGATTGAACTCCAGTCACCAGTTTCAGAATTATCGCTCAAAAAAACGAAAACCAGTTTCAGAATTACAATTTGCAAGGTTTTTCAGTCTAATATGAAAACGCCCGTATGTTACCGAACTACTGCTCCCTCCGGCCGGAATTACTTGCCGAAATATTACATGTATCTAGACGATTTTTTACACATACATATATCTCTATTCAAAGTGAGGAGTACATTTCCGTCGTCGATCCTAGGAAAAATGTAACCACGTGTAACCTAGCTTTCAAAAACTATACATAGTGGGATCTTAAGAGAAAGAGAGTAGTGTGGAAATGTTTTAGGTTTTGTAAGCCAGCTTGCACATTGCATGTGCACATGTGGTATGTAAAGCTGACACGCATGATGGTGTGCAGGGCAAAGATAGATGAGAGAAGAGATGGACGAGACCGTCGGAGCAGGCAAATGATGGACAGGACACAGAGGAGGGGTTGCGTGCGCGTCTCTGTTCATCGTCTTTTTATGATCGAGATAGATTCCGCAGGTTTCACGAGGAGAAGGCACTACTGTTGCAACACATCAATCATTTCTCTACCTAGCCTATGGTTGTTGGTCATTTTGCTGAGTACTCAGTAGTTAGTTATCCTTGCTTCTCCAGGATTGGCAAAAAAACATAGGGAACGTCATACTCAAAGCCTAATTGCTGCCTCTATTTTTTACCATGCAAAAGATTGGAAGAACTAGGGCTGAATACTCTGGACTATTACAGGTGGGCCTAAGGGAACGAATCGTGTACACATAATTAATCCTTACCACTGACTTGACCACATTTCGATTGTACACGACATACGTTTTGAATTCGAGGAGTAATCTAGAGCTCCAACTTGATAAAATTTGTACGTTAATAATGGTACATTTCCTTTCTTAAAATCAATAATGCATCGGATCGTACCAACTGGTGGAGCTACTCATGATGCTAAAAAAAACATAAGAAAAATCATTTACGAGGCGGCGCTGGTATACTGACCGGATATTTTGTATGTACCTACAAACATTTCGTAACGAAGAGAGCAACACATTTAACGTATATATATCCAAACGGTGTGGCCACCCTAGCTTTTGGACGGGTGTATATACAGAGTTCGTCAACGGTATCTGTTCCAGTCAGTCCGACAGAGACCCGGATCCTCCCACGTGTGATCAATGGCGGCGTGCAAGTACACGGACCGGCGACAGATCTAACGGTTTTTCCTCAGCAACAGTAGTGGAAAATGTACAAAACCTTATGAGGGCCACGTTTTTTAAAGTGGTGGAGGAACAAGCTAGGCGCCATGTTTGCGCACAGGTGCTCCGTGTGGGCACATTGCTACACATTGCTACACATGAACTGGCTTGCCAATTCATCCGATCCATGCATGAGAGTGAATCGACCAAGAATTGGGCCACGTTGCATGCTCTCTCCATTAATTTGTTTTGAGGGGGGAGGTTGTTGTATAGTGCTGTACGCTACAATACTCCTATACATGCCAGTGCTATTACTGTGTGCTACCGGTCAATAGTAGCCAGATTTGGATCGATGAGACTCGACATGAATTCGGCGCCAACTCTCTACTCTGTTCTGCTCAAACCCAACAGTGGAGCGTTTGAATTGATGTCTTGCTATGTTCACTCCCTAGGATACACGAGCACTTGGGTAGTGGAGTCCTCCGTATCCCCCCGTCATGAGTCCTGACTTGCAATTGAACTAGAACCGCGTGTGGCTCAGGCTGACACATGGGCCCGCAAACAGCGCGGTGTACTACCCTCTCCATCCAACAATAAAAGTCATATTAGGTTTCGATTGACTAAGCTTTTGACCACAAATTACTTCGTGAATATGTGAGTAATGTAATCAAAATCATAATCATAAGTAAATACCCTTGAGTAGGAATATAATGAATATGAATCTATGTCATATAATTATATATTAATAAAGTAATCTGTGGTCAAAACATTAATCCTATTGTTGAACGGACACGGTACACGGCTGCGAGATGGAGCCTGGTCCGAGTAACCAGGAACTCCAGGGAGCTGCGTGCATGTTTTTTCCTTTGTGTTTTTTTTGCGGGGCTGCTTTAATTTTCGGACAGGCCGGTCCGGGTCGGACGTATGCCGACCGGTGGTCTCTCTGGCGAACCACACCCACACGTACGTTCGGTCGACCAGGACGGCAGGACCACGCCTGCCTACACGCATGGCATCATGCAGACGTTAATTAGTAGATCGTGTATATATTCGTGCGTTTGGGGTTGGAGTCGATCGGGGCCCGACAAGAGGTCATGAATCCCTCCAGGACTTCAGGCCCCGTACGTCTGGCTCTGGCCGGCCCGGCGGGACCCGGCCTGGCTGCCGATGGATCGACCGGTCGAACATAACTTGGTGCACGCTCTGGTCATCTGACGAATCTCGCTAGGTAAACTCTCGGATCCGCACTAGGTCGCTATCACCGAAGACCTGGTCAAACTCAGATCTCGGGTCAGGTTATTCCGGCCCCATGCATGCGTGTGTGTGCGCGTACGTACGTGCCATATAGGATCTAGCTAGCTAGCTCAATTTAACCCTCTCGATCAATCCATCAGCTTAATTAGAGATCAAACCAACCAATCGATCGATCGATCGATTGTGTCCAATCAAATGCACCATGGCCTAGCTACTCCTCCATCCGGTATTAAATTCTTGACTCAAATTTGTTCAAATATGAATGTATCTATTTTTAAAAAGCGTCTAGATACATGTAGCATTTCGACAACAATTTAGGATGGGAGGTAATAGCTCGCAACGTTGTGAATTTGCTGTGGTACCTAGCTTGCACCCGGCTAGTACGTACGTACGAGCATGGGAGTGTGTTAGATGTGCCGCCCCGGATGTGGCAACGCCCTGCCCCCACTATATACACCATGCTCTGCCAAGCTACTGTTTGCAACACGACCATCTTTTTTTGGACCAGCTAGCATGCATGGATCGAGTGTGTACGTGTGCATGCAGCTTTGGGTCGTAATTCGTGTGTAGTGTACGACGACATTCTCGTTATGCATGCATGACATATACGCACGCACGTACGTACGCTAGATAGATAGCTAATCTTTGAGCACGTACGGATGCCCAGCTCAAGGCAATCTATAGTGAGTTGAATAAATGGGACCGTATGTTTCGAAATTGACTTTGATATCCGTGTTTTTCAGCAGCGGTTATATTACTTCTTCGGTGATGATAAAAATTGGTTGGTGTTGCCAGCTGAAAATTAGACTCCTCGTTCCTCCGAGACGATGTTACGTGGGTTCAAGAAATGCAGCTAATTAACTGGAAGAAATGCTGCTGCACATTAAGATGAGACCGACCGAACGATGCATACGTGGATAACGAATGGCCCCGCCTGGCGCGGGTACGTATAAACGTGCGTGCGCAGAGGGTGAAACTGTTGCCGCCTGTCACGCATATATATGAACATATGCATGTGATGATGTGTCTGCCGATTTCCTATTGCCCTTTGCATGCCGCCCGCGGCTGGCTGGCTACTGTTCGCCACGATAACAATCGCGTTTCATTGGATGGCTACTGTTGGCCGGAGGCAAACTGCAAACAGTACGCTTAGTTCGTTCGACGTATATACATGTACAGATCGATACACACGACGCAATTAAGCACGTCTGTCGTCTGCCTCTGACGATAAAACTTGTTATTACGGTATTATCCCCACGGGCCCTCGGTTGAGCGATTCAGGTGCTCGTCACGTTAATGCGGAATCAAGATGCAAAAAGAAAGAAAGAAACTCGAAGTCTCGAACCCCTGAAACTGTCCGGCCATGCAAGCAGTGCATGCATAGGTTTGGCTAATTATACGGGGTACAATATTATTTTTGGCAAAATAATACTCGCGAATTAAGCAGAGCTTGCTATATGATGCTAACCATTTCAATTAGAAACTCTTCCGGCCCGTCTTCAGAAAAGAAAATAAAGTCCTCTTCTCCCTATTAACTAAATTTATCACCTACTAGAATAAGCATTATCGACCGCCTGCGGATGTAGTGCTTGTGTAGCTAGAACCTGAGCAACCAGAGCTACTGAGCTAGTAGTCATGCCGTGCGCCTATAGAATTTCTTTTTTTTACCTCGGACGTGACAAATCAAGCATGGACCGCCATGTGAATGGCAGTGCAGCCATCGATACGTAATTTTGGCAGCTGTGCTGTTTTTCACTGGTCTGAGTCTCTGAGAGAGAAGTTTGACTCCAACGGCGGAAGCTAGGCCGAAGGCGCATGCACCAGCACCTGAATGTTGTCAGTGTCATGACCAGACTTTAATTACCTTAGCTCATGTTTGCATCGCATCTCGTGATTCGACCGAATTTCTGCAGCTCATCGATCTGCCTCGTTTCAATATCCCGGATATAAATTCTTCGATTGGTAACTGTAGTCCCTTCTTTTTTCACACATCTTGCACGATTGCTCGGGGTTAGGTCTGTTAAAATATAAGTGGATTGTTTAGTTTTTTCTATCAAATTGATCTTTTAGTTGGATTGGCCAGCGCGTAAAGCTCTTCGGTGTTTCTGGCCGGCGCAGGGCCCGGAGGCGATTCAGAATCGATAGGTGGCCAGGCCGGCTTGACGGTGTGACCGATCAATGATCCTGTGCATGCAAGGCAGCGGCAGGGGGCCGGGGTCGCCCGAAGTGGGGTGCAATTCGGGTCCGCCCTACACTCGAGGAGCCCCTTTGATTTACTCCATTCGTACGAACACACAGCCAAGCTAGACAAATTTGATCAGACGAGACCTGGCATGGAGCTAGCGGCTCCCTGCTCTGTCATCTGCCAGCCGTTGGATTGGTTGTCACCCGCCTGCACGTACGTACGCCAGCCCCGTGAGACCTCGAACCGGGGGATACTGAATCCATCGTCGCCGCCACTTGGGCAGTCTAGTTGCAGAATTGGGATCCAGAAGTATCGGTTCCAAAACGAGTTTTACTGAATTGGTGCACCTAATAAATTCACCTAAAAGTTCGAAATGCTATAAAAAGGTGTTTAATATATTTCAACACTGTACCAGCTTCGTTGAGCGTCAACGGAAAAAAATAATTCAATTCGGCATGCATTTTCTCAAGAACCTGGCTAAGCTTGGGAAACACGTATACGCCGGTTGTCACTAGCTCTTCTATTTATACCGATTTCATGCATATTTACGCGACCATTTTTTTTTTTGCCATTTTTTACAAAAATAAACCATCGTTCGTCAATAGGCAATAATGTCTTTATAGCTAGCTAGCTCAGCCTCCAATTCCATACGAATTTTAACACTCCTGCCTGCTCGATCCGCGCTGGTTTTTCTTTTGTGTGCGCGTTAAATCGAGCGTCTCTATTTGTACTTCTTCCGTCCCATATTAACTGAATCAAATTTGTCGAAATATAACTATATTTATGACTAAAAATATCTAGATAACATGTAATAACGATTGGGACTTATATACGAAGAAGTACGAAAATAAACACAGTTCCTTTGGTGCGTCTGCACGAGGACGCCCGTGACATGTCCACATCACTTGGGGAAGGGATAACGAGAAGCCAACAAGCAAGTTGCAAGACTCGAAAACCTATATGGCTATATGCGTGCGTGCTCGTGCTCCGCAGTGTACGGACGCATTAAAAATACCACGTACGGAGGCGACCGATCTCTGGTCTGTAAGAGAAACAGAGCTACTACTGGCTAATCTGTTCTTGGTTTGGCCTTGTGTTTATTCAGCTGCCAGTTCGCCGCTAATTAATTTAGGTCTACTGTATGAAACTGTTTTTTGCTGGAGTACCATTCGACAACAGAACACCAGAGAAGAAAATACAAATCCGTGTGAAATCTGTGATGAGGGATGATGAGGGTCGATCAGGACAGGGAGTACTCACTTCGTTTCTAAATACTTGTCGTGGTTTTAGTGCAAATTTGTATTAAAAACACGACAATTATTTAGGAACGGAGAGAGTACTATCTCTGTTTCATAATTCTTGTCTTAAATTTGTTCAAAAAATGAATGTATCTATTCATAAAAAGCATACAGATACATGTAATATTTCGACAAATATTATGAAATGAAAAGAGTACCTTAAGAATTAAGAATTATTGTGTCCATGCGAAGCAAAAAAAAAAACTCCATGAATTATGTACACGAGGCATGCATGCATATGCATGATTCACAGATCCTGCAAAACCTCCGTTTCGAAAGAAAACAAAACCTCGCTATCCAGTAGACATGCATAGAGTCAGTGGGTGGAGGAGCAAACAATTTATATGGGTTTTTGCTTCTGGTTTGGCTTCCGCGCCGACAGGGGCCGCGGTTCCAGATGCCGTGTCGTTGGGTCGTCTCGGAATTCGGGGTAGCTTGCCGGGATGGATGTGTGCTGCATGGCATGGCCGCATGGGTCAACTTTGGTTGCCAATTCACAACTTGTTTTTGAGGAACGGTACTCCCGTAGTACGTAATTTGTAACACTGCTATGAAAAGTGAGGCAATTTGGTACTCTCCATTTTGTTCTTGATGATTACGTTTTGTTTTTAGATTGCCGATGGAGAAGCCAGTACGGTTGCTCACATGATCACACTCACAAGGTGGATAAGGGGTACTCTTTGTTTTCATAATATAAGGCGCACTAGGTTAGTAAGACAATGTTTGATGAAAAATTAGTCATTGATGTGGTTTAGTATAAAATTATAATTATTAGGCGAACGGAGCCTACTTCAGATGGTTGGTTCTTTGTGGTGGGACCAGCCCACCAGGTTCGAGTTCCAGCCTTGGCATGGGTGCTCGCATTTACTGAATTTATTCCAGAATTTAACCGGTGCGATGTACCATCAACTACGAGACGCCATGGTGATGGTGTGTGTTTCCATGGTGACTTCGTTATTCTCCAAATGATCGGACTAGTTTTTTGAAGGTGCTCATAGGGGTAGAATGTGCGTGCGTGCATTTATAGGGGTGAGTGTGCGTGCGTGTTTGTGAGCTTCTGCAATCGTACTATGTTTCCTAAAAAAATATAATTATTAGGATGCACTTTTAAAACAAATTAATCCAACAGCTCCCTGCAAAATAAATAAACAAATTAAACAAATCTAACGATTCAACTTTATATCATATATACACCATGTATATTAAGAAATTAATTCTTGGCAAAAAAATTATGCTAGCCTAATTTAGCGTATATCTGTCGCGTGTTAGTACCATCGTAGTGACCCAAATAAAGGTTGAGCTCATGAGATGGATCATGGAACTAGTATTAATTAGTTAATTAAACAAGGGATGGTCAGGACGACAAGTCATGCCGGAAGCCGGTCGGATCGTGGAGATGACAGACATCCAGATGAGTACTGGGCATGCGTGCATACACCAAGCACGTACAGCCCAATAAAACAAATCAGCACGTACAATTCCGCAAGACACTCGTTTTCACTAGTAACTCAATTGAAGAGTTTGGACATCTGCTAGATCCGGGAGGGATTGCAGGTATGTATGCATGCATCACATGCTGGCCAAATTAAAAGCGACAAACAGTCTCGACAGACAAGAGCAAGAGCCAGAGAGAGATGCACTCCACCAGAGCTAGCAAAGATCGACCTATACGCCCAAGATTTAGTGTAGACTTTGGGCACGCAATGAACAGTCAGCTCAGCTAGTGAGCAGCTTCAATTTGAACACCAATCAGTAAAATACAAAATCAGCTTCAACTGGGGCACACAATGTACAAACCATCACTAGCAACAGATTTTTTTTTCACATAATATATATGGGGGGATGATATCATATTTATATGTAGTTATGGAGGTGTATGCGAGTAAACCCTGGCCTGTTACAGCAAAATACAAAATTGGTAGCCACCTCGTGGGGGAGCCTGCCTGCCCCACACAAGAGCCTGTGGCTACCTAGGCATGTAAACAGGAGGGAACTGCCTACCCTTTCTCTTTCTCTCTCTGTCTCACCAAAACACACTTGCCTAAGCTAGCTAGAAGTGGCCCTAGGTCACAATTAGGCCCCTCCCAAACTAACCCAACACTCTCTACATGGCTAATCATAGGACTATAACACAAACACTACTATGATATGATAAGCTACTACGTACTACCACCAATAGGAGACTAGTACTAGCTATAGCTACCGGAGAATTAATTAACAGCACGTCACACATATAGGTGGTGGGGGTGGTGGACTGGTGGCAATGGTAACCAACCATGCAAGGGATGCATGCTTAGCTTAAGCTAGGGGGGATCTGTGGGGGGCACCCTTCCTCCTGCTGCCCAATGACAGCATAATCTGGGGGAGGAACCCTCCCCCTTTCTTCCTCTTCACCACCTCCTCGCCGCCACCGCCGTCGCCATTTCCTGCATTGCCACTGGACCCGCCGCTACCGCCACGGCGGTGCGCAGGGTCCTCAAGGATCGAGTTCGGTGTGGCCGGCCCCGCATTAGCATCGCCTACGTGGAGGTTCTCGAATCGCGGGAAGGGGAGCTCGTCGCCGGCGCGGTACAGCAGGATGTCTGAGAGGTCCCCTCCCTGCATCACTACATGGTCCACCTGCACACACACACGCACATGTACTTGCATGAGTCAGCATGTAACAACAACTTGTTTATCTTTAATCAACGGTTAGTGCTAATTATTTATCTTGTTAATTAATTACCTTGCAGGAGAGGCAGCAGAAGTGGAAGGGCTCCTGCAGGATTCTGTCACACGCGAGGCAGATGTTGCCGGAGCCCTTGAACGGCCTGGACTGAGGCCTCGGCTTCAGGAAAATCACCTTGGCGCTGTTGATCGTGTAGGGCTGAGTCACACATGCATCCAGAGCACAAGTTAACATATTATACTAGTAATCAGCATCATCAACCAAAGTACAGTACTCCTGCCAGTAATTAAATTGATTAATCACCTGGACATAGGAGCAGTCGATGAGCTTCTCGAGGTCACCCAGGCGGACGACGTCATTGTACACGTAGCGCCGCACCTGGTTATTACATGCAGAAATTAAATCACTGGGGATCAAACACAAGCTCTTGCTTTGAGATACGTACTGGTTATGGGTGAGGGCAATTCTGGGATTTGTTCTAGCAGAGGCAAGGCCGGTAGGAGTACGCTAGTGCTGCTGCCAGTGCTCCTCCATTGGGCAACACATCAATGGAGGACTATGCTTTGACCGTGTGGTGGTCGTAGCATTGCAGAGAAGGCCCCAAACCCAAGGTCACAAATACGCAATGACAGAACTGCCCCTACCGGGTGCCTCATACTACGGCCAAATCCAAGCCAGGATTGGAGGGTACATAGGGTAAAACCAAATCAGGGGTATGTCGGGGGGTGAATGGTAAAAGAAAATGAGTAGCGGGGTAGAAAGCTTTTTGGGTGACTAGCGATTCACTGTGGCCTGAGTGAATAGTATCACAAGGCCCCTTTGGAGGCTAGCAGGGAGGAATAGCATCGAGGCTTTCTTTGGTAAAATCGACAAGGAGCCGATTTACCCTACGCGCACAGACGGTAAAATCTGCTTTGCGACTGTCGTAACAATCATAAGATGCCCCATTTTTTTACCATGCACACCGCCTGCTTTTTCGCAGGGTTGGTGGAAAGAAGAGGAACCAGGGGTACATGTTTCCATACATGGCAAAAGAGTTCGGATAAACCGGCCTTTTAATGGCAAATTGCCCAGAACCATGAGGTAATCAATCATCCTAAATGGCATAGGAGCTGCTAATGACTCGTGTGAAAAAGAAAAAGGTAGGAACATCTTGGGAAAAGGGGAAATTTACAATCAAGATCGCTTTTGGACCAAAGCCTTTTGTATGATGTGTGAAATAAGAGCATGCATGGTAGAATTGAGGAAAGGGTTTGTGACATTGCAGTAAAATTGGTATGATAACAAAAGTGGACTCTGCCCACGTTCTAGCATAAGCGGTAAAAAAAATTACCCTAGTTCCATCACATCAGAGATTTCTACGCACGCCAGAAATACTGATCAAATTGGTTGCAATGAAAAGAAAGGAGATGGGAACAGGCAGGAAGAGGACAAGAAATTTTTAGCAAAAGAGATCAAGCAAAGCAACTGCATGCAACAGAATCTCTGCCCCTTTTTAACCAAAAAGATGCAACTACTTTTTCCACCTTCTGAATTTATCTCTGCGCAATCAATCACAAATTTTGCAATTAGATAGCCTCCCCAAAAGTAATCCATCCGCTACAAATTAGGCAGAATCCCGCCGCTTTTGCGATTTATGGGATGGTTGCTTTATGCAGATCAGGTGATAGTTACATGTTGCAATCAGCATCCTAATTCAGGGCCTGAAAAAGTGGGCATGGCCAAGAACTCGCAAGACGACAAGGACGAGGACCCAAGCAAAGTACATGAGGGATTTAGCTTGGAATTCTAAAAGGGTGAGAGAGATGATTGTATCTTGTATGAGCTTCAATGATAAGACAGCTACTCCGGCTAGATGATGCATGGATCGGAGCTTATTAAGCAAAATCTAAGTGAGAAAGGAACAGCACATGAAGGGAGAGACAGCACAGGACAAAACAGAAAAGCAAACAACTATCTCCTCTCGGCATCTCTAGTCTAGTCGTAGTCGTAGTACTCATTATTAAATTTAACCTGATTGCTCTTGCGCTGGAGTTCTAATTAAGCCCACACCGGATGGGCTAATTCAGGGCATGCACATGAAAAACATCTGATCCTTTCAATTCGTTTTGCCTGTCAACTCACACCAAGCAGATCGACAGCAGAAACTACGCAAGAAACACAAGAACTGGAAGAACAGAAACATATGTGAATAATCCTACAAAAAATAAAAAATCCAAGAAACCGAAGTAGCGAGGGAGATCATGCATCTCCTGGACCAAATCAGGAGATCAAAGAACGAACAAGGAAGGCCAAGAATTACGCACGCATCTTTTCTACTACTGCTACATGCAGCATGAAATCAATCAATTAACCAGGAAACGAAAGCGAATTGAAGAGATTAAGTGGAAAGATTAGTAAATTGTGGGTGAGATTAAGGAGGAGGAAGAAGAAGGGATTAATCGGAGATGAACCTGGAGGAGCGGGTGGTGGCGGTGCGCGGGGGCGCAGTGCGGGCAGATGGCGGTGCAGCAGGCGAGGCAGAAGATGTTGCGCTCGTTCTTCTTGCGGCTCTCGTGCGAAGGGCAGCCGCCGAAGAAGCTCTCCTCCACCAGGCCCCCAACCCACCCCGGCACCCTCATCCCCATCTTCTCCCTCCCTTCAAATCTTCTCTTCCTTGCTCTGTTTCTTGGCCAATTCTCTCCTTGCTTTGATCTCTCTTTTGTTTCTTGGCAGGCCAATTCTGTTTTCCTGTCTCCCAACCCGGCCCTCCTCTCTCTCTGGTTTAGTGGTGGGGGTGTTGTGTGAAAGGCGTACGAATAGATGTGGGTTGTCTTCTTCTAGTCCTAGAGGGGCAGAGAATGCAAGTAATCCATTGTGGGATGTGGGGAGGTATTTATAGAGGGAGAGAGACGAAGAATCGATGATGAATTGATGATGATATGCGTCTATCCAACTACTCATGCGTTTGAGATGTCACGGTACAATTGTTGGGGTTTTTGGTTGGATGCGTTCCTTTTGTTTGAGATGTCATGGGGCCTGGCATGGCAAAGATCAATTCCCTAGTCTTGTTGGATGATTATTGATCAGGCGTGTACTTACTCCGTTTCATGTTAACTGATTCAAATTTGTCTGAATATGGATGTATCTATATGTTTTCTCCGTACAGAAATAAGCAACGTGGATTTGTATAGATTCTTATACAAATTCACGTCACTTATTTTGGGTCGGAGGGATGCTAAAATACATCTAGATACATGTAACATTTCGACGCTTAATATGAGATGCACGGAGTATACATATTTGCGTGTGTGGCTCAAGGGGGCGGATGTAAATAATCGTGAACAGAGAGTGGTTTTGCATTGTTTGTTTGTTTTATTTTGGTTATGGTATGTCAAAAGATTGAGTAAAATATTTTCTTTGTTCTTTCTGAACTGTTTTACAATCCTCAGTTTGTTGCGTCCACCAGTTCAGCTTGAGAATTAAATCGAACACTGTACAAAAGAGTTGAATTTGTAAAAGAAACACTTGATAAATTATTGTTTTTGCATTCATGGTGGCGTGTTGCTTCTAGTGGAAGACTGGAAGTATGGTTCCTTCTAGTAGAAGGCCTCAGTACACAAATATTTATTCGGTCTCGTTTCGCAAGTTCAGATAAGGAAGAAGCTCCCGAGCAAGTAGTAATCCACCGATCCACGAGAACTGATGAGAGAACATAAAATCACTGCAGGTACGATCTTTTTTATGCCCGATGGTTTTATCTACGGCTGGAGCACGTCAAACAGCAGCGAATCCACGGCTGTTACCAAATGTTGTACAGTAGCATAATCGTAAACAAAAGTATTGTACGTGAAGCAGTGTTCATGCATGTCACGAATTAGATGCATAATCACTCTAAAATCCAGTTTGTTTCTTCTTCTCCTTTTGAACTTTTGAAATCTCAATCGTCTCGTCTGGAAGCCTGCTCCCCTTTATGCAAAGAAAAAACAGAATGGCAGGACATCAGTAAACAAAACCAGCGTTTTTTATTGTGTTTGCTTTGGCCACGGTGTTAGTACTGGGTACCAGTACTCGTGTACCACCCTCTGCTTTTCTGCTTCTTGTTTTACATGGCCGTTCGGCCTCTCTCCCCCCTCTCTCTCTTGCTGGTGATGATCTGATCCGATCCCCCTCCTCTCTCCTTTGTTTGGACTGCAGCGAGTGAGCCATCTTTGGTGGTGGTACGACTGCACGTCGTGAGAACAGAGCAGACCAGACGATACCAATACATTGTGTTGTCATTTGAACTTTCAACTTTGCCCGATTGGTTGTATAGCCTCGTAGGTTGGTGCTCGTCTATAGAATTTTGCTTTACTGCTCTACTCCATTGGAGTCATGGCAATCTTCCGAACCTACGTTACTTCCTCCTTATCCATGGCTTTTGCAGAATGTACACACAGAGCTGGAAAATGGCCATGCATTTGTACTACGGAATATACCCGCTGTGCAAGGGTCAGTGGTTTGAGCAGTAAGTATCTGTACCGTTGGGTGATAATACAATTTTTCTTGCGAGCGGCCAATGATCGGAGCCAATGAGGTACGTAATCAGTAGTACTACAAAGTTACTATAAACGAATTGTGGTTGGGTTGACACTGCAAAATTGAGTTTTTCTTCGAGGTTCCATCTCAGAGGTAACTAACCCTCTGCCATGTTTGTTGTAAGCTGTAACTGTATTGTACTGTAGCAGCATCAGCATATCCAAGAGGAACCAGACTTGGCTCTCACCCTTTTTTCCACTCTCTTCTTCCTGAAGCCTCCATCTCTGAAGTCTGAACACTTGTACTGGTCATCAATTCAAGGTACCGTACGTACTAAACTAATGACTCTCAACTCTCAGGTCAAGTCCATTGACGGCTTTCTGTGACCTAGATATTGAGGAAGCCCATATGTAAGGCCCACTTTTCTTTTCTTTCCCTGGGCTGCAGTGTACTATTTTTTCTCATCCTTCTTTTGGGCTCCTCATTAGCAAGGAATCACATACCGGGTTTGCTGGTTTATATTAATTTGGATCTATTTACACTACACCTTATATTAATTTGACAGTATAAAATGGGTTACGCTTTTTACGTACCGGAGGAAGTATAAAATGAGTGATCGGGTTTATTACTATGCTTATGACGTCCATTGTCGAGTTTCAAAAGGTTTGGAGAATTCTTCAGTTTACTGATTGGTCTTCTTGACAATTGACATGCAGTAAAGAGGTCCTGAACGGCGCTCGTGGTCGGCAAGACGATGGGCAGCCCACACGGCCGGAAGAACTGACCTACAACTCGGAAAGGCACGATGATTATGTCGATCGACTGTTAATTGCGAGTACTGATCGGCCTCGTGATCCGGTGACAAAGCGCCCAGAGACCTGCAGATCACTACCCGTAGATCAGCAAGCAAAGTGCATCCTGCCATTCAACGGTGAGCTGCCAGTTACTACTCCAGCTAGCTAAACACCAGCTATCTGCATTTGCATTTGCAGATCGAAGCACGCCTAAAGCTGACACGGTGATGGATGTGATGCGTGATGGATCCCTAGCTTAACTGAAACTTTCGGCCGGCTTGAATTGAAATGAAAGCCTTTTCTATACGACAATGCATGCTGGCTGCATGGTCAGATGTTCCGATGACTCCACTGCGCCTGCACTGTGCGTGCTTTGACCATCGTATTTACTATCTTCGCATGCATCGGGATTCCCGGCTAGCTACGGGCCTTGGATGTCCAATTTTATGATTGCCTGCCTATCGATGCTAGTGACTCAACTCACAGTAACAGCTCGTTTTGCAACTAAAGATTCATTTCTGGTCAGGATTTCATTTGGTTGAATTTAAATTTCGGTTTAAAAAATCATGTTTGTCTATCTCATGAAATTAAAGAGTGAGAGACAATTTTAAAGAAATGATGTCTTTTAGAGAGAAATTGAGACTACTTATAGTGTGATTCAATGGAATTTGAAATTGAATTCCTGTGACTAATTTCGTGTCAACCAAACAAGTTGGTTTTTAAATTCAAAATGAATTCTACAATTCGATCTATGCCTAAATGATGGGTGACAGCACGAGCTGTAATAATTCCCAAGTGTGACATGTATACACATTGATGAATCATGCAAGTGATGCATGGCTGAAGGACCATGAAGTGATGAAGACTGTAGCCGGCCCGGATAGCTAGGCGTCGATGGATGGATCGTACGCTGGGCGGCCGGTGGCTGGCTCCATGCATCTGCTAGCTGCATGCCGCCCAGCGCAGGCCAAAACGTACGGCGCCACAAATGGCGTCTCAGAAATCTGACGCCATATACCGAGACATGTACTACCTCTCAGCGTTGCAATTAAACTACGCGCTGTACAATTAACCTGTGCACAGTTTTTGGATACACCCAGACATGAACAGATAGCGCGCTAATAACTGCATCAACATCGTTACCTAGTTCTAACTACGTCTCCCTTGGAATTGGATCAGGCATTAATTATGCTAGTTAATCCTTCACCACCAAGGCAAGGCATGAAGGCAAGGCATTCGCATGACACCCTCGATCGACGTCGGCAAGGATTCTTCCATCCATGGCAGCGGTAGTTATAAGTTGTTGCAGCAAAGATTGCTGCAAGTCGTACGTGCCAACCCGAGAGTCCATATATAGTCTGCACATAGCTAGCAGCGTATGCCAGAAGTTGCATGCGCAAGGACCGTGGAGCTCTACTAGTGTTTGGTACTCCACTAATGGCCAGGAGACCCACCCTGCAGGATGCATGCCCGTGACTGAGTGGATCGACTGTGTGTGGTCGGGAGTGGCATATGCCTTGGACTTGGTGGTGCGGCTGCTGCTATGTAGTCCATGCATTGGGAGACAGGCAGATTGATTGCCAATTGTTGGGGGGACAGAGCTTCCTCTCAGTACCACTCAGTCCTCAAATATCTAGTCGGTGCTCAGCTCCTGCAGTCCTGCTCCTCTTGTTGGCGCCGTGATTGACTCATCGATGCCAAAACAGCATCTACGTTCGGGGGAGCGGCCGGGCAACTGATCCAAAGAGGGCGTGCTTTGAACCCAAATTGGCCCCAAAATTTTTGTCACCAAAACAATACTCCGTTCCATAATTCTTGTCTCAAATTTGTCTAAAAATTGATGTTATTCTTAAAAAACATGTACATACATGCAATATTTCGACAAGAATTATGAAACGGAGAGAGTACTCCCTCCGTTTCATATTATTGTCTCAAATTTGACAAAAAATGGATGTATCTATTCCTAAAAAGAATCTAGATACATGTAATATTTCAACAAGAATTATGTAACGGATGGAGTAGTTGATTATGATTTTGTTAGCCCTGAAAAGTCACCAAACCAAACACTGAATTACTGAATGCCGCGGCAGTTTTCTGTCCATGCATATGTTGTCACACAGGTCCGGGCCGGGCCGAGGGAGTAGGCAGCTCCTCTGCGAGAAGCCCGTAGGGAGCTCCGTCGTCGTTGGTGAGAAAGAGCTCCGGGGGACCGTTCAGGCCCATAAATTGTACAATGGGCATAGTAAAGCCCACTTTATTTATTTGCCCACTAAAGCCCATTTGCATCCTCTTTCCGAAAGCCCATCATCACTAGCTCTTCCTCTTCACCATCACCGTAACCGCGAGCAGCTCCGGCGAGCGATGTCTTCGCCGCCGCCGCCGCCGGCCGTGCTGGTCTCGAACGGCGCCGTCTCCCCGCACGCCCCTCCATCCGCGGCCACCTTCCTAGAGTCAACCGCGGGCGCCTACACCACGGCGCGCGCGTCCCCCACCGGCGGCCTCCTCTGGTGGCCCCGCCATCTCCTCCGCCTCGCCGACTCCGCGCGCCGCCTCGCCGAATCCCACCCCCACCTCCTCGGCCTCCCGGGTCCTCCTCCCCACGCGCTCTCCGCATCCCCCATAGCGCCCCTCGTCAACCGGTCCGTGCGGGTCGGCGTCCACGAGATGCGGAGGCTCGGGGACCGCGGCTCGGAGGACCTGGCGATCACGGCGTTAGTCAGAGCCGACGGGTCTCCGGAGGGGTTGGAGGTCTGCGTCCACCTGGGTCTGTACGTGCCGCCGGTGTTTGGAGTGGCCGGCGCGAGGCTCGCCGTGGCCGGGGGCGGGAGGGAAGCCGCCGCCGCCAAGTACGCACCCTGGGCTAGGATGAGGAAGGCTATGGAGAAGATGAGGCCTCCTGGGACCACGGAGCTCTTGCTCACCAACGACGGGGATCGTCTTCTTGAAGGCAGTGTAACCAACTTCTTCGTCGTCTGCCGCAAGGTTAGATGTTTTCAGTTCAACGGGAACGGGAAGGATTCAGATTGCTTGCATTGCGAACAAGTTAATAGTAGTGCTTATTTGTCCCGCAGAACAACAAGTAGATGACCAACTGGTATGAAATCTTAGCAATGCGGCAATGCCTATCTCTCAAATTTCTTAGCTGCAATTCTGATTGGCACTACGGCATTTGATATTTCTATTCTGTAGTGGTTTTCCATGTTGTCATTTTTTTTTTTACAAATGATCTCGCGATCTGCTTCCATTATCGAAATAACGGAAAAGGAGTCCACCCAAAACGCGCCAAGTGAAGTACCAGGCTGCAAACGCAGTCCCGAACACACGCTGAACAAACTGAAAAAAGGAAACAGCAACGAAACCTAGTTACAGACGATACCCAGGATTGTCAGCAAGTTCTCCAGGCCCTTTCATCCAAAAACAAGTAGAGAAACCCCCTGACGGACTAGAGCAAACAAGTTTTTTATCCCCTTCGTGCATCCTCTGGACCTTGAATCCTCGCAGCGTCCACCTTCGCCTGCCCTGGGTGATGCGCAAATGCCTCTTTCTGCATGATCATCGCGCCCTCTCGGAGTTGCTCCCCATCGCCAGCATTCTGTAGACCTGCCCAGTATTTCATGAAGGCACAAGCAAGACAAATAATTTCAGCTGGGGATCGAATCAACTTCTTCTCAAAGCATTTTCCATGTCGTCATAATAATGACAGTTCAATTGATTAAGGGACCTTCACGTCTTTCTTCGCGTTAACTTTAAGATGGTGAAATAATAAGTAATAACCAATGATCTTTATACTTGGCAAATCCAATGGCTGTGTTAGCATTTATCTTACTCTCATATATTTTTTCCAGTGAAGCTATTATTTTGATTTATTTACTCTGCCTTTTAAAGATAATCAGTTCTGTTATTTAGGTGATTTGTTTTTTATCATAATTTTTTAACATGTCTGCAGGAGGAACATCTGTCAAGTGAACCATTGTCTGTTCAAGCAATGTCAAATGAGATTGAAGTACAAACAGCTCCACTAAGTGATGGAGTTCTTCCTGGAATTATGCGCCAGATAGTAATAGAGTAAATATTCTCTGCCTGCTCTAAATTCCATGTTCTTTGAATAAATTGCCAGATAGCGAAATGCTGAACTCTTGTAACAGAAGGTTTATTTCTTTGGAACAGGGTATGCCATGATCTAGGGATCCCAGTAGGAGAGGTTTCACCATCATGGTCCAAGCGTGAACTTTGGGAAGAAGCCTTTGTTACAAGTGAGAATTTTTTCCGAGTCAGGAGTTTGTCATCCCTGCTGGGACCGCGCTATCTTGTTAACTTGTTTTGACTTTTGAGCATGGCCTGCTGTTCTCTGACTGTAATATATCGTATAACAGGTAGCTTAAGGCTTATCCAGCATGTGGAGACAATTCAAGTACCTTCAGTATGGGAGGACATAGATTCAAAAACCTGGAACGATGTATCTTGGGTGGTGAAACAATTTCAGGCACACATTATTTATTTCTCAGATTTTGAAGTTGTATTTTCCTATTTTCTATGATATTCTACTCTTTTTTATTAACCATGTCATGAAATTTAAACCAGGGCGCTGGATGCATCACCACACAGATACAGGTTAGTTGTCACTTAAGCCATTGCCAAGTTCCAACTGATTACTTCTCCTGACGTAATGAACCTAATACCCAAATCACATTTTCTTTTTCTTAATAAGATGCCAACAATGATGGTTGTATTTGATTGCTTTTTAGGAACAACTGTCTAGTTTCTTAGTGTTATCTAAATTGCTCCCTCCGATACATAATAAGTGTCGCTGATCTAGTACAACTTTAGTACAAAGTTGTAATAATTTGGGTAGCCCCTCATTACTGCATAATAATGTCCTCTTAATCGCTCATCATGCAGAGGAAAATATCCGAGAGAGCAATAATGGAGGAATATAACATAGCAAATCTATGCGAGTTATGAATGTTGTCATTGTTTCTGGGTGATGGGTGTTGGCTTCACCATTATATGTTCTTCGGAGGAGGTAAGCACCATCTTTCTTATTTTTGCTATGGTTCATTTACAGAGTAGAACGCAGTTTTCTGTGACTTCAGTGAAAAAATGTGTGATCATGCCAATCCGATCACTTTGAAGGCAAGACTTCATTTATTTCTTTATTTAAGAAAGGAGGTAAATCAGGCTAATAAGATATAAGTCATGGACAAAAAAAGCTAGCTAGCTAGGATGAACAACAGATGGATGATATATAGTAGAGAAATGCATGCTTAATATGCATCATCCTTGGACGTATAATATGAACTGATGCTGATGTCATGTTTGTGCGCTAGGTCGCTGCCAGGGCATCGCTGCTTGACGATGTATCCTCCTCTCCTCTCAGTGGGCAGTCATGAGTGTCGTCGTGTCATCAAATTCCAAGAGAATCCCGCCTTCCGGTGGCCACACGAATGTAGGTTTCACGAGCGGCACATGTCTGCTGTGGCGCCGACTTGGCTATGACGGGCACTACCTCAGCCATATTGGGGCGGTCCGACGGGTTGGGGTTGCTGCTGGCCAACCCAAGAAGCAGCAAGCGGCTGGCATCATCAGCATCAAATTAACCCACCTTGTTGTCCACGGGTTCAAGCAGCCTCCACTCCCAATGAGCCATCCAGACCGAGTGGTTGAGCAGTTGGAATGACTCATGGTAGCCGCCGAGTGCCCGTGCTCCGAGGACGATCTCAAGGATCAACGCCCCAAGCGCGTAGATGTTGGCCTTGCGTGTGGCCTTGTGACTAATCCAGAGCAATGAAGCTCCAAGTCTCGGCGACACTGATGTCTGTGCAGGAGTTCTTTAATAAGCAGGTGATGGCGACCATGGAAGATTGGAAGGAAGAGTCAAGCACGATGTTGCTCGCCTTGATGTCACGGTGGAGTACCATGTGCTCGTGCTCATGGTGGACATAGTGGAGCCCTGCGGCGACATCCATGATGATGTCATAGCGGGTTTCCATCCTAGGAGGTTGGGCTGTGACTGTGAGCTTCCTCGGAAGAGGTTCTGGTCCAGCCTTCTATCAGGCGGAGCTCACCTTTCTTGCAACATATTATTTTTGCGGGCACACTTTTCTTGTAACATTAACCTGAAATATATACGTAGAAAATACTGATTAGAGAATATCTCACTAGTTAGAAGTACTCCCTCCGTTCCTAAATACTTGTGGAATGCATACTACTATCGAGTGCACTAAAACCACGACAAGTATTTAGGAATGGAGGAAGTAGTCACTGCATATGAAAAATGCATACTACTATCGAAATATACTACGATGGTGTCTGTCTGCCTCTAAGATGTATTTCAGAAATCAACGGGAAATACAAATAAACAAAGATAAATCAAGAATATCAAACACCAGCTTTTGCATGGAATATATCTACTGGGAAAACCACTTCATTATATCAAAATTGATTTCATAACATAGGGATAAATTATGAGCATTTTTCGAAGCTAAAATGGCTAAGATATGGATGCCATTTGAGAAAACAAAAAATCTTGCGCATCTTTGCTGCTTTTGGGGTGTCGCTGGACTTGCCCGGTTCAAGTGAAAGCTTGTTCTTTTTGCCGTAATCTTTCATGTTCGTTACTAGATTCTTTTAATGATTTCATGTTCGTTACTAGATGCTTTTTATGATTTATCCATGGTTCTACCTGCAACTATGATTGCCCTTTTTTCTTTCCTTAACACAACTTTGCAAACTTATGTACCATTTGGTTCCAGCACTACACACTTAATTAATACCCTCATATTTAACAGTCCAGCACTCGAGCCTCACTATTTACATCAGTGTTCTGTACTGTACAGTAAGAAGGATTAGGATTATCCATTATTGGCACATTGTTATAGGTATTCCCTCCGTTTTTTAATATAAGGCGTGTATTTATTTGCACGAAAATTAACGCGTGTAACGATCCGTCTGCCTTGATGTCATCCGCCGGAGAGCAACTGCCTTCGGATGAAGAAAAAAGAAAAAGGTCAACTGCTTGTTCCGTGGATGCATACATGCAGAGAGGGAACTCCTCCTTTTTCTCCGCTCATCAAACGGCATGTTGCCGATTTTTCTGTTTGCATGCGTGGGGTGGGCTCAGAGCTTGTGCGCGTTACATTTCAGAAAAACGAAGAAAAATTTATACGCCTTACATTAAAAAACGGAGGGAGTACGTTTTATTACTTCAAATCTTCACTTGCCACGAAGAGAATCTTGTGATGTAGTCTAACTGAGGTAGATCGAACTTCAATGACAGCATGTCGCAAACCCCAGATTGAAACCTGGGGTTATGATATCACTTGTTATAAACATGACAAACATATAATGAAGAATGAAAACGAAATCACAGCAGATGACATAGGATTTAACGTGAAAAATCTCTCCAACAATGAAAGGAAAAACCCACAAGCGTCAGCGAAACTTTACTATAACGGGAGTGTTGGTTTCAATGGCTTACAAGAGGTAAAAATATGGTGGTGAAGATGAACCATACCGTGGGGAGGGGGGTGCGTGCCTCCACCCCCTGGAGTTCCTGTTGGGGAGAGAGGGGGGGCGCGTGCCCCCCTGCACCCCCGGCATCCCTGTTGGGCACGTCATGAAGGCGATCCGTTCCGTGCGCCTTTTTAATGAATTTGGTTCACAACTTAAATACCATGATCACTGACAACATCTACATTGACTACTCCCTCAAGTCGGGTATTTTCATGGCTAGTCAGCTCTGATGACCACTGCACACATCATTGACAATTGACAACACTAGCAAGCCTGTATGTTTACGCGACGGGAGCTGGTCAAGTCAATTTGGGTAGACTAGTATATGGTCTCAAGGAAGAAGACTATGCTACATACACGTGCTCAATCCTTGGCGAGACCGCACTTCGACGAGTCTCCTGCGACAGCAATCAGAGGTGCTCGGATTTGGGGTCCAAGATGCATTAGTCCAATCTCAATTACCCAACGATCATTGTCCCTTTGTAGCCGGGGCCTTCGACGTTCATCTTGATCCGCACGGTCACCAATGTTATCCCTCTAGACGCAGAGCAAGGGAAATCTTACACACTCAAGGTAGAGATGCCCAGTCAGGTGAGGGTTACAGTTGAACCGAGCACCCTCAAGTTCACCTCCGCTAGGGAGAGAGCTTCATATTTCCTGACTGTCAGCTCCTATGGTAGCCCCGTGGGTGGAGGTGTGTATGAAGGAAGTGTTATGTTGACCTCAAGCATGCACACAATCAGAAGCGGGATGGTCGCGGTGGTTGGTCTTGCCCGTCCTCGGCCTTCCACCTCTTGGAAGATCGGAGAAGAGTAAATCTAGCTGCTCCCTAGGTAGCTCGTGCCCCCTTGTTAGTGGCCACACCACTACTAGGAAAAGATCCAACATGAAAACGACTCTGCTTTTGCCCCCACAAAAGATAGCGAAAATGCTACTACATCCGTACCATATCAAGTGACCCAAATTTATCTAAATATGGACGTATCTATATATTAAAATACGTCTAGATACATGTAATGTTTCGACACTTAATATGGAACGTACAGAGTAGTATTGTAATTTCAAAGTGTTTTATCACCTTTTAAGACTGACTGACTACGTGTTCTTATCTCGTTTTAAAACACTAGTAAGAATTTTGAAAATATCTATCACGAAACAAGGTAGTTAGAATCACTATTCTATAGTACTACCCCTCCGTCTCATATTAAGTGACTCAAATTTGTTTAAATATGAATGTATCTATGCTTAAAAAACGTTTAGATACATACATATAATAGAAAGTCCCTTAAGTGACTCAAATTTGTCCAAATATGAATGTATTTATGTTTAAAAAGCGTCTAGATACATACATGTAATAGAAAGTCACTTGATATGGAACGGAGGGAGAGAGTACGATTTTACGATCCAAATTAACTTTTGATTTCACCATTCTGGTTAGTACTTAGTAGGAGTATGTGTTTACGGTTTTGATAGTTAAGGTTCTACTCCTGACACGTATTTTACAGCACGCAAATGGTTGTGATTCCTAAAAAAAAAAACATGTCTGTACAAACGCCCTGTTTAAAGAGCACACTAGTTTTTATTTTCCCCATAATTTTATGAAGTTTAAGGTGACGGATTAAAACTGAGCGCCGAGCAGAGCACATGCGAAGGGACGGAGGAGGAAGAGAAGTAGAACCTCTCAAATTAAAACCCTAGGCGGCGGCGCGAGCATTCTACGGGTCCAGCCGCCGCAACCTTCCCTTCCCTCCTCCCCCAATCACCATGCTCCTCCAGGTGCGCCGCCTCCCTGCCCGCCCAGCCGTCGGCTCCCCCGCGCGGCGCTCCCTCGGGCTCGGACACCATGGCCGAGTGTCCTCCATCTCGAAGGCTCCGACGGCGACCAAGCCCCTCGCGGTATGCTGCTCCGTGGCCAATCCAGCGGCGGCGGCGGCGACGACGATGGAGAGGCCCTGGAAGCTCAGCGACGCTCGCCTCGTCCTCGAGGACGGCTCCGTCTGGAACGCCAAGTCCTTTGGTGCCTCCGGGACGCAGGTCGCCGAGGTCGTGTTCAATACTTCATTGACAGGGTAAGAAAGAAAATTCCTTCTTCTTTTGTTTTGCTTCCTATGGTGTATAATTACATAGTACCGTGTTTAGCTGGCTGCTCCGTTCGGTTCGCTCGCTCACCGCAGTTCTAACAGCATAGTCTAACAGCATCACTGTCTTTTTGCTCCCATAATAAATCAAAATGGACCTATCCTAGTGTCAGCTGCTTCCTTTGACATTCACTGTCTTTTTGCTCCCATACTAAATCAAAATGGACCTATCCTAGTGTCAGCTGCTTCGTTTGAATAACGGATTGTAAATCTCACCGTCGCACGAATGGCTTGTGAACGCAGGTATCAGGAGATTTTGACTGACCCTAGCTATGCCGGTCAGTTTGTTCTGATGACCAATCCCCACATTGGAAACACTGGTGTTAACCCTGGTATGCAATTTCCACTTCCAAGAAACTTCAGCCACTCCTCTGTAAATGAAAATTAACGACATGGCATAATATAATCTGCATGCAGATGATGAGGAATCCATAAAATGCTTCCTTGGTGGCTTAATCATACGGAATCTAAGCATATGGTAAGTGTTTCTGATTGAGAATTAGGATATGATGATGAAATCTTAATTGTTTTTACTTACTTATGTTTCTTTGTTCCAGTACTTCCAACTGGAGGTGCACAGAAACACTCGATGAATATTTGAAAAAGAGGAACATTATGGGCATATGTAAGTATAGCATCACATGATTTTTCTCGTATTGTTCCATTCATTGGAAATCATCATAATTTAACTTTTTTGTGCAAACTCTGCAGATGATGTGGACACACGTGCAATAACACGTAGGTTAAGAGAAGATGGCAGTCTCATTGGTGTTCTAAGTACTGACCAGTCTCGCAAAGATGAGGAGTTGCTGGAAATGGCCCAAAAGTGGAAAATTGTTGGTATGCTAAGCTTCCTACAAGCAATAATGATTTCACTAAAGTAATGCTTATGCTGTTATGTTATCTGGAAAGTATTTTATTATTTCTACTATTTTCTTCTCCTTTGTCTTATTGAGTTTTATTTATTTGGATGTCTTCTTGAAAGTAAGTTCTTTAAATAGTCATGCAGTTGATGGTATTTCATAGGTTAGAAACTCATATTGATATTCAAAATGTTCCATGTTTGCTGGAGATGTGAGGAAACTAGTTGTTTACTTATATCACAAGTTTTAAACAGATTAACCACTGTTCACATGCTGCTGATTAATATTTAAATACTATTGATGCTATTTGTGGCATAGCATAAAAGTTTGATGGTGCTGTTCTGCAGGTGTTGATTTGATTAGTGGTGTTTCATGTGATGCTCCATATGAATGGTTAGACAAGACTGATTCAGAATGGGAGTTCAAGAACAAGAAGTCAACTGAAACTTTTCATGTCAGTATCACTCAGGATCTTAGAGATACTCAAGAAAATTCTTGTACCTAACAACATTTCATTTTTTAATTATAGATTGTTGCATATGATTTTGGAGTCAAGCAAAACATTTTGAGACGTCTGGCATCATATGGATGCAAAATTACTGTTGTTCCAGCAAGTTGGCCTGCTTCAGAGACACTTAAGTTGAAGCCTGATGGAGTCCTTTTTAGCAATGGCCCTGGTGATCCAGCTGCAGTTCCATATGCCGTGAAAACAGTACAAGAAATAGTAGGGAAGGTTCCAGTATTTGGCATCTGCATGGGCCATCAATTGATTGGGCAGGCACTTGGCGGGAAGACATTCAAAATGAAGTTTGGTCATCACGGAGGAAACCATCCTGTTCGTGACAACAGAACTGGACGTGTGGACATCAGTGCCCAGGTTTGTCGACTTTTTCTGTAGGTGGTCAGGAATTGACTTTGATCATTTGCATTTGGTGATAGCTCCTGTTATGCATTTGAGATCGTGTTGTTTAGCTTAAGTCAAAGCCAAATATCTTTACTTATCTTTGGGCTTATACTTTTATTTTAGACCACTAACATCTACAACTCTAAATTAGTATTGTTAAATCCAGTATCAGTATATTTTTCTATAAACTTGGTCAAAGTAAGATGTTTCATTTAGGACAATGTTACCCTTAATACATAGACTAAATGACACTGAAACTAGTTCATGGTACTCTGAGTACCATAGATTTGTGAATGCTGAAAAGCCAAGTTTATGGAAATTCTGTGGTGTAAACCCAGTAAAGTGGTTTCTAGTCCATGGTACTCAGCTAGTTTATTTGGCTTGTTTCCTACGAGTTCGATTGACTATTTCGCCAGCTAAGCAAAGCATTCATAAAGTTTAAGGCTGCATACATTTATTTGCTTTGCCCTTCCCGTACAAGCTACGGAAGCCTAACTTTCAGCATAAGGTCAATAATGCAACTTTTGTATTTTAAAAATTCTTTGGGTTAGACAATTGTGGTATTTCTAGTGTTTGCAGTTTGGATGACTACTGGATTTCTATACACGTAAAGTATCTTAATGTTTGGTTTGGTCACATACGCACATTCTGCACTTCGAGGCAATTGTAGCTGTATCTACTGGTTCAATTGCTACCACTGTCAGAAGCACTGCACTTCTGAACATCATAGCTTGATCTGGTAACTGTGTTGTTTCAAACCAGTGATATAACAACTAGCAGAGATATGGGGTTCTGCAAACAAGATGATACCAGTGATTCAGGACTGGTGCAGCCCATTTGTTTTCTTGTTTTACCAACTTATCGACATGAATGTTGATTTTTTGTTTGTCTGTTTGTTGAATTGCTAGTAGATCCACACATATGAATCCATGTTATCATCAGTTGTAACCTTCTGTTTGGTATGCAGAACCATAACTATGCTGTGGACCCTGAATCGCTCCCGGAAGGAGTACAAGTAACACACATCAATCTAAATGACCAGAGCTGTGCTGGTCTTGCGTTCCCCAAGATGAAGCTCATGTCTCTCCAGTACCACCCGGAGTCCTCCCCAGGGCCACACGATTCAGACCTAGGTACGTACAACTCATTTGCTATACACTAGAATTTTTGAAGACCAATTAAGCCATGTGGTTGGCATAATTAACCGCCTTTACTCTGTGGTGTCGCAGCATTTGGCGAATTTGTGGAGCTGATGAAGAGCAACAGATTATGAGTAGATGAAAGGTCGGATGCTTCCTGAGCATCATGAGTTGAACTGTATTTTGTCGTTGGAGCAAAGAAGTGAACTCTGAGGATGTGTATTTTTCTAGTTTACATCTCTTTATGGGTCCATGAACTGACCAAACCTACAAAGTATGTAGTGGTATTGGACTATTTGTTGGAGATTAAAGAATAAATCTTTTGAGCTGTTGCATATAACAGCTCGCGAATGTTGTTCCAGATGAGGATCTAGCCTGTGGCTGTGGGGGATTGAAGACAATAGGATGATCTTGATCCAATGGTTGTACTCTGATGAACCAAGACACGGTGGATAACAGTATTCGGCATGGCTGGGGAAAACCACCCTTGTAGTATCTGTATGAGCGGGAGAAAATCAGCTTCACTACACATTCTTGGATTGTCCTGTCGCAGACTTGCACTGTAATAACTGATTTGTTGAACTGCTTACAAATATTTGGTACCAAGAGCAGGTACAGCTAGCAGAATTGGGTGTCTTTCACTTGATGGAAAAGTGAGAATCATACGTACACGGTACACCAGCATACATCAGGACCTTGGGAACATGTAGCAGCACTTGCTCACCCAATACATCACTTGAAACTTAAGCCGTTGATTTCTCTCCTGCATTAATCTCTCCTCTTTCGCAAGAATGGACTACAGCATACATGTGCCCTCCAGAAATTGGGAAGATTGCTAAAAGTATAGTAGCACCGTGTTGTGTGTCTCATCCAACTAATCTTTCTAATTGCTGCTGAAAAAATGAATATGAACTAATATTTCACAAAAAAAAAACTGGCAGGTTTTCAATGATAAAAATAATCTCCCCTGCTGTCCTTCATGTTTTCCTTATCAAGATTACAGGCAGACATCATCCATTAGAGACAGAAGCACAGATAGAATACAGCTAGCAGGTGTATCATGCATTTATAGAAGAAAGAAGCTGCGATGCAGCAATACAAATAGTTATGTTACGTTAGCCGGTATCTCGCCACAGCAACAACTTAGCTTGACCGTTTTCCCTCTCTTCTAACAGGTTCGCTCTATACCAAGCAATTAACTCTTTCTCAACATCGTTAATGATGTCTCTAGCACTCGCATTTGCACCCTCAAACACTACGCCATTTCGATGTTTCCAAATCATCCAGCAAACCAGCGTGCATTTCGTAGCCAAGATTTTCTTCCTCTTTCTCGGCAGCTGGATGGAAGACCACCACCCTGCGAGTTCAGAATTCTGGTTTGGCAAGGAATGCTGTTGATCCCACTTGCGAAGAAAGAAAGTCCAAACTTGTCGAACCACAACGCAGCCGAGAAGCAAATGATCAATAGTTTCAAACACTTGATCACACAATGCTCAAGCTCTCAGGTGATCCATACCTCGTCGCTGCAGGCGATCAGCAGTCCAACATCTTTTTCGACAAGCCAGCCACAGAAATTTTTTGCACTTTGTAGGAGCCTTAGAGGTCCAGATCAGATCGTGCCCCTCGAACTCAGTTCTTCCTTCAAACATAGCCAGATACGCTGATCTGACGGTGAACTTCCTAGAATCCGTCCATTTCCAATGCAGCTCATCATTCCCCTCACACAAATTAAACTCAGCCACCCAATCCCACAGGAACAACAGCTCTTGAATACCCTCAGCCGAGAGATTAGGGTTTATGCCACGAAAGCTAGTACAGAAACTGACAAAAAAAAAGACTAGCTAGTACAGAAAGATCTATTGTTTACCCACTGTCAGTCCCTCAAACACGAACAGTAGTACACATAAATTTCAGCATCAATTATTTTAGTGTTCTCTTGCTGTTTCCACTTCCCATATAGGAAGAGCACCAGGAAGAGGAACTGCACTATGTCGACGACAGCTGCTGCTTTTGCGTGCTTGGTTCCAGGTCCATGATGCAGTTCTCGCTCTCAGTAATACAAGGAGCAGTAGCATGCCTGCAGTATCTAGCTAATTAAACCCTGCAATCAGATGGTGATAGATAAGGTTAATCGTTGACGGAGAGAAGGTTAATATGCATAGTAATTAAAAACTACCGCCTGTCTCTGATACACTAACACTGTATTTACATTATGTAATTCATGGTACATGCCAACTTTGTTTTACGAAAGCAAAAGAAATAGAACCTAGTGTTTCAGCTTGCAAATAAATGGGATCGGCGCTTCCGCTTGCATGCCAGCCACCGTTTCATGGGTAGCTTCTTCCGTTGTTGTTTCCAGCCCTTCTCTTGGACAAATAAAACATAGCAAAGTGAAACCGTGTATTATTAGTGTCTTGGTGGTGACCAACATAAGTTCTTAGCCAAATAAATGGTTATCTCTTGCCCTTGTTGCAGTAATTGTTGCTCGAATCAAATTAACGATCAAGTCTCAGTAAATCAATTTATCAGGAACAAATTAATCTGTACCTACATCTGATGTAACAACACCCTTCTGATTTCTCCACATACATCTGGCAGTTGTGAAGAGCTGTCACCTCCGTCGGCCAGCGAGCCGCCTCAGCATGATGTCATCCAGGCTGCACTTCTCCTCCCGAGCTCCTGAAACTCCAACATAACCAGCGCTGGTGCCACCGGCCGCGTCAGCATCAAGGCCACCCACACCGGGTGGCTGCCCATGCCATGCAGCTGAGGCACAGAACATGCATTGAAACACCATCCTCATCAGGCCCTCCAGCCATACCTTCTCAGGGGACAACTTCAGGGTCTGACCAATGACCGATCTTGCAAGCAAGTTATATATGATGATTTGATGTACTGATCAACTGCTGTGCACAGGTAGCACAGGGGCTGAAAAACAGGCAAGATCTTGCCATGGAAATTAAGCGCTGATCAGCTGATCAACTGATGCGTCTTTGATTGATTTGCTTTCTAGCCATTTGGTTGCTACTTTGCTTTGGGTGCAATCCCAACTAAGAGATTAGCTACTTTGCTCAGGCTACCAGCTCATTCAAGGCGTACACAATTGAAGTTGTAAATAGCTGGTCATGGAGAATGACTGCAAGTTGACAGTTAATTTAGAACACTTTATTGATCGATAAAACATAATATGAGTAACAATTTTATTAATGTATAAATCTGTCACATCATTACATGCATGGCACATGACATTATTTCCTAAGGAGAGAATGCTCGACTAAATACTTCTAAAGTTTTAACTAAAATGAATCACACATCAGTAGGTGCATAGGATAGTTATCATGCACCCACTCTTGATAGAATGCATCGGCCGTCCCTTTAACATATCAGCCACTTTAATGATCGCCAGAGATGTCTGTAGCGCAAGTAGAATGAAAAAGGGGTATTCTTCCAATTATTTTGTATAGGTTCTCGTTTGGGTTAGTCACATGTGTGAAATGCATGGTATCTGATGTTAAATATGTTGTGCAGATAGAGTTAGTTGTGCACTACACGCGTTAATGAGCTGTAGTTAGAGATAGAGTTAGAGTTGTTAGTATCTAACCTAACACCCTAGTCGGTTTCAATCTGAACTAATCTGTAATCTGTACGATACTCTCGATATATAAAGAAAACCAGCCGGCCTATGGAGAGCTGTGCGATTCCAACCAATCCCTTGCTTCTGTTACGTTTTACATGTTATCGGAGCTTATCGATCCCAGGCTATGACTTCCTCCAGCAGCTCTGCTTCGACCATGGCGGCGACCTCCGCTGCCACGGATCCCTCGACTACACCAGCTGCCTCTCTCTCCAACTCCACGGGCGCGACCCTGAGCATTGGGTCCATGATGTCCAACGGCGCTAACGGCGCCACGCCCATCTCCTTCGGGCACCTCATCACCATCAAGCTAGGTCAGGAGAATCATCTCCTATGGAAGGCACAGGTCGTGCCGCTGCTCAAAAGCCTTGGCCTCTATGGCTACGTCTAGGGCACCTTGGCCTGTCCGCCGGAGACGGTGGCCGAGAGCGATGAAGACGGTGCCGAGTCACGCCCGAACCCTACTCACCATGCATGGGAGAAGCAGGATCAAGCGATCCTGTCGGCTTTGCTCTCCTCCATGACCGAGAGTGTGCTCGGTCAGTTTCTGTTCTTGGGTACGTTCCATGCACTGTGGTCGGCGATTGAAGCCTCCTATGTGTCGCAAAGCACTGCTCGTACTTTGCAGATCCGTCGTCCACTCTCGCAGATCAAGAAGCGAGACTCGTCCATCACCGACTACTTCAACAAGATCAAGGCGCTGTCCGACAAACTTACATCGATCGGCCAGCCCCTCACCTCCATCGACTTCGTCGCCTATGTTCTCGTTGGTCTCGACTCCGACTATGACTCGATTGTGTCATCCATCACAGTCGGCGGGACAGTCTCCGAGAGAGAGATCTTCTCTCACATGCTCAATCATGAGCAGCGGCTGGCAAGCCGGGAGGTAGACGACATGCTTGTCGCTCCTTCGGCGAACGTGGCGGACAGATATGGCGGCGGCACCAGGAACACCAACCGCCCACCTCAGCAGCGGCAGGAGTACAAGCAGGTCGCACCTCGCCCCAGCTACTCCAACAATTCTGGTGGCGGCGGTGCGCCCTTTCCCACTGCTGGTAATGGCGGCAATGGTGAAGATCGGCCCATCTGCCAACTATGTGGCAAGGTAGGTCACATCGCGTCCAGGTGCTTCAAGAGGTTCAAGCGTGACTTTGCCGGTATGGGCAACGAAGGGCGCGTTGCTGCTGCTGCACAGTGAGGCCCTCAGGGCAGCACGCCCTCCTACTCCATCGACACAGCATGGTACGCTGACACGGGGGCGACGGACCACCTGACCGGAGAGCTCGACAAGCTCTCCATGAAGCAACCCTACACCAGCAAGGACAACGTCCACACAACTAATGGAGCAGGTATGCAAATTCTACATGTTGGTCAAGCTGCACTTGCATCTCGTTATAAAACTTTCAAACTTCGCAATGTGTTACATGTCCCTTCTGTAACTCGTAATCTCCTTTCCGTTAGAAGATTTACTACTGATAACCATGTTTCCATGGAATTTTATCCTAATCATCTTCTTGTTAAGGATCTGGACACAAGGAACACGGTCCTTAGTGGTCACTGTCGCGGCGATCTCTATGCAGTCAACGACAACACATCTTCTTCCTGCAAGTCAGTTTTTAGCGGCGTCCGGACCTCCTCTGAGCAATGGCATTGTCGCTTAGGTCATCCAGCGTTGCCGATTGTGCAACATGTTTTAAATTCTAGGGAACTTCCAGTCGATTTAGAAAAAAATGTTACAACATGTGTGTGATGCCTGTCAACAAGGCAAGAGTCATCAACTTCCTTTTTACAATTCCGAACATGTAATAAAAGCTCCTCTCGAGCTCATATATTCAGATGTGTGGGGCCCTGCCCAAACTTCCGTTAGTGGACATCGTTTTTATGTGAGTTTTATTGATGCATACAATAGATTCACATGGCTCTACTTGCTTAAGTGCAAATCTGATGTCTTCTCTGTGTTTGTTCAGTTTCAAAAGCATGTTGAGCATCTACTCCATAGCAAAATAATCCATGTTCACACAGATTGGGGAGGGGAATATCACAAACTCAACACCTTTTTTCTCAATCTTGGCATCACTCATAGGGTGTCTTGTCCTCACACACACCAACAAAATGGTACAACTGAACGCAAACATAGACATGCTGTCGATATTGGGCTTACGTTACTAGCACATGCCTCAGTTCCCCTTCGTTTTTGGAGCGATGCCTTCACTACTGCTTGTTTTCTCATTAATCGAACACCAAGTAGAGTTATCTCCATGCAAAGACCACTTGAGCGATTACTAGGACAGAAACCTGACTACTCTTTCTTCAAAGTTTTCGGGTGTGCTTGTTGGCCCAATCTTTGTCCCTATAATGCTCACAAGCTTTCCTTTAGGTCTCACAAGTGTGTGTTCCTCGGTTATAGCCCCTCTCACAAAGGGTATAGGGTATAAGTGTTTGCATGTCCCATCCAGTCGTGTTTACATTTCACGCGATGTCATCTTTGATGAGCATGTTTTTCCTTTTGCTAATATGCCTCACACTTCAGCTACTCCATCTTCTTCCTTAGTTCCTTTTGTTGCATCGCATGACCAACTTGCAGATTATGCATACTCTCCTGTACTTCTTCCTAACCATGGTGCAGATCCAGTTAGAGGTGCACGGATCCATGATCTCACAGCTAATCCAAATGGGGAAGAAGATTCTGCCGCATCCTCTGCCGCGGCAGACGCCGCCCCACCAAGCTCTCCAGCGGCATCTTCTGTCGCGGCGGCAGATTCTCAGTCTGCCGCGGCAGACTCTGCCGCGCCTTCCAACTCTGTCGTGGCAGATTCTGCCGCGTCTTCAGCAGCGTCGCACCCTCCTGCACCGCCACCTCGAGCTCGCACCCGCCTGCAGAACAACATCAAGAAGCCCTATATCCGGACAGATGGAACGATCACCTATGTGGCTGTTCGTGACTCTTCCAGCGAACCGACTTTTGTCGCTGAAGCTCTAGCTGCCCCACATTGGCACGATGCCATGAAAGCTGAGTATGGAGCTCTCATGCTGAACCAAACTTGGCGTCTCGTTTCGCATCGACCGGGAGTGAATGTGATTGATTGCAAGTGGGTGTTCAAGACCAAGCGCAAAGCAGATGGGTCTATTAAGCGTTACAAAGCACGGCTAGTCGCGAAAGGTTTCAAGAAACGGTATGGCTATGACTACGAAGATACTTTCAGTCCCGTTGTTAAGCCTACCACTATTAGGTTGCTATTGTCCATAGCTGTGTCTCGAGGCTGGCATCTCCGTCAATTGGATGTCCAAAATGCATTTCTGCATGGACACCTTGAAGAAGTCTTCATGAAGCAGCCACCCGGATTTGAAAGCTCAGACCATCCCTCTCACTTATGTTATTTGGAGAAGGCATTGTATGGTCTCAAGCAGGCTCCACGGGCATGGCATGCACGGTTGAGCTCTATCCTATGTGAATTAGGATTCAAGGCTTCCAAAGCAGACATGTCACTTTTCTTTCGGTGCCAGCAAGGTGTGACAATGTTCTTGCTCGTCTATGTTGACGATATCATCATTATTAGCTCAACCTCCAGTATGGCAGATGCGCTCATCCAGCAACTTGGCAAAGCCTTTGCGGTGAAGGATCTTGGTAAGCTTCACTATTTCTTGGGCATTGAAGTACATGCACGTGGGTCTAGCTTGACATTGACTCAGAAGAAGTATGCTGAAGAGCTATTGATCAAGCTAAGATGGATAAGTGCAAACCGGCATCCACACCTATGTCATCGAGTGATCAACTCAGTCAGGAGGATGGTGATCCTCTATCAGCCGAAGAAGCCACACATTACAGGAGCATTGTAGGAGGTTTGCAGTACCTCACTATCACACGTCCGGATATCTCCTTTGCAGTAAACAAAGTCTGTCAATTTCTCCAAGGACCAAGCTCGGTGCACTGGATGGCAGTAAAAAGGATTCTGCGGCATATTCGGGACACAACCTCACTCGGCCTTGTCTTGACAGGCTCATCGTCAAAGCTACTGTCAGCATGCTTCGATGCAGATTGGGCAGGAGATGCAGATGACAGGCGATCAACAGGAGGTCACGCGATATTCTTCGGAGGCAACCTAATTGCATGGAGCGCAAGGAAGCAGGCGACTGTCTCACGCTCGAGCACTGAATCAGAATACAAGTCGCTGTCAAATGCAACTACTGAACTTGTTTGGGTTGAATCCCTTCTATGCGAGCTTGGCCTCATGACAGATCGTGCTCCAGTACTTTGGTGTGATAACCTTGGAGCCACATATCTCTCAGCCAATCCTGTGTTTCACGCCAGAACCAAATATATCGAAGTTGATTTTCACTTCGTCAGAGAACGGGTAGCTCAAAAGCGACTGCAGATCAAGTTCATTTCCTCAAAAGATCAAGTCGCAGACGTCTTCACCAAGCCCCTACCGACGCATCCGTTCGTCCGGTGCAGATGCAATCTCAACCTCCACTACCCGGTTTCGATTGAGGGAGGATGTTAAATATGTTGTACAGATAGAGTTAGTTGTGCACTACACTCGTTAATGAGCTGTAGTTAGAGATAGAGTTAGAGTTGTTAGTATCTAACCTAACACCCTAGTCGGTTTCAATCTGAACTAATCTGTACCATACTCTCGATATATAAAGCAAACCAGCCGGCCTGTGGAGAGCTGTGCGATTCCAACCAATCCCCTGCTTCTGTTACGTTTTACATCTGACATATCATGCACTGACTCTATCATTAATTTAACTATATTGTCATCACACTTGACCCTCTTACGTTTGTCACGATTGCCACCTCTAGGACACTTTGAAGTGGAGATCTCACTGTTGGTGTCATCGGGAAGACAAATGTGAATCATAGTGCACTGCAGGATCAACCTTGACATCACTCACATTCTTATCACCAATAAAATCCTTGCCACGAGCAGAAACATGGTCATAAGGTGTTTAAAGAACTGTGAACTCTCCGGTAGCGTGCTTATCCTGAAATATGAACCCCATCTCATCAAATGAAGCAACGGGCACATTTTGTCCTTTTGCCTTTGTTCTAAACAACGGAAGAAAATCAAAATGTTGGTTCAATATCGAAAAGACATGATAATGAATTGAAATATATGTCCACATAGATTAGATGTAGTGCTCGCATTCTTCATCCGAACAACCTCTGTCTCATCATATAATACTATCTTGTTGACGTTATAGAAATTATACGATGAGACCGAGGTTGTTCAAATGAAGAATGTGAGCACTACATCTAATTTATGTGAACATGTATTTCCATTTATTATCATATCTTTTCCTTATTGAACTAAGATTTTGATTTATTTTTTTCTCCATCGTCCATAACAAAGAGAAAAAGGGCAAAATACATCAATGTGCCATTGCTTCATTTGATGAGATGGAGTTTATATTTCAAGATAAGCATGCTACCGGAGAGTTCACACGTCTTCACACATCCTACAACCATGTTTCTGATAGTGCAAAGATTTTTTTGATAATAAGAATGCAAGTGATGCCAAGGTAAATCCTGCAACATACTATGATTCAGATTGTCTTTCCTACGACACCAACAATGAGAGCTCCACTTCAATGTGTCCTAAAGGAGACAATCATGACAAAGGTAAGAGGGTAAGTGTGATGACAATGCAGTTAAATACATGACATAATCTCTACGTGATATGTCTGATACCATGCGTTTCACACATGTGACTAATCCGAACTAGAACCTATACAAAATAATTGGTGACATGGAAGAATACCACTTCTTCATTCTATTTGAGCTATAGACATCTCTGGCAACCAATGAACGGCTTCTATGTTGAAGGGAGGGCCCATGCATTATATCAAAGAGTGGCCACAGATAATTATCCTACTTACGTGCCTACTGATGTGTGATTCATTTTAGTTGAAACTCTAAAAATAAGCGTTTATTTGAGCATTGTCTTCTTGGAAAATAATGTGTATGTGCCATGCATGCAATGATGTGACAGATTTATCCATTCTGAATAACAAGATTGTTAGTCAATTTATTATTTACCAATCAATGCATTATCTCAAACTAATTGTCAAGTTACGGTGATTCTCTATGAGTAGTTATTTACAACTTCAATTGTGTATGCCTTCAACCATCTGGTAGTCTGAGCGAATGGATAAGCAAATCAACCAAAAGCACTTACCCGAGAGCGGTCGCCGGCGCCTCCCGACGCTCCGCCGCTTCGTCCGTTCTATACTGCACGCGCCGCCGGCGACGTGCCCTCCGCCTCCTCCCACGGTGGCACGGTGGCCGCCGGCCTGGCGCTCGCCACATCCCTCCCCGAACGAATCCTCCACTGAACAGCGCGCGGTGGCGCAAACCAACCGGGCGAGATGGAATCTGAGGCGCGAGGAATCACGGCGGCTGCCTGCATCGCATCAGAGGACGGTGATTGGCCTGGAGACGAAACGAGACGCTTTCTCCGCGTCTATACGGCCGCGGAGATGGGCCTGCAGAAATTCCGGCCCATGGCCTACTCTCTCGTTTGCGTAAATTTACATCGCCTTTGCTTGGCTGTTAACTCGCTGGGCCCCATTCGCCTCTCTTCTTCTTCTTCTTCTTCTTCTTCTTCTTCTTCTCTAACGTCTCTCCGGCGAAACACGCCGCCGCCGTCGAGATCCACGCATTCTCCCTAGCTGCTCCGCTGCCGGAGAGATTCAAAGGGGATTCGGGTCACGCTAGCTTTGCGGGCGAGCGATGTTCGGTCCGCAGGCGAGCGGCGCGGGGTGGCGGCGTGGGCGGTGACAAGCTGGAGGTGGATGCATATGGACGTACCCGACGACGATGCATCCACGTACTATTGGGCCCAGTGTGATCAGATCCTGCGGATAATATGAATCAGGCTGGATTTGCGCCCACAAAGCCCATCACCTCTGATCGAGATTGTTTTTCTTCTTCTATAGCAACACGTGTGATCGTGATGTTCCCGCGTGTCCCGCGTGCTTGATTTTCCTAGCTTGGGCGGTTGGGCCAGCTTCGTGGTACGATCGCTGGGACCATTGACGGAATTGGGCGACCCGTGAAGATTTCGTCCTGGGCATCCAGGCCAGACCCCAGAGGTAATTTTAGCCGGGCGAGCTTCAGTGAACACTGTTCAGCTTCGGGCAACGGTTGCTTCGATCTGGTCATCATCAAATTTGGCCAACTCCCATTGCCCAACCAGAATTTGCATCTTCAAAAGCTTGCCCCTTCGTGTACACCGTGGTATATCGAGCTAGAGACACACCGACACTCACTCACTATGTCCAGTGTGCATAGGATTAGATGAGGATGGAAGTCACTTTGTGTTCTCAACTGCAATTCTGCAGAACACTGCTGGAGATTGGCGCAACGTGATCATGAGCTCAAACCAAACCTACCGAACGACTTAAATAGCAACAATAAGGTCTTTTTTCACTAAACTTTATAATTAAGGAGGGCGAATCACAAGTTTAGTACTCTAGTACGACTTAAATAGCAAATAAATAAATAAATTTTCCTAAAAAATAGCAAATAAATAAAGCCATACTAAACTTGTCTTTTCAACCGTATTGCAATTCAATTATAGGTTAGTAATGTGCAATTGAAGATGGCTAAAGTTTATCAAAATTTCACACATTCAAACAAAAAATTATTCCCTTGTGAGCGCGTGCTGGTGACTCGCTTTCCATCAGGGCGTCAACTTAATTGTATACAGATTACATACAAATTGTAGAGGGGGCTAGGACCTCTGTGTTTACTATAACCGTGGATGTGCAACACACGTTTCAGCTAGTGAGAGAGAAAATGTCCAACTGTTTGTAATTTTAATTACTAGTACTCCCTCAGACCCATATTACTTGTCTCAAATTTTCCCCAAATATGAATGTATATATGTTTAAAAAGCGTCTAGATAGATGTAGTACTCCCTCCGTCCAATAAAAGATGTCTTAACTTTGACTAAATTTGAATGCATCTATACACTAAGTCATGTCTAGATTCATCTAAAATTTGACAAACTTGAGACATCTTTTGTTGAATGGAGGGAGTAATATTTTTCAAGTAATTCTTTCCGGAGGGAGTAGTAGGTTTGATTTGTAATTAGTTGAGGTTTCTATATCTGATTGAAAGTTTTCCAAATATCCACGCATAGGAGCTGAACAATGACCGTTGCTGCTCCGCCTCCCCCGCGGCGTGCCACTCCGGCCACCACGGCCACCCTGCTGATGCTGCCCTCCTCCCTTAAGACCACGCTCCCGCCGCCGCCGTCCATTCCGGCCGGATTCCAACCCGAGAGGTATGCCCCTTCTGCTTCCCAGCTGTTTCCCGCTGGCTCTGCAGCTGATGCGCCGCGGCAGGCGCGTCGAGTGCGCTTCGATCTCCGAGCTTCTCCCTTGAGCGCCGAGCGGGTGGGTGGTCTCATTTACTCCGGCAGCTCGCAGCTTTCCTCCGGCTCCTCGCGCGGCGCTTGCAGGCCGGAGTCAATGCATCTCTGCTCCTCTTCGAACTGGCCATGCCCGCCTACAAGCCAAGATCTGCTTTTTCCTGCTGTGGAGGATTCGTTGCAGGGCTGGCATTTGGTGAAAGCTCCATTCTGGTGGAGAAAATCGACTGCCACAAGATCTCCTCAGCTTTCAATGCGTCCCCGGTCATCTCCAAGTTCTCCTCCGCATTCAAGCAGAATCCAGCGCTCCCCACCCCACTTCGGCCTCAACCCCTTCAATAAAAGGCCGGAGAAGTTGAAGAAGCACCAGATCCGCTGCCACCACTGTCTTGCGCTGGGACACATCGCCAAGAACTGCCGTGACCCGTGGAGGTGCACCTCCTGCCTCCGCTGGAGTCACTGCGCCCGGGACTGCAGGCCGCGTTGCTCCTCCCCTCCGGCTCGAGCCCAGCGCGCTCCACTCCCTCCTCCTGCGCAAGCTATGCCTCGCTTGGGGGATGCGAGCACCAGGCCCGCCTAGTCACACTCGGTGGTTCAGTGCACGCCGGACATGCAGGTTCAGCGCGCTCATCTTGAGGGGCACGGAGTCATCGCCTGGCTCGATGACGCACGGCGCGGTGCAGACAAGGAGGCCATCGCCGACGCCATTGCTTCGCACTTCGGGATTCGCCGTTCCGACATGCGTGCGGCGAACCACCGCGATGGCTTCTTCCTCACCTTCGAGCATCGTCGCCACCGGGAGACCGTGGCGGCCGCGTGCTCCTTCACTGCCAGCTTCGGGGTCATCAACCTGCGACCGTGGAGTGCCAGCGCCCACGCCGACGACGTCGCCCTGCGCCACCACGTCCCCATCTCGCTGGAAAACGTGCCCCTTGAGGCATGGAACGAGGTCACCGTGCGCTCCATCCTCGGTGACGCTTGTGAGCTGCACTACTTCGACTCGCGCTCCCTGCGTCACGAGGACGCGGTCATCCTCGGCTGCTGGGCGTGGACGACGAACCTGTCCAAGATCCCTCTGGTGCACTGGCTGACGCTCACAGATGCGCCAAAATCCTCCACTACGCCGACGACCGAGCGTCCCGGGCTTCAGCACCGCATCCTCGTGCACCCGGGGATCCACGAGGACCACACGAAGACGAAGGTGGAGACGAACGAGTTTGATTGGACTTATGGCGAGATTGACGGCCAGGGCTCGCGACGCCAACGCCTGCGCTCTCCAGCACGTTCTGGGCGTTCCAACCGCAGGCATGACGATGACGACGACGACCAGCGCCGTGGACGCATGGACGACCGGAACTCCGGCTGGCGCGCCTTCTTCTGCAGCCGCTCACGTGTGCCGCGGGATGATGGCCGGGGTGGCCCCGATGGTCGCCGCGCCCGTGATGATGACCAAGACCGGCAGTGTGGCCGTGACGGCCGGCGCGTTCAGGAGGACCGCCGTCGCTGCCGTGGGGACCGCTCGCCCTCCGTCTTGCGCCCTTGCCGCCCCATCCTGCTGGGTCGCGGCCTCGCCACCCTCGAGACCAGGGGCCGCAGCCGTACACGTCGTGGTCCAGCAACGTCGCCCACGGTGGGCGCCAGGACATGCCTCTGGAGGCGCCTCGCCCGGCTTCGCCGATCTCGTCGCTCGTCTCTGCCTCGTTATCTCCTTCCGCACTACAGGTGGAGATGCCCACTGCTTCCCGCTCCGCTGAAGCTGCCCCAGCCTGTGACGCCTTCGACATTGATGCCTCAAGCTCGCCTCCAGGTTTTGGGTTCGGCGGCCGCCGGTTGGAGTCGGACCTGTCCGTGCCACTGTCGCCCACCCCCACTTTTGCAGGTTCGACGGCCCTGTCGAGGACCCCATCCCCCCCTCCTCCATCGCGACGCTCGACGAACGCCTTCCTCCGTCGCCTCACACAAGCCGTCCCGGCTCCCCTCCTGCCGACTCCTGCCATGGCACGTCGCCGAGCTGCCGAGGCCACGGCGCGGGGCCTCCCTCTGCGGCGCAGCGCGCGGCTCGCCTGCCGAGGCGACAAGGGTGGCAACTCGGTTGCTGCGGCGCGTACGGTGCTCCTCAGGCGGCTCGGCATTTTCGACGTCGGGGGCTCTGCGCAGTCTGCGGCTGAGTGCTACTTGGACCTCTTCACGGGACCCCTGTCGCAGGCGGTGATTCAGGCGATCGCCACCCTCTGTGGCCTTGATGCCCCGGTGCCCCTGCCGTCCGTCGTCGCTCTAGACAGGGCCGGCTCCATCGCCGGCTCCGCCCAGTGAATCACCTGCTTGTGCTCCTCGCCACCGTCGACGACCCTTATTTTATCATGTTGCATGTTGATGTTAGTCCTCATTACTGTTCGTGCCTAGTTGTCTGCTCGCTGCTGTGGGATGGCATGGCCCTTGTCGAGCTCTGTTCTTTTTTCGTCAAATGTATCTGTTGCTACTGCTGCTGTTTGCTACCATGGGATGACACGGATGAACCTGCTCTATTTATGTTAATCTGTCAAAGCTCTGTACTGCTGCCCCATGTATGCATCACTGAGTCTGCCTTGTTTTCCAATGGCTGCTAAAAATTGCAATATTTGTTCTTGGAACCCCCGGGGGTTGAACTCAGGTGCTTGTCAAGATGCAGTCTGTGCTGTTGTCCGTGACGCTGCTGCCACTATAGTTTGCCTTCAAGAAACGAAACTAGACTTCATCGACTCCACGACTGTTGCGCGCACCCTTGGTCACTCGTTCGTCGACAGTTTCGCGTACCTTCCGGCAGTGGGCACCCGTGGTGGCATCCTCCTCGCTTGCTCAGCTGACCACTTTACTCTCACTAACGTCGCGCTCACTGAAAACACCATTTCTGCCACCATCACGTCTCGTGACGACGCCACGTCCTGGTCAATCACGGGGGTCTACGGCCCTCAAGGGGACGCTGAAAAAAGAGCTTTCCTTCAGGAGATTCGCCTCATTGCCAACTCCATGCCTCCTAAGTGGCTGATCCTAGGAGATTTTAATCTCATATACAAACCTGAGGACAAGAACAATGATAACATCAACCGCAGGCTCATGACCTTATTTCGGAATGCTCTCAATGCTTCCCATCTCAAGGAGATAAATCTTAACGGTCGTCGGTTCACATGGTCCAATGAGCAAAGAAATCCAACCCTTACTCGCATCGACAGAGTGTTTTGTTCGGCTGTTTGGGAGGCGACGTTCCCCTTTTGCTTCCTTAGGTCGCTCTCTACAAACTTTTCAGACCATTGCCCACTGCTCCTTCATGCTGATCTCTCCATCCCAAGATTTCGTGGCTTCAGGTTTGAGAATTTTTGGGCAAGTATGCAAGATTTCCCTGAGGTGGTGGCCTCGGCTTGGGCAAAGCCGTGCTCCTCCCTAAACCCCATCCGTCGCCTTCACATCAAATTGTCCCGTACAGCAAAAGCTCTCAAAGCTTGGAATCGCTTGAAGATTGGAAACACTAAGCTGTAGCTGGCCATTGCCCGTGAAGTCATCCTTCGCCTTGACTGTGCAAGTGAGTTGCGAGACCTCTCTGATGAGGAATTTGCACTCCGAAAATTGCTTAAATCCCGGTGCCTTGGCCTCGCGGTGATTGAGAGGGCAAAGGCTCGTCAGAGATCTCGCTTGCAGTGGCTTCGACATGGAGATGCTAACACGAGTTTCTTCCATCTTCGGGAAGCTACGAGGCAACGGAAAAATTTCATTCAATCTCTTGCAACCGAGCATGGGACGACATTCGTGCAAGAAGACAAAGAAAAGATTGTTCACGACCACTTCTGTGCTTCTTTAGGTACGTCTTCCCCGAGGGGGTCGGCCCTCAACTGGCGGGCTCTTGGATATCAACCTTCTGATCTCTCAGACCTGGAGCTCCCTTTCACGATGGAGGAGATTAAAGACACAATTTTCTCTATGCCTATGGACAAAGCCCCGGGCCCGGATGGTTTTACTGGCCTATTCTTTCGCACTTGTTGGAACGTGATCAAGGAAGATATGACAGCGGCCTTGTCTCGTTTGCACTCTCTTCAATCTGATGGTTTCGCTCTCTTAAATACGGCCAACATTGCCTTGCTCCCTAAGTCTTGCAACGCCACTTCGATCTCTCACTACAGGCCGATTAGCCTTATCCATGGGGTCGCAAAGATCTTTTCAAAACTTCTTGCAAACCGGCTCGGCCCGAGACTCGACGACCTTGTTTCTGCTGCCCAGAGTGCCTTTATCAAGCGTCGATGCATCCAAGATAATTTCCTTTATGTCCAAAACGTGGTGCAGTCCTACCAAAAATCAAAATCTCCGGCTCTTTTCCTCAAGCTCGATATTGCTAAAGCTTTTGACACTGTCAACTGGAGCTACCTTTTGGAGGCCCTGACGGCTCTTGGGTTTGGACGTCGTTGGCGTGATTGGATCTCCTTGCTCTTTGCCACTGCTACCTCTCGCCCCCTCCTCAATGGCTTGCCGGGTGAAAAAATTTCGCACCGCCGTGGAGTCCGGCAGGGAGACCCGCTGTCCCCTATGCTCTTCATCCTTGCGATTGAGCCCTTACACAGGCTTTTCCACTTGGCCTCGTTGCAACAGGTTCTATCCCCGCTGCCTTCTCATTCGGCAAAGCTTCGTGTTTCTCTTTACGCGGATGATGCAGCGATCTTCATCAACCCCATCGTTCAAGACCTGCACACCACTCAGCGCATCCTTGAATCCTTTGGTCAGATTTCGGGTCTTATTACAAACTTCTCCAAATCGTCTGTGCACCCCATCTGCTGTGATCACCTTGACCTTGACCAACTGCTCCTCCTTTTCCCAGGCAGCCGCATGGGCTTCCCATGCCGCTACCTTGGCCTGCAGCTCCACGTTCGCAAGTTGAAGCGAATCCATGTGCAACCCCTCATTGACAAACTTGCAACGCGTCTACCGAGGTGGAAAGAGACCATATTGTCCTCTGCTGGCAGGCTTACCTTGACCAAGACGGTCCTGTCGGCCATCCCGATCTTCCACATGTCGGTCTTCCCCATTGCAAAATGGGCCATCAAGAAGATGAACAAAATCAACAGATCTTTCCTTTGGAAGGGCAAAGAGGAGGCGAATGGGGGTCACTGCTTGGTCAATTGGTCCAAAGTTTGCATGCCTAGGAAGCTTGGCGGCCTAGGCATCCCTGACTTGGAGAAATTTAGTCGTGCCTTGCGTCTGCGTTGGTTGTGGTACGAGTGGACATGTCCTAACAAGCCATGGGTTGGAATGCTCCCTCCGGTGAACAAATGTGACCGTGCTCTTTTTTCTGCCTCCACCACGGTGCAGATTGACGATGGTCGTAAGGTGAAATTCTGGCATGACTCCTGGCTGGACGGTTTGGCTCCCAATGTCATCGCACCTACCATTTTTGCCATCACTAGGAGGAAGAACCGTTCTGTGCACGATGATATTACCGAAGGGGCTTGGGCCTGTGCTTTAAGAGGCAAGATCTCCAATGCGGTTCAACTAGATGAGTTTGTCTCCCTTTGGTTGAGACTTCAAGGTGTGGTCCTGAACCCCGACTCCCTCGATTCCATCACTTGGCGTTGGACCTCACATGTCTCCTATACCTCCAGCTCTGCGTATAAGGCTCAATTCCTCGGCTCCATCCATGCCCAACACGCAAACACTGTCTGGAAAGCCAAGGCCGAAAACAAGTGCAAATTCTTCGCCTGGCTTCTTGTGCAGAACAAGATCCTCACCGCCGACAATCTCGCCATCAGGGGCTGGCCACACACTCCTGGATGTTCCCTTTGCACTGATCCTCATGAGACCGGGACACACCTTTTCCTTCGATGCCCCTTTGCCCGCCAGGTGTGGGATAAAGTCCTTGACCACTACAACTTCAACATCCTTCAGCAGGTCAAGCCTTCTGACTACAGGGACACTTGTGCCTCGTGGATTCAAGCCTCCAAGACAATTGACAAAGAAAGAAGACAATATTTCAATGGGATGGTCATTTACATCATGTGGAACATTTGGAAGGAGCGCAACCGCCGTATCTTCCAGACCGTGGCAGCTCCTGCTTTTGTTGTCACGTCGCTTGCCCGTGACGCAATTGATACCCATAGGCTTGCTTTCCATTGTGTGACCGTGCCGTGAGGTTTCTTGTGGTTCTTCGGTTTTTTCTGTCCGTCCTACCGGCCAACTGCGTTTGGTCCGTTGGGATAGTCTTTCTCTGTTTCGTCTTTGGCTTTTTTCCTTCTTTCGACCTTGGTCGCATGTACATATACTTGGTTTTCTCCTTCTAATATTGCATGGCAGAGCTCTGACTTTCACGGAAAAAAAAAGTTTTCCAAATTAGTCACAACATAAAATATGATGTAGTACAATATACGGCGTAGGTTATTGAAATGCCATGAGAAGATACACTTAGCCGATTAGACGCTCTACAACTTTTCACATTTGCAGCGTTTTTAAATGCAAATTCATGCATGCTTTGAAGAAGATCAAGGCGGATTCCACTTGGGCATGACCTCTAAGTTTTTGACGAAACTTTTGGTTTATTCGACGAGCTAGTAAACAGAATCAGATCATTGTTTTAAAAATCAGAATAATTAAACCAGCGAGACTGATTCCAACGGAGCAACACTAATGACCGAGTCAAACAAAATCAGAATGAGATTAACGCCCCCAGATACATGCCGCCTACCTACCCACCAGATAAAGCACTAGTATCTGCAATATTTGCGAGAACACCCTCAAACCCCACGAGCAATCTCAAATTGACCCCTCGCGAATTTCCCATCATTATTACACCACTCGCTTCCTCCTCGGTCTCCCCCCTCTTTCCCATTCCCCTCCAAAATAATTGCCTCGGCCAGCCCGCGTGTCCCTGACGGCCATGGCCCACCTCCAGCTAACGGCGGTCGCCGGCGGCGGCCGCGACGACGAGATGGAGGAGGTGGCGCTGCTGGGGCCCTACGGCGGCGACGAGGGGGCGGCGGCGGAGGAGGAGGGGGAGGCCGGCATGCGGCGGGTGCAGGTGCGGGTCACGGGCATGACTTGCTCCGCGTGCACGGGCGCCGTCGAGGCCGCCGTCTCCGCCCGCCGCGGCGTGCGGAGCGCCGCCGTGTCGCTGCTGCAGAGCCGCGCCCACGTCGTCTTCGACCCCGCGCTCGCCAAGGTTGGTGGTCTCCTGCTCCCGTGATCCCTACCTCCCTCCCTCATCGCCTCGGGCGCGGCAGCAGATGTGATTGGGATCTTGGGAGTCGCGCCCTTGCGCTGAATTTGGCGCTGTGGATGGGGAATTGGGTGGATTTTCAGCGTCGTGTTGGTGATCAGCCGCGGAATTTGGGTAGGTCGAGGCGGGAAAGTTAGCTGCGTTTCGTCGGTTAAGGTGGTTAGGACAGGAAATAATTTGGCGAGTTAGTTCTTCGTTTTGGTGCGGAACTCGTGCTGTAGCTTCCTGATTTTGGCTCGCTTGTCCATGTTTTCAAACTGGCGGTTCCAGGACGACAACCCGAAATGATACTTTGCTGTGCTTGGAAGCAAGTCCAGTGATATTCATCATGTGGATTGCAACATGAAGACTAATTTGCTTGTACACAAAGTTTCAGAAATGGAACTGACATATTTTGTTGTATGCAGGATGAAGACATCATAGAAGCGATAGAAGATGCTGGATTTGAAGCAGAAATCCTCCCAGACTCTTCTGTTTCCCAGCCAAAGTCCCAGAAGACTCTGTCAGGCCAATTCAGGATAGGGGGAATGACTTGTGCTGCCTGTGTGAACTCAGTCGAAGGGATCTTAAACAAGTTACCAGGTGTGAAAAGAGCAGTTGTTGCATTAGCGACCTCATTAGGGGAAGTCGAGTATGACCCCACTGCCATCAGCAAAGATGAAATCGTTGAGGCTATCGAGGATGCTGGTTTTGAAGCTGCACTGCTACAAAGTAGTGAGCAAGACAAGGCTTTATTAGGTGTGATAGGATTGCATACTGAGAGAGATGTAGATGTATTGTATGATATCCTGAAAAAAATGGAAGGCCTGCGGCAGTTTGATGTAAATTCTGCACAGACAGAAGTTGAAGTTATATTTGATACAGAAGTTGTTGGTTTGAGATCAATTGTGGATTTCATCGAGATGGAAAGCAGTGGAAGACTGAAAGCACATGTACAGAATCCATATGTACGATCTGCTTCAAATGATGCGCATGAGGCATCGAAAATGCTTCACCTCCTTCGCTCTAGCTTATTACTAAGTGTAAGTGTTTATACATGCTATCCTCTAGGTTTATGGTTTTCATGGCATCTCTAGTTCATTCTATATTTTCTGTTGATAGTCATACTCTTAGCATAGTTATCAGTTTTCACTGTACTTATTAACTTATGATCATATTACTAATAAATAGCAGCCCCATGTGTTGTGTCATCTTGCCCTGATACAATTGCCATTATGCCAAATGCAATTTAAATGAATTGTTGTTGTTTTGTTTGCATACTGATTTCTCTACTGGTTTCCTTGCACCAGATTCCAGTATTTTTTATGCGCATGGTATGCCCTCACATACCTTTCCTTAACTCATTCCTACTCATGCACTGCGGACCATTTCGTATCGGAGATTTGCTCAAGTGGATGCTGGTGAGCATAGTACAGTTTGTTGTTGGCAAACGATTCTATGTTGCAGCTTACAGAGCCCTTAGACATGGCTCTACGAATATGGATGTACTAGTTGTTCTTGGCACCACTGCGTCGTATGTCTACTCAGTTTGTGCTCTTCTTTATGGGTCATTCACTGGATTTCATCCTCCGATGTATTTTGAGACAAGTGCAATGATAATTACATTCGTGCTATTTGGGAAGTATCTTGAGGTGCTTGCTAAAGGAAGGACATCAGATGCAATTAAGAAGCTTGTAGAGCTTGTCCCTGCTACTGCCCTTTTGCTTCTGAAAGACAAAGGTATGTGATTCGTATTGCACGGCAACTTTGCATACGTACACTGACAATGATTAGCATTTAGCAGTCTAAGAAAGCTCATAGCCAAGTTATTTTCATATGGTCACCTTCTTTGATGTTTCGCGCTGGATATTGATACTTAACTGATCACCGTGCTTACCGGATATTAATACTTACTGAACTGGATTGCAGCCTTGCATGCATACTCTTAAGCATTTCAATTGTAGTTCGTGCATATTACACATCAACTCATAGCACTGTCCTTGAATCCAGATGGAAAATATGTTGGGGAGAAGGAGATTGATGCATTGCTAATCCAACCTGGTGACGTCTTAAAAGTGCTTCCTGGTTCAAAGGTTCCTGCTGATGGTACTGTAATTTGGGGTACAAGCCATGTTGATGAAAGTATGGTAACAGGTGAATCTGTGCCGATCTGCAAGGAAATATCCAGTTCAGTAATTGGAGGCACAATAAACTTACATGGCATCCTTCACATACAAGCAGCTAAAGTAGGATCAGGGACAGTTTTGAGCCAAATAATATCTCTGGTTGAGACTGCCCAGATGTCTAAAGCACCCATTCAGAAATTCGCTGATTATGTGAGTACATTTGTCTATTTATGAAGTTTCCGAGTTATGAAAGTTGTCTCTGTTCTAATCTTAAACCCGTAAAGCATTTTCTGGTTGATCTCATTATACTTCTGAACGGATGTACTAGTTAAACAACATTGGCCTAAGTGCTTATGTTGTATTTTCATGCCTCTGAGGAAATTATATTACTCGTGGCAGTTCTCATACATCAGTGTTTACATTCTGTTTCCTGGCATGACCTGGTTGGTTTATATCAAGTCATGAAGTCTTGGAAAGCAGTTTCTTATACTGATTCTTCTTATTCTAAAATATTTTTTTGGGACGATCTTATTCTAAAATATTACGTCTATAGATGCAAGTGATTGTTTTTTGGGGATATGTACATCCTTTTTAACATACCGTGGCATTTTGCATTCTATACATTGTGGCTATGATAGTCGTTCCTTTTTGTGAATGATGACGCTATATGTTCTTTTTAGGTGGCCGGCATTTTTGTTCCAATTGTCATCACCTTATCCTTGCTGACATTCTGTACATGGTAAGTTTCATGGTTCATGCATCTGTCTGAGGTCAGGGGCGTCAGGCTACTACTAATGTTCAGATTTCTCATGCATTGTTGACTTCTGTAGGTTTGTATGTGGGTCGCTGGGGGCATATCCAAATTCATGGGTTTCTGAAACTAGCAATTGCTTTGTTTTCTCTCTCATGTTCTCCATCTCTGTTGTGGTAATTGCCTGTCCATGTGCACTTGGTCTGGCAACACCAACTGCTGTTATGGTAGCAACTGGAGTTGGGGCCAATCATGGAGTACTTGTAAAGGGAGGAGATGCACTGGAGAGGGCTCAGAATGTAAAGTATATCATCTTTGATAAAACTGGGACACTGACACAAGGAAAGGCTACTGTAAAGACAACAAAAATATTCTCTGGAATGGATGTTGGAGATTTCCTCACGTTGGTTGCATCTGCTGAGGTGAGGCAAATATTCCCCAGGGAATTTTTGCTTATTCATAGAGACGTGCAAACATGGTAGTCTCACTATGTTTTTTCTGTCAATTTAGGCAAGCAGTGAGCATCCACTTGCAAAAGCTATCTTGGATTATGCATTTCACTTCCATTTCTTTGGCAAACTCCCCTCACCAAAGGATGGCATCAAGAAAAGAAAAGAAGAGATAGTCTCTCAGTGGCTCTTGGAAGTGGCAGAATTTTCTGCCTTGCCTGGCAAAGGGGTTCAATGTTTGATCAATGGGAAGAAAATTTTGGTGAGTTATATGATACAGCTATCCTCGACTTGTCTCTCTTAACCACTAAGGGAAAGAGTTTGATATACTCCTACACCTGAGTAATCTAATTATCTGACATGTAAATGTTTATGTAGGTTGGCAACCGTGCTTTGATATCTGAAAATGGGGTAAACATTCCTGAAGAAGCTGAAAGTTTCTTGGTAGACATGGAACTAAATGCAAAGACAGGCATTCTTGTAGCATACGGTGGTACTTTTATTGGCTTGATGGGTGTAACCGATCCCTTAAAAAGGGAGGCTGCTGTAGTTATAGAAGGTCTAAAAAGGATGGGCGTTTATCCAGTTATGGTCACAGGGGATAATTGGAGGACTGCACTAGCAGTTGCAAAGGAGGTCAGTTGGAATTCTTTGTAGACTTGTAGTGCAGGCATCAGCATTTGAATTTTTTATCCTAGCACAGAAGGCATATCAATAAACATGAGCTCTGCTATGCTGCCTAAGTGATTTCGTGAGAAATAAATTTATTTGTTAATTTGTTGCTGCTGATATGAACAAGTTGCTGAAACTACCGTGCAGGTTGGCATTGAAGATGTCAGAGCTGAGGTTATGCCTGCTGGAAAAACCGATGTCATCCGCTCTTTCCAGAAGGACGGGAGCGTCGTTGCAATGGTTGGAGACGGCATCAATGACTCCCCGGCCCTAGCAGCAGCCGATGTGGGGATGGCCATCGGTGCAGGGACCGACATTGCCATTGAGGCAGCAGATTATGTGCTGGTGCGGAACAACCTGGAAGACGTCATCACGGCGATTGACCTCTCAAGGAAGACATTCAGCCGAATCCGGTGGAACTACTTCTTCGCCATGGCATACAACATTGTTGCCATCCCTGTGGCTGCCGGTGCACTCTTCCCTTTCACTGGCCTCCAGATGCCGCCGTGGCTGGCCGGCGCTTGCATGGCCTTCTCGTCTGTTAGTGTAGTGTGCTCCTCGCTGCTGTTGAGGAGATATAGAAAACCAAGGCTCACCACTGTGTTGCAGATGACAGTAGAGTGATTTGGAACCTGACGAGCCCGTTTTTTTTGTTAACATTTTTACTTGAAAGAAATGAAAAGTTTCTTTTGTCACCGAGTGATGATACATTTTTGAAACCTGTGCCTGTAAATAGCATATGGAGTATATTACTGTAGTGGTATCTAGAATACTGGTTCTTTCCCATGGAAGATTTTCAGTTTTGCACTGGATTTAATTTAATTGAGTAGCGGAATATTATGAACTGCGAACTTTCTTCATGGTTGCTCCTTTTAACTTAGGAAGCTGTGAACGAATCAAGGGCACATTTCCCGTTCTAACGTTCGCTTTGCAGCTCTGCAAAATGGCTTCACCTATGATTCGCTTAGAAGATATTCCCAAGTTTCTGGTCACGCATCAGTAAAGACATAGGAGTATCATCAGTCAACTCCATTTTCATTCTCATTCCATTATTGTCAACTCAAATCTTTAGCTGCAACACCAACACTAGAAGTTTAACATGCATGAAACAACCCTCACTCAACTCAAGCCCTCTTCGCCGCTGGTGGCGGCGGACCCTCCGGTGGCGCTTCAGGCGGCTCACCTCCGCCGCCGCCGCCGCATTCCTTAGTACACATACAGTGACTGTGGAAAACGGTTTTATGACAGTACCCGCCGGTGTAGCCCTCGGTGACGCAGACGGCAACGCAGTTTGTGTTGAATTTGCACGGTCCCCTGAATTTTTGGCTGCGCTCCTCGCACAGCTTCGCTTCCGCGCCTGCTCAACCAACCAAAGATCACAATCACAATCTTATAATGCAACGACTTGCGAAATTCACACATGTAGTAGATGTGTATTAGGGTCAGCAGTGGAGACGTTTCTGAATGGACTCACCCAAGGTTATGGTCAGGAGGAGCAGGAGCAAGGCAGCCGCTGCTCCCACCTTGGCTGCCATGGCTGGATCAAAGATGAAATGTTCTTTTTTTTAGGGATGATAAGAAGGGAATGGTGTCCATAGGTGCCTATTTATACACAGCTTTGGGTGCGTTCTAATGTTTGCTACAATACATGGACTGCATCTGAAATGGATACGCACGCTGCTACAAAACGGTCTATATGCCACGCAACATCAGTAACGGGTCCGATGCGACCGTTACTGATAAAGAACGTCAGTGTCTGTCGTGGCCACGACCGTTACTGATGAACCGAGCGGGCACCATCCGTCCCCGCCCAGCCACACATCAATGGCGGTCGCGCGACACGACCGGCACTGATGAACACTCATAGCTCGCGAGTTACATCAGTGGCGGTCGTTTAAGTGGCGACCGCCACTGATGATCCATGCATCAGTAACGGTCGGACCAGCTCAGCCGCAGCTGGTCGCGTATTAAGTAACGGTCGAGGATTTCCCAACCGACACTGATGTTACTCGGGTATTAAGTACGCTGCGCTCAGCCGCACCTGGTCGCGCCGCGCGTCATGACGGACCAGCTGCGGCCCCTTCCTCTCCGGCGACGGCGAGGTGCCGCCCGACCGCGCCATGGCCGCCGAGCTCCATTTTTGGAGCTTCGGCGGCCGGCGCGCTCCGATATTCGAGCCCTAAGCTTCCCTCTCCCTCCCGATGTCTCTCTCCCCCCCGATCTCTCTCGCCGGCCTCAATTTCTCTCCGAATTTTCCCAATTTAAAATTTTTGAGCTCCGCGGCCGCCGGCCGAAATGCGGCGTCCTCATCGTCGCTCGGAGCTTCCCTCTCGCTTGCTTGCTCTCCCTCCCTCCTGATCCTTCTCGCCGGCCTCCAATTTCTCTACGAATGTCTCTAATTTGAAAATTTTAGTTAGCTCCGGTTAATTAGCACATTAATCTCTTTGTCAATGATTAGGCTAACTATTTTACTTTTTTGTTTTCTTGTGTATTGTGTTGTAGATCGAAGGATCGTTCTTGGATGTACGCGAAGGAAAGAATCAATGCTCGATGGATAACCGAATGGACGGTCTTTTTTGGAGTCGCGAAAGGTGATATGGAACGAAAAGGACTTTTGATGATGCGTTGCCCATGTCGCAAATGTGGAAACACATGCATGATGAAGCCTGAAGATGTTCAGATGCACGTGCTGGCATCGGGTTTTGTCGATGGTTATTCTCGCTGGACTTGTCACGGGGAGGATGCGGTTGATGTCGGTAGCGGTAGCGAAGATGATGATGTCCTGCGGTATGATCTGGCGAATGATTCCGAGGAAGAAATAAGGGTCGATGAGGAGGCTAATGTGAAAGGTGAAGTAGCTCCACGTGGCAGGATTGCCAAAATGCTAGATGACCCGTATCTACGGGACCAGCTGGAGGACCCCGAAGATGAGGCAGAGTCTTCTCAGTTCAAAAAATTGTTGGAGGACGCAAACACACCCTTGTATGATGGAGCTGGCGAAGAAAACAACGTGCTCGAAGTGACGCTCGAACTTTTGAGACTGAAGGCAGCATCATGCTGGTCAGACAAGGGCTTCACGGGCTTGTTGAGTTACCTTGCTTCGGTTTTTTCACAGCCAAATAAATTGCCCAAGAGCACATACGAGGCGAAGAAAATTACATGCCCGCTCGGATTGGATTGCGTGAAACATCATTCATGCCCAAACGACTGCATGATATACATTGGAGAGTACGAGAACCACGAGAGCTGCCACATATGCGGTGCATCGAGATACAAGAAGAAAAACGCCAGAGCTGGCGAAGACGATGGGGAAGAAGTGATGAAGGGCAGGCCGGCAAAGACTGTCTGGTATCTTACGACAGGTGGCCGAGTTGAGCGTTGGATGCAGAACGTCAAGGATGCGAGGTATCTCGTCTATCACGATTCGGCGCAGGTTGCATTCGATCCTGACGGGCACTACCGTGTGGAGGAGGCTGGGGTTCTAAGACACCTTGCCGATGGGACTCAGTGGAGGAACTTGGACACGGCATTTCCAGATTTTGGGGCAGAGCCCAGAAACCGGAGGCTCGGTCTCAGCACTGACGGGATAAATCCTTTCGGAAACATGAACAACAAGCACAGCACATGGCCAGTGATCTTGTTTGTCTACAACCTTCCTCCATGATTAATCATGAAGAGAAAGTACATTCACATGTGCATGCTCATACAGGGTCCAAAGCAGCCGGGAGTTGACCTAAATGTGTATCTGCAGCTAGTGAAGGATGAGCTGAAGCAGCTTTGGAACCCTGGCAGAGTGGTTTGGAACGCAAACAGGAGGGAGTACTTCACGATGAGAGCAGCTTTTCTGACCTGCGTGCATGACTACCCGGCGAATGGAAATACTTCATGCCAGGTGACGCATGGCTACAAGGCCTGTACAAAGTGCGGGGAAAACACGACATCGGAGAAGTTGCCCACTTCATCCAAAATTGTGTACATGGGCCACCGAAAGTGGTTGGATGCTAAAGACCCTTGGAGGGATGACAAGGAAAGGCTCAATGGGAAGACGGAGCACGGGACAACGCCGAAGGAGAAGTCTGATATGCAAATCCTCGAAATTGTGAACGATTTTGAGGTTGTCCCTGGAAAGATTGCTGTGAAGAAATATAAGAAACCTCAAGGCGTCGTGTGGAAAAGGAGATCCGTATTCTAGGACTTGGAGTACTGGGCACATTTAGAATGCCGCCATAGCATAGATGTCATGCACGTGGAGAAAAATGTATGCGACAGCATGCTGGGGTTGCTGATGAACATTCCAGAGAAGACGAAAGATGGACCCAACGCATGGAAGGATCTGGAACTCATGTCTATCAGGAAAGAGTTATGGGGCAAAGATCAAGTGTCGGTAGCCGACAAGAATGGTTTCGTGATGGTGACCACCCCGTCCTCGACCGGAGCCCGCCCCCGACGGCCTCCTCCGCCCCGAGCCCGCGCCTCCCCGTCCACGACCGGAGCCACCGCCGCGCCTCCCCGTCCTCGACCGGAGCCCGCCACCGACGGCCTCCTCCGCCCCGAGCCCGCGCCTCCCCGTCCACGATCGGAGCCGCCGCCACGCCTCCCCGTCCTCGACCGGAGCCCGCCGCCGTCTTCCTTCTCCGCCCGTCCTCGGCCGCGCCGTCTCCGTCGTCCCCACAGGTGCCGTTTTCCTCCTTTGCCTCCTCTGCCTCCTTCTCTGCTGTTAATTTAGGGTTACGATTAGGAGTAGGGTTAGGGTTAGGATTAGGGTTAGGATTCTAATAATGTAGTTCACTGTTAGGGTTTGATTCTACATGTTCACTGTTAGGGTTTGAATTAAAGAGCATGATTTGAATTATGTAGCTATATTCTTTAGTTCACTATTAAGGTTTGAATTATGTAGCTATATAATTTAGTTCATTATTAAGGTTTGAATTATGTAGCTATATAATTTAGTTCACTATTAAGGTTTGAATTATGTAGCTATATAATTTAGTTCACTATTAAGGTTTGAATTATGTAGCTATATAATTTAGTTCACTGTTAAGGTTTGAATTATGTAGCTATATAATTTTGTAGGGTTAGTACATGGAGCCTTGCTGCTGCACATTAGCTTTATATGATGCTATCATATATATTCTTTGTTGTTGTATATGTATACAAGTGTTAGTTTGCTGATTTGTAAGAGCATGATTTGTAATTTGTCGTAGTGGATAACTGAGTTAGATGGGCACGCATGAATATACGCATTATAAACATGATTTTTTATATGCTAAATATACATGAGTAATGAATTGTGGGCCCGACCATCATGTCGGGTCATTGGAGAAGGGGCTGGCCATCGTTAATTTTCGGCCGATACATATTTGATGGTTTTGATGGCATAGGTACGAAATGGACAAGAGTAGCCAGAACCCAGTTCTTGATCGGGAGGAGGTAGATCGTGTCGATGAAGAGTCTTCATCAGGAGAGCAAATTGCCAGCTCTGGCTCAGGGCCCTCTAGATCAGAAGAGCGCAACAACGAGAGTAACCCGCAACCTTCTGAAACTCCCGCTAAGAAGTCAAGGAAAAAGACGCCGAGGGGGAGCGACAACTTGAAGGAGTTCTGTTACGTGGTCACCCGGCACTCTGATAGAGGCCGCCCAGAGTCGCCCGAGAGGGCACAGAAGGCCTTCGCAACAACCTGAGGAGCCGTTGCACGCCAGTATTGCAAGATCACCGAGGAGTGGGGCGACATCTCCCAAGTCGTTGGAGACATGTGCATCAAGGAGGTTGCAAGGAGGTTCCAAGTCACCGACGAGTGGCGCGAGCGATTCCTAGCGGCCGTCAACATAGTAGTCCGCAATGGACTTGCTAATTGGAAAACCACTGCTAGAAGGTGGATGGACAAACCGTACGAGAACATCAAGAAGAAATGGTTGTCGGTAATTGATGAGGCCGAATGGGAAAAGTTCAAGAAGGAATCGTTTGACTCTGCCTTCATTGCGAAGAGTGAACACATGAGGGCGCTGCGCTTAAGGAAGCCCTTGAATCACAGGCTAGGGAGTGCAGGGAAAGAGGGGAAGAAGAAGGTCTGGCGCAAGCAGGACCAAATTCTCGAGGCGGCAGGCAGGGTGCCTCCAGTGCATGACATGCTGGAGGACCAACGTGCTAGAGAATATGCACGTCAGCACATGACAGCCGAGCAGTGGGCGGGCATTGAGCCAATGCAGCCGCCTGTTAAAATTTTTACGGTAAGGGTTCACGTGCATTTAGTTGTTTTCGGCGTTAATTATGACACCCCTGATCCATATAGACTCACGTCCCGTCTTATATGATAACAGGAAAATGCCCACAAATGGGAGAAGAGCAGGAGGTCAGAAACCTCCGACAACTCCATGCAGAGCAAGAGGTGAGAGTCGGCTGTGACCGCCGGCTTGCAAAAGGTGGAGCACACGGGCCGTGTTCTAGGAGAAGGCGAAGGGGCCTGCTGGGATGATTATTTCCCACCTGCTCCGAAGCGAAGCAGGGTCCAGAAAAAGCTCCCTGCTTCTTCTGAGATAATAGAACAAGCTAAGGCGGAGGCGCGAGAGCAGGCATCTATCGTGTCTCAAGAGGTGTCGCGGGAATATGCAGTGCAAGCCGTCCATTATTTGGTGTCGGCATTGGCCAAAGACCACCCCGCCCTTGGCGCCATACTCGGGGGAGGAGTGGAAGGTTTGAGGAACCTCCTTCCTCCTCTTCCTCCTCTTCCCCCGTGAAAGAGCAGCGCCGCCTCCGACACACGTATGGAGGACGAAGAAACCTACACCCCAGGTTACAGTGCGGCTCCTAGCATGGACAACCCCCCCGCTAGCCAACCTTCCCCAAGCGAGGGCAGTCGGGATAACAATCAGGGTCCGAGCGACAACATCCTTGTAAGCAATCTTTTCAAACTCTTTTTCAATCCTTACCTTCATGAATAAAGATCTTACACACATATGCCTTCTTCTTGTTACGCGCAGGCACCGGTGAAGTGTCGTATCCACGTTGACGAGCCTGGGAAGCCTGTAGGCGCCATTGGCCGCCTGATGCCCAGACAATCACCGCCACTGGTGCACGGCATTCTCATGAACGACGCAGAAGTGAGTGTGATGGTGGACTCCGTCATCGACGACCATCGGGATTATGCTATCCCGCTACCTCCGGAGGAAGGCATGGATATCCTAAGCGGTTGTCCAAACTACCGAATTATGTGGCCTAGGAGCTTGGTATCCCTCTACAACCACCGCCGGCCCTCTATGACTCCATCTCCCTCCGCCCAGAAAGGTACTTCTCATTCACCGCTCGGCCTTTCCCCTAGGATACTTCCTCCTGTAGATGCCGGTGGAGATGAAGAGCGGGCATTGTCGATGCCTGCACAGCTCAAAGATAGCCAGACCACAGGGTCGGCACAAGCTGGAAGCGTCCCTCCCACCTTCTCTCTCTTGGGTGCCGCTGAGTTCATGGGTGGCCGCAAGATCGATGACAAGTACAACGCAGAGGAGCAGAAGGCATGGGACAGTAAGAAGAGGCATAAAAAGAGGGGGCGCGGCGGCAAGACCATCAAGGAGTCCTCCACTGTCACCCAAGATGAGATGCACCATGTGCCTGACATAATTGGAGTCTGGGAGGACAATAGGCCTGACATTCTCATCAAGAACTCATATCAAGGCCAGAGATTCGAAGACGGATCCTATTTCGTGGCTAGGGAGTTCGACCGGGTGCTTATTTACTATCCTGGAAGACCGATGGTCACCGAAGATTCCCTGCGTGCCATGTCCAGAGAGATGCAAGAGCTTCATCAGTTCTACATGCAAGCATTAGCGGGTTCTGAACAGCATGCCCAACAGATCAATGTTAGAATCCCACGAGACTATGGCTTCTTTGACCAAGAAATTGGGAGCATTCAGGAACGTCCTATCACCTTTGGTGTGGAGTTCAATGAACTGTTCCACCTCTTCAACCGCCAAAAGCTTGATATCAACCTCTTAAGGCTGTGGTTTGTCTACCAAATAAGAGAACTGCGGTGATTGGAGGTAAAAAAAGTAGCCATTCTAGACCCTGCGATGTTCAGCTACGGTGACATCGGTCTTGAGTCTGAAAAGGATGCCTCAAGAACCATGGCATCTAAATACTTAGTAGCATGTCTCGAGAAATACGCGGACGACGACTTCATCCTCTTCTTCCTTAATTTGGAGTAAGTTCAATTTTATATATGGAACCGTTTGTTTTTTCTAATTCAGTCTTTCTTATACACCCTTAGATACTAAAGTTTTTTTTTTTTGAAAACAGAGACCATTGGGTGACACTACTCATTTGTTTGTCTTGGTCCGCGGTGTACTACTTCGATTCACTGCTTCCGAAGAAGGGTGTTCGAGGTAGGTTCTGGAAACCCATCAAATCACTCATTAACACTGCCTGGAAAGTGGCGACCAAGGGAAAACTAGCTGGTAAAGGCTATAAAGACGAGCCTCACCACAACCACAGGTTCCCTTGCCAGTAACAGCCGCCCGGCAGTGTGTTCTGTGGCTACTACTGCTGTCACATCCTTATGGAGAATGCCAGCATGTTCAAGCATGAGTGGAAGGGGTCAGTCGCGGCGATGGAAGAGTACTGGCGGTCCCGAATGACAATGGGACACCGACCTAAATGGGTCGTGTATAACATTCAAAAGGAGTTCGTCCATCTCATAAACAATGAGGTCATCAATCCTAGTGGGGACTTCTTCGATCATGTGGAGCAAGTCGTGTCTAGGGTCCACCCACGACAATAGATTCATTTGTATTCTTTATATGCTTTCATGAAATTTTGACACTTTGTAATTATGCTTCTATGAAATTTTAACACTTTGTAATCAATGTCGTGAAGTGAGTTACATTTGTATTCTTTATATGATGCGGCTTATGTACAATTGTATGCTTTAAATGATGTGATGTGATGCGGCTTTATATGTATTTTTCTGTGATAAGATACATTCTGTATATAATTTGCTGGGCTGTATATAATTTGCTGTGTATTTCCTGTGTATTTACTGTGGTTTTATTATTTTTTTAAATACCAAAAACGTATCAGTGTCGCTCGACCGACCGACAGTGATGGAGCGACGCGACACGGTCGTGAAATAGCGACCGCCACTGATGTATGTATACATCAGTAACGGTCTTTTCGAACCGTTACTGATGATGTACGAAGTTTGTAACGACGGCCTCGACAGTTACTAATATGAGTTTTTGACCGTTACTAATAACCATTTCCATTTTAAGTTCGGCGTTGGGCTAAGGAGGCCGCGTATATCGTATGCATCCTGAGGATTCCACGTATATCCATCCGTGTGCCCGCCGCATCTTGGCTCTTGGATAAACATCTCACGTAAATGTAGCTTCTTATCTTAATACAACATAAAAAAGGAAATTGCAACTACACCCCCGCCGAAACAATAGATGTGCAGACTGGTACTACTCCAGTTCACATCGATGTTTTTCTTCCATGTGCCGACGTCCGCCAGAATTTGACAGATAATTTTTTTTTGAGGGGTGCGTTTGACAAATAATTGTCAGTGCATCATGGTCCGCCGGTCGTTTGACGAATTTCTCCGTGCATCATCCACCGTCGGCCCATCCCGCATTGCAGCTCAGTCCAGCACATGTTCTACAGCAGCACGTTAGAAAAATACTGAAAATCATAGGCCTCAATCATTTCGGTCCACAAAAATAGCACTCAAAAAAATAATAAGATCATCCTTAAACAAATCGTGATGTTAGGAAACAACATGTCAACTAGTTAGGACATGACATGACAATTATGAACAAACAACATGTCAAGTATGACCAAACGATATGATAACCGAGGCTAAACGATACGGTAACTAATTAGTACACGATATGGTAACCAGGGGCAGGCGACATAAAGGTAAGACCAAACAACAAGACAACTAGTAGCACACGACATGTGCGACCAGGCCCAAACAATATGGTGATTAGGTAGCACACGGCTTAACAGCCGCACTTAATATGAAACGGAGAGAAAACAAACCGTAACACCATAATAATTAAGACCATCATGCCATCACAGGAAAAGATTAAAAACAAATCACATGTCAAGCTGACTCAATCGACCGAGCTAGCACTCGATTCACTAATAAAGCCTTGTCCCGTACTACAAACGCGAGGAATTAATAACAGTAAAACTCCCCCACGGATATATATACAGAGGATGTAAAAACCGGTCTTCCGATCGAAATGCGTCTATTATTCGCACGGTGTCACGTGCAGTACAGCGGGTGCCCAAGAAGAAGGTCGTGGATCGATCAGGCATTATTCAAGGGCTGGAGGAGGCGAGTGGGTTCGGCGGTGTGCACTTGGAGCAGACGCACTGGCTGCCCAGGTGCACGTCGCATTCCCCTTCCTGGCACCCGTCCGACTTGCACCCCGCCAGGCACTCCGCGTCGCACCGCATCAGATCGTCCCCGCCGGTACCATCTACACACGATTAATTACAGGATAATACGGTTATTCTAACCACTTAACCAGGGAACGGAGGCAGGAAAAAAAATATAAGAAAGGTCAGGAAAAATAATTTATTAGGCAGGACTAAAGCATAAGAATATGAATCTCTCATGTGATGAAATTGCAGAATTACGCAGGGATTGAAGTAGAAATACAAAATCATTAGGGGGGACAGGGCCAAGGCCAGCCTCCGCCACTGCACTTAACAAAGACATCTAGCCATGCATGCGTCCGAATTATGCTGAACTTTAATGATACGATGGTTGTGTGTATCGATTGATGCACAGGCCGGAGGTTTTTCTTCTTTTTCAAAAAAATGCGCCTGAATTGTGCTTGCTTGCTTACCGCAAGGCAGGAGGAGTGACAGTAGCAAGAGGGAGGCGACGATGGTGGCCGCCATCTTGGTCTTGGAGGCCATGGCGTACGTACGTGGCCTTGGTTGGGTTGAGTCAGTCGAGACGATCTGGTCTTGGCCTTGCTTGTTGGGCTGGACAATGCATGTAGTAGTACGAGTTTATATATGATACTCCATAATCTGGAGAATTTAATGTGCGCGTGATTTCTGTGTAATTAACGGAAATCCGGTATACAATGTGCAGATATGGTACGATCGATTGGCTTTGATGATTGATTTGGTACGTGTGTGTGTGTCAAGGTTGGACCTGATAAAATAAACTCGCAAAAAAAAAACTCGCTTAATTGGCAGCAAACGTACCCGGGAGGTTTTAACGGCTCACGGTACGAGGAGAAAACCAAATTTAGAGCTTGCGTTACAGGCTTAAACAGGAAGTTGCATGTACTTTAATTCTGTACTCCCTCTCTGTACCGAAATTATTGTCGCGGCTGCTTCACAAACATCGTTTTACAAAAACGTCCTCAGATTTACAATATTTCCAAGTCATCGCAGCCTTGAGGAGCTGCCCCTTGTCGCGTCACCGCCGCCGGAACTCGAAGGCCCTCCTCTTTCACTGCGCTCCTCCTCCTCGGGCTGCGGCGGGGCGGCCCCTGCTCACCCTCCTTCCCTTCCTAAACCACCGATCTGGGCTCACCGCTGCCGGATCTGGCCTCACCGCCGCTGGCCTCGACATGGAAAGCTCCCTCCTCCTTGTGGCGCGCGGCGGCGGCGAGGGAAGCGCATCATAAAAGAGAGGGAGAGGGGGGAGGGTAGCGCGGCAGGAAGAGGGGGTAGGGGAGCGCGTTGGGTAGAGGGGGAGCGGCGGAGTGGGGCGCAGAGGGGAGGGGGAGGGCGGAGAGAGGGGAGGAGGGTGGAGACGGGCTTATAATGGAAAAGATGGTGATGCTCAGTTGTAGAAAATAGAGGGTGCTTTTCACAAAATTGTCGCTGAGACAATAATTTCGGGACGAAGGGAGTATATGGGTTTTAACATAAGTGGAGCAATGCCTTTCAAAAAATATCAATTGATCAATAATTTAGAAAATATATAATATCGGTCTGTATTCGAACCGTATTGTAAACTCATCTGTAGCTATCCTACTAATATGAAATGTATGTGTTCTGTCAGCTCCGAACAACCTGAATCATCCATGTACATCTGCATATAACGGTCCAGAAACATGTCCAACCCAAAACAGGAAGCCCACTTTAATCACCGATCACTGATTGTAACCTTGTTCATAAGTAATAAAGCTCACTTTTGTCCCGCAAAAAGATAATCACCGATCACATCTGACTAACAATCAAACAAACACGCTAATCACTTATCACGTCTAACTATAATTATCTAGAGCAAAAAGTAAAAAGTACAAATTTCAGTTTTGCGCTATTAATTGAATCAATGACCATTCTATTTTCATGCGGGGAGAACTAGTTCAATAACATGCATAGGGGACCTATAGTTATACATCGCATATTTTTATTAGAATTTGTCTGGACATTCTAAATGATGTAATCTCTCCATCCAACAAAACATGTATCAAGTTTGTCAAAATTTGAATATATCTAGACATAACTTAGTGTATAGATGCATTCAAATTTAATCAAAGTTGAGACATCATTTGTTGGACGGAGAGAATACAGTACAATATTTTTCTCATACTCTCTCCATCCACGAACAGCTGTGCTTTAAGATTTGTCTTAAATCAAACTTATTTTTAGTACGACCAATTTTACAAAAAAAAATAGTACCAATATATATGATATCAAAGTTGCTATATCATAGTCTAGATGCTGCTGTTTTTTTTCTACAGAATTGGTCAAACTTTAAAAAACTTTGACTTGATATGAGTAGATTTATTCTCGGACTGAGAGATTAGGTAAGAAAATCAGAATCGCAGGAAAATGTTCTTCAACCCTTGGCCTTACATAAATCAACAGAGCATGGATTTTGCTGGACGAGAAGCGGCTTCTTCTTCGTGGAACGATAAGTTACAGCACACACAGTCACCCACATCGCCGGCGTACGTGATTTCGCAGAGACCGCCTCGGTAGCCGGCAGCGACGCATCGCGCCACACAGGCCTCACGACTCTGACAGGTGGGGTCAGAAGCCTTCTGGCACTGCTGGCTATCTGTTAAAAAAAATCATCAGTACGCACACGTAGATCGTCGACGATATTCTCAAAAACTTCACACTATTCATATAGCCACCCGAATTAGATTTTTTTTTTGCTTGCATACGCATTACTACTAGTTTCTTTCCTTTTCTTTTATTAATAATACGCATATACTGTACTTTTGCGTGTGCTTACCGCAAGGAACGAGGAGTGCCAAAAGCAAGATGGAGGCGACGATGGCTCGGATCTTGGTCTTATTGGAGGCCATGGCGAATACTTACCTCGATCGATCGGTGTTGGTTGATTTGAGAAGATCGATCTGGTCTTGCAATTAAGGTCGGGTCCTGGGTTGAGTAATATATAGTCTGGGAAATTAAATGCGCGCGGCTTTTATAAATGGAAAGGTCAAATATAGTACTACATCCATTTCATAATTCTTGTCGAAATGTATTTAGACACATTTTAAGAATGAATATATTCTTTTTTTTTAGCAAATTTGAGACAACGATCGGTCGGTATATCAAGGGCTTGATAAAATAAGATACGCTTAATTAATTAATTGGCATCAAATGGATGGTTTTAACGGCGCTGGCAGCATGCATGCATAAGAAACCAAATTCAGAGTTTGAATTACTGGCTTAAATAAGAAGCAATGTATTACATTTATTTGTTTACTTATTATTGGATTTTAACGTAAATGAGCACTGCATGCATTTCGAAAATACCGATCGATAATTTGGAAATAACATTTCTCCATACTCGTACCGCGCGTACGTATCCTAATAAAATCATGACTTGTGTCAGATCCAAACGATCCGAACCACGCATCAGTATCCAACGCTCCACAGCAGCTCCATGATGTGAATCATGCATGTGCCCATCTCCAGTTTCCTGAACCCTGGATCAACAATCAAATCAAAATAGGAAACCTGGCCTAATAAACTATCTGATACTTTTCTTGTGCGGGTAAACTATCTAATACTATTATTATCAGTCAAATCAATGCTAATCGCCCATCACTTCTGATAGTGAATTAAATAAATCTATTAAAATAGAAAACTCGCTCTGATCACTGATTAATCACGTCTACCTAGCTACTTGTGGGTTTAACAAAACACAACATGCTTCTTCCTTAACCCAAGGAAACGGTGTCTTCCTTTTGCACACGTCGGTGGCGCACCATGAACGAAACTCGATGCTGCTTCTGAATTTCCAAACCACGTCAAAACCAAGGAAACGTTGTTGACTCTTCAAGTAAAAAAAAAGGAAACGTTGGGCATATCTCCAACCAAAAAGTGGTATAAATGGCATGAATAGAGATATAAAAAAGTTAGAGTGGCATTTCTTCAAGTCAAGTTTTTGTAATGGCATATCTCCAACCGGTGGAATAAAGAGTGGCATAGATCCAATTAACCCAATATTAAATGGTTGTGTGCATCGATTGATGTAGAGGCCGGGGGTTGCCTTCCTTTCCGAAAAAAAAAGCTTTCAGGAGTGGATTTGGGTCAAAAATTCAAATGGGATAATTTATGAAACAACTTTTGTTAAATAGGGTAAAAAATGAAAAACTCACTAAATGGCGTAAAAGTTGTAAAGAAACTTAAACTTAGAGGTAAAAAAATGAAATTCACTCTTAAGTTTATTTCGACAGTACAATTTTTGTGTGCAATACTTCGCCCGTGGATAGAAAATCAGAACTGAATCACCGGAAAAATATTCGACATGTATAAGGATTTCAAAACTGAAAGTTACCAAGATCTAGTCAAGCCTTACATAAATCAACAGAGCATATTATTTTCCTCCGTGATCACGCCTGCCAGTCGTCAGACCTTCAGGTCAGGGTTTTGGCTAGATAGAGACGAGAAGCTAGCGGACAAATTGCAGCACACGCATTCACCCACATAGCCGTCGCCTTTGATCTCACAGTAGCCGCCCTGGTAGCGGCGGCCACGCATCGCGCAACACAAGCATGGCGACTGTGGCATGTGGGGTTAGAGGACGTCTTGCACTGCTGCCCCATCTGCATGAGTAAACAAGATTGAGTTTCATCATTACATACGTGTCGATCTCATTACTACAGATCGGGCCTTTTAAGCTCTTCCTGATCACAGACGGATTAAAAATTGTTTTATATTTCCTCCGTTTCATAATTCTTTTCTCAAATTTGTCCAAAATGAATGTATCTATTCTTAAAAAATGTTTAGATACATGTAAGATTTTGACAAAAATTATGAAACGGAAGAGTACTACGTATGAAACGAGCATGCTTAATTACCACAAGGACGAGGAGTGCCAGTAGCAAGATGGAGGCGACGATCTTGGAGGCCATGGCGAATGCTCGGTCTACCGGCGTTGGTTGATTTGAGAGTACCGACCGGTCTGGTCTTGCTTGCAAGGTGAAAGGAAGCTAAAGGCGTGTGTACGTTGGTTTGCTCGCTTGGGCAATGCATGCATGCATGTACGTGTTTATATAAGTAGAATATAGAAAAATAAATGCCGTGATTTTGCATATATATAAATGGAAATTTCCGGTATGCATTTGGAAAAGTAACAATTGATAATCTGGAAAATATTGTTGCCCCGTATTCCTCTTAAATACTAAAGCCATCCTGTTCTGGAAGACGTACTCTTCGACCCAATGATCTATGCCCTGCCTATAGATGCTCACTTGCGACTGAAGATAAAAAACCATTTGTTCTATCTATACATGCCCCGGCAGCGAGACCCTATGACGATCACTGGAAATAAACACCCTGCAGCTCCAGCTTAATCTCTGGAAAAACTGAAGCGGCTGCTGCCCTAGCTAACATGCTCCATTTGGCCACAGTTGAGCAATATTCAGGTGTCAAATTACCATTGGGTATGTAATTAATCATTGTGGGCTAGCTGTCAGTAGTTCCCGAAGTCTAAGTCAAATTAAGAAGTATTCCTAGTACTTGCGAAAATTAAGAAGTATTCCTAGTACTTCCGAAGTCAAATTTATCTATTTAATCATCGTTGGCTGTCAGTAGCTCCCGAAGTGGAGCCAATAAGAACTACTCGTTGTTATAGCTTTGGTATACGAAGTAGGCACCAACCATGTGGGCAGACGATACGAGTACAACAATATGCGTGTTGTAGTGGAGATGTGTACTTTCCGATCAGTGAATTATTTTCTTATTTCCGGATGAACTTAAATTACCTTGTATTCCATGACTCATGCGCAGAAGTTTCCTCGCAGGTCTAGTTAGTCCAGTCTTCTATAATAAATTGAAGATCGGATCTTCCATGTGATGGATACATCAGAATATCAGATCTGCGTAAACTGAACCATGGCTTACTCCATTTTCTTTTTGAAAATGGGATATTGCATTAATCAGATAAAGGATTACAACCAGCATCCGAGACAATCACGTGCCGCACGCAGGCAGGCACCGTCTCACGCAACACCCCATTACAAAGGTTCAACTTACTAAAGTTTGCAGGGGCATGAGCTGCTACATTTCCACATGTGAACAGGATCCTCACATGTGGCCATCTGGCTTAGTCCTTTCTTTGTAGAGTATATTGGCACTAATAAGAAGTCTTCCTTGTACATGTGAATCGAACATTATTTCCCGATCCCTTTCTGAGTACATTTGCAATAATTTGATAAACACGCATCCATGCCATTGAATACTCCACACTTGCTTAGATCGACTAGATGACACATATGGTCAGCTAATGGTGGCCATGATTCGTGAGCTTGTTAGGTAGATCTGGTCAGTAGTTTAAATATGTGTCCATTAATTAGGTGGATCTGGTCACTAGGCAACTGAAATTGATTCAGTGACTATACTTCAGGAAACAAAGAACAGATAAAAAGTATATTCTAGAGTTTATATACACGAAGTAAAACATACAGTTGCAGAGGCCGGAGGATACCCTAAATCTATTGTAAAAAAACATGTATTCTTCCGTCCAACAAAGAATGTCTCAACTTTGACTAAATTTGAATGTATCTATACACTAAGTCATGCCTAAATACATCCAAATTTTGATAAACTTGAAACATCTTTTATTGGACGGAGGGAGTAAGTAAAACCTAGCCACAAAATCGATTCCGAAGAAAGTTGAACAGCAAAAACCTCAATTATTGTTCTTTTTTTTCTTGTCATTGTAATAGTTCCATTGCCAAATATCTCTTGGCATCTATTTGAGCCGTCGGCAGTTGGTCTCTTCCGAAGTCAAGTCAGATTAAGAAGTACATCATCTTTGGTCATAGGCTCGTAGTGATGTCGGCGTATATTAGACCATCCACCATGTGGGCAGAGCTAGCTAGCTTTTAGGTCAAGTAAAATAACTTCTACAATCATGTGGGCAGAGCTAGCTAGATAGATCACAACACATTATAGTCCGTTTGTCAATGATATTCCCAGTCTGTATCACTATGAATTAGAGCTCAATGATGAGATTTTACCGAAAACTCATGATACAAACTCATTGTGTTCATTATATCGTTCCCAATACCAGTGACCGTGCTATCTTCTCTTCCCTCGTGTCGTAAGGTGAAGCTCATTTTTCTCTAAAGAAACTGATAGCAAGAAAGAAGAAAAATCATACCTTCCCCTGGTTGTACTTATTCCAATTTCCAACGGGTTAGTAAAATCCAACTGTTGGCACTGTCAAATTACCATTGGGTATCTTAATTAATCATACTGGGCTGTCAGTAGCTCCCGAGTCAAGTCAAATTAAGAAGTATTCCTAGTACTTCCGAAGTCAAATTGCTATCGGGTATCTATTTAATCACTTTAATCATCGTTGGCTGACAGTAGCTCCTGAAGTCAAGTCAGATTAAGAAGTACAGCATCTTTTGTCATAGGCTCATAGTGATGTCTGTTGTGTATATATTAGACCATCCACCATGTGGGCAGAGCTAGCTAGCTTTTAGGTCAAGTAAAATAACTTCTCCTGTAATAGTGCAATTAAATTTATAGCAAAACAAAATTAGAAAACAATATATTTCCATTTCTAATTAAATTAAAAAATAATTCAAAAAGCACAGAAAAGCTTTTGCAACAGACCTTTGATCTTTATGTGGGGATGCCAAAAGGCACACATATCCTGTGGTGTAGAAAGGTCAACATAAAAGTATTAGCAAATTCGATTATTGCACCTGGGAACTTAAAATTTAGTCAAGTCTGTAAGTTCAATTATTCAAACGTTGGAACTATTGTAAAACACATTCCGTCGCCCATGTCAGATCATTGCCTACTGGCCACGAGGCTTATGAGGCCAGCGGAGGAGGTGGAGGGACACGTATGAGATGAGGGATTTAAAACGACTTTAGCGGCAACCTAAAAATCAGCGCTAAAGCAGAAAATAGCAGTTCTACACGCTGTAGTGAGTAGTTGTGAAGTGGTACCTTGCTATAGCACCGTTGTAGAGCACAATTTAAAACTTAGATTACAACACTACAAGTGGTTTTTGATTAAATGTTTCTAGAATCTTTCCTGAAATATATAGATTTACCGTGATGTTAAATATTAGACAGAATAATCAAGTTTAATAATTGATGAGGTACGCATTATAGTCCGTTTGTCAATGATATTCCCGGCCTGCCCAACATATCCAATATAACATATCATACTAGTATTGATTAGCACGCTAGATGTGAGTGGGTTACAAATTTAGATAACTACAGGAACCGTGTTAAAACAAATTCATAAATCGATGTTTAAATTAACTACAACTAATGGCAGAAAATGTAAAATACATTTAAAAGCAATAAAACCTATGAAGTATGTGACAAAATGATGAATCAAAAGAGAAAAAAGACCCAAAAAATGATAAAATTGATGAAGGGGCATGCATGGTTTGCACGGCAATATGGCGGGCCTTGTTGAGGTGGCATGTTGCATGTTGAGATAAATCATATACTCTCTCCGTCCAACAAAAGATGTCTCTATTTGTCAAAATGTGGATGTATCTAGACATGATCTATACACTAAGTCATGTCTAGATACATCCAAATTTTGACAAACTTGAGACATCTTTTGTTGGACGGAGGGAGTAGTTGGAATCTCCTATTTAGATATAGTCCAATTGTGATCGATAGGAATTGATGTGGCCGTATCCAGGTACAGAGGAGACGGCACGGCTTGTAATGGGAAAGGATCACATAGGCCATCATGCATGAATAGAAAATTAATACTTGCGCCACCTAAATTTTCCGCTCAATTTTGAACATCTGCGGTAGTTACATTTATAGAGCTGTGAAATGCATATCTGTAGTTCACTTATTGACCTTCGGGTGCTGCCTCTTCCGGGTACCCTGCAGGATATTTAAGGACAAGTTAAAAGCACCTTCCTCACTGCTGTTCTCTGAAATATCAGAGAAAAATCGAAATGCAAGTGTTTTTACGTGCCCAGTCGTCGTAATTGCGTCATATTGAGACTTAGCATTGCTGCTGACTTAGAACTCTCATTTCACCGCGCTGTTCAAATGAAAACTACTCCCTCTGATCCTAAATTTTTGACTCAAGTTTGCCCAAATATGAATGTATCTATTCTTAAAAAGCGTTTAGATATATGTAATATTTCAACAACAATTTAGGATCGGAGGGAGTAGAAAACATCCCTGTTGCTTTGTAGTTTTGCTGCCAGAGGAATTGGTTAATTCTTTCCTCTCTCCCATGCATTCCCCTTGTAATTTGTAAACCCTGTACTATTTGTGCATTTTTGACCCTTAGAGTGAAAATTGCATCGCGAAATTGCTTTGGCTTGCTGCCTTGTTTGATTAGGTAGATTTGTATTGCAAACACTAGTACCTGAAATGAAAATACCATCCTCGTGTAGAATTACTGCATGGATGGATGGGATGGGAGAGGATTAAGTACGACGCACCCTCCTGTACGATGACTATATTTTAATGAAGAGGGCTCGGGTCTGTCTATACCTCTATCGATCCATGCATCTCTGTGTGTATATATAGGACAGAATAGGCATGGGCTATGAGAACAAAGCAGCAGCAGCAATCAGCTAGGTAGCGAGTGGAAACATTGGTCTTCAGAGGGAGCGCTCTAGCTAGGAAGATCCAAGTCCTCGTTCGTCGCAATGCCTCTCCCAGGTTTTGTTTGTTTGTCCGTTCGTTCTTGCTCATTCTATTAAAACCGGCCAAGTAGTGCTTGTTTGATGGGAAAATTATTAATGCCAATTTGTTTTTTTAACGCCGCTGACAGGATTGAAAGTGACCCATGATCCTTGGGCACCGAGAAACGTGGGGCAAAAAGGCTGGGTCGGAGACGAGGTGCTGCTGGTTCTCGAAGCCCCTAAAGTTACGAAAATGGATCCCAGAGCCCCAGTGGACCTGGTGTTTGTGCTGGACATCAGCGGAAGCATGGGGGAGGAAGATAAGCTCGTGAAGATGAAAGGCTTCCTGGACCATGTCTTGGATAACTGGATCAAAATTCGTCACCACGTCGGCATCGTCACCTTCAATGACCAAGTTAATGTGCTCTGCCCCATTACTCGTATGACTGCTGACAACATTAATACGATGAAGGGCAAGGTCAAACGGCTTAGTGCTGATAGCGGGACCAATATAGAGGGTGGCCTCAGGGAGGCCGTCAAGCTCCTCCGCAACAATGAAAGTTCAGGCCACGGCGGCGTGATCGTTCTCTTGTCCGATGGGGATGAGAACATAGGGAATGCTGCAAGTGTTGATGTGGAGAATATCTGGGTTGAAACGTTTGGTTATGGCAAGCAGCACAATGCAAAGGTACGTATACGTTTCATCATTTTATTATGTTTCTAGAATAGAATAGAAAACCTAGATTGGTGTGTTTAATGTTACATATATTTTACATGTGCAGTTGCTCTCAGATATATCAAATTCAAGTCATGATGGCGGGTACAATCCTGCTCTCGAGCCGCACGCACTGACCACGGCGTTCTCCCCGCCCTTCTTCGTCATCGGGAGGAACGTCATCAGGGACCTGGACCTGACTCTGGAGCAGGAGCCAACAATGGACGTCTCCAATTTAGTAGATCCCAACAGCAAGCGCAAGCTCAACCGCAACCGCAAGGAGCAGATCACGTCTAGTGCCAAGAAAGTCATCCATATCGGCTCTCTCTTCAGCGAGCAGGTCTACAGGGTCACTGTTTCTTGGCCGATCACGGGCACTGCAACTGCCATGACAGTCAATTGGACATACAAGGAGTATGCTAGCTAATCGCACTCTCCCGCATTATTGCATGCTTTAATTAAGAGTTGTGTTAGTATTGATCATAACTAATACTCCTATGTGTGTGTGTGTGTGTGATGTACAGCCCGACCGCCGCTAATCCAAACGAGCCGATTCATGGGACGCCAGTGGTGGTACCTCCATCGCCGAGCGCCTCCCCAGCCACCGCCTCGCCCCCATCGCCGCGCGTCGCCACGAGCTCGCCGCCGTGCTCCTTCTCCGGCGGAGGTGCCAGAGAAGATCCTAGCGAAGACACCCCACTATAGGAGCCACGGGTCGGCGTTGCCGATCTCGGGCTTGACATGGAGCCAGGAGAAATGGCAGCGGGGAGGCGATGCTTGGGGGCGAGGCGGTACGGGACAGAGAGAACGATGACGGGGAGCTCGGCGGCTGCGTGGAGGCAGTAGACGTGCAAGGACGGCTGCACGTCGGAGCGGATGTAGCAACCCCGTCCGTGGAAGTACACGAGCACCGACGGCCGCATGTTTTTTTGCGTTCATTAGGTACGACCATTTGTGTGCATGGTAAGTGTCAATTTGTGTTCACTAAAGATGTCAATTTGTGTGCATCATCGGTGACAATTTGTGTTCATTAAGAATGGCAAATTGTATGCATTATTGGTAGCAATTTGTGTCTATTAGGGACATCAAGAAAATAGCCTTTGTGTAGGGTCGTTTTAAATGGAGGTTGTCACTCAATTTAGAGTGGGGGGAGATGTGAGATGCAGTGGAGGTGTGGAAATTTGTGCTCATCACTGATGGCAATTTACCTGCATTAGTGGTGGCAACTTATCTGCATTACGGTGGCAATTTATCTGCATCAGAGGTGGCATTTTATGTGTATTAAGGGTGGCAATTTGTGTGCATTAAGGATGGCAATTTTGTGCATTAAGGTCAACAAGGAGATATGGTTTGTGCAGGGTCATTTTGAATGGAGAAAATGTGTGATACGGTGGTGCATGATAGATTTTGACCAAAATATATGGGCATGGTTATTTTCATATTTTGTGTTCATTACGGAGGACAATTTATATTCATTAGTGGCGGCAATTTGTGTGCATAAGAACATGTCGATAGGCTTTTTTGGGTCATTTTAAATGGAGGTGGTAACTCAATTTGGAGTGGAGTAGGTGATGGATGCAGTGATGGGTGCTAGATTTTGACCAAAATAGATAAACATACATGGTTATTTGTATTCATTAGTGGTGGCAATTTGTGTTCATTAGTGGTGTGAAAATTTATATGTATCACGGTGGCAATTTATGTTCATTAGGGGTAACAATTTGTGTGCATTATCGGTGACAATTTGTGTGCATTAGAGGATAACTATTTGTATTTATTAAGTGAGACATGGAGATACAATATGTGTGGGGTCGTTTTGAATCGACGTGGTATCTCGATTTTTGGAGTGGGTGCATGGTTGATTTTGACCGAAATATATAGAATGGTTATTGTGATCATTAGATTATGAAAGTTTGTATTCAATAGGAGTGCCAATTTGTGTGTATTAGAAGATGACGGAGAACATGATTTGTGTGTGGTCGTTTTAAATCGAGACGGTAGGTCAATTTGAAATGAAGCGGACGAAAGATGCGATGGTGGATTGTGACCGAAACGGACGAACGTAGTTATTTTTGTTGATCAGAGGATGGTAATCTGTGCAAATTATAGACTCGTACAAAAGATTACGGTGCACTCACACGAAACACAAACGCCTGCTGCTCGCATGTCGCATGCAGCTGCTCTGCTGTTCGCATGCTGATGTGACCCCTGCTGCTCACATGCAAACACATCGCGCGAAAGGGCCACAGCGTGGCATCATGCATTCGCGCGTGAAGGGCTACAGCGCGGCGTCGCGCGCTATTCCACCCCTTTATAGTAATGCTAGGCAAAACCCTCTTCGTACTAGTAATGCAACAAACAAAACTCTTCCGTACATCATGATTTACGAATTTACGCCATCTAATTCACAGATTGGAGCCAGTGGATTCACGAGTAGGATGGATGACAGAATCGCGAACTGGAGATGTGTACCCCCATCGAGCTCCATTCACGCGAAGTGACGAATTGCGAACAGTGAATCCAAATCGTGAACCAAGCGAACTCCGAATCCGGCAACTATGACGCCAAGTCGAAGCCACCCTCCCGCTATCGTGTCTGGGCTTTATCTGAACTTCCCTGTTTCTTCTCCCTAAACAAGATCATGACCTCCAAATACACTGCTACTTTAGCAAATTTGTACGTGGGGGATCCGCTGAATAATTAATATGGATAAAATTATCCCTCCATGTCTCCATTTTTTTTTCTGAAAGGAGGGGGGGTCTTTGGCGAGTGAAATGAAATAGAGATGCACATCGGCTGATAAGCCGGATAAAATTATCCCTCCGTGTAGGGATGCACATCTTATCTAGTTTTCAACTGATATGACACTGATAATGATTGAATCCAAAAGAGTATCATGATCGTGCCAAATTTCCTTTCCATGATAAGAGCGGCAGCTGTTATTGTTCTATCAAGTATACTCCGTAGTTGTTTGCGGAGGGAATCATCGATCGGCCATGCAAGAACTTGATAGAACTTTAATTTACTGGTTATTGCCAGTTGCCACGTCCTCTACATATATGCGTCGATCTTGTTAATTTGGCGAACTAATTAACAGGGTAAAATCTGGCATCTGTGCTCTTGGGTTTGAGGAATAGAAGTATGCTCGGGCTACGTTTCAAATTTCCAGAAGCCATCCCAGTCATCAAATCCCACATAATAGGGCCCAGCCCATCTTAGTCCAATTAACGCAGCAATATAAAATATTGCACACCTACGACGATGAAAATCCTTAAACGCTATACCTACTGCAAACTGTAAAACGATAAGTAAATAAGTGATTGCAACAAACCATGGAATTCCAAAGAAATGACCATCATTGCTTCTCCTTGTTGTGGAAGAGATTAAATAACCTGTTGCAAAATTGCTACAAGGGAGCATAATCGTAACCTTGATACTCCCTCCGTCCCTAAGTGACGTGAATTTGTATAAGAACCTATAGAAATCCATGTCACTTATTTCGGGGCAGAGGGAGTGCACTTTATCCTGTTTTAACTCAATACAAATTAACATCTATAAGTCGTATTTTTATGAAAGAAAATCATAATCAGAACACAAGAGGAATTTCTTTAAAAGCAACAAATGAAATGACCGATATATATGAGATTGACTCAACAGTTTCACCCCCCTGTTAAGAGCGCTATGGAGTAGATTTCATCTCCTGCTACAAACAAGTCATGGATACAAGTTCCCAGTTCTGCTTGTGTTCAAAGCCACAACAAGGCCAATACCAGAAAAAGGGGGGTGGGTGGGGGGGGGGGGGGGGGGGGGGGGGGGCGGGGGGGAGAGGACCCTCAAAATTGCAACTTCCCAGATGACTAGTAGAGATCAGTGCTTGGCAGTGACGAGAGCCATGTGGGCAATCAAATCAAGAACTCGGTTGCTGAAGCAAGAAAACGAAGCAAATCAATCCATAAGGTGGCTGAAGATTCAAAGGGGTAACAACTTGTTTGATGCAGCGAACAATACACTCACCTGTAGCCCCACTCATTGTCATACCATGACACGAGCTTCATGAAGGAAGAGCTCAGGCCCATGCCAGCATTGGCATCGAATATGCTTGACCTGACATGGTGGGGAGACATCATGTTCTAGTGCCTTTAGGACAAATAATGATGTTGCTATGTGCGTAGACCAAAATTCTTACCTTGTATCACCAACAAAATCATTGGAAACCACATCCTCATCTGTGTAGCCTAGGATGCCTTTCAGAGCACCCTCTGATGCGGCCCTGAAACACGGGCATATGGATGAGTTGATAATAGCAAAGACAATGTTATGTATTTTGTTAGATCATAAATAAATGACTAAAGGAGAAGCTAGTTCTAATTAAGAACACGACCAAGAGTCAACAAATCACACAATCCGTGTCTATGCAAAGAGCAACAAAATTGAACTTTATTTCAACCATATTTTGTCATCACTTTCTACTTTCTGGGAGGTTCACGACATTCTCTACAAATACGCATCCTACATTTTGCTGTGAAGCACTCCAACCATTCTGTTAACCTTCAAATTATAGGTGATTAATATACCAGTCAACTGGTGCATAAGCCAATGGATTACTAAACACAACAAGTCAAACTGATATGTAAAGAATTGATCAGTGAACTGAAGTATCCTAATAGAACAGGTAATGTGCATGAACAATGGGATGGTTCTACATACTTGATGGCTGCTTTCACATCGTCATAGGAGGCACTTTTCTCGAGCCGGCAAGTCAAGTCGACAACAGAGACATTTGGTGTTGGAACTCGGAAAGCCATGCCAGTAAGCTTCCCGTTTAGCTCAGGGAGGACTTTACCGACAGCCTGACAGGACAGTAAGACCCGTCAGTCTACAGTCAAAATCTTAACAGAAACAAGACATGCATTTATCTCAAGATACCTTTGCTGCACCAGTGGAGCTAGGAATTATGTTTTGACTAGCACCACGTCCTCCTCTCCAATCTTTCATTGAAGGACCATCAACAGTCTTTTGAGTGGCTGGGACACAGAAGAACAAGCTTGTTATGACACACTTAATCTGAAAGCAACAATTACTCGACACAGACTGCAAAACCACATCCACATCTGTGACAACTGACAATCTCAAAGTATAGAAAGAAAACCTGTTGTGGCGTGAACAGTTGTCATGAGACCCTCAAGAATGCCAAATTCTTCGTGGACAACCTGCATATAATAATTGATGAGCATCATAACAATGGCAGAGTAGATGCATTCATGCATCACCTGAGTAGTTACTGTGATTCTACTGTGCAGTTAGCTTGGCAGGAAGTACATAGTAGTTAAGCAAAAAGGCAGGATAAGAAAGTGGGGAAGAAGCGACCTTGGCGAGAGGAGCAAGACAATTGGTGGTACAACTTGCATTAGAAACGACATTCATCTTGGGATCGTAGCTGTTCTCATTTACTCCAACAACAAACATGGGAGCATCTGCTGATGGAGCAGATATCACCACTTTCTTAGCACCACCCTACAAATAAGGTAGCAAAAGTTTCAACATTGTGTTCATTACAAAGTAATATGGTTTGCTAATTACATGGCGTTATCAATGATGAATCTCTGCCACAGGTCACAACCTTCAAGTGTACCGATGCTTTCTCGATCGTCGTAAAAATACCAGAAGATTCAACAACATAATCAGCTCCAAAGTTACCCCAAGGAATCTCTGCAGGATCTCTGGATATCACGGGAAAAAAAATGCAAATTCTTAACACAGACGTAGCAAAAGGTCAAAAAAAGATCTGAAGAGAAAACTGTCAAAGCAACAACCCAGAAATATGAATTCAGTCACAACCATCGATATCCAAATCGAAGTCAGGAAAGGATCATGAAGTGCTCCACATATACCGCAAGCATGCACTGATATGGATATTGTGTATGTTTGTGACCGTGCAGAATATGAGGTTCTGAACTCTGAATCAGTAATTAGATAATCAACTTATATTACTTTGGACAGTTTATTCAATGTCAAGTTAAACACGCTTCACTTTTATTATTTCACAAGGTTATGTATTGTAATACTATCTGACCAGCTGAAAAAGTATAAGAGGACTTGTATCTAAACAGAGATCTGAAGTGAATATTTCTCAGTGGTCCCGAAGTGTTTCAAGTTTGCGGGGAGATAATATTTAGAAGTAGTATTCACAAATTCACAGGGTAAAAAGACAATCAGGGCTTAATATGATACTATCTGGTAGTAACCGCGTAACAAGAGCAGGTCTGGGTAAGTCAGACCATCTCATGAGAGCACAATGGCACAAGTCCTCAAGAACGACCAGATCCAACTTTACTAGTAGCAAGATTACAAGGCGACAATGTCATGTATATTCAGCTATCAAGACATTTAAACAAACTGCACAGTAATATGTCGTACAATCAGCAAAACCTGACACACTCCCAGTATTACCTTTTGCTTGTAATTGTGATTTTCTTCCCATTGATCTCCAGGGTTGAATCATCCACAACCTGAATGGATCCTTTAAATGGACCATGTGTGGAGTCATACTTGAACATATAGGCCTGGAGAAGGGGGTGAATTATCAATAAACGAAAACAAAAGTACAACAAAATGCCACACACACACGCAAGGATGGAGTTGTTACTCCAACACTGAAGGAAAACAATATAATGGTATAATTAAATTTTGCCAAATTCCAGTGCGGGTCCTCCCAATGGATGGTTTTTGTCATGGCACCTAATGGATAAAATAAGAATACCAGACGCATAAAATTGGATGGTTGAACCATGCTTATGTGCTCAGAACACAATGCATAGATAAGATTTTCCAGGAAAAATAATTTGCATCAATCTAAACGGATAGAGAAGATAATCATCTTTCTGGACTAACTCGCTACACAGTTATACAAAGCAATATGGCCCTTTTCACCAACAGTCTCCAACAAACCTGCAACAGGTACGCAGTAGAATAGGTCCCCTATAGCTGCTTGCTAGTGTCGCATGCTCATTCAAACATTCTGCATGCACTATTATATTATTAACAGTTGTCCATGTTGCCATTGGTCTCCTATAGCTCCTTGCTAGATTAACATGCTCATCAAACACTGTACATGCACTATATATATTATACCAATGGATACAACATTTGTTCGTGTGGCAAAATACTCCACTACATTCATGGTACCATAACATTCTCTGGCTCATGCCACCTTGATGATTTCAAGCATCCACTGCCCTCTACCTTTCACAAACTGACCTCCTCTTCACCAATGCAAAACAATATCTCCCATCTCCACAGTCAGAATGGGAGAGAGTAGTAAGTAGCTATGAAGAGGAGGCCAGAGCATGGAAGGTAGAAGGAAGTGATTTAGAAATGTGAGCCAGATGATTCTCTTATACCATGAACGAGAGTGAATTATTTTACCACACAAACCCCTCATTGATATATAGCTGATAGTACACTAAAAGGTTTGAATGAATATGTGGAGTTATCAAGAAAAACTAACAAGCAGCTGTACGAGACCTATTGTCTTACGGCTACTCAGCTAGTGAGGAAGTTGTTATGCTATTGGCAGACCATGTACATAGTGCTATGCACATAACTGCACAGCAGGTAATACCAGAGAGATGATCATCTCACAACACTGATATTCAAAGGTAAGAGAAGCAAATACTCACAAAATTCAAGGTACCTAGCACATGAAACAGGAGAAAAAGTAGAAGTATCACAAACACTGTTCATTTTAGCTGGACTTTTCATGGCATGCAATATGATAACTAAATCCTTTTGCATTGTTCCCTCACCATGTACTTAGCATCAACAAAAGGATCATTGACAGCCACTACTTCAATATCATCTCTACTGGTTGCAATTCGCAAAACCAATCTCCCAATCCGCCCAAACCCTGTGATAACAAAAACAAAGGGCTAACATCAATAAAATTGCATATGTCTTACTGAATGTGCTTTTGACTGTTGGGTACCAAAGTGTTTAACTACCTCAGTAGGCCTGGCGTGACCAGCTTACAGGACTGAGAACTTAAGATACAATCCCAAGACCTTTATAAGATGATAACTAAACTATTTCGTTTTGCCAATATTGTACTCGTATATCAGAAAAGAAAAATACATGGCCTGGGAATCCAAGACAAAAATGCAAGGATTAATATGTCCCATCTAGATTGCACAGTTTCTGCACCAGTTTTGTACACGAGATGCTCACCATTGATGCCAACCTTCGTCTTCTCTCCACTTGAATATTCTGCAGAGAAAAACAAAATGATAACAATATATTATGTAATAATCATTAACCAAATGCCACTAGAAGCTGTGATGTTTGATGAACCCAACAACTTACGTGGGACAACAGGGGGCGCCTGCGTAGCAATCGCTCTAAGTGGCTGGATGTTCCTTGCACTTCAGCACACAAGCATTAGATACAACACATAGTAATCTGGTATTGCAGTTCACAAGGTAGTGACTATTAGGCATCAGGAGCAGGCACTCACGACGAAGAGGAAGCAGCGATGGAAGGGAAGCTGCAGCCAAAATGGGATGAGCCCGTGCTCCTCACGCACGACACCTATGCATAGCAGCCAAATCCCATCAATACGTGCAAGCAAAAATGCGTATGACACAACGTCCATCAAAGGAAAAGGACAAAATGATTCAGATGATGTAATCGACAGATTCCAGGCGGGAGTGGAAAGGAACAAGAGCGGCGGCAACACATGTGAACCAAACTGCATCTTAATTCACCCCTTGGTTAAAATTCGACGAAATTGGTGCTAAAAATTAGATAGCCAGACTCGTATACATTCGCTTAAACCAATTTCAGCTCGTATGTTTCGTTGCAACCCCCAAAGTCCAAACTGCCAAAATTGCTGAATTCCCCACATGCGGATGCCGACAGTCTCACCAAACCAAAAGCGAATCACGACGGGGTCGAATCTAAAACGCGGAATGGACACATACCAACCGCATGAAGCCCCCCTACCAACCCGTAGCAGCACCTCGGCGGAGAGCTATATGCGCAAGGAGAGAGAGTGTGTCTACCTTGGCGGGATCGGCGGCGGCGCGGGATCCGGCGGCGGACGAGGACAAGACCGCCGCGGATGCGCGGAGGGGCACGGAGAGCGCCGCCATCGGAGGGGAAGGAGATGGAGATTGATTGGTGCGTGCGTTAGGGTTTGACCGGGGCGAGAGGATCAGAGGAGGGACCGCAGGAGGAGTCACGGGGAGGAGGAAGAGGGAGGCGGGCGGGCGGGCGGGGAAGGTGGCGACTCGTGTGCCTTCTTTTATAAGAGAGGGGGGGGCAAGGTGGCCGTGCAACAGCAGCAGCCTTTGCGTCGCCTACCCCCTCCACCGAATATCTCGGTCTTGGCTCCATTCGTATTTTATAAAAGAGAGAAGATCTTAGCAATTTTGGTTTGCGTTTCCCACGAAGAACAGCTGTTGCAGGGGATTGTTATTCGTCTAAGCGCTGCCGTTGGTAGAGACGACATTTCCGTGATAGAATAAAGCTAAATGATTTATTAAAGTGTGGACATTACTACTTGGGTCTTTCTGCTCTACGCCAAGGCTGCCCTTTGGAACAAAAGATGTTCATAGGAATTTCACGGGAAAGAAAATTTACAAGAAATTTTTCTATGATGCCTTTTGGATTGTGGATTAGCATTGAGAACTCAATAGAAATGTTTTCTTTCTTTTTTGTGGGGTTTCAAAACATTTGCTCAAACCTCATGATTTTACAACTCCAATACAACACGCACTACTGCAAAACACAACATATGTGATGGGTCATCAGTGACGGACGGGAAAGACCCGTCACTGATGACCCTCATCAGTAACGGGCATATCGTGCCCGTCACTGATGACCCTTTATCAGTGACGGGCGTGCCCCGTCCATCAATGATGACATCTCATCAGTAACGGGTGAGCAAGAACCGTCACTGATGATCCATCATCAGTAACGGGCATGGGACGTCTGTCAGTAATGGTCCAATGTAAAAACTTGCAAAATTCACAGATACAAACATCAATGGCGGGCACAAGCCCCTATACCTGGGCCGGCCCAGCATATTTTAGGGTTAAGGGGTTGGTATAAAGTACCCCCACCTCTTCTCTCCATTCTCCCTCAGCCCCGCCGCCACCCCTCTTCTCTCCCACGAACTCTCTCTACTCCCTTATTCTTCTCTTCCACGAACTCCCTCTGCTCACTTCTTCTCTCCCACGAAGGCCCCTCCTCCAATTTCATCTCCCCTGCGCCCAAGCCCCCCCTCCAACTCCATCTCCCCCGAGCTCATCCTCCGTCAGCCCCGCGGCCTTCCTCAACCCCGACGCCGCCATGGCTTACCGCCCGCCCCGGCTCCGCCTCCTCCGGATCCCGCCGCGCGCCCCGGCTCGTCCCCGCCGATCCCGGGTGCCGCCACCGCCGCGATGAAGGCCAGCCGTTGGCCCTGCCTGGTCCGTCTCTTGCCTCTTTCTCTCTCTCTCTCTCTCTCTCTCTCTATCTCTCTCTCTCTCACCTGCATCTGACTGACGGTGATGGGGAAAACATGCTGCAGGTGAAGGGGTTGGTGGGGGACAATGTGGTGACCATCCGGCCGGGAGGACCACGCGCGGGCTTCGCCTCTGGTCATGGCTGCCACCGACGCGGTGGAAGGCGCCGCCTCCGGTCTCCGAGGATGGGTTTGGGGCGCCGCCGGCCCCTGGGCCGGTCGTTTTTTTTTAATTTCCCCAAAATGCATCAGTGGCGGGCGTTCGTGTGTGACCGTCAGTGATGGGGTAAACATCAGTAACGGGTAGTCCGCCCGTCACTGATGAACACCACATCACTGTCAGGAGGTTAGTGGCGGGCGGCCTGCCCATTACTGATATACTTTTTTGACCGTTACTGATAGCTGTTTTTGTAGTAGTGACGTGTCTTTATTTCTCCTTTTCTCTTTCTCTTAAAAAGACTTACTTGTGACGCATCCAAAAGGTTGCAATTCTTGTGTTTCAGATTCCCATAGAAATTCAGAGAACATGACATCTAATTTCTGCAATTTTTCTATTTCCTGTGTTCTCCATATCCTATGTTCCAAATGGACCCTTAGGTTGCGGTCAATTCTCATAATCACGTCCTCCACATGCAATTGAATTTTTTATTGTTTGGTTAATCGATATTTCTGGAATGTTTATCTAATATATTGTTTGGCTAACAAAAAAAAAATCTCGATTTAGTGTGTATTTATCGACAACAGATTATAAAATGAGTTGAGCTACTTAAATAGAGCCTATAAACCATTATTCTCCTTTTTACCTTACACCGTAGCCTCTCACTCGGTTCCTCCATTCAGGACCATCCCCACGGCTGCTTATCATTCTCCTCATATTTCAACAATATATACCGTAGTCTTCTTTTTTGCGAGATACTGTAATCTTCTTAACAACACCTCTAATCTAACACTAAAAAAGACCATTGTCTATCATTGACGTCATCAAATTCGGATCTCAGTGTTAGGAATACAACAACTTCTGTTAGTATCCTGACTTCTGTTAGTATCTTGTATCCTAGTTTCGGTAGAATATAAACCGAACTAGAATCCATCTCAATCTATCTCAATCTTGTTGTAACAACCATGTAATCCTGTGTTGATATAAATACAAAGCACGCAGCCTCCTACGGGAGGTGAGGAATGCTTCACCATTATTTACATGGTATCAGAGCCTCTCTTCCAAAAACACATCTAGTTTCAGATCTACCTTATCCATCCACACCTAGCCATCCATGTCGACATCGTCGTCCATCCCGGCTCCGGTCGCCTCCCTTGGAGCGCCACCATCCGAGAAGCTGACGCGAGATAATTTCTTGCTATGGAAAGTGCAGGTGATGCCGGCATTGCGAGGAGCGCAGATGACCGGGCTTCTCGACGAAACCGAAGAAGCACCACCGAAGAAGATCTCCGTCACCAAGGGAGATGAGACGGTGGAAGAAAAGAACCCGGCGTACGCGTCGTGGTTAGTAAGGGACCAACAGGTCCTTGGCTATCTGCTCAACTCTCTTTCCAAAGAGATCTTGACGCGGATGGTAGGGCTCGAACACTCTGCTGAAGTCTGGGGCACCATCGAGAAGATGTTCTCGTCCCAGTCTCGCTCTCGGATCACAAATCTGAGACATGCCCTCGCCAACACCAAGAAGGGCAACTTGACGGCATCCCAGTACATCGCCAAGATGAAGGGGTTCGCCAACGAACTCGTTTCTGCGGGCCGCTCCATTGAAGATGACGAGCTCGTTGAATACATCATCGCCGGTCTCGAACAAGACTACAACCCGCTCGTCACCTCCCTCAACTCTATAGATAAACTCTCTGTAAGTGATTTATATGCACAACTTGCAGCATATGACACTCGTCAGGAGACGTTTTCAGCAAACGGAGGTGGCAAAGGGCAGTTCCAATCCTCTGCCAATAGCGCGTCGCGTGGCCGTGGCGGTCACGGCAGAGGCCGTGGCCGTGGACGTGGCAATGATAGAGGCGGTCGCAACAGCAACCAAGGCAGGGGGCGTGGTGGTCCTCCTACTGCTCCACGCCGTGACATCACTTGCCAGATCTGTGGCAAAGTGGGTCATCCTGCAAAGGAATGCTGGTACCGCTACGAGGAAGATGACTACTCCAACGAACGTGAGGCCAACATCGCTTCCTACGGGGTCGACACCAACTGGTACGTCGACACTGGCGCAACCGATCACATCACCGGGGAGCTAGATCGGTTGCACGTCAGGGAGAAGTACAAGGGCAACGACCAAGTGCACACCGCAAGTGGAGCAGGTATGGCAATTGAGCATATTGGTCATTCTATTGTGCCGACCCCTGGCCGAAATCTCTATCTTAGAAATATTCTACATGTTCCAGAAGCATCTAAAAATCTTCTTTCCGTAAATAAGCTTACTGCTGATAATAATGCATTCTATGAATTTCACCCAACATTCTTTTCTATAAAGGATCAGGCAACGAGGAGAACAATTCTTAGAGGACCCAGCCGAAGAGGACTTTATCCCTTAGTCCCTGCATCATTTTCAAGTAGTAGCAAGCAAGTTCATGTAGCCTCCAAAGTTTCTGAAATAAAGTGGCATAGTCGTCTCGGCCACCCTTCTTTTTCAGTAGTTCAGCAAGTTCTTCAGAACAATAATATTTCTTTTGTTAAAGATCATAATAACGATTCGGTTTGTGATGCTTGTCAAAAAGCCAAAAGTCATCAGCTTCCATATCCTGTCTCCACAAGTGTTTCTGTTGAACCTTTGCAACTCATATTTTCAGATGTCCGGGGCCCGGCAACCCCATCTATTGGTAGACACACATATTATGTTAGCTTCATTGATGACTTCAGTAAATTCACCTGGATATATCTCATTAAAAAGAAATCCGATGTATACCAAGTGTTTCACAACTTCAAGAACTATGTTGAACGAAAGTTTGCTAGAAAAATTGTTACTATGCAAACGGATTGGGGTGGCGAATAAAAGCTTAATGCTCTTTTTCAAACACTTGGCATCTCTCATCATGTCTCGTGTCCCCATGCACATCAACAAAATGGTGCTGCTTAACGCAAACACCGCCACATTGTGGAAGTAGGACTATCTCTTCTTGCCAATGCATCCATGCCCTTGAAATTTTGGGACGAAGCCTTCCTTACAGCCACCTATCTCATCAATATTCTCCCCACCAAAGTCATCAACTTTGAGACTCCAGCCGAGCGCCTTCTGTCAGCCAAAGCTGATTATACTGCTCTTCGAGTGTTTGGGTGTGCTTGTTGGCCAAATCTCTGGCCATACAATAATAGGAAGCTTGCTTTTCGATCAACTCGATGTGTTTTTCTTGGCTATAGTCCACTCCACAAAAGTGTCAAGTGCCTAGATGTCTCCACTGGTCGTGTATATATCTTCCGCGATGTTGTGTTTGATGAATCTGTTTTTCCTTTTGCAACACTCCATCCAAATGCCGGTGCTCTTCTACGAAAAGAGATCCTTCTTCTCCCAGAAAATCTCCTCCTAAATTTGGCATCTTCTCAAGGGGCACAGTAGGTATTGATCATATGCCAGATTTGCCTGCTCCTAATTGTGTGCAGGTCAATAATGAAGAAGGTGGAGAAAACCCGGGCGAAGATGATGCAAATTCAGGTGAAAACGGTGAAACCACTGAGAACACGGAGCACGAGGATGATTTGGAGCAATCTGCCTCGGATCGCACGCCATAGTCAGTAGAAAACGCGTCCCCTGCGTCCACCGTATCCTCACCTGCCACGTCTGCGAGCCCAGGTGGAAGCAGACAAGTCTCAGGAGGATCTGGCCGACATTCTTCATCGAGCAGCGCGCCAGCAAAACTCCTCCGATGGAAGCACGGGATCCTCTGTGCCGGATTCACCTACACCGTCACCTCCTGTGAACAGGCGAACCAGATTGCAGCATGGTAAAAGATTTCCAAAAATATGGCGAGATGGTATGATTCCATATGGTATGCTATGTTCCACAGGTGAACCAAGTAATTTGGAAGATGCTCTTGACGACAAGAAATGGAAGACTGCAATGGATGAGGAGTACACTGCTCTTATCAAAAATAAGACATGGCACCTAGTTCCTGCAAATCAAGGTAAAAATATAATTGATTGCAAATGGGTGTACATGATAAAAAGGAAATCAGATGGAACCATTGACAGGTACAAGGCACGCTTGGTGGCAAAAGGCTTCAAGCAAAGATATGGTCTTGATACCTTTAGTCCTGTTGTTAAAGCAGCCACTATTAGAATTGTACTTGCTATTGCTGTTTCTAGGGGTTGGAATTTGAGACAACTAGATGTGCAGAATGCGTTTCTTCATGGCATTCTGAAAGAGGAAGTTTACATGAGGCAACCACCAGGATATGAGAATATGCATGCACCATCTCATATATGCAAGCTTGACAAAGCTCTCTATGGTCTCAAATAGGCACCCAGAGCTTGTTACTCAAAACTGAGTTCAAAACTCCAAGATTTGGGTTTTAAATCATCAAAGGCTGACACGTCGTTGTTCATCTACAACAAGTCAGGTATCACAATATATGTTCTGATTTATGTTGATGACATCATGGTGACTAGTTCATCAAGTAAGGCTATACCAACACTGCTCCAAGATTTGAGATCTCATTTTGCTCTAAAGGACCTAAGAGATTTGCATTACTTTCTAGGCATAGAAATAAAACGGGTCAATGATGGCTTAATACTCTGTCAAGAAAAGTATGCAAGGGAGTTGCTTAAAAAGGTTGGCACGAAGGATTGTAAGCCAGCATCTACTCCCCTCTCCACGACAGAAAAGCTCTCAGCTCATGAAGGAGAACTGTTGAGCATTGAAGATGGAACTAAGTACAGAAATATGGCAGGCGCTTTGCAATATCTTACTCTCACAAGACCAGATATATCTTTTTCAGTCAACAAGGTGTGTCAATTCTTGCATGCTCCCACGAATGATCATTTAACAGCCGTCAAAAGAATTTTAAGATATGTCAAAGGTACATCAGGAGTTGGTATCACTTTCAGCAAATCCAACTCTACCTTGATCAGTGCATTCTCTGACGCAGACTGGGCAGGCTGTATAGATGGTAGAAGATCAGCAGGAGGGTTTGCTATATTCCTTGGTCCAAACTTGATATCATGGAGTGCTAAGAAACAAGCAACAGTTTCAAAATCTAGCACCGAAGATGAATACAAAGCATTAGCAAATGCTACAACCGAGACAATCTGGGTAGAATCTCTACTCGATGAGCTTGGAATCAAGAAGAGTCAAACACCATGTTTATGGTGTGACAATTTAGGCGCAACCTATCTGTCTGCAAACCCAGTGTTTCATGCAAGAACAAAGCACATTGAGATAGACTATCATTTTGTTAGGGAACGTGTTGCTAACAAGAAGCTGGAGATCAAGTTTATCTCCTCCCAGGATCAAGTGGCAGATGGATTTACCAAGTCACTGCTAACTTGAAGTCTTCGTGAATTCCAACGTAATCTCAACCTTCGAAGTTGTGATTAAGGAGGGCTGTTAGGAATACAACAACTTCTGTTAGTATCTTGACTTCTGTTAGTATCCTGTATCCTAGTTTCAGTAGAATATAAACCCAACTAGAATCCATCTCAATCTATCTCAGTCTTGTTGTAACAAACCATGTAATCCTGTGTTGATATAAATACAAAGCACGCGGCCTCCTACGGAAGGTGATGAACGCTTCACCATTGTTTACACTCAGTGCCCAATGTCTTGATTATGCCCTTTCTCTAAGGCCAGGAGGTGTCCATTGCCCGTCCGACTCCCCTGCACTCCATTCCTTCCCCGCCCCTTGCGCCGCTCGTCAGGCACAGATTGTAAAATGCTAGAGCGTTCGCTCTATGAAGCTAAAATGTGGACGTCCGCGATATTAGCCCTAGCCGTTAAGTATTCATAGAGCAGGTTTCAAAATAGGGTTTTCCATCAAATATTTACAGAAGAGCCCATCTACACTAATTCAATCATTGGAGCGTCGGCATGCCTTAGGTGGACATATCATCGTCCTATAAAAACACATAAACTATTTAATTAATTGATTTGCAGTCCTGTAAGAACTAATCAAACTGTTCTCTGTGAGAGCCGGAGCTTCCTCGGTCTTTGGGGCTATTCCTACAAGCCAACGGACATCTCGTCATCGTCCAACGTTGGTAATGGGGTCAAAAGGCCTTCGTTGTCTCATGTTGTTCCGGCAGCAAGGGAAAAAAATCAGGCTCTCCAGTTTCCTCTAGTTCTCCTTTAAAATACATTTTTCTACTCTCTTTTTTTGACAGCTTCCTCTCAATCAGCTAGGAACAACTTTCTTTTGATGTCCAGACTCCAGACAGTTTCGATATTTCTAAGGTAAACATATTTTTTGTTGTTGCTCCTAGCTAATAATCTCAAAAAATATTTGGAGAAAAAAAATTAAAGCCAGCTGGGGATGAGCTGTGTGGGACATGAGAACGTCATGATTTGCGCAAAGTTGTACATGCTGAGACTTGGTAGCACCAATGACGTGCCTTTTGATTTTTTTTAAGCATTTTAAAATACAAATCGGTCATACATAAACACATACGAACGGACGAGCATATTGTTCCTCACTGTCGGATCGTGGATATCTGAATCTCATAGGATTTCATGTCTCCAGAGCCCCTTTGAAATAAATCTCTACTATTCCTTAATTCTCAGTTACGTTAGTCCACGGTACGTCGTGCCTCCCGCTCCACCGGCAAAAAACCCAGCAAAACCAGCCCCTTCCTTCCGACGCACGCACGGAAAAAAATGCGAACCAGAAAAAACCGGACCCCATCGGCCCCGTTGTGTCCTTCCCCTTCCTCCTGATCTGACCCGCACGACCTGCCTTGCCCCCTCCCCTGAGTCCCCTCCTCCTGATCTGGATCAGAAGCAAAGGCCGCCGCCGCTGCAACTCTCCTCTGCCTCTTCGGCACCATCCCCGTGTCCTCCTCTAATGCGCCTTGAGCCGTCCGCGGCCGCGCCACAAGCCATCCGCCGCCCTGCAGATCCCCTCGCCACCGCCGACGACATTTCTCCGACCATTGTCGCCATGGCCTTACCTTGTCCTCGACCAACAGGCCTGTGTGACGGCGTCGGTGGTTCTGTCCAGACGCGGCGCGTGTGCAACGGCTGTTCTGGGGACTCGCGGCAGGGCGCGTGCATCGGTGGTTCCGGCGACTTGCAGTTCGTGGGTAGTTCATCGGTCCGCTCGTGTGGTCACCTACGTGGACTGCAACCGCCCCAATTCGGGGGGTTATCTCCTTCCGCATCTTGAGAAAGTCCAGGTACGAGCTCTACGGCTCTGTCTCATCTCCTCTGTGCTCCTATCGCTTTACACTGTTTGTACTTGGGAATTTTTACAGTTTCTTCTCCGTCCTTGATTCTTTCTGTGTTTCTCAACTATAGAACTCATATGTTGTTTCTTGTTTGTTTGTAGAACTCGGGTCACGAAGAAACGAAGCGGACTTGGAGGAGCTATGGTGAGCAATAGGTCAGGTCTGTTCCACTTTTCTTCCCTCCTGCCCGATTGCAACTGTGATGAATCTTCCTTTTATGATTGCTTCAATACACGTATTAGGATAATTTGTTGTCTTTCCCTTGGTCCCTCTTGAGAGCCAGCCAAGTTACCATCTAGCATCTTTCATAACCCATCACAACGATTTCTCTCTGGATCATTTTGTCTGTCCATTGCAGGACGAGAGGAGAAATCAATCCCATGCGGAAAACTCTCACATAGAGATAATGTAATTAATCCAATGGCTAAGTTGTGTTTACCATGCTTTTATCTGCACATCAGTGTGAGTGTGTACAGAAACTGTCATTTCCTCTTTCTACTGTCAAAATCATTACACAAATATGCTTCTATATTGTGTCTATTTTGAACATCTACGGCAAAGCGACGGAAACCACATTTTTCTGATTGGGAAATACATATCAGCAATCAATTTAGTATGTACTAGAATATACAAATGAACACCACTCTTTCCATAGAATGACATGGACTTAATGATCAAAATTCTACCAATTTGTTACCAAGTGAGCAGCTCCTAATTTTCTTATGTATACTTTGCTCAATTCCATCTAAGTTTCAAACTATCTAGCTGTGTGTGTTAGGATTTATAAACAAAGGAGTGTGTGAATTAATACAAGTTTGCTGCACTTATTCTTTGTATATTTTGCACGAAGTCTTGACCCCTGAAATTATGCCAGCCTTTGTGTGTAGAAACCGTTTCTAATTAACTGTTTTGTACTTTCAGTTTTTGTAAAAAATGTTTTGTGCTTCTTACACATAGTAAAGACTTGTCAAGATAGTCTCTGCAAAACTACTCTTGAAGCAATTGTCTTTGTCGGTCTAAAAACTGTACACCAAGATTTGGTGCCATTTATTTAGATTTCCAGGGAGGATTATAATGGTGAGAGTATTGGCAATCTGACATGTATACCTCTAGCCCTCAATCACTTTTTCTCCATTTATTTAGGTATCCAATGGATGTCTTATTAATCCATGTATGTTTATTCATTACTCATAATTTAACACAAAATCATTTTTCTCCATATACTCAGTAACACGACCTATCTATTTGTTGATGTGCACAACACACCTGGTAAATCAGGTTCCTTTGAGTTTCATATAAATAATTTCTTTTTAAAACCTCGGTGAATGTCAATTGCCATTGAGTAATTACCATTCATAGTTTCAGATAAACTTCATGTTGCTTACTCTGAGGATGCCTTGCTTATACCTTTTAGGTGGTAATGTCTTATCCATTGCAATTGGATCCTAGATGCATATGTGGTTGAGCATTGAAATTTCAATCTGCATTTTGTCTAGCTTGCAATTTGAATTTTGTCTGGCTTGCAATATTACGGTGAGATCTCCAGCACAATTTCAGAAAATTTGGTACGGTCTATTTTTATCTGATTTCGATCCAAATACCCAATATGAGACAGTCGATGCAGAGGATGAGCCAAGTGGTGCTAAGTGCAAAGTTAGGGTGCTCCATAACCACATCACCGAGACTGAAAAATTGTAACATGCTTGACACTGTTCTAGCCTGAGACATTTTTTCTTTTTGCCATCTATTCTGATTGCGAAACAAATTATCAAAGAGTAAAAGAAATTGTGGTTAAAGTTTAACTTAAGTGTGGGATCCTACATAGCGGAGCATTGGCCCGGGTGGTGCTATATAGTTTTCATAAGGAATGTATTGTTGTTTTCTGGAATAGCAGAATCTAGAGAGAAAATCTTCGAAAAAACCCGTTTCCAAAATGATGTTTGTTGCTCGTAAAAAAATAACAAAAAGAGAAAGTTTTGATGCTTGTATTCAAATGTATCACATTATTTTGTTGCTCCGTTGCAACGCACGGGCAATTCAGATAGTTTAATATAAAATAGGAGTAGATAGAATGGCAAAGTTGCCATTTGTTGGTTCTGGGAAACAAGTGCACATTGCGTTGCTGTTGGCGGAATGCTGCGCAAAGTCCGGTTACCTGTCTACTTCACGTGAGGTTTTGTGATTTTTCAGCATTTAATTAGAGAATGAGCTTGGGCCTTGGCCTATCACAGATCCAAATTCTAACAAAGCCAACATCCATGACTTCCTATGTCCTGTGACCTTAATGTTCAGATTATGTCACAGCACGAATCTTAAAATAATTCTTCTCCTGGTCCAGTAAACTGGAGGGAGAGATTTTCCACAGGCAATACAGTCTTATATCTGCCTTAATTCGTTCATACAACAAGACAAGCAGACAGGTCCCTTACATGGATACACAACTTTATTTTGTTTGATAACAAATTACATTACAGAAAGGGCGAAATATTCGAATACAAATACATGGAGAAACTAGAAAAGATCCGAGCAAAATAGAGAAAACACGAAGGCACAAACGCGAGCCGGCAACCCGCGAAGACGACCACGGCGGCACAAATTTATGTGTACTCATCCGAGTTTATTCATACTGTAACACATTGCATGTATCCATATTCTCGGCGCTGCGCTGCAGCCGTCAACACTGGATGGGCCCTATCCCGCATCCAGGATTGCTAGGGGCGCTGGAACCGGAACCGGAAGAAGGCGGGTGTCTAGAAGGCACCCTGCCGCTGGGGCGGCTCGGGGGAGCGTTCCTGATCCCTGAAGAGACCGACCCGTGTCCTGCAACATCATGCATGCAGGGGTTCAAAGGTAAGATTACTGACTTGTATAATATGCATGCAAATGCAGAAAGCTGATTTTATTTATTTATTTTTTGCGCTGGAGCAGAAAGCTGAATTTAGTCGAGCATGTATACCTCCCTGGACGGAGACGGTCTGCAAAGCGCAGATGATCATGAGAACAGCCAGAAACAAGGCGCGGAAAGACATCTTCGACATCTCTGCTGCTGCTCTCTGGGCTTGTGTTGGTGTAACCTGTGTCACTGTGTGTGCTGCACTCTGAGCTTGTGTGGAGTTGTGTTGGTGAAACAAGTGTGTGCTGGGGTTGAGTATTTATAGAAGAGGCCAGCCCAGCCTTCAATCATGTCCCACGAAGAGTCAACGCTGCATGGAGGTTTCTTCGTGGAATAATTCAGGGGCACCAACTTTAGGCTTTAGTGGACCTGGACAGAGATGCTGATGGGTGACCAACTTCCGGGAAACGCACCATCGATCAACGAGGCAGCATCAACCACCCAATACGTCCTGCCTCCTTTGTGTGTATTGCTCTAGTAAAGGAGGTTACGTCTGAAATCAAAAGGGGTACTACCTTGCAACTTGTAATATGATTTCTGAAAAATTGTGCAGTCTAGAATTGTTTTGTTTCCCTCAGGATGACAATACCCAGCTAGCTGTCCTAGTTCCACAACTTGCATTGTTAGAAAATTGTGTTTTCTACCATCACCAGAGGATGTAGTACATGGATCCTTCGTATTTGCAGTGAATGCCATGTACAGTTGCCAGTCCAGGAATTTCAAGAGATTAGGGAGAGAGGGCTATCAGCTGTCTCCGTGTCATTAGCAAGTTGGAAGATGCATCTGAACAAGTAAGTTGGAAGATGGCGCTAGCTGCCGAGAAGCAAGTTGGAAGGGCCAATGTCAAGTATACACATATATTTCGTTCGACTTATAATAACCGTCAAGAATACACATATATTTAGTACGAATATAAACTTATTATGGATCGGAGCTAGCAGTCCTCAACCACACAATCCCAGAGGGCAGTACCCAGTAGGTACGTCAAGTCAAAACTGTCTAGCATTTTTAACGGAAAGGAAAGGGAGAAACGAAGGTTCCGGCATGCACGGCGGTGCATCAGCACGTGATTTTTGGGTACGTCAGGCAATCTGTAGAGTGCGTCAAATCGCTTCATGGAGGCTTCAGTGTCGACTCTCACACAAAAAGAAGTTGGATCATGTTTGTCAGATGTAAGAATCATTGCAAGGAAGCAGTTCGATCCAATTCACAATCAAAATTCATGGTTATGTATATCTTCCATGTTAATATACGATGCCAGATGTCGGACCATTTTGCATCTGAGAAGTAGATTGTGTTATTGCCTTGGTTTTGGACTCTGCAATATAAGAACAACAATATTGTCACTTTGGCCAGCAAACTGTGATATTTCATCTACAAGTCGTGTAAAGTTGCCAACCCAGGAATTTTATACTGGTAAAGGCAGAGGGGGCTTTATTCCCGCATAATCACCTCCAGCACCCAAACAATTCAGTCTCTGCATGGTTTCACACCTGCAAAAACCGTCAACAAAGCAGTACGAATCCACAAAAAATGGCCATTGCTAACGGCATATCATAGGAAACCAAAACGTGATTATACTGCCCCCTGATTGTTAGAGCAGACCACGTCCCTGGTTATTCTTGGCAATGACAGCCCAACAACTCCTATTGACCAAGGGAAGCTTCCTGGTCGTCCCAAGGAAACCAAAACGTGATTATACTGCCCCCTGATTGTTAGAGCAGACCACGTCCCTGGTTATTCTTGGCAATGACAGCCCAACAACTCCTATTGACCAAGGGAAGCTTCCTGGTCGTCCCAAGCCATGCCCTCATCGGCTTTAGTTATGCAGATATCAAGGGGAAGCATCCATCCATCTATAGGCCTGCCAATAATACAATGTCACTCACCAGCCTGCTTATTGTCCTCGCAGCCACCAGTACCATATTCACTGCCGCCAATGGGAGCGGGAGCTGCATCCCGGCTGAGCGAGCGGCGCTGCTCTCTTTCAAAGCCGGCATCACAAGCGACCCAACGGATCTCCTCGGCTCATGGCAGGGCCACAACTGCTGCCAGTGGAGCGGTGTCATCTGCGACAACCGCACAGGCAACGTCGTCGAGCTCCGCCTCCGCAACACCTACATCTCAGCTGACACCCGACTGTTTTGGTGCGTGCCTGAAGGAGAACCAGACCCATTGCAAGGGAAGATAAGTCCTTCTTTGCTCGCCTTACAGCACTTGGAGCATCTTGATCTTAGTGGTCACAATCTTGGGGGTGTGGGCGTGCCCATACCCAAATTCCTGGCCTCCTTCAACAAGACTTTGACATACCTCAACCTTGGTTGCATGAATTTCGATGGAAAACTGCCTCCTCAGCTTGGTAACCTCTCTAGGTTGCTGCATCTTAACCTGGCGTCTCCTGTTTCCACTCAAACTCTCTTGCATTCTGAAGACATGTCATGGGTGTCTAACCTCCATTTACTAAGGTCTCTCGACATGAGTGGAGTGAACCTCACCACCGTTGGTGATTGGGTTCGGGTCGTCACCCTTCTTCCTTCTCTGGAAGACCTTCGACTCAGTAATTGTGGGCTCGGGTTACCACATCAACCTGTAGTGAATTCAAATAGAAGTTCACTACAATTGTTGTATCTAGATAACAACAGAATCGACACACTGAATCCAGCCTACTGGTTTTGGGATGTTGGTACGATCAAGGAACTTGATCTTTCAACAAATCAAATAGCTGGCCAAATTCCAGATGCAGTCGGAAACATGACAATGCTTGAGACACTTGCCTTGGGTGGCAATTACCTCTCAGGCATAAAATCTCAACTATTCAAAAACTTATGCAACCTGAAGGTGCTAGGGCTATGGTCAAATGAGGTCCAACAGGATATGCCAGAATTTGTGGACGGATTTCCTGGGTGTGCAAACAGTAAATTACGATCCTTAGATTTGTCACTCACAAATCTTACTGGAGGGATTCCAAGCAGTATAAAAAAGTGGAGTAACTTAACAGAGCTCGGACTCTCTAATAATATGCTTGTAGGATCAATGCCTTCGGAAATTGGTCATCTGAGTAATCTTGAGGTGTTGGTCCTACAAAACAACAAGTTGAACGGTTATGTATCAGAGAAACATTTTACCAGTCTATTGAAATTGAGGTATGTGGACTTATCTCGCAACTCTCTGCACATCATGATCAGCTCAAACTGGGTCCCCTCATTTAGCCTGAAAGTGGCTCGTTTTGCCGGTAACAAGATGGGACCTCATTTTCCATCGTGGCTTAAAGGACAGAAAGATGTTTTCGATCTTGACATTTCTGGTGCAAGCATAGCTGATCGTCTTCCTGGATGGTTTTGGAATGTATTCTCAAAAGTTCGATATTTGGATATCTCTTTTAATCAAATAAGTGGCAGGCTGCCAGGAACACTGAAATTTATGACTTCTGCACAAAGGCTTGACCTTAGCTCAAACAGCTTAACAGGTTTGCTGCCACAACTACCAGAATTCTTGACGGTCCTTGATATCTCCAATAACTCTTTATCAGGACCACTTCCCCAAGACTTTGGAGCTCCGATGATTCAAGAGTTTCGACTATTTGCAAATCGCATCAATGGACAGATTCCAACATATATATGTCAACTGCAGTATTTGGTAGTGCTGGATCTTTCAGAAAACCTTCTAACAGGGGAACTTCCCCAATGTTCGAAGCAAAAAATGAACACAACAGTAGAGCCCGGATGCATAGAACTGTCAGCTCTGATCTTGCACAACAACAGTCTCTCTGGCAGATTCCCTGAATTCTTGCAACAAAGTCCACAGTTGACACTGCTTGATCTTTCCCACAACAAGTTTGAGGGAGAGCTTCCAACATGGATAGCAGGGAACTTGCCATATTTGTCATATCTGCTGTTGCGGTACAATATGTTCAATGGTTCTATTCCACTTGAGCTCACTGAACTAGTAGAACTCCAGATCTTGGACCTTGCAAATAATAGAATGTCAGGAATTATACCTCATGAATTGGCCAGCTTGAAAGCAATGAATCAGCATAGCGGCATAAGATCTAACAACCCCTTGGCGAGCCAGGACACAAGGATAACATTGCACGCTGACAAAGTAAGAGTAATAAAGTATGATAGTGGCCTGCAGATGGTAATGAAAGGTCAAGAACTTTTTTACACCAGTGGAATGGTATATATGGTCAGCCTTGATTTGTCCTACAATAATTTAGTTGGAGAGGTTCCAGATGAAATAGCATCTCTTGTTGGGTTGATAAATTTGAATATCTCCCATAATCAGTTCACTGGAAAGATTCCAGACAACATTGGCTTGCTACGAGCATTAGAGTCTCTTGATCTCTCATTCAACGAGCTTTCAGGTGAAATTCCCTGGAGTCTTTCAGATATAACAACACTGAGCCACTTAAACCTGTCATATAATAATCTCTCTGGAAGAATACCCTCGGGAAATCAGCTACAGGCACTTTATGATCCAGAATCTATGTACGTTGGCAACAAATATCTTTGTGGGCCTCCTCTTTCTAAAAAATGCTTGGGGCCAGAGGTAACTGAAGTTCACCCTGAAGGAAAAAATCAAATAAATAGTGGCATATATTTTGGACTGGCTTTAGGGTTCGCCACGGGACTCTGGATTGTTTTTGTTACCTTCTTATTTGCGAAGACCTGGAGAGTTGCCTACTTCAAACTGCTTGATAAGCTCCAGGATAATATGCAACTGTCTGTGGCTATGATATCTGCTAAGGGCTATTGCTTCCAAAGCACTATTGTCACTCCCTAATGGTGAAATCACTTGATACTGGCTAGGGCTTTTGTCTTTTCTTCTTTTAATTTTTACTCCTGATCTATGATTGTATTTCGTGCTTTTCTGTGTCTACCTTGTACTACAAGGTCGATTATTGTAAGAACAAAGCATTGTTAGATATCAAGACAATTGAGAATCATGAAATAAATTGTCAAATAAATTAGTTTGCCTTATTTCACAACTAACATCTTGAGAGATACTACATTCCCAATGGTAATTCAGACCAGAGATTTAATTTGGGACATTCACATCATCAAACTACTATGGTATGTCACAGGTACGATCTTAGCTTGCCATGACAAAATCTAGGTAGCGATTTGCTACAAAGAATATGTTGGTGATCAATCGTCAATTTCGCAACTACTAAATGGCAGTCTTAAAGAGGCATGCAGTTGGATCGATATGGAAGATGATTTGGACCTATGAATCTCCTGCAACTGTTTGCGGTTCAATTTTAACAAATGATATGGAAGATGATTTGGACCGATGAATTTCTTGCGACTGTTTGCAATTGAATATTGACGATGGTAAAGGTGAAGCTATGAACAAACAGTGCGATACTGATGCCCAGAGTGGATTCTAGAACTAAATTTCGCAATTATGGGCCAAGACAAATATTAAACTCTGCACATCTATTTCACCGAACGGTGACCACATTTCTCTTTGAGATCCAAATCATCTTCCTTTGTAATATAGTATATGGCCTCCAAGCAATGACACTTTTTTTGCTGAAGTGAATTTTGTATTTCAATTTTAACCATGATATTGCCGAAGCTATCGTAGATTAGAATGTGGACAGTAGTTGATAAAAAAAGATAAGAATCGGCAGACCTTCATTGCAGAACTCGGTCACGAAGGCTGGGCTTTTCGTCGAACACCTGTTGGGTGTTGGTTCTGCATACTGATTCTTTGCGTACCGGCTGGCCACCGCTGCTCGTCAGCACTCCCGCCGAATACGCCGCACACGGGGAGACCAGCACTAACGCGCACCAGCGGCGTGGGGTCGCGGCCGACCGGTAGCGCGATGGAGTCGCGCGGCCGTGCTCCTCGTCCGCCGTCGCGTGGCCGGAGTACTGGTCCAGGTTGGGGGACGCGCGGGGGCTGGCAGAGGGCAGTGCTGCGATACTGTCGGCCTTCTTTGGCGTCATGGGCCGGCCCATACGTCCGGAACCATCTGCGAGACTTTTGGGTTTTGGTCCTGGAGACCTGGACTGTACGATGAACGCACATAGTTCTCGGTCGATTGCTCAATACTATAATCGGTATTTCTATGCTCTAAAAAAAATTCGGTATTTCTAAGGCAAAAATACTTTTGCTCAAGAAAAAAGGCAAAAATACTGGAGCATATTACCATTTGTATTCTTGTGCTTCTAGCTAACAATTTAACGAAATTACGGGGACGAGGGACATAAAAATACTTGAAAAAATATACTTACATTAAAGCTAGCTGGGGACCGTCTGGGGCATGAGAACGTCATGATTTGTGCAAGAGCCGTACGTGTTCAGACTTGATAGCACAAAGGACGTGCTTTGATGTTTTATTAAGCGCTCTACTCATCAAATCTGGTATGCAAACATCGACTCATTCAATTCTGTTATGTATATTTATGCATTTTCAATTGTTGTACATGTCTAGATATATGCATATCTAGACAAATCTTCGACAAACGGACAAGTAACGAGCATGCAAGAGCAATGCCGTTCTAATTCGTACGTTTTTCCGTGCGGTTGCTTTCACGTTGGTGCTTATAAATAAGATTGAGCGATGCCATCGGTTCTTTGGTTTTTGACTTTTGACAAGACAGCACCAAATCTCTGAACTGATCAAATGATTGATGATGCCAAAACAACACCAAATATCTGAACTAACCACCGAACAACGTCGCTTGTGTCGCAAGAAATCGGTCCATCCGATTTCTCGAGAAACCACGAGCCCAAATCTCAGAAGCCTACCAGCATCACGCCGTAACTACCCGACACGTGCCGCCGCGCGGCCCACAGGCCCACATTTAAACTGTACCGCACTCGCGCTTCTGTTGCATTGCCATTGCCACTCTCCTCCTCTTCCACTTTACACGCCTCTCTCTCTCCCTCTCTCTCTCTCTCTCTCTCTGGCTCTCTGGCTCTCTGCAATTCCCCATTCCACCATTCCTGCCACCGCCCCAAATCCCCTTCGAATCGGACGGAGCAAGCGGCGGGGAACCCTCTGATTCGGCTGTCTCCGCGCGCGCTGGTGAGCTCCTTTTGCGATTCCGCCGCAGCTAGCTTCTTCTCTTCTTCTCCGCCCCGTTCTCTTCTTCGGCAATCGAGCGTGGGAGCGAGGTGTACGTTCGAGCGGCTAGAGATAATGTTTTTTTTTCCTGGATGCTCCGGTTAGATTGCGAGCTGACGCGGGCTACTTTCTGCGGTGTTTGGTACGCTCGTTTTGTGTGGTGGCGGATTGGTGAGGCCAATGTGGTTGCTGTTCTGGTGATCTCACCGTGCGTGCGTGCGTACAGGTACAGCGTGAGCGTGTGCACGACGCTGTGGCGTGACTGGTACGATCACGCGATGCTGTTGCTGGATGGTTGGTTGGTTCGTTGGTTGGCCGTTCCCTCCCAGCATTTTTGGGTTATGTGGAAGATTTACTGATTTCGTGCATTTATTTTTGACGGAAATTTAGTGCTTGTAGATTGTGCGCCCTTTACGAATTTAAGGTATTCGACGATGGAACCTTCGTGCTTCACAAAATTTGTAGGAGCTGTACAGTTTCTCGGAACTATTATTCCTGGTTGGTTTTGACGCTAATTGTCCAATTTGTGTCCGTGCTGGCCCTGGCCCTTTGGGTTGCCATGAATTCTGTGTATTATTTTCTAGTGAGTTCCGTGTGCTCTTACGATATGCAACGTTTCTATCTATATACTGTATTTCTCTTTGTTTTCAGTGATTGTTAGATGCTGCACTATGCTGCATGTAGAGGAAAGATGAAATACATAGTTTGGTTTACATCTACTTGGATGCCCTCACATGTATTGTGATTCAACCGTTCATTCCATATTCTTACCTCTCATTATGTGCTTCCACTTTGTACGAAGTACCCATTCCAAGGTATCTGCAGACTCGTTATCTTGTCGAAACTGTATCACCCTTTATGTGAGTCCTGAACAAAAGGCCAATGGGGTCGTTATGATTCTTTGTATTGTACTTTAAAAAAGGTACCGCATGGCATCTGATTTTCACTTGTTTATTGCTTTCAATGTAGATCGAGGGGGACAACTATTGATCAGTACAAAATGCCTGTAAGCTTTAAATATTGGGATGACTGCTTGGATCCAGATGATCTGCGATTAATGTGGGCCGATCCTCAAGTAAGTAAAGAGTGGATTGACGCTGGAGAGGAGCAGGGACAGAAAGTTCACCTGTCACGGGATCCTGATGGCGAGGCATATCTGACACAAACTGAAATGATGGTGGGCGAAGTCGAACCCTGTAAACCTTTGTTATTGGTAGCTGTGGGACAACGTGTATTAGTGGAAACCAAATTGTTCGCATAAATCAACTATATCTATTTTTCCAAGCAGTATTTCTGCATGCCTAACATATCATGTCTATCTGTTATTTGGCTTATTCAGTTGAATAATCATTTCGATATCTTATATGCTAGTGTGGCAATTATAACAAGGCTATAAGTAGTGGCTAGATTCTAGGCCAACCAAGAGAAAATGCTACCAGTAGGGATGCAAGCTGGATCCCGCATATGTCCCCGCTTCTAGGCCAACCTCCAAATCTTCAAGTCAAATTTTGAGCAATTTTGAATTAGCAAGTCAATTTACGGGACCCCGCTTGCATCCCTAACTACCAGTACTGCCAGCTAAGCATTGAAGCGTAATGTTTTTTGCTATATTTAGCGAAGTGGCTGAATTACAGTTGAGAAGTTTGTTACTGCAATGATGATTGAAATAAGTTTACTGAGCTATGTAAATCAATCACAAAGCAGGGGTTATTCTTTTCTTATTTCTGTTTGCTTTTTGAACAATTAAAACCTTAAAATTTAAACTATTCTTACATAAATTCGTTGATTCTTTCAGGCAGTGGCTGCAATCACTGTACACAGACATTTCAAATCACAGCTAGACCCGGTACCAATTCTATTCTTCTGTATGTAATCATCGTTTGCACTTGTGTCTAAAATATCAGCAAAGTGACTGCTGGGGGACAACTATATGCTAACGTATGTTTCACAACACATTACCTATGGTGCTTCTCTGGAATAGATGAGTAAGAAATACTGGGACTGTTACTCTGAGATGGGTTGACAGACCGACAGTGCTGATATAGTTCAGCTATCTTGTTACTTGGTGAATTTGCTAAGTATGTTTCTTATTTTGTGCAGCATATGATAGGTGCCCTTGCGGAAATTGCAAGTGGAAGGAGACTCTTTGTGGATAACTATGATCACAAGACTAAGGAGACCAAGATGGGCATGATGCAGGTAACACCTGAAGTTGCTCAATGGCTTGGCAGGTACGCCTGGTTAAGTTCATTGTAGTAACTGTTTTTCTCTTCTATGTTGACTGAACTTATTGTTTTCTTCACTTTTGGTCAGGGAATTAGGTTACAAGAATTATGACATTGAACTTGAAGAAAATAATAATTTGCTCTACTGGCCTTTTGTAAATGTCTACTTTGGTGCAGCTTACGCAAAATGGCTCTTCTCATGTGATGAGAAGTATGTACTTTTTTTGTGCAGACAATGTTTTACTGTTAACTTTAATTTATGCTGTCATCCTGTATCTTTCTACTACCAAACAATCATTTGGTAAAATGTCGCAGAGAAAGAACTGAAGAATTTGTTGTTAGAGCTTACAAGGGAGGCAAAAAGAAGGCTACTCACAAATCATCTGCTCCCATTTTCCAGCGTTATCTTTATGTGAAAGAGACATTGTTGTCTATGAGGTTTCATTTTTAATATTCAACTTTAATTCTTTAATTTTGTTCAATGCACAGTACTTCTTTAAACTAAATTTATTTCCCTTATAACTTGTGGTTCATTAAGGTCCTGTCTTTAGAGGTTTTGAGCTTATATATGTAAGCCTAGTTAGCCCTCAGTTTGGGGAGTATTGTTTGAAGCTGTGAACTTCTTGAAACAACTGCTCCATAAGCCAAAACTTGACCTGATTGAAGTTTTTTTAAGCAACATGATTTATAAGTTTAGAGTAACTTTAGTCTTAGTCAAACCCCTAAAATGGTACCAGAGTTACCATGTATTGCCGCACTACTACAGTGACCTATAGAATGTGGTAACCTACACACTGCGCACCACTGATTGCTTTCTTTATTAATCATTTCTGTTCACCTAACATGTCAAAGTATCAAGCTAATGAAGTAACCAGTTTTTTTTTTGTTCCATGGAAGTCGAAGGGGTGTTTCTTAATGATTGTATCATTAAGGAGCATGTGTTCAGAGAGGTGCATAAACAAAAAATAATTATCTAGCCACCTACGACAGATAAGGTGCTATTTTAGGTAGTTTTGGTGCAGACAATGAAAATAAATAGATAATATAATCATCTAAGAATCTCCACAAAGTGGTGCTTGCATTGGAGGACTCTTGCATGCATGCTTAATGATGTGGACATATTCTCTCTTTAAGCATCCATGTAGAAGCATCTTCAATGCACTCTACATGACATGAGCACACCTTTTTTATCTAGATTGGATCTTCAACTCCTTATAATCTATTAAATATCTATCAGGATATTCCTTTGTTTTACCTTAGATCTAGGTTCAAACTTCTTGACTAACTGTTTCTTGCTATTTCGCTGGCAGACAACCTGAAAGTTTCAATGTGTTGACTCTTGATCTCCTAGAAAATTCCTCAAGTGCAGGTTAGATATTACTTTCTTGTTTTATTCAAGGTTTAGAATAGCTATTCATAGCTCAGTTATAGTGTTTTGGGACCTAAAAAGCTATGCGATGGGCCAACGTTTCGCTGTACAACGACTGGCTCTATAGCTTCAAATAGCTCTGCTATTTGACTTAGCTTATAACTAGAGATAGCTCAGCTATTCTACTTAGGTACATTTATGAGAAAATAGTATGGTATTTTTGAAATGAAACTTTATTTTTACGAAAAAAAACATATTATAGTGCTACTTTGATTATTTCCATACTTGAATCATGGTGCTATGGACTTGTATTAGTATTTTTAAACTACTGTTTTTTTTCTAATTTATTTGATATTGCTTTTTTCCCATGTGTATTTAATGTATTTTAAATTTTCATATTAAAACGCGACGAGGAATAGCTTCCACGGTAGCTAGCGATAGCCAGGTCCTCGCGATAAGATGCGATTTAAAACCTTGCTTTTATTTATTTATTTTTCTTTTCATCAGCATTGAAACGTGATCATAAAAATAACATGTGAACACCAAATGATGATTCTTACATTGATTCCAAAGAAGCTCCTTACAAGATTAAATGTGACATATGGTTCTCATCATTGTGTCAGGAGCACAGCTCATATGTTGGGATTCCAAAGTATCAGAGGAAGATATGGATGCAATGTGGAGTCAGCCTGATGTGGTGAACGAGTGGACAAAATCTGGCGAGAGGCGTGGAAATGTCCGCTTTTCCCATGATGCCAAGAAGAGGCCTTATCTTTCCCGGGTTGAGGTGAAGGTAGTGTTGATTTTGAATAATTTTTCAGTTATTTCACATTTGCTTGCACCAAGTGGGTTCCTGATTTTTTTTATGATAAATTTGATGAATTTATAAGCTACAGATACAAACCTCCACATATTCTTATGCTGGCAAAGTGGCAAGATTGTGGGTTTAATTTCATGAAAAGACAGATCTTGTGCATGCCATGAAACAAACAATAACAGTTGGTTCACATAGCCCATATTTTAGTACATCTGTGATTATTGTGTTGTCAACTTGTTGCACACTTTCTTATCACAAAAATACAAAGTTTCATGGCCAAATATTGTTCAGAGGATCATCTGTTACTTAAGTACCTTTATCTCACACCTTATTTGATAGGACCAACCTGACCCTATATCATCTCATCAGTATGGTCTCTTGATGGTTTCATGTATGGTGAATTTAGCTACCCACGCTCAGTTTTCCATTCATCATGAGCTAATGTGATTGTGAATTTGATCTCAGGCTGTTGCTGGAATAATCATATGGCGCCATTTGAGCTCAAGAGGAGTAACGCCAGTAAGTTTGCGATTGATAAATCGGTGCATGCTATTCTAGTAAACAAAATAACATCACAATGTGTCAATATCTAATGATACTATGTACTCCCTTCGATCCATAATAAGTGTCTTGGATTTAGTACAGAGGGAGTACTAAACTTGCTTAAAGACGTTGCTCTTGTATGTAATCATCAATGGGCCTTCTTTTATTGTAAATATGTAATGCGGTGCAATGGTGATCCTGTGGAATCTCTTGGCCCTTAAAACTCTGTTTTGCTGCATTGCATTCGTTTACATTTGGTAGTTCTACTTATGGTACTCTAGAATGAGTAACCATAGCATACTATGCTCTTCATATTTTTGGCTTTCAATTTATGTAACATGTATTAACCGGCACATTTCCTGATATTTAATTATAATAACATTTCCTTATTTGTCCATTTTCTGTGAAAAATAAAAGTTATGTCAATCTCGACTAATCGCTTTAGCATCTATGTCCTTGTAAAATTGGTAAGTAGAGACCTATATAGGCGCCTGGTCCAGTAGCATTAACTCTATCTTCAGAATATTCTACAGCCAGTTTCACCCTAAACATTTGTTGAATCCTCTATTGTGGTTTATTTGCACAGGAAGCTCTAGCTGCTCTTGCAGAGGTGTGCAGTATGCGCTTTGTCCATGGAGTACGTTCGCGGACAGGATTGATGGGAATAGATTACCCTACTGCTGCATGGCTTTACAAGTAAGCGCAACATCGAGTTTACCATTCTGCTTTCACTAGCCATGAAGCTGTACACTTTACCCAAACATTTTTAGGGAGCAGATTATGGGATCTTAGTAGGACATTAACATTTTGAGTGATACTATTCATTCTGAACCCTAGTGACAAGCTGAATATGGAAACTGTACATTTTACCCAAAAATATGTTGTCCTTACACAGGATAGCTGAATTACAATTTTGACCGATACTGTTTCATACATAACACACTTAGGGGGGGGGTGTCTAAGTATGACATGTAACACATGATATATTTTGGTCTGCTGCTTTCTATTACTTCAGAAGTAAGACAATCATACTTAATAGCATAATGTTAATCTAATAATCTGAATCTAACTGTGTTAGGGATTGTTAGTTTCTTAGGCTATCAGTTGCAGTGGGTCGATTTTATTATTACAGCTTCCATGAGGTTGTCCTCACTTGCAGTTTGCATTTGAGTATACAGAGATTGTTCGTATAAGGCGTACACAGTCAACTCTGTGGATGATCTCTACAATCCTTTTGCCTCGATGTATTTTGGAGCAGCTTACTTGGGATGGTTGTCGCAATATGAAGGAAGGTCAGTCTAAAAGATTAAACACATTTTGTTGTACATATGCATCATGCATATTCTGTACCCTGGACTTTGGTTTCCCGCCATAGACTTTTTAAAATATATAAGACAGAGCGCTCTAACTTTTTGTCAAAAATATGTATTAAACATGGTATATTTTCATCGTACTGCATTATGAATGGCAAACGGATACATTCTATGTTCATCCTTTCAGGGAGAGGAGTCATGAATTCATTGTTCAAGCTTATCTTGGGGGACCGGACAAAGTAAACCTTCAGGAGACTGGGCCGTATTGGAAGAAATTTCTGGATGCTTTAAAACACTATGAAGATCCGAAGAAGTATGCCTTTGCTTGTTGCTTTAAAGTTGGTTTTATTAATCAATCAAAACTTGGTTATCTAAGTAGCCACTCAATGGTCAGCGAAAATTTCAAACATGTCCCTTCTAACATATGTCTGTAAACAGCGAAATTCATTTTGGGCCATGCCAAACCTTAAACTAACATCCTCTTAAATTGATTTGGTTTGAACATTGACTTGCAACCACTAATCCTACTGGCAAATTTTACCTTTCAGGGACCAAACGGGCTGTTGTATTTTGTAAAGTTGTCTGATGTGTTCATATGATTGTGTTTGCTGAAGGTATGTATTCTTTCCAAGTCTATTTTCCCACTCTGTTTTGCTATGTCTGATTTTTGTCAGCAGCAGGTTTGTATGGTTATATTGTTGTCTGTCTTACTGAAAGTTGGAACACTTGTTGGAGTATCAAGGATTTCTATTACTTTAACATTGTTTTCTGGTATGGTGGGCCAATTCATCCCCTTTATTCCACAAATGTATGGCTTGTATATTTGTGCCTAGTCTGTACTGTAACTAGCATACAATTCACTTGACAGTTTATGCATGATATTGCATTTAGAATAACCACTTCTGTAGACAAGAACTTGTTTCCTTGTTGGGTACTTGAAGAACAAATGGGAAACTCTGAGACAACTCATTGACCTATGGTGGGCCAATTCATCCATTCCTTCCTCTCAATTCCGCATGGGTGTGCTAGGGTCTTGCTTATGTCATACCAGCCAACCAGTACTCTAGCATACCTGTACTCCCAAACTGTTAGCCCTGTGCCTCTAACAGCTGTTAGGAATTGGCAGATAAAAGGCAGTTAGATTGCATTATTGGACTTTGTTTATAAAATAAAATTTTGATTTTATTTCTAGATCCTCTTCTTGTTTTGCCTAGTTGACCGATGCATGTGAAAACACCAGTGAATTAGATGACTTCACTGTTTTTTCCCGTCTGAGTTGCAGAAAGGCTCATATCACTGTACCCAGGCATATAACTGTTATATCTTCTGGTTCCGTGCAATGCAGACCCCAAGCGGTAACTAGCAGGCCTCCTATCAAATGATCTTTAATTTTAGGTAAGTTGAAATAATTCTACTAGCTAGGAGTCGCCACTTGCAGTTATGAGTTTTGCTCTCACTATCCACATGACTTTTTGGTTGATCCTCGTGCAAATCTTGTTTCTTCTGTACCTTATTTTTTAGGCAATTCAATCTGTATATGGTTTTCATGTGAAAATCCTGTTTAAGTTCGAGACTAGTCTAAGTAAGGGTTCTGCTGGGACATCATTTATTATATATGAAGGCTGATCAGTGTTCTTCCGAATTTCAGAGTTCCTCTCCAAGGGTTCGACATTAACAATCGACACAGCTGCATGGATTTGACCATTTGTACCCTGGTCATGTGAAAATTATGACTGATGGCGTCAGCGCTCATAGAGCTACGGCCATGGCCATTTTTCCTTCCAGACAATCTAAGAATGGCCCTTGCTACATCATTCTTGTGTGTTTTGTATGTTGTAAAGTACATTTGTTGCTGTACAGGAAAATGTTTTCTCCCTAGGATACGTTCTGGCCATCTTTGTACTAGAAGAAATTGTTTTACAACATAAGTTTTCTTGTACTTTCTCCGTCCACAAAAGATGTCTCAAGTTTGTCAAAATTTGAATGCATCTAGACATGACTTAGTGTACAGATGCATTTAAATTTAGTCGAAGTTGAGACATCTTTGTTGGACGGCGGAAGTATAGAATTTCTGATTTTCAAGAATACTTACCGTCATGGATATTTGATAACCATTCTTTGAGAATGGAGGATTCATTTCTCATGAGACGCCTGAGATGAAATGGGCTTCTCATTTTATCCTTGCCCTCCTTGGTATCGTTTAACATTATATCTGAGCTTGATGACGGTATGGCGAGGCAGGATGATTTTATTTTATTTTACCACATGCAGTCCTGACCCTGGTCCTGAACAGAACCTAAACTAAACACCACGTTATATTCTGAGCATAGCCATGTTAATTAGCATGTACGCTCCAGTGCTTTCAGCGTTCCCAAAGCTGAATTCATCCTCCCGTGATAACAAAATGCACCGGAGCTGACAAATCTCTTCACTAGCCCCCAAACCTTAATGTTTAGCTCCATCTGCCGCACCAGTTTAGCACAATCGCCCGTGCCGTGAGCTAGATCGCTGGACGGTACAGACTCATGGGATTCCTGCCACAGCAGATCTAAATCCGGCCAATCAATCTGGGGCCCTAGCCATCAGCTTTCAGGTTGCATTCCTCCTTGGTTTTTAATCAACCATCAGAAACCAGACTGTGCAAGCACGTGAACCTGCTCTCTCTTACGAACCAACGTCCCACTCGCCAAGCAGCATCCGAAGCAAACCAGAACAGATCGATTAACCTGACTCATTCATTCTCAGAAGAAGAAAACGCTGATCGAAAAGAGTTCACTATGCAGCACAGTAACCTAATTCGTCCTATAAGAAAAAAGAAAGAGTCGAGATCGCTATGTAAACACTAATGTAGCACAGTAATATGCCGGCAAAGCATATCGGTACCCCCTTGGAAATGTGTCACGTGACAGCGACTCATCATCGTACCGGGAGAGGATGACGCACGGCCTCCACGGCGGCACCGCGGCACCCTCCCTTGTCGGATACCTCGGTCGGACGAGGACGGGTTAATAAAGTGCTGGAACCTTTTCTATCCATCGACCTTTTTAGAAGAAGAAAGAACTTTACTCGTGGAGCCCGTTTGCATCCAGCAATGAGCAAGGCCAATGTGAGAAGAATCTAGATAAAATGTTAGCATCGGGTTTAAGAAACCCAAAACTGGTCCAACGTATATTTTTTTTAGCATCACCTCATGGTACCCGCCCATCAGTATTTTGGTCCCACAAATTAACCCAAATAAGAAATCATCCGATGCTTTTTCTCTTCGTCTTCCTCCCAATCAATGGTGTTGGGACACCACCATCCTCCTCATACTACTAGTTCCATCTTCTTTCACTTCAATCAGAAATCACGCGGCCGTTGTCCTCCTCCACATGCTATTTCCATCTTTCCCTTCGATCGATCCATGGCGTTAGAAATCGAACGCGACGGCACGCAGCAGCAGCAGCCGGCGGGCAGGGCAGCGTTTGCTTCTGCCGTACCAGCAGCCGACGGGCGGAGCGAAGGAGCGGCCTCGCCGCGTGCGCTCCTGCCGCTGCATCTTCACCCTGCGCCGATGCGCCGTCCGCGTTGCTGGTGAGCGGCCTGTACAGAGAGAGGAGGAGGCAAAGGGGGATGGAGCAGGAGGACGCGCTCCGCGTGGGACCTACGGGGTCAACAATTCACTAGTACTCGGTGCAAGTTCTTGAGTCGAGTCTAAAACTTTTTTGTTAGCACTGTGCAGCTGCAATGTTTAGACCTGAGTCCAGAGATTCTTAGCACCGGTATAGCACCTGGTTTGACCAACATTGCACATGATCTTAATGTACTGTATGCTTTTTCTAGAGGGGGGGGTCAGAACAATATGCTTTTTCTAGGTAGCTAGCCAGCAAGCTCGTGTTCGACCCAATCCAGTTGAGTTGGGTATTATTAGGGCATCTCCAATGGTTGATAATAAGTAGGTACTAGTCTTATGTGGCGGAGAGATAGGTAAAAAAAATAGTACCTGTTACTTGCAGAAGTAACAGCATCTATGCGGAAACCAAGAACAAAAGGAGGATGACGTGTGGGTCCATTAGGAAAGAGAAGTGAATAAAAAAAGAAGAAGAGAGAAACCATAAAATAGAAACATAATTGCTTAAAAGTGCTTATGCACTTATTAGAAAGAATGGGCGCACAGGCTCCCGGGCCACCCGATATCTCTTGAACGAGGGGCACCGCCCGATCCTTTTAGGACAACCTGCGGCCTGCCCTTCTCTCCCGACTCTCTGTTTCTCTCCCGTCCCCATTTCTCTCCCAAAACAAATCTCAAATCTCGTCAGGTTGTGCTCGTGAGGGAAGTCGGCGGCGACGGGGGCGTCCAACGGTGAGTTGATACAGGGCGACGGCTTCCTGCGCGACCGCCCGCTGGCACCAGCTGCCTAGAACGCGCTGATGGGGGCAGCCCCGCCGCGGGCTCGTAGATCAAGGCAAGCACGGCTGCCGTGCCGCAGCAGACTGGTCAGGGTCGGGGGAGCGCCCGTAGACGGAGAATTCGAGCGCGCGGGCAACGTGGGTGTCGGCGAATAAGGACCAGGAGATGGAGAGCATGGCAAGCAGCGGGAGCTCCATAGGGGAGTTGAACGGGGCCGTGGGGATTTTTAGCGGTGTGGTTGGCGGAGTTTAGGGGCGGGGGGAAGAGGGAGCATGGCCGACAGGGTGGGCGAGGCCGACGAGGTGCTCGAGCTCACTGTTGATTTCTCGCCGCGGCGTCGACAGCCAACGGCGAGTGCCATAGGGGGTTGCAGCCATTTGGGAGGGCCTCTGCATGTCGCACGACGCCTTTCTGTGGGTTGAGCGAACAAGGTGCTGATACGAGCTCGGAGGGCGTGTTGACGACGAGGAACGAGCTCGGAGGCCGCAACGAGCACAACGATTTTCTCCTGATTTCACGGTTAGTCCTCTCCCCAACCCAGTGTCTACACATGCATTGTTGATTTGCATCTCCTAGGGTTACTGATGTCGTCGATTTGCATCGCTGCGTCTGCTTGTTTTGGTTGTTGATGTTGCCCTCGTGCGATTTGGGGGCTGTTGGTGTCAGATGTTGATTTAGGCTCCGCGCGGTGAGTGTTGCCAGGTGATGTTGCTCGCCCTTATGTTTTGTTGCAAAAGTAGTGACGCCGATCGTTTCCTTGTATTTTTTGCTGTGCTAACAAGTGCTAATGTAGAGTAGTTTTAGTTTGGAATTCATTGTTCATGGAGAAAATTCGCTGTTCCGGGGGCGGGGGGGGGGGGGGGGGGTTGTGGATTTTTGGGACTCGGTCTCGGTCTTAGTACTGGGATATCACCTAGAGTTGTTTTGAATTTGTTGCATGCTACTAAGTATCTATTTTTTATCACAAGTTGGTTCACTAACCAGTTATTATTTGACGATTAGTTGATTCACCAAGAGCTGAAATGTACGCTAATATTTAGCTGTTGCAAATTCTCCATGGAACTGTGTGTTTTATGGGTATAAATTCATCTGTACATTGGGGAACTATTATGTTTTGTGGTTTGTTTTAGTTATGGGGATATTAAAATATGCTAAACATATCGATTCGCTCTATGCTAAACATATTAATTCGATGTGTGTTATGTCGTCGTAAAATAAGAATTGAAATGCATATTTTTAGAAGATGTATTATGAGCGAACATTTTCTGAAAGCAGGGTCGCATGATTAGCAATTCAACTTGTTTTTAGCTTGATGCTTTCACAAGTTGCTGGACTACTAAGTTCTTTTTGAGTAAAAGGGGCATCTCCTAGCAAGATTTTGAATTAGAAGTTGCTATACTAGTTACACCTTTTGCTTTATCATATAGTTTATTTTCTGACCAGTCAACCCTGGTCTAGAAATTGTATTACATAGTCAATTTTCTGAAGCAATTTCTGCATCGCTGAGCATTCAGTTTTTGCTTTTTCATTTTCCTGTTGTAATTAGTTGCCTTTTCAACCACTCAAATATTTCCTGACTAAAAGTTGCATCTCTATCAAAATTTTGCATTAGAAGTTGTTGCAATAGGTACACTTTTTTGCTTTATCATATAGTTTCTTTTTGACCCGTCAACCTTTGGCTTCAAAATGAATCAGAGAGCCAACCTTTATCATATAGGGGCCATAGATATCGATACAGCCATTTTCTTTTCTTGCTGCAATTCAGCTTTCTACGATTAATTAGTTGGGAGATGTTTGTTCATAGTTACTTTTTAACCATCTAGCTACATTTTGTAATGTTTGTACATAGTTGCTTGTCCTTGCTATTATAGATTGTGCCTAGATGTCTTGTAGTTCTGAATTTTGTGGGGCCAGGTTTTGTAGATGTTATTGATGTCTTTGAACACTTGTTGTTTTCCTCCCCCCATAGGCATGACTGCGGCATTTTTATGCTAATGAATGCACAAATATGAGATGGGAGGACACCTCCTGAAAATGGACAATCAAAATTCCGAACATAAGAAAGTTATTCACCCATGTGTGGATTGATTCTGATAAAAACGACATACCATGGAAAACCGTCCTCAAACTCAAATAAGTAAGTCGCTCTCATCTCAACCATTTTAACACATATATGTTGTAACTCTGTTCACTAGTCCTTTGTTGCTTTATTCATCAAGCATAAAATCCACAGGGAGTGCTGCCATCTTTTGCTCATCAGCGTTTCCTAGCGATTTATTTTATTCATGAAGCAACAATTTTTTACTAGATTTTATTTTGCACTAATTGCTGTACTTCTGGTCATAATTATTTGTTAGGCATTTTGCTGCCATCTATCCTTTTTTGAGGGTTTTATCATTAGTAAATGAATCATATCAAGCAACTTCTAACAAGAGGGTCTAACATAATTGCTTTACTATGTTAGGTTTTTGAATATTTGTGGCATCGCCGATCAGGCAAACCATTGAGCAGCTGGTGTTTCTCTGTTTTTTCTTTTTCTTTATTATAAGTTGCTTTTATCTAATTGAACTCTAATCTTTTCCTAAACAGCAGTTGCATTATCATTACCGATTAGCAACTTATTTAGTAGCACTCGCTCCACCACTCATGAGTTTTTTATAAGTTGAAGTTGATCATGATTTTTGAATTTGATTTTGCACCACCCTTTAGGCAACATTTTGACAAACTTCGACTTGGAGCCACTTCAAAATGCTTGTGTTGTTAATTATAAGTTGCTTTTAGTCTCTTTGAGCAACCTTTTTTTTTACCCTTTCTCACAATTTGGATGACTGATTAGGCAAACTTCGGCTAGTAGTCGCTTCAAAAATCCTCGGGTAGTCGGGTGTGTTAATTATAAGTTGTTTTAGTCTCTTTGAGTAACTTTTCCAACTTCACTCGCATTTTACTTTTTTAAGTAAAAGTTGCATCTCTAGCAAAATTTTGAATTAGAAGTTGCTATACTAGTTAGCCTTTTTTGCTTTATCATATAGTTGCTTTATGACCTGTCTACCATTGACTAGAAATTGTATTAGAGGGTCAAATTTTGACTAGAACTTGCTTTATCATATACTCTCTCAGATCCTAAATTGTTGTCAAAATATTACATGTATCTAGACGCTTTTTAAGAATAGATACATTCATATTTAAACAAATTTGAGTCAAGAATTTAGAATCAGAGGGAGTATTTTTCGGTGATAACTAGTTGCCTTTTTAGCCACTCAACTATTTGACTAAAAGTTACATCTCCTAGCAGAATTATGAATTAGAATTTGATGCACTAGTTAGACTTTTTTTTAATCACATAGTTTTTTTTCTGACCTGTCAACAATTGAATAGAATTGTATTAGAGAGTCAAAGTTTGACTAGAAATTGCTTTATCATATATTTTCGATGATAATTAGATGCTTTTCTAGCCACTCAACTATGTGTAAAAGTTGCATATCCTAACAAAATTTCAGTTAAAAGTTGCTAGACTGGTTACACTTTTTTTTGCTTTTGTCACATAGTTGCTTTTCTAACCAGCCAACAGTTGACTAAATTGTGTTACAGAGTCAATTTTTTAAGTACTTTCTGCATTATTGAGCATTCAGCTTTTGCTTTTCATTTTTTCTGTGATATTTAGCTGCTTCAACCACTCAAGTCTTTGAGTAAAAAGTTACATTACTCGGTACACTAAGCAGCTTTTTCTTGCATTAGGCATCAATGAACACAATTGAGGAAGAAGAAGCAGCGGGAGTACCCGAACATGCTCAAACTTGGAATTTAGTGCCTTGTTGCAGGAGGCATAGTGCACATGATAGGCATCTTTCAATGGCAGAATCTCAAGGAGAAGCATCCTATTTATAACCACCAGAAGCATGCCCTTCCTCCCTGACCCAGATTTCAATTCTCGGGTTTAGGGACATGGATCCATGTGATATCTATAGATGCATATGAACATTTATTTACTCTGGGTTTTTTCCTATTTTTCTGCCTATTGTGTACATAAGCAAATTTGGGGGGTGGGGTGGGGGGGGGGATATGATCGGTGTGATTTGCAGCAATTTGGGAGGCAAAAAAACCCAGTTTAGATCAGCAAAAAATTTGGTGGAAAAAGTGATTTATCATGTTTTGCACCGATGAAGAAGTGTTTTTGTTACTACCACAACATAACCAGGCAACTTTTGTACATTTTCCCCTATTGCTTCTGTTCTTTTGCAAATCACAACTCATAATTAGGCTCATAATTTGCCCTGATCTGCAGGGTGTTTTTGGCATGGCAGGCTTTGTGTACAGATGCAGGTGATAGTTTTCAGTAAAATCAAGGAATAAGAACATGTACATGGGAGCAGATGATGGGGATCAGATGCAGGGGAGCAACATCTAAAATGCAGCAAGCAGCATATGGCTGCAGTATGTCTTGTGTTGGTGAAACAACAAAGCAACTTATGTAGGATAAAGTATTTTGACTACTTTTGCAGCTACCAAGGAGGGGGAAACATGGGTGATGGGTTTGCTTAATGGATGGCTGTGTTACAGGGGATTATGTGAGAAGGGGGCTCAACTAAAATGCTTTGTAGCTGATTTTTTGTGTGTATGTGTGCATCAGATAACCCTGTGTGCGTGCTTGCTTGTGCTGTTGCTTTTCTAAATTTGCTGTTACAGGGGTTTGCCTGAAGCACGACCATCCTCCTGACTCAATTTTCAAAGTTTGGGGTTAGGGATATGGATCCATGTAAAAGTTGTGTCCCGGCAAAAAACTGTTGGAAATATGCCCTAGAGGCAATAATAAATTTGTTATTATCATATTTCATTGTTCTTGATAAATGTTTATTGCCCATGCTATAATTGTATTGATTGGAAACTCAAATACATGTGTGGATAAATAAACAAATACCGTGTCCCTAATACGCCTCTACTAGATTAGCTCGTTGATTAAAGATGGTTAAGGTTTCCTAACCATAGACATGTGTTGTCATTTAATAACGAGGTCATATCATTAGGAGAATGATGTGATGGACAGACCCAAACCTAAACATAGCTTTTGATCGTGTCACTTAAGTTTAAGTTGCTTATGTTTTATTATGTCAAGTATTATTTCTTTAGACCATGAGATCATGCCACTCCCTAGTACCGGAAGAATACTTTGTGGGCATCAACCGTCATCTCGTAACTGGGTGATCATAAAGGTGTTTTTCAGGTATCTCAGAAGGTGCTTGTTGGGTTGTATGGATCAAGACTGGGATTTGTCACTCCTTGTGACGGAGAGATATCTCTGGGCCCTCTCGGTAATATAACATCCTAATGAGCTTGCAAGCATGTGACTAATGTGTTTAGTTGCGGGGGTATTATATTACGGAACGAGTAAAGAGAACTTGCCGGTAACGAGATTAAACTAGGTATGGCGATACCGACGATCAAATCTCGGGCAAGTAATATATCGCGAGACAAAGAGAATTGGATACTGGATTAATTGAATCCTCGACATAGTGGTTCAACCGATGAGATCTTCGTGGAATATGTGGGAACTATTATGGACATCCAGGTCCCGCTATTGGTTATTGATATTTGATCATGTCCACATGTTCTCGAACTCGTAGGGTCACACACTTAACGTTTCATGTTGCTTGGGTTAGATGAGATAAATGATGATGATATCGAATTATGATTCGGAGTCTTGGATGGGATCCTAGACGCAACGAGGAGCTCCGGAATGTTCCGGAGATAAAGATTTATATATGGAAAGTTGTTTTCAGGGTTCTGGAAAGTTTGGAATATTTCCCGGTTTTGACCGGGAAGCTTCTAGAAGGTTCCGGAGGGATCCGGAGGGTTCCACCTTGAGGCCCACCTATCCCTGGGCTAAATGGGCCTGTGAGGGAGCACCCTGGCCTTAATGGGCCGAGGGGCTAGCCCACAGGGCCCATGCGGCCAGGAGGAGAGTCCTGGCCGCGGGAGAGTCCTGGCCGCATGAGAGTCCTGGCCGTCGGAGAGTCCTGGCCGCGGGATAGTCCTGGCCGGCCACGCCTCCTCTACCCCTATATAAATAGAAGGGGGGGCAAGGGAGAGAGACACCCCAAGCTTTCAGTTGGATCTCTCTCCCCTGAGCCCTCCTCTCCTCCTCTTCTCACGCGCACGGCGTAGCCCTGCCCGTGAGAATATTCACCATAGTCACCACGCCGTCGTGCTGCCGGGATCTCGTCTACCTCTCCCTCTCGCTTGCTGGATCGAGGAAGGAGGAGATAACGTGAAGCTGAACGTGTGGATACCAAGGAGGTGCTGTCCGTTCGGCACTGAGATTGATCTCATTGAAAGTTCCACTACACCAACAACGATCTCGTGATCGTAACGCTTAGCGGTCTACGAGGGTATGGTGTTCATGATCCCTCTCGTTACATACATCTAGTATATATATTCTTGGGTTTCTTCCGCACTTCTCGTAGGAAATTTTTTGTTTCCTATGCAACGAACCCCAACAGTGGTATCAGAGCTAGATCTATGCGTAGATGTTTTGTACGAGTAGAACACAATTTAGTTGTGGGCGTTGATGTTCATATTGCTACCTCCTTTGTGCACTATCGGATTTCGCGGGATAGTGGGATGAAGCGGCTCGGACCAACCTTACTTGTCTTCGCACAAGAGACCGGTTCCGCAATTAACATGCAACTTGTATTGCATAAGGCGGCTGGCGGGTGTCTGTCTCTCCCACTATAGTAGAAATCTGATTTGCAATGGGAGGCCTATATGGTTAATAAGCAATTTGTATATCACCGTTGTGGCTTTTGCGTAAGTAAGAACGGTTCTTTTAGTGCAGCCCCTAAAGCCACGTAAAACATGCAACAACAAAGTAGAAGCGTCTAACTTGTTTTTGCAGGGGCATGTGATGTGGTATGGCCAAGATATGATATAATATATTTGATGTATGAGATGATCATGTTTTGTAATATTTCACGACTTGCATGTCGATGAGTTTGGCAACCGGCAGGAGCCGTATGGTTGTCTCATTAATTATTGTATGACCTTCGTGTCAATGATTTAATCGCCATGTAATTGCTTTACTTGATCGCTAGTAGTAGCAATAGTCGTAGTAGCAATAGTTGGTGGAGGCAACTATACATGACGCCCGAGGACCTAGGCGCCATGCTGGTGATGATGGAGATCATGCCCGTGCTTTGGAGATGGAGATCAAAGGCACACGAAGAGAAGGCCATATCATGTCACATTATTTATGCATGTGATGTTTATCCCTTTTATGCATCTTATTTTGCTTAGTTGACGGTAGCATTATAAGATGATCCCTCATTGTTAATATCAAGATAATAATGTGTTCTCCCTTAGTATGCACCGTTGCAAAAGTTCGTCGTTTTGAAGCACCACGTGATGATCGGGTGTTATAAACTCTACGTTCGCATACAACGGGTGTAAGCCAGTTTTACACATGCAGGAATACTTTGGTTAACTTGACGAGCCTAGCATGTACAGACATGGCCTCGGAACACAAGGAACCGAAAGGTTAAACATGAGTCATATGAATGATGTGATCAACATGCTGATGTTTACCATTGAAGCTACTCCATCTCACGTGATGATCGGACTTGGTGTAGTGGATTTGGATCATGTGTCACTAAACAACCCGAGGGATGTTGATTTTAGTGGGAGTTCATTAGTAATTTGATTAGCTTGAACTTATTATCATGAACTTAGTCTAATTGCCTTTGCAAATATGCTGTAGATCAATGGCTCGTACTACGTTCAATATGAATACTCTCCTAGAGAAAGATAAACTGAAGTTCAATGGAAGCAACTTTACGGACTGGTTCCGGAATGTGAGGATTATCCTCGAAGCTGCCAAAAAGGCTTATGTTTTTGATGCAGCGCTTGGTGCAGAACCCGCAGCAACTGAGTCTGCTGACGTTAGGAACGTTTGGCTGACTCAATCTGAGGACCACAATGTAGTTAGGTGCGGCCTCTTGCTTGGTATGGAACCTGAGCTCCAAAAGCGTTTTGAGCACCACTCGGCATATGCTATGATTGGGGAACTGAATACTTTATTTCAGACCCAAGCCCGTGCGGAGAGGTATGATGCCTCCGAAAGGTTCTTTAACTGCAAGATGGAGGAGAACAGCTCCGTTAGCGAGCACGTGCTCAGAATGTCTGGGTACGCCGACCGCCTGAGACAACTGGGAATTGAGATTCCTAATGAATTAGGCATTGACCGGGTTCTTCAGTCACTACCACCTAGCTATAAAAGTTTTGTGGTGAACTACAATATGCAAGGGATGGATAGGACACTTCCTCAGCTCCTCGCGATGTTAAAAACCGCGGAGGTGGAAATCAAAAAGGAGCATCAAGTGTTGATGGTCAATAAGACCACCAGTTTCAAGAAGGCAAAGGGTAAGAAGGGAAATTTCAAGAAGGGTGGCAAAACTGTTGCCACTCCCGCGAAGAAGCCCAAATCTGGACCTAAGCCGGATACTGAGTGCTTCTACTGCAAGGGAACTGGCCACTGGAAGCGTAACTGCCCCAAGTACTTGGCAGATAAGAAGGCTGGCAACGTCAAAGGTATATTTGATATACATGTTATTGATGTGTACCTTACTAGTACTCGTAGTAGCACCTGGGTATTTGATACTGGTTCAGTTGCTCACATTTGTAACTCGAAACAGGAGCTACAGAATAAACGAAGACTAGCAAGAGATGAGGTGACTATGCGCGTCGGGAATGGATCAAAAGTTGATGTGATCGCCGTCGGCACGCTCCCTCTACATTTATCTTCGGGATTAGTTTTAAACCTTAGTAATTGTTATTTGGTGCCTGCGTTGAGCATGAACATTATATCAGGATCTTGTTTAATGCAAGACGGTTATTCATTTAAATCAGAGAATAATGGTTGTTCGATTTATATGAGTAATATCTTTTATGGTCATGCACCACTTGTGAATGGTTTATTTCTATTAAGTCTCGATAGTAGTGACACACATATTCATAATGTTAATGCCAAAAGGTGCAAAGTGGATAATGATAGTTCAACATATTTGTGGCACTGCCGTCTAGGTCATATTGGTATAAAACGCATGAAGAAACTCCATTCTGATGGACTACTTGAATCACTTGATTTTGAATCATTTGATACATGTGAACCATGCCTCATGGGTAAGATGACTAGAACCCCGTTTTCAGGCTTAATGGAACGGGCCAGTGACTTGTTGGAGATCATACATACTGATGTGTGCGGACCAATGAGTGTTACAACGTGCGGTGGATATCGTTACTTCCTAACCTTCACAGATGACTTGAGTAGATATGAATATATTTACTTAATGAAAAACAAGTCTGAGACATTTGAGAAATTCAAGGAATTTCAGAATGAAGTGGAGAATCATCGTAACAAGAAAATTAAATTTCTACGATCGGATCGTGGAGGTGAATATTTGAGTTACGAGTTTGGCACGCATTTAAGACAATGTGGAATTGTTTCACAACTTACGCCGCCTGGAACACCACAACGCAATGGTGTGTCCGAACGTCGTAATCGTACTTTATTGGATATGGTACGGTCTATGATGTCTCTTACTGATTTGCCACTGTCGTTTTGGGGTTATGCATTAGAGACAGCCGCATTCACTTTAAATAGGGCACCATCTAAATCCGTTGAAACGACACCGTATGAATTATGGTTTGGCAAGAAACCTAAGCTGTCCTTTCTTAAAGTTTGGGGATGCGAAGCTTATGTAAAAAGGCTACAACCTGATAAGCTCGAACCCAAGTCGGAAAAATGCGTCTTCATAGGATACCCTAAAGAAACAATTGGGTACACCTTCTATCACAGATCCGAAGGAAAAGTGTTTGTCGCTAAGAACGGGTCCTTTCTAGAGAAGGAGTTTCTCTCGAAAGAAGTGAGTGGGAGGAAGGTAGAGCTCGATGAGGTTATTGAACCTTCTCTCGAATTTGAGTGTAGCGCAGCACCAGAAACTGTTCCCGTGCATCCTGCATCAGCTAGAGAGGAAGCTAATGATAATGATCATGAAGTTTTGAATGAGACAACTACTGAACTTCGCAGGTCGACGAGAACACGTAATACTCCTGAGTGGTACAATGTTCGTGTCATGAATGTCATGTTGTTGGACAACGATGAACCTGCGAATTATGAGGAAGCGATGATGAGCCCAGACTCCGAAAAATGGTTAGAAGCCATGAAATCCGAAATGGGATCCATGTATGAAAACCAAGTATGGACTTTGGTAGACTTACCGAATGACCGAAAGGCCGTTGAGAACAAATGGATTTTCAAGAAGAAAACAGATGCTGATGGAAATGTTACCGTCTATAAAGCTCGACTTGTCGCAAAAGGTTTTCGACAAATTCAAGGAGTTGACTACGATGAGACTTTCTCACCCATAGCGATGCTAAAGTCTGTTCGGATTATGTTAGCAATTGCTGCATTTTTCGATTACGAAATTTGGCAGATGGATGTCAAAACCGCGTTCCTTAATGGTCACATTGAGGAAGAGTTATACATGGTTCAGCCCAAAGGTTTTGTCGATCCTAAGGATGCTAATAAGGTATGCAAACTTCAGCGTTCCATTTATGGGCTGAAGCAAGCATCTCGGAGTTGGAATCTTCGTTTTGATAAGGTGATCAAAGGGTTTGGATTTGTCCAAACTCACGGAGAAGCTTGTATTTACAAGAAAGTGAGTGGGAGCTCTGTAGCATTTCTAATACTGTATGTGGATGACATATTGCTGATTGGGAATGATATAGAACTTCTTAAAAGTGTTAAAGGCTATTTGAATAAAAGTTTTTCAATGAAAGACCTTGGTGAAGCAGCTTACATATTAGGCATCAAGATTTATAGAGATAGATCAAGACGCCTGATAGGACTTAGACAAAGTACATACCTTGACAAAGTTTTGAAAAGGTTCAAAATGGATCAAGCAAAGAAAGGGTTCTTGCCCATGTTGCAAGGTAAGACATTGAGTAAGACTCAGTGTCCAGCTTCGGCAGAAGATAGAGAAAAGATGAATAGTATCCCCTATGCCTCAGCCATAGGCTCTATTATGTATGCCATGCTGTGTACTAGACCAGACGTGTGTCATGCTGTTAGTTTGACTAGCAGGTACCAAAGTGATCCAGGAGTGGAACACTGGACAGCAGTTAAGAATATCCTTAAGTACCTAAAAAGGACTAAAGAAATGTTTCTCGTTTATGGAGGTGACGAACAGCTCGTCGTAAAGGGTTACGTCGATGCTAGTTTTGACACTAATCCGGATGACTCTAAGTCTCAATCCGGATACGTATTTATTTTGAATGGTGGTGCAGTTAGCTGGAGGAGTTCCAAGCAGAGCGTTGTGGCAGCATCAACAACTGAAGCGGAATATGTGGCTGCTTCAGAAGCGGCACAGGAAGGAGTTTGGATGAAGGAGTTCATATCTGAACTTGGTGTGGTTCCGAGTGCGTTGGATCCCATGGACATCTATTGTGACAACACTGGTGCCATAGCCAACGCCAAGGAGCCGAGGTCTCACAAGAATTCCAAGCATATTAAACGCCGGTTTCACACTATTCGTGAATATGTCAAGGATGGTGACATAAAGATTTGCAAAGTACATACGGATCTGAATGTCGCAGACCCGTTGACTAAACCTCCTCCACGAGCAAAACATGATCAACACCAAGACTCCATGGGTGTTAGATTTATTACAATGTAAACTAGATTATTGACTCTAGTGCAAGTGGGAGACTGTTGGAAATATGCCCTAGAGGCAATAATAAATTTGTTATTATCATATTTCATTGTTCTTGATAAATGTTTATTGCCCATGCTATAATTGTATTGATTGGAAACTCAAATACATGTGTGGATAAATAAACAAATACCGTGTCCCTAATACGCCTCTACTAGATTAGCTCGTTGATTAAAGATGGTTAAGGTTTCCTAACCATAGACATGTGTTGTCATTTAATAACGAGGTCATATCATTAGGAGAATGATGTGATGGACAGACCCAAACCTAAACATAGCTTTTGATCGTGTCACTTAAGTTTAAGTTGCTTATGTTTTATTATGTCAAGTATTATTTCTTTAGACCATGAGATCATGCCACTCCCTAGTACCGGAAGAATACTTTGTGGGCATCAACCGTCATCTCGTAACTGGGTGATCATAAAGGTGTTTTTCAGGTATCTCAGAAGGTGCTTGTTGGGTTGTATGGATCAAGACTGGGATTTGTCACTCCTTATGACGGAGAGATATCTCTGGGCCCTCTCGGTAATATAACATCCTAATGAGCTTGCAAGCATGTGACTAATGTGTTTAGTTGCGGGGGTATTATATTACGGAACGAGTAAAGAGAACTTGCCGGTAACGAGATTAAACTAGGTATGGCGATACCGACGATCAAATCTCGGGCAAGTAATATATCGCGAGACAAAGAGAATTGGATACTGGATTAATTGAATCCTCGACATAGTGGTTCAACCGATGAGATCTTCGTGGAATATGTGGGAACTATTATGGACATCCAGGTCCCGCTATTGGTTATTGATATTTGATCATGTCCACATGTTCTCGAACCCGTAGGGTCACACACTTAACGTTTCATGTTGCTTGGGTTAGATGAGATAAATGATGATGATATCGAATTATGATTCGGAGTCTTGGATGGGATCCTAGACGCAACGAGGAGCTCCGGAATGTTCCGGAGATAAAGATTTATATATGGAAAGTTGTTTTCAGGGTTCTGGAAAGTTTGGAATATTTCCCGGTTTTGACCGGGAAGCTTCTAGAAGGTTCCGGAGGGATCCGGAGGGTTCCACCTTGAGGCCCACCTATCCCTGGGCTAAATGGGCCTGTGAGGGAGCACCCTGGCCTTAATGGGCCGAGGGGCTAGCCCACAGGGCCCATGCGGCCAGGAGGAGAGTCCTGGCCGCGGGAGAGTCCTGGCCGCCGGAGAGTCCTGGCCGCGGGATAGTCCTGGCCGGCCACGCCTCCTCTACCCCTATATAAATAGAAGGGGGGGCAAGGGAGAGAGACACCCCAAGCTTTCAGTTGGATCTCTCTCCCCTGAGCCCTCCTCTCCTCCTCTTCTCACGCGCACGGCGTAGCCCTGCCCGTGAGAATATTCACCATAGTCACCACGCCGTCGTGCTGCCGGGATCTCGTCTACCTCTCCCTCTCGCTTGCTGGATCGAGGAAGGAGGAGATAACGTGAAGCTGAACGTGTGGATACCAAGGAGGTGCTGTCCGTTCGGCACTGAGATTGATCTCATTGAAAGTTCCACTACACCAACAACGATCTCCTGATCGTAACGCTTAGCGGTCTACGAGGGTATGGTGTTCATGATCCCTCTCGTTACATACATCTAGTATATATATTCTTGGGTTTCTTCCGCACTTCTCGTAGGAAATTTTTTGTTTCCTATGCAACGAACCCCAACAAAAACAAACCCCTAAGCAACTTGTTATTTGTTATCCTATTTGTTTTCGATCAGCAGATTTGAGGGAGAAACTGCTTTTCTTTGCTGTTTATGTAGAGAGGGGGGCAATAGCTCAATAGTTTTGCTTGATTTAGGACAGTTCCACCCTCTGCATGGGTTAGAATTTGCTTGGATGAAGTATTCATGGAGGCAGATCTATTCTTTTGGAGAGAGCCTTTTTGTTTCGTGAGCAAGGCAGAACTTTGACGGGCTGGCGTGGGCTTGGAGCTAGGGAAGCAGAACCTGCGCACAGGGTGAATCGCGGGAAAAAACAGGTTGGTCGGACGTAGAACCGAACTTTCCATTTTTGAAAACAGGGACCAGCTATTTCCATTTATGGATGTGCGCCCTGGACACCTTAATAGTGAGCGGTCACTCCCTGCTCTCGTCCAAATATAAATTAGTAACAGTTTTGTCGTTGAAGATGCCTTATTCTCGCCTGGGCCTATTTGGCATCGTATGAAACGACGTATATATAGGTCCCTCGCTCGTTAATTTGCTCGTCCATCCATGGATCGATCACATGCATGCGTCCGTGCTGCCCAGTCATGCGCACGGCGAGTTGTCGAGCAAATATATATAGATCGAGGCTTCCATCCGGTACGTGCTCTCCTTGGCCGTGTGCCGATCGATGGGCACAAATATGGGGATGGGATCGGATCGGGGCGGCGTACGAAGTAGCGTAGGACAATGCGTCGACGTGGCTGCCTGACTGCCTGCCTGTCACGCTGGGCGCTACGTACGTACGACAAGGGAGGGTCCATCCGTCCATGACGTCCGACCCGCGTGGCTCCACTGCCAACCGTCCTGGGACTGCCCGCCACCATTCTGTTCCCTTCCCTCCAGATCCACTGCCCAACAACGTCAACAACAACTAAAGAGAACCCCATCCTCGCAATCTTTAAGAAAAGGTCACCCATTCCTGTTTGCGATATTAACGCCAAAACTTCACTGGCTTCCTTTCAAAATTAGACATTACTGCTCCGAAATTCTTTTTTGGCCTCATATTTGTACGATGTAGTAATACTACCTTAATTCCAAAACACATTGCATATTTTTTATGAAGATTTTAACTAAGAATTATCCCGATCTAGTCGCTCTAAAAAATATACATGGAGTAGGAATTTTTATTTTTCCAAGTATATTTGAAAGAATATTTTTCGTAAAGAAGGAGCACCCTGAAAGATATCGGTAATTAAAGTTTTTTTGAAAGCTTACTACTGCTTTTTGGCCAAATACTCTCTCCGTCCAACAAAAGATGTCTTAAGATTGTCAAAATTTGAATGTATCTGAACATGATTTATTATAAAGATGTATTCAAATTTAGTAAAAGTTGAGATAAATTTTATTAGACTTCGGAAGTACAAGTTTTAAGCAGGCTCAATCTTTCATCAAAAAGTTTTTTTTAGGCAGGATGACTCTATAAATGGCCGGCACACTCTACTCTCTACCTACCATAAATCACCCCCCACAATCACAAGCGACCGTCGCAGGTCTCGATCCATCCATTCCATCCTCACTGCCAACCCAGCGCGGCCATGGCGGCAGCAGTAGCAGCAGCAGAGAGCGCCCCGTCGACAGCCCCGTCCTGCCTCCACGGCGGCCACGCGTCCCAGCGGTGCTGCGGCGGCGGCGGGTGCGGGCTCGGGCGGCTGGTGCGCCGGCTCCGGCGGCAGGGCAGGCAGGCGCTGTGCGCGGCGGCCAGGCCGACCTCGTCGTCGGCGCTCCGCGGGTGCCAGCAGTACGACCCGCTCAGCTACGCGCGCAACTTCGACTCCGACGGCGCCGACGCCGACGCGGCCAGCCTCTACTACAGCTACACCTTCTCCTCCCGCTTCGTGCTCCCTCCGCCGTCCGCCGCCGCCGGCGCACCCACCGTCCTCGTCACGGCCCGGCCAACCGCCGCCAGCCATTAGCCCCGCTAATTTCCGCTGTTTCGCCGCCCTTACTTGTTGGGTTCTTTCCCTTTCCTCCTCAACCTCTGGAAGCTGGAAAGGCAACTTCTTTTTTGTCAAAAAAAAAGGAAACACTTTCCGGTTGAGAGGGGAGGGGAAAGGGAAATCAAGAATCCAAGATGATTGTAAATTAAGATGGGAAGAAGTTCATTGTTCGGTCGATCTGACTCTCCTAGAGTCGAGCCACGCTCAGATTAGCAAGATCGCGAGAGATATAGTATACAGTATCATTTCGTTTCTGGGCCGCAGAAGGATAGGAGGACAGAGTCTGAGAGTACTGCGCGGCGCAATGAATGCGCGCGAGCGGCGGGTGCCTGCCTGCCACACCGGCCGGCGGTGACGTACGCCATGGCCATGGGGATTGACGCGGCGGTGGCTGCAATTAATTATTGCCGTTTGGAATTTCACCCTCTGGTGGTGCAGTGATCTGTCGGCGTCATTGCCACCGATCGGGTATCGGCGGTGGGGGCGGGCGGGCGGAGAAGGAAGATGCCGTGCCTCTGCCTGCCATTGCCACCGATAGCCTACGACACCATGACATCGACGTGAAACGGCATTATGCCCTTGTGGTTGTGGCCCCGGCTGCCCCCGTTTGGATCTTGCCTCGCCACCCACAGCGGTGACATGCATTGATTCCGTTCCGGTCGGAATTTTACTGGAGATCCAGTGTTACTTCCGAAGTTCCGAGCAGGCGTTTGCTCAGACGTTCGCACTAGCCGCAGCACTCTCCATGGGCTGTAAAACAGTTTAAGTTGGCCCGTAATTTTCTTCTCTTATACGGAGTAGTTCAAGTTTAGCTTTGGTTAGCAAGTTTTCTTAATTTGCACAAATAAAACATCTTCATCACACAGCGACGTCTCAGTTCATAAAATTTATGTAGTCCAATGTTTTCTGTGTTGGATATGAATATAAAAGAAAGCAATCTTGCCATAGTTTGATTTTAGCGATACTCCTCATATTCTTTATTTATTTATTTTGTAACTACGTTTTATATTAAAAAAATCGTATTTTTTCGTCCAACAAAGTATGTCTCAATTTTGATTAAATTTGAATGCATCTATACACCAAGTCATGTCTAGATACATCCAAATTTTCAAACTTGAGACATTTTTTGTTGGACGGGATGAGTACGAATGTTTAGTGTCCCCTTTTTAAAGTGTACGAGTGTTAATTTTCAGACCTAACTTAAAACCTGTTGGGTTTTTTTTTTGAGAGGGCCTGTTGGTTTTCTCAGAAAATAAAAACAAAAACTTTTTTTTAGGGGAAACAAAAACATGTGCAGGCCTAAAGGTGACGCATTTTCAAGGCCCACGGACTGTAGAAAACGATGTCAGGCTTTCAGCCCAACCGATGCAGATTTACGGGCCATCAAACAAGGGCTCTCTCTTCTTCTTCATTCTTGGCCCATTACCGAAAATAAATAATCTGTGCAGCAGTCTCTCTCTCTTGACTCTTCTCTTCATTCTTGACCGACGGCGACCCGGTCTCCCGTCCCTCTCCCCTTTCTCTCTATCTCTCCCTCCGCCGACGCCGCCGAGGACCTGGGAGAATCCACCATCGGAGCAGGGGCCCTCCACCACCACCCTACTTCGCCACCGCCCTCCTTCTCCCGTGCAGGAGATCCGAGGGTATCTCGGTAACGGCTCTCCTCCCTGTTCCGCTCCCCGCTCCCCAATTCCTCTCTAGTCCGCGCGTGATCCCATCAGAGTTCATGCATGCGTGCGTGCTTAGATTAATCGGAAGTTTCTCTGCTGTTCCGTGTATGTTTGATGTGCTATCTGTTAACTGGCTGCTCCGTGCCTGCTGAATCGGTACGATTAGTGCGATTTGGAGAGTAATTCAGTTTTAGAAAATTAGTAGTACTCCTCTGGAAAATTCTGTGCGCTTTCGGAAGTTTATTAATGGATAAATTCATCAGTAGCCATGAGTCCATCACCATGGCCAAGCGATGGCACTGTGATCCGTAATCAGGCTAGTTGAGTTATACATCGAAGATATTTTCTCTTGGGCATGGCTTGTTTTTGTGTTTTCTGGGGTATAGCTTGTTGTGCCTGTTCTTTGCAACAAAACGATATTGTACTGCAGTTTTTTCCCCAGGCAACTAAATTTTGCGACAGACTGCATCCTTGTAGAAATAAGAGTCAATAAATTGGCTTACACAGTGTATTAAATTTGTCGTGCAATCCTGCGGTTTCTATGTATGCAAAATAAGTGTAAGAAATTTACAGTATAAACGTTTACAATGCTGTTTATGTTCTGTGCCAATTCAATAAGATTCTTAAATACAAGTTTCACTGTGGAATGGGCTTAGTTAGGATTTTTCTGGTAAATCTCACACTTGAACAAATAAGTATTGTTGTGGAGTGTGTTGCATCCCTTCCACATTTCTTAAGCATTGATTATACCAAGGTTCCCGGAACAAAATTTTAGGTTGTATGCATTTCTCAGTCTGATTTTTGGAGCGCATCAAATTATTCCTTGTTGTGCCCTGTACATCAGGGACTTGTGCCAGCTTTCCTTCGCTCAGGCCAAGCATGTGAATCATATGAAACTTCCCAATTGATATATTCTGGGAAATCCTATCAAGGTACTTGTTATTTGCCTTTAGAGAACGTACTAAACCATCTTTGGGTAAGTGGCGCTGAAAAGAGAGGACAAGATGACAGTGTAAATCACTTGGCATCTTGGTTATACGTAATAAACTTGATGACCTTGTGGATTTAGTTAAGCAAACTTTGTGCTTTCCATCATCAAAGTACGCATAAGTGAGCTGTGGCACAGAAAGATAAAGAAAGGCCTTCTTTTATGTCACTCCACCTTGACATTATTTTAGCTTTATACATGGTTTTGGCATCTAGCTGTGATATCGACTTAATTCAAAGCCCCTTCTGGTTACGCAAATACATGACACCGCCTTACTAATTTCGGAGGAATAGACCACCATAATACCACAATTTTGGGAGACTCTTTAGCCCAACTGAAGGTGTGTGGTTATGTGCCTTTTGTGTGTGACCTACTTGCATTGAAAAACCACAGACATATGATTCATACTCTACATGGATGATCTGAGGCTCTGATCTCTCTGTATGATTCATGCTTATCCATGTAACTTGATTTGTTAAAGTAGTCCAGCACGAGCCTTCTGTCTTTGTCCATACTCAACCTATTTGACCAATATTTCTGTCCTGAAAATGTTGTTTCATATAGGAGGGCATTCCCATACATCGACAATGTATTTGACAATTGTCTGATATATCATGTAATCTTGTTCTGATTTTTCTTATTAATCTAGATTAGACAACCACTGATCAGTACCTTAATTGTTTTCCCAGTGCTAGGAAGATCATTGATTTTGGAAGAACAAGATCCCACATGGAACCATCCTCGCAGCCCGAGCCTGTGATGGGTGTTGCTACTGCTGGGTCACAAGCATATCCTCCTGCTGCTGCCTATCCGCCTCCTGGCATGGTACCTGGAGCTCCTGCCATCATTCCTCCTGGCGCACAGTCAACAGTGCCATTCCCCACTAATCCAGCTCAACTCAGTGCTCAGCACCAACTGGTCTACCAACAAGCTCAGCAATTCCACGAACAACTGCAGCAACAACAGCAACAGCAACTCCGTGATTTCTGGGCTAGCCAAATGGTGGAGATCGAGCAGGCAGCTGACTTCAAGAACCACACCTTACCACTTGCAAGGATAAAGAAGATAATGAAGGCCGACGAGGATGTCCGAATGATCTCTGCAGAAGCTCCTGTTGTCTTTGCAAAGGCTTGCGAGGTATTCATCTTAGAGTTGACACTTAGGTCATGGATGCACACTGAGGAGAACAAGCGCCGGACCTTGCAGAAGAATGACATTGCAGCTGCCATTACCAGGACTGACATCTATGACTTCTTGGTGGATATCATTCCTAGGGATGACATGAAAGAAGAGGGCCTTGGGCTTCAAAGGGTGGGCTTGCCACCTCCTCCTGGGGCACCAGCTGAAGCATATCCTTATTACTATGTTCCAGCACAGCAGGTACCTGGAGTAGGAATGATGTATGGTGGTCAGCAGGGTCACCCAGTGACATATGCGTGGCAGCAGCCTCAAGGGCAACAGGTAGAGACCCCTGAAGAGCAGCAGCAGTCTCCCTGAAAGTAGCTAAGAGATGATACAGTGAAGTTATGACATGATCCTGAACTTAGGGCCTCCAAACTCATGATTATGTTAATTTATGCCCATCATTGTTGCCTGCGATGTTTACTTGATTAGCTCAAGGTTCCTAATGGTAGTTTCGATACTGATATGGCAGCAGTAGGAAAAGATTGTGATTTGGTAGGTGATTTGCAACTGATGTAGTAACAGTACCTTCTTCCCCCCTATAGTTTCTAATCCGATTTTCGAGATGCTGGCCTATGAAGAGCCTTGTAAGAATTGATTGGTGGAGATGCATGTGATGCGGCATCTGTTTGTTTGCCTCATTTACCTCTCATCATGCTGCCTGCTTTTCAAGAGTCCTGCCTTCCTGATTTGGCAGTTACCAAAGCATGAAGACTACTCTTGAATCATGGAAAACAGGTTGGTTCCTTTTCTTGTAATGGATCCTATGTCTGTGCGAAAGATAGAACTGCCTGTCTACTCAGTCTTCAAGGAATATTGGGGGCAGAAATTATTGTGCTTTAATGTGTGACCGTTGAATCAACATGCTTTTGAATATGTGTGTTTCCATTCTCCAACCTGCTTCATGAGCTCTGCGAGTGCATGGGTGTGGCATGTTCATACAATTTTATCCTTCTATACAGCAATTTCAGATTCATGTTCATAAGCCTAGCTCTTGGTTCCTGTGTATACTTTATCCACTGTCATATTTGTTGTCGGTAGGCCCCTGTATCAGTCTTTAAGAATCCAAGAAATAGAGATCAAAAGCATGAGGTGGTAGGGGTTTTACTTAATTAGTTTGGTCTGCTGCACCTTAATTAATGAAGTTACAGGGCATAAGGCAAACAACATGCTAGCAAAGGAGGCTACTAGCATTATAAGGTGATAGATATATTCCTGAGTTTTACCATAAAAAAATTATGTTCTTCTGTCTTGCTTTTCCCAATGATACGATATGGATGATACAATGCTACAAGTGCGCCATAGCAATCAATAGAACATCAGCACTGTACTATTAGCAATAGCATGAGGAATATCGGTATGCCTAAGATGGCATAATGGAGGGCATGCAAATTAAAGTCTCTTGGCTCAACATGTACGGAGTACACCCGACGGAGACAAGCGGATGTGTTTTCGAGCTTGCCTCTTGAACTGTTGGAGCTACTAGTTAGACTCCATTTATGACATCAAATGTGTACCTAAAATCAAGCAACTCTTGTCTCTCATCTGTAGCAAAAAAACAAAAAAAAAACACTCATCATCCTTGATTACTTCTTGGCAGTTGGCACATCATGACATCAATGCCAGTGTCATTGCTTCTGTGAAGTGGTGGTTGTTGCAAATCAGATTTTATAGTAGCATAAGCTTTCTTATTAAACCTCCTCATCGCAACCTTTTTCCACTTCCGGCGCCCTCTGATTCCACGCAAACTTAATTAGTAGCAGGAAAGAAGGGAGAATTATTGTGAACTGTTCTACACTTGCACTCCACATGATGCAACAGGAGGCGGTTTCTTTTCTCTATCAGGGCATTACAAATGGAAACCATATCCTTCTGTATATAGACAGCACTTGCAGAAAGAGTACGACATATGTGAACATTTTTTTTTTACTTTCGGGTCTCGTGTGTGGATGTGGATGTGGATGTGGGTGAGAATGCTCACTTACTAACATTTACTTCTGGAAGTACAACGACCGAGCAGGGAGATCTAAAAATTAACTGGCATGCTTACACAGTTCTGAATCTAAGTTTTTGTGGCCTGCTGGTTATACTTGTTTGCTCTTTGTGCATATGCTCAGAAATGGCACTGTTAACATTTCAATTCAAACATTCCCAAACATGAACAGTTCTTTAGCACGAACATAAATATGTGTATATTGGGCTTATGTGCATATGCATTAATTTGGGACAGGATCCATTGTAATGGTAACTAGCCTGAAGAGGAGCGAAGATATCTTGATTGGCCTAATTGGCTCAAAGGATTTTTTATTTTTTTACTGTTGGCTGCTGAAAAGAAGACGGAAAGAATTTGATTTGTTCAAATTGCTGGTTAATTAAATAAGCGAGTGACTAGGACGAGAACTGGACGTGGGTTTGCGCGTCCCGTGCGCCGCATGCCGTGCGGAGAGACCTCGCAGGATGATCGACAGAGAGGGTGCTCTGTACTGTACTACCTCAATTTCACATTACAACGTGCATAGTTTTTTCTCATTTGTTTCACAATACACCTCATTTCCGGCCAATAATTGCTCACATGCATTTGTTATTAACACAATATGAGTGGTCAGGCACTAGAAACGAGAATTTTCTTGATATAAGTGCACAAATTTATATGAGGTGTATTTTGAAACGGAACGAGTAACTAGCAATTCTAACTAAATCCTGCCTTAGGGGATAAACCCGATTTTAGGCTCCGGTAGATGGAATAAACTGTATCATAATTTTACCAAATTAAAGGGTAAAAAATGGAGTAAGCTATGCAAGCATGCATCATGGATGGATGAAAATGAGAGTTACCCAGAGAAGAAAGAAAATCTCTGCCAATTTTTATTCCCACCTTCCCAAACGGGAGCGCATGCAGGACTACACATCATCCCAGCACCCCATGTGGTACTAGGTGGCATGGAAAATCCCCACCAAGGCAAACGCAAAACCGTGTACCGCTAGGCGCTAGCTAGGGTAGTTTGTTCCTTGGGCGATCACTGATGGGATCGATCAGTGTCGCTGTCTCCGGCCGGCCCAGGGAAAAAAACTGCCCATTTCGTCGAATTCGGGCAAGCAAAGCAGGGTGGGCCCCACACGGTCAGACTGGGTCCACGTCTACGCGCAGAGAACCATGTACGTACACGCACTGGTTGTTCCGTGGTCGAGCTAGCAGCTAGGTTAGCTCATGGGCATGTTTGATTCGCAGGATTTTCAAAACGCAGGAATAGAAAAAATACAGGATCGAAGTGGCATGTGATCAGAAATACTACAGGATTTGGATGATGTTTGATTGTGCATAGAAAAAACGTAGGATTCTAATAAAGAGGTTGGAATGGATGAAAGTTTTCTTATGAAATCTAATGCAAATGAATCCTAAGGAAAAGTTCTTATGATTTGCAATCCTTTGAATCAACCGATCCGTATAGAAAAAATTCCAAAGGATTGGAATCCTCCAAAAATCCTATAGAAATACTTTGAATTTTGTGCTGCATGCTGCTACTGGCTAGTTGTTCCGTGGTGAGCCCATGCAGAAGGAATTAACGTCGTGGCATTGGCTAGCCCGGCCTCCTCGATCGGACTCGCATGTGTATATATTCTTCTGCCATGGGTCTGCACTGGCTGCTGCAGCAGCGTGTGGGGCTCGTGCGTATGTGCAGCTGCGATATGATATCATTGCATGCACAAAATTGCACACTCGCACATGTACTACACACAAACACGCACATGAACTGATCCTGCTTATATATGCATTGCATGGTGTCATGTGTGGATCACGGTACACATTTGACTCGATCAGGACGGCAGGACCCGGCCGGCTTAGAGTACATATGTGCAAGTAAGGAACAATGATTGCGCACATGCATGCATTTCTCAAGGAAAAATTAAAAGAATCGTGTAAACGAGAAGAGTATATATAGAGATTAACGACGCCAAGTAAACTCGATCAGTAGTGTAGATCAGGCTGCAGGAGAGGTAATTAATCACGCAATGCCATGGCGATATATATAGTAATGTGGTGCCTTATCAACATTGCTAATTGACCGGTGCTGCGAGACGACCGGCGTAAATTAATACCCTGTAAGCAAATTAAAGTGTGTTGTGTGTGTCTGTTCGTGCATGCAATGAGATTACCGCTGAGCATTTACCCTTTAATTTGTTTACTTTAATTTGGTCGGTCAGGCAGGACGGACGAGAGTGTAGCTGCTGGAGTACTGTAAACCTAGCTAGTAGTAGCCTTGCACTACTACTGTACTACGGTACTACACACCTTGCTCTCCTTCTATATATGTCTCCCCTTCTGCACCTCCTCCCTTAGCCTTTGAAGCAACCAAGCCGATTCGATTCGATTCGATTCACAAGGTATGTACATCCATCGATCGGGCTCAACACTACTGCTGCTGCTGCTGCTGCTGCTGCAGCTCCTACCTTCTTCTTCCATCCCTTCTTGATTCAGACAAGAGGAAAAAAAAGTTCTTCATTCTTTGGAAGAAGATTTGTATCAAGCTGAAGCCGGGATGCGGCATCTCTACATGCATCAAATTAACATTGATTTCTAATTCTGATTGCTGCGCACTTTAAATTTGTTTTTAGGGGCATAGTTAATTCTTGGAAGAGAGCTAGCTAGGGCCGCATCTACACATCCTTTAATTCTGTATTTTGCAGAAATTTCTTCATGTAGACGACTAGCTGCCTTGCTTTCTCGCTAGATCCAGTTCGAGCTCATGAAAACATATGCTTGGCTAACATTTTAACCCCCTCTTGTTCTTGTTCTTCTTCGATCTTCCTCATGCAGCACGAGATCAGCAGAAATTGCAAGGAGCGAGAGATCCCGAGAGCTTGCTTTCTTCTTGGACTAATTTTGGTACATCGTGAGGGCAGCATCAGGCATGGGGCGCGGGAAGATCGAGATCAAGAGGATCGAGAACGCGACGAACCGGCAGGTGACCTTCTCGAAGCGGCGGGGAGGGCTGCTGAAGAAGGCCAACGAGCTCGCCGTGCTCTGCGACGCCCGTGTCGGCGTCGTCATCTTCTCCAGCACCGGCAGGATGTTCGAGTACTCCAGCCCTACTTCCAGGTCCATTATTACTCTACTTCGATCTCTCTCTACATCTTTGGCTTATTACTTACACATGCCGCCTTCTTCGTGTGGATCTGCATGCCGCGACTGGCTACATGCACACATCTTTTTATGAATTGATTAATTTGTTGAAGTGTTGAACGGTTTCTTGTTGATTTCTGTAATGCAAATTAAGAAATACTCCTCTTTCTTCCAACCGTGTTTTAGGTTTTGCAGAGAATATTACCCCTTGTAGTTACTAGTCCCCCCCTTGCCTTTAGATCGACTGGTTTTCCTATAAATTTTTTCTCTCTCAGGTAATCAATTTGCTCATCCTGTACTGTATGAGATCTATTTGCTTGTACTTCATCTCAACTAAGTTGTCCCTAGCCTCCTTCATTTTAACTTTATGTTGCAATTTTGTTGAACAATGTACTCAACAATCGATAAAAAATGCACACTCAAGTGTGTTCAAGTATAGCAAGATCCGCATGATCCTAGCTAAGTTTCCAGAGTAGCTAGCTAGATGGCTAGGTAATTAAACTTTTTCACATAAAAAAAGTAGGTATATTAATTCAGTCACTCGTGAATGTGTAAGAAGAATTAATGTCTGTGTTTATATACAAAGCTCTATTCACATAGCAGCTCAAAGTAATGTGTAATCTGTTTAGTGAAGATGCATGCCAGATGATGAAGGGAATATGCTAGATCTTTTATACTATACTATATGTCATTGATCAAGCCTTTCAGGGTTTAATTTTTGCTTGATCTGGGATGATATATAGTACAGTACTTATCTATATTTGAACCTTTCACCAAATCATTCAAACCAATTATTAGTACTTTTAACTCAAATTCAAACCCATCGTACTGACGAACAACGTCGACCACTTTTTACATGAATTACAGAGCATAATTCATAACCAAGTAGATCTAGAAATCGACACATGGTACGTTTAATTAACCGGAAAATACACATCTGATGATGCAGCTTGAGGGAACTCATCCAGCAGTACCAGAACACCACCAACAGCCAGTTCGAGGAGATTAATCACGACCAGGTTAACACAAGAAAATCATGCAATGACAACTTTTTGCTAACGGGTTCATCATATAAATACTTGAATTGGGGATTTTTAATTTTGTTTTTGGCATGCACGTCACTTACGTGTGCAGCAAATCTTTGTGGAGATGACACGGATGAGGAACGAGTTGGAGAAGCTGGAGAGCGGCATCCGGCAGTACACCGGCGACGACCTCTCCTCGCTCTCCCTCGCTGATGTTGGAGACATCGAACAGCAGCTCGAGTTGTCCGCCAGCAAAGTCCGGGCAAGAAAGGTACAATTACAAGGTGTTTCAATTTCATGCCAGGATATGATATGATGTTTAGCATATCATTTCACTTTTGCACTGTGTACTGGGTGTCATGCAACTAATTGCCTTGTCAAATGTACGTTTTGCAGATTCAGCTCATAAACCAGCAGGCCGACAACTTACGTCGCAAGGTATGTGCATATATATGAATGGTTAATCCATCTCATCTGTACACCTGATCGATATCTGTACGAATACATTGTTAATCGCCGAGTGCGTAAACTGACTGAGTAATTCAAAAATTTGCATGCAGGGGCACATCTTGGAAGATCAGAACACTCTCCTGTGCCGCATGGTACTGTAATAATTAACCTTAAATTTTGTTCTTGAAGGAAATTAACATGTGTGTGTTGTGCTGCAACAATTGTGTGTTATGTTGCAGTACAATGAGAGCCAGCAGCATGGTGTGGGGGGCAGCGGCGGCGGGGAGGTGAAGATGATGGGGATGTCGCCGGTGCTGTCGATGCTGCCGCCGTCGGCCTTCCCGGCGACGCCGTACTACGGCGGCGGAGGCGGCGAGGAGTCGTCGAGCACTGCGCTGCAGCTGACCTCGCCGCTCCAAGCCGCCGAGGCTGCCGCGGCGGCGGCGGGGTTCCGGCTGCAGCCGACGCAGCCCAACCTGCAGGACCCGGCTTGCAGCAGCCTCCACGCCGGCCACGGCCTCCACCTCTGGTAACTAATTAACTACTCTTCTGTTAAGTCAGTCGTTAACTCACAAGTGTATGTGCTAGCACATGAAAAATTAATTAATTAAACCTGTATGTAATTTGCAGAGATCTGATCGTTGCGACGCGCGTGGAGAGATTAATTGGAAGGAATTAAGAAGGTCACGGTGGAGGGAATTAATGGAAGATTGATATGTCGTTATGATCTGCATGCATGCATGAGAAAGACTAGTACATTCATTAGTTTGGGAACTAGATAGTCCATCATATCATCTGGATAATATTAAGTATATAAGATTCGAGCTGTGTGTCGTGTGTGTCTCTGTTCTGTTACATCCATCATCTGGATAATGTTAAGTTGGGTACTTCAGCTAGCTAGCTAGTACTATTGGCTAGCTCAATTCATGTTTGTTTCTTCTAAACTCAGCTCAATGCATAGTTAATACTTAATTGTTGGCACGTATTCTCTTCGTTTCTAAATACTTGTCATGATTTTAGTATGAATAATAAAACAGGAACTCAAACCTGACAGAACAACGTGTATCACGCATGGGATCGATATTCACATAAGCAGAGGGTGAAGAAGAAGCGGACCTCAAACTTTATTTTCTGAAGAAGTAGACGATACAAGGAAAATTAACAAGCCCATATTTCTCGGAAGGTCTCAACGTGTTATAGGACATTGACCTTTTAGCAGAACTGAACAAAATTTCTTGCGCCGTTCCTCGTCTCCTCGATCCTCTGGAGATCACCTGCATGCCTTTTTTGTTTGAGAGCAAAATCACCTGCATGCCTGATTAATTAGTTTCTGAATTCGTGGCTCGAAATTACTGGGCGGAAATGAGACGAATGGGTTGAAAACACTGGGCCGCCTAGATGCAATGAATGGGCTGGAACAGATGTAGCTCACTCTTTTTAGGCCCAACACGAGACCGCTCTCGGCTCTCCCCAGCCCAATTTGAGAGGAAAGGCCGAAAGGCAAAGGCGGTGTTGCGTTCTGCGTCCTTCTCCCGGGAGGCGGAGGGTTAGTTCCGCCGCCGGCGACGATGGGCGGCGGCGAGGGCAAGTCGAGGAAGCGCCGCTCTTCCGCCGCCTCAGGTGCCTAGACCACCCGCCTCATTCTCGCTCCAATCGACCCGCCCGTTCCTCTGTTTCCGCGCGGGTGCTAATTCCTCATGTGTCCTCGGTTTTTGGTGGCTCAGGGAAGGAAGAGGAGAGGGAGCGGAAGAAGAGGCGGGACAAGAAGGAGAGCAGGAGGAGCAGCCGAGACGGCAGAGGCAGCGACAGGGGCAACGACAAAGGTAGGGTTCCTTCCTTCTGCTCTTCCTGTTCTCTCTCTGTGACTGGATGAAATCGGGCGTAAGTCACAGTTCCCGTATGCGATATATTGGCAGCATTGTGATTTCTGACTGCTACGGTGCACTTAATTATGTGGGGATTTGCTTGCTCATATACCAATGGATTTCCCATGCTAGATTTCATTTGATGTTGATGTGTATGTGGCTCTGCAAATGTTGTTTTGAGAACAGAGAAGGATTCCAAGGAGAGGAGTTCCAAGGAGAAGGAGAATAGCAAGCGAAAAGACAAGGATGCGGTGAGTTCTCTAGACGATTTGCAAGCTTTGTCAGAGGCTCAGAGCGTAGCAAAATACTCCCTCTGTTCCTAAATACTTGTCATGGTTTTAGTGGAAAGTTGCACTAAAACCACGACAACTATTTAGGAACGGAGGGAGTAGTTTGCAAGCTTTGTTAGATCTTGGGGAGTCCTTTTTTCATACATAAGTGCCATTGAATCTTGAGCTTTTTGCAAAGATCTGTCTGATAATGGAACGGACAGTGGTCTGAAATGTTGGCTTACCTTACAATTAGGGATGATTGGATGAACAGATGTGGTTTGTAAAAATTATTCAAAACACACGGGTAGTAGGTGAACTAAAATAAACTAATAAGCTAACAGATGTGGTTTGTAAAAATTATTCAAACACACGGGTAGTAGGTGAACTAAAATAAACTAATAAGCTCCAAGTCAATGTATGTAGCATGCAACCAACCGGTAAAACCATCCAGAGGCATTGTTGAAGCGATCATACAACTGATATGTCCTTGTTTTAGGTATGCTGCAGGCTAAGATATGGCTAATTTCTACAATTGTCATAAACTAACATAGAAGTCCCTTCATTGTCCTGGACAATTGAGTTCTATGGAAACTAGCTACAGCGATCTTTCTGGAGAAGGAACAATATATGATGGTAAAGTAAATTAGTGCATATTACTGCTTAATAGATGGCTAACGCTTAACGTCTTCGTGCGTATGATGTACTTCTGGGGAAAGGCTAGTGTTGTGACGCCGTGCAGTGCAGCTGTCAGGCCCGAAGCCTGCAGCGACCCGGAGTACTACACTAAAATCGCCGGCTACGTGGAAGTGGCGAGGGAGATGTACGGGGCCGATTACAATCCGAGCCAGCACGACCTGGATCCGGAAGTGGTCATAAGGGCGGGAGGAGGCAAGAAGCATGGTAGGTACTATATGGGGGAAGGCACCATCGGTCTGACCACCACTCCCAACCTCGCACAGATCAGGGCTCGAAGCACGAGGTCAAGTGCAAGTATACACACTCGTCCAGAGCCTGCACGACCAGAGATGAAGGTTAGTTCTTTTTCATTCACCATCTCAGGTCTTTACATGATTGCATTAATTGGAACGATGATGACCTTGTGATGACACTGTAGGCCCTTGCGGAGGAGTTATACACGGTTGAGCAGATGAAGCAGTGTATACTGCAGGATATGGAGCAGTTTATACCGCATTGTGTACAGCAGTGTATAGAGGATATGCAGCCTCAGATTCAGGCTGCAATGAAAGCTCAGTGCGACTATTTTTTGGTATGTTTCACGCACATGTTAGTTTCGTAATTGCAACTCTTTGTCTCTTCAAGAACAATATGCAGGCGTATTATGCTCAAAATAATATGGTGGCGCCTCCACCGGTGCTCAACACGCTATTTCTTCAGGGTTCTCCACAAACTCCTGTGAGTTCACTTGAAACTTTTCAATCACCATTCTTGCGTTTTCTTGCATTAATTAAGGGTCGTGGTGACTGTCTAATCATCTGTGCAGCATCAATCTGACCATGGGTCGAACGACCCTTCTTCTTCACAAGCAAGCCCTGCAAAGAACTCTCTTGGGGCATCCGCTCCTCCGATTGGCTGACTCCGGTAAGTTCGCATCAAACTTCGATCATCTTGTGGTCCCGTTACTTTGAAAACTTACTTTACTATGTCCACCCCTAGAATTACATGATGTAGCATCGCATATTGACATGGAGGCATTTTTTAGCTGAATGACTCATTCTTGCTACCAAGTCAACATTTTTTAGCCAAATGACAATTTTGGCTACAAAATGGTGCAATGATAACAAGAATAAGCCTTTGGGTTGAGAAATGAGTCTTTTGGCCACATGGCTCATTTTTTATGTGGTTCCCTTTTGCGACCAAGGCACCATTTTGGAGCCAGTTGAGGCTTTTGGCTTCGAAATGGTGCCATCTTGGCTTATCTGAGCCAAAAGGCTCATTTTTGCGACCAATGCACCATTTTGGAGCCAATTGAGGCTTCTGGCTTCGAAATGGTTCCATGGTGGCATTTCTTTGAGCCAAATGACCCATTTTTGCAACCAATGCACCATTTTGGAGCCAATTGAGGCTTCTGGCTTCGAAATGGTTCCATGGTGGCATTTCTGAGCTAAATGGCTCTTTTTTGCAACCAAGGCACCCTTTTGAGCCAAATGAGCCTTCTGGCTCGGAAATACGCTCGTTGTTACTTCTATGCCTTGGTTTTAATCTAATTGTGCAATTCCATCCGTCGATGGAGGATGTACAAGGTATTTGTCGAGACATTTGTGATGTATGAATATTTGTTTTGTAGTTGTCACGACAATTGTGATGTATGGACACTTGTTTTGTATTTGTCACGTCAACTGTGATGTACGTATGGCAAACTTGTGATGTATGAACAATTGTCGTGTTTGATCTTGTGATGGTGAATGTGTATGAGAATGATATGTGTCTGCATTGAATTGAATATGTGATCTATGGACACTGCAAATTGTATCTTATAAATTGTTTGAATTACAAGGATTAATGAGAAAATGAAAGAAAAAAATGAACCGAAGGCTTGGCCTTCGACAAAGCACTTAGGTTTTTGCCGAAGGTCTTGGCCTCACTAACGCGTCCGTTAACAACTCCTACGATGAACTTGTGTTGTTGGCCTTCACCGCATTTCAGGTACCTCTAGCCCGATCTGCTAAGCTTGTGCTTTAGTACATCTGTTATTTCTCAGAGGGTCTCAAAGTGTTATGGAACAAAATTAGCAGGACTGAACAAAATTGCTTTCGCTGTTTCGTTTCCTCGATCCTCTGGAGATCACCGCATGCTTGATTAATTAGTTTATGTTTCTTCCTTTTTAATGGAGATGGCGGTGGCTCGTTCCTAGTGGGCCGGAATGCAACGAATGGGCTGAAACTACGGAGCCTAAATGCAACGAATGGGCTGGAACACACTTTTTCTAGGCTCAACAGGAGGCCGGGCTCTCCCCAGCCCAATTTGAGAGCAAAGGCGGTATTGCGTTCTGCGTCCTTCCGGTGGTCATTCCCTTCTCCCGTAGGCGGAGGCTTAGTTCCGCCGGCGGCGACGATGGGCGGCGGCGAGGGCAAGTCGAGGAAGCGCCGCTCTTCAGCCTCCTCAGGTGCTTAACCCACCCGGCTCTTTCTCGCTCCAATCGACCCGCCCGTTCCTCTGTTTCTGGATTTCCGCGGGTGCTGATTCCTCCTGTCCTTGGTTTTTGGTGGCTCAGGGGAGGGAGAGGAGAGGGGGCGTAAGAAGAGGCGGGACAAGAAGGAGAACAGGAGGAGCAGCCGAGACGGTAGAGGCAGCGACGAAGAGGAGGAGAAGAGGAGGAGGAAGAAGAAGAAGCATGGCGACAAGGGCAAAGACAAAGGTAGGGTTCCTTCCTTCTGCTCTTCCTGTTCTCTCTCTAACTGGATGAAATCGGGCGTAAGTCATAGTTCCGTATGCGACATCTTAGCGTTGTGATTTCTGACTGCTACTGTGCACTTAATTATGTGGGGATTTGTCTGTGTCATTTAACAATGGTGCTACCATGCTAGATTTTATTTGATGTTGATGTGTATGTGACTCTGTATCTCTGTGTCTTGACAGAAAGGGATTCCAAGGAGAGGCGTTCCAAGGAGAAGGAGAAGAGCAAGCAAAAAGACAAGGATGCCGTGAGTTCTCTAGACGATATGCAAGTTTTGTCAGAGTATCAAGCAAAATAATTTGCATGTCATGGATCAAAGTAACTCCACTTGTTAGATCTTATGGAGTCGTTTTTTCATACATGAACTTCCGTGGAATCTTGAACCTTTGCAAAGGTCTGTCTGATAACGGAACCTTATGGAACAGACCGTGGTCTGAAGTAGAACTACACGGAAGAGTGGTGTTTGTTTATATTACAAGTAGGGATGGACAGATGCGGGTTGTCAAAATCATTCAAACACATAGGTACTAGGCTGAACTAAGTAAGCCAATCATCTCCATGTCAATGTATGCATAGCATGCAGTTGAAGCGATCTTACAACCGAATGTGTCCCTGTTTTTGGCTCTATGTTTTAGGTATGCTTCAAGCTAATATGGCTAATTTCTACAATTTTCATAAACTAACATAGAAGTCCCTTCATTGTCCTGGGCATTGAGTTCTGTGGAAACTAGCCAGAATTTATTTTGCATCTAAAGGCTGGATAGCAGCAAAATATTATTTTTTGCCGCCGAACTAAAATATTGATGTTAATTTAGGTGATTTTGTGTTAAGGTTATTGCTTTCTTCCTGCCACTTTTAAGCCTGGATTTGATAGAATTATACATGCCTGAAGGGATCTTGAGAGAACCACCTGGGCTAACATTTGTTAACTGTAATTTTATAGTTAACTGTGATTTAGCAAAAGTAGTACGTTGTAAACAAAGACACCAAGCACTGTATTTTTAATGCACCAGTTATCCTTGCCAGAACAGAACTTAGGCTAAGATCCTGACCTTCCTTGTTCTTTCTCTGCCTTTCTCAAATTCTCCGTGCCTCTCATATTGTTCCTCACTGAAGCAGGCTTTCAAAGAAATATCCAAAGATGACTATTTTGCAAAGAGCAATGAGTTCGCGACCTGGTTGAAGGAAGAAAAAGGCAAATATTTCTCTGATCTTTCTTCTGAGTCTGCTCGTGATATGTTCGTCAAGTTCGTGAAAGAATGGAACAAAGGAAAGCTGCCATCGCAGTACTATGAGGGCATTACTACTGGGCCACGGACAGCACACAATTGGAACATCAAGGTGTGAGACAGATTCTGCTTCTCTGTGCATGGCATGGGGGCCTCATGTGTATTGTTGACGAAACTGCCGTGCCACTGCCTGTAGCAGTTCTTTTTTCATCTTCATCGTTTTTGTATCTAATCCTCTATACAGAATAGTTTGGTATAATTGTTCCTAGCACTGCTGGCAGACTTTTTTTGCTGACTATTACTGACAGATCTTGGCAATGAGCAAACAACATTTGCTGTATGAGAAAATGTTGGTATTCAGGTGATAAGTGGTGGCACGACCCTCGTTTTGTCATCCATGTTCTTCTGATAATGCTGAGTTTGTTGTGAAGTCTTGCATTTCAATGGTTTATATCACTGGTTTCATCATGAGTTTTCTGTCCAATCTCACATACCAATGGTTTATTTCACTTTACTTCGTGGGTTTTCTGCAAAATCTTGCAAACCAATGGTTTATACCACCTGATTCTTCATTAAATTTTCAGCATTGGTATATGTGTCACAAATTTGATTTTAAGTTTTAGATCAAAACTCTCAATAGTGACTTCAAAATTGTAGGTGAGCTAGCTTCCTTTTAGACCTTTTCATTTGTTGGCATAAACTGATTTTGAATGGTTTACCATTTTCTTGGCTTCTTTCTGAATTCATCCCAAGATGTCCCCTTATACATTCTCCAGAGAGGAGACCATAAGAACATTCACTACCGTTCCAAGGAATTGGTATATCAAGGAATCAGAACAAAGCTATAACTGAAGACGAACTCATGGCGACACAAGAGCACGAAACAAACAAACTCAAGTGATATACAGATTTCGGATCTTGCAAGCCCTTGTAGAGCTGGCAATGACATTTATTCCATGTTTTGATCGTTTCTGGGTTGAGACAGCAGTTGGTAGAAAGTGCCCAACAGCATATAACGAACATCTACAAGGGTCAAATGGCAGATTCTGGTGTTCAGAAACGACCATTATTGCTCAATGCTTGCCATCTTCTTCCTCGCAGAATTTTGAGTACTTCTCGTCGTCCATCAGTGAGTTGAGCTCACCCGCATCTTTGACCTTGACCTTGATAATCCAGCCGCCCTCATATGGATTTGCATTGACCTGTGTTGAGAAAACATACAAGTCATTCCACATTTCAATTCCCACCAAAAGATTCCATCGACGAATGTCAGGCTATTGTGTGTTGAAGCTTACCAATCCTGGTTTCTCTGTAAGTTCATCATTCACTGCAATGACCTCTCCAGAAATTGGTGAGTTGATGTCACTGGTTGCCTTAACACTTTCAACAGCACCAAAGTTGTTTCCCTGAGATACGCATGTGCCAACTTCTGGCAGCTCCACATACACAACATCACCCAAATGGTCCTGGAGGCCAAAAACAATTCATAATCAACGCAAGCATATGCTGACTGAACAGTAGAGTGAACCATTGAATAATCTAACAGATGGCAGGCAAACCAGATAAATTTATTCTGAGGGATTGAATGCCAACCTGGGCATGGTCCGTAATCCCAACGGTTGCCAAATCACCCTCAACCTTCACCCATTCATGAGTTTCAGCATACTTCAGATCCTTCAGCACTAGATATAAAATGTCCCACAAGGACTCAAATTAGTGTAATATTCCATAACCACTCCAATTAGGGTCCAATTAGTGCTCATCCTGAACCATGCAGAGACGGCTACCTACTCTTGTTTTAGGAAAAGACAGCTAATAGTACCTACTAATGGAGTATAATAAACTTTTCCTTGGGCCCATTTCATCTGCTTCTCTACTCTGGTGCATATGATTGTGCAAACAATACAGCACTTTACTTGAACCTAAACAAACCCTTGAAGGTTGTAGGTCGCAATGTGAATCTTTCTGAGTAGCTTTCACAAGCATATTCCCAAAACTTAATGAATCTATCTGAATTCTGGAGTCAGAAACCATGCAGTATCATTCTGAAACTTCGCTAAATGATTTTCAAATGCAGCAAATGAACATCACAGCAGCAAAATTTTAGACATAGGGGCTACCCTGAATCTCAGGAAAATCATGAATCTATTAGAATCAGCTCAGACAATACAAACCCCAAAAAAAGGCAGAAATGTTGAGCTTTTACCACCGAATCAGGCAAAATCAGAAACGGCAACAAGATTCTTGTGCAGAAAAGATTTAACATGCCACCGGAGAAAGGACTAAAGCAAACCGGGAACACATAACGGTGGACATCTCTGGTGCGGTGCCGATGCGCACACGGAGTTCGCGGCCGAATCACCAGCGAAACGATTGTTTCTCTAACGGCTAACAACAACCCTTCCCTCCAAATCGGATCTTGGCAAGACATAGGGCAACAAGATCATGGCATTCCAGCACCAAGGACCTGTGATCCCAGCGCATGGCACAAGATATAGACACATACAAGCGCAAACAGGGTACGGCGGCAAGGTGGCAAGGAGGCGGAGATGAGAGGGTACCGGTGGAGAAGGCCCTGGGGAAGGTGGAGATCCTGAGGTAGGAGGCGGCGCGGGAAGCCCAGAGCAGTCTGGAGGAGGCCATGGCCATGATCCCGCGACGGAGGTGGAGGAATCGCTCGCTCGCTCGCTCGGCGCCGCCTCCTCTCTCTCTCTCTCTCCGGACCTTGGGGGTTTGGTGGTGGTTTCTGTTACGGGCTAACTTTTTTTGAGAAAGTATTTAGGTGGGGAAGAGGAGCAGAGGAGAGTTGGTGGAGCGCTTTGCACATTGCAAAAAATATTTCGTGGTGGGTCTTTTGGGCCCTCGTGGGCCTTCTTGTGTTTGAGCCCCGGTTTGTATGTACTGGGATTAAAATTTTGTTTTCGAGCTGTACTGGGATTAATTGGTTAGAGTCTTACCAATTGCACTTGTGTTCCAATCATACAAGAAAATTTGCATTTGTGTTCTACGGAGAATTTGAACTAAAACAACGACAAGAATTTTGTATCGGAGGGAGTAGTCGAGTAGATAAGTAGTATGTTCATTTGAGAGTAACATAAAGTTTTACCCGCTAAAAAAAATGTAGAGTAGTATGTTCAAATGTGCTGTCACAAAAGAAGTATGAGTAGTATGTTCAACTGGGCACTGGCCATCATGTCTCGCTACAAATTGATGTAATCTTGTCGTGGTATTGCTCACTAAGTATCATAGTTGAGCTATCTTTGTTCAAAAGAAAATGTTGCAGGTAAGCCAATGCCCGAAAGAAAGCAGATGGGAGAAGAGGACCTGCCGGCGACACGTATTGTACCCGTGTGTATACAAACAAATATGCAAGATAACAGCACGATTTAGGTTAGGGTTGTAACAGCAAGATGACACTTCGCCCGCCCCCATGATTTCCCAAACAACACAACAGAGAATTACCACTAGCTCGATACCCAAGCGGCAAATCAAAATTGGTGCTCAATCAATTATTTAATCCTTAATACTACTCCATGAATCACCAATCTGGTCGAGGGGGAGGATCTCCAACTAACGCACAAATATTCTGACCAGTCTACTCGCCGTCACGGGGATCAATGGAGATGCTGGCTTGCATGCATCATCGGAATGCGTAAACAATCGCCAAAGGCAGGCACAAAATGCCATCTGACACTGATCGGACTCTTTGCCAAGAGCGGCGGTTGGTGGCCGATGCGGACTCTGCACTTCTGCAGAAAGACAGACAGCAGGAGCTGGTGAGGTGATCCATCTATTCTAGTGACACACACTGAACTGGCTTTTCTCTTGCCCGCAAAATGAAAAAAAGAAAAAGAAGCTGTCTTTCTCTAGGGTTCTACACCGTTAAATTTGATGCAAGAGAGGTACTCGCAGTAGAATTTGTCAAAAGATTAACTGTTTGTCAGAGGATCTTTTAGGACATGGTGTCTATAAGAGGTGGTTTGCTGAGACGAAGGAAAGAGGATGGAGGGAGAGACTAAGCTGTCTATAGTAGTTTTATAGACAATCTTATAGATAACCTATAGAAAAATTATTTACCATATAGACAAACTATTTATCATTGTATGCATATTGTCTATAATTTTTAATAGAAACTTTTTTAGGCAGCTTCTAGACAAATTATTGTATATGTTGTCCAGTATTGTCTACATATGATATGGAGTAGTATTACAGACACCAGCCGTCTAAACCAATGTACATGCCCTTATATTCAAATGATTCAGAGGCTTTACGCTTGGGCCCATCATCACAGGGTTCACCTTACCGAGATAGTACCAAGTGGAGTACCAACTACCAAGTTTTTTTTTTCGAAAAGGCCGAGGCCAAATGCTCAAAAGTGCTTATGCACTTCTTGCCGTTGCCGGGCGCACACGGTTCCGCGCCGTCCGATCCAGCCTGGGAGAGGCGCCCTGTTGATTGAATTAGGACAACTCCCCCAGTCAGCACCGGGTCGTCTTTCCCTTTCGGCCTTTCCCCATTCTCGATCCCCCGATTTCCTCTCAGCTTCTCACGTGCGATTTGCTGGCTGCAGGCGGTGGTGGCTGAAGCGGTGATGGAGATCAGAGAGGCCCAGCATGGAGCGGCTCCGCGTTGGCGATGAAGGTAGGCGGCAAGCGGGGCGGAGCTTTCGAGTTCACAATCGAATTTGCCGTGGGGTTTGCGAGCTCATCATCGGTGATAGCAGCCGCAGGGGCAACGGAGATAGGCGTCGGACGGGGCGAAGCTGTCGAGTTCACCGTCAAATTCGCCGTGGGGTTTGCGAGCTCGCCATCACCCGGGGGCTTCTGCTTTTTGAGTTGATATGTGGTTCTCGCCGCGGGGTCGCCTGGCGAGGTGGTGGGGGCTTCACGAAGTTTCGCATTTTGAATCGGGGCGGCAGGATGCATCGCACTCGGTCGACGAATCGAGCGCGGTGAGCGCAGAGTATCTACTGTTGCATCAAGTTTTCACGGTTAGTTCCTTCTCACATCCTCCTCCAAACCCCCCGGTCTATCCTACTGTACTATTTTCTGTCGATTTTCGGGGGTTCTAGATTCGCACCATGATTCAATTTGCTATGTGCTTTGTTGTAAAATTAGAGCCGAAATACAGATCAGGTCAAGGTTTTGCTAACTGTTTGGCACCAGACTGGTTAATTTGATGGGGATAAGTAACTATTGTACTATCTAAAATAGCTTGCTATTTTTACTCCTGTCATGGGGTATGAGATGCAAATTTGTATGCAAATGAACCCTAATATATCTGCTGCAATGCTCCATGGCAAGGACTCTGTGTGTTTATGGTTGTAAATTCATTAAGTAATTCATTTGTTTACCGGTGAACTGTCGATTTGCGACTTGTTTTCTAGTACTGGGATAGTACCTAATTGTTGGCTTCTGGTTCCTGGATTTCGGCAACATCACTGTCCAAGGGTCAGCTCGTCCTATGAGGCTATGATGCGAACTTATCTCGGGTGGAAACCATGGCCACAACGTTGGCCAGGCCATCTTCTGCTTGTGGATGGCTATCGACAAAGTTCTCGGCTACACGGCCAGCGTCAACGGCAAATGGCACGAGTACGTCCAAAAACTAACCTCTTTGTTTTTCTTCTCTTGGGTGCGTTGCCGACTCATGTTGATGTCGTTTGGTTGTAATAGGACGTTCCCTTGGTTGAAAACTGCGATGTGTTGCAATGCTTGTGCAAATCTGAAGGGAGCCTTCGTCACTACTGTGGTACTACATACTCTGGTAGCCTCTCAATGCATGATGGTGCTTTTTATTTAGCACTGCTTAACAAATCTGGTTGTTACTCGCGTACGTGTTGGTTAGGTCCTCATTATCATCAGCACGACAGTGACGTGGGTAATCGCCGACGAGAAGCAGCTATATTTACCCTTTTTCTCACAAGTTGTTGGAGTAATCAACTATTTTTGAATAAAGTTGCATCTCTAGCAAGATTTTGAATTTGAAGTTGCTAGCCTAGTTACCATTTTTGCTTTCTTATATAATTTGCTCTCTGATCTGTCAACCATTGACTAGAAATTGCATTAGAGAGTCAACTTTTTGAAGCAATTTATGCATCATTGAGTAGTTTTTCTTTCAGTTTCCAAAAAAATTAGTTGCTTACTCAAAACTCAACTTATTTTTAGTAAATGTTGCATCTCTAGTAAAGTTTTGAATTAGAACTTGCTAGACTAGTTACTTTTTTGCTCTATCGCATAGGTTGCTTTCTGATCTACCAACCGGTGACTACAAATTGCATTAGAGAGTAAACTTTTTGAAGCAATTTCTGCATCTTTGAGCAGTTTCTACTTTCAATTTCTGTGATGATTAGTTGCGTATTCAACAACTCAACTAAGTTGCATCTCTAGAATTTTTTTGAATTAGAACTTGGTAGAGTAGATATATACCTTTTTTGCTTTATCACATCTGTTACTTTCTGATCTGTCAACCGTTGACTACGAATTGCATTAGAGTTAGAGAGTCAACTTTTGAAGCAAGTTATGCATCATTGAGCAGTTTTTGCTTTCAATTCCGATCTATCAACTATTTTAGTGAAAAGTTGCTTCTCTAGCAAAATTTTGAATTAGAATTTGCTAGACTAGTTACCCTTTTTTGCTCTATCACGTAGTTTGCTTTCTTATCCGTCAACCGCTGACTACAATTGCATTAGAGAGCCAATTTTTTAAGCAATTTTTGCATCATTGAGCATGTTTTTCTCTGTGATAATTAGTTGCTTATTCAACAACTCAACTATTTTAGTAAAATTTGTATTCCAGCCAAATTTTGAATTAGAAGTTGCTAGACTAGTCATCGTTTCTTTATTACAAGTTGCTTTCCAATCTATCAACCATCGACTAGAAATTGCATCAAAGAGACATATTTTGAAGCAATTAAGCATCAATTTGCTTTTGAATCGGTTTCTTCATATGTGTTGATTATAAGTTGCTTTAGCTTATCGACCTTTATTTTCAATTTTTGAATAGGAGTTGCTTCAGCTGTATTGATTTGCTTTCACCAATAAGCCAAACCATTGATCATAAGTTGCACGACTAACTAACTTTTGAGTTGGAAGTTGCTGGGCTAAGCACTTGTTTTTTATTAGAGTTGCTGGTCTATTGATCAAAAGTTGTTTCTAGCAACTTTTCCTCTTTTTCCATTAGATAGTTGCTTTTACTGATTATACAGTTTGCTGGACTAACCTCCTTTTTTTATGAGAGTTTGCCAGTATATTGATCACAAGTTGTTGGTCTGCCAAGTTTATGTTGTCTAGTTTGGTTTTATTCTTTTGTTCCATGTTGTATCAGGCATCATGAATGAATCTCTCCTCAACTTATGCATGAAGCAGTGCTTGTATGTGTTAGTTTCAGGCTACTGCTTTTTGTTTTGTAAGTGATAGTTCAGAATTGCTTTTGGTGCGAGCCAAGGTAAGATCGGCTCTGGATCATTGGACCTTTTTCTATCGGAATCTTATTTTTTTTCATTCAAATGTGTGGCACCTAATATGTGTTTTCTGTGAAGCATGTCCGGTTTTTTTACCTAGATTTTAATTCTGGGTGTAGGCAGCAGGAACATCGATGCATGCAACATGTTAGGCGGAGTATGTAGGATCATGATCATGTAGCAATTGGGCATTTAGGGTGTTGTTTTTAGGGAACATGCAACTTTGTTGGCCATTGATTCTCTGGGCCTGTCAACTACTCCTACATCACAATGAGGTGGGGTGCGAAGATAATTGCACAAGAGAGACGTTTGCAAATACCCGTTGTTAATTTTGGGGGGAGGACAACTTCTTGAAGTGTGGATCAGGGCAGACACAAGCTGAGAGGAAGAAAAGTGAATCAACATGGAGGAAGGAATAGGCGTTTTCTTTTTTTCTTTTTCCCTTGCATGAGGGGACAACTTTTGCTTTGCTACCCTTTACATACCGCCTGCGAGATGATTTTTTATTGTCTAGCTTTTCACTTTTGTTCTGGCTTAGTAAGGAGCAACTTTTACCCTGCCGTGACAGTCGGGAGCCTAACGAGCGAAACCACTGGTCGGGGGAATTTTTTCACGGGCAGCCACGCGACGTGCCGTCGGGACAAAAACTTGCCTTTTAAGGAAATAAGGACCGCTGGCTACCTTTATTGGGTGGGGTGTGCACCCTGGGCATCCTAATAGTGCTCAGCCACCTCGTAGCAGCGTATATTAAATTAGCCAACACTTACAAAACCATTTTTAAAATAAAATATAATTACACGCAAGTTCTTGTGGCAAACGTCGTTATCTTTCACCTGCACTCGTCGGTGACACACCGTAAACAAAACTCGATGCTGTCTCTGGATCTTCGAGGCAAGTCGGAGACTCGGAGCCAGGAGTTAACAACAATGTACACGAGTTGTCAGCGAAGCAGGTTTCTCCTCCCAAACCATGAAACTCAACGGCTAGTTTCGTAAAATTTCGATAGAAATCAGAACATTGGTCTGTATAGCTTTGTCTCGTTCACTTTTACAATTGCAAATCACGTTTTTCACGAACCTCGTGAGTGAACAGTTCATGAAGGATCTTGGTCTTCATCCAACAGTGAACAAGGTCTTGGCTTCCTTATGCATGGACCGAACAATGGCGGCGACCTGCTCCACCTGCCTCTCATCAGAGCACGCCGCCATGAGCACCTTGGCCGTGCCAGCGTCCGGGTAGCACCCAGCATCCACCATCTCCTCGAAGATCTCCAGGCACTTCCCGTACTCCTTCTTCCTCGCGTAGCCGCCCATCCGGGACGTCCACGACACCACATCAGCATCGATTCCCCCCTTCTTCCCCTTCCTCCTCCGGATCCCCTCGAACGCCGCCTCCATCCGCCCCAGGTACCCCGCGCGCGCGTAGGCGTTGACGGCCACGTTGTGGGAGCCCACGTCGGCGGACCCGGCCAGATCCATGGCGGCCAGGAGCCGCTCCATGTCGTCCAGGCGGCCGGCGCGGGCGTAGGCGTGGAGCATGGCGTTGAGGGCGAAGGTGTCCGGGCGGAGCCCCGACTTGTGCAGCTGCGCCATCACCTGCTCGCACCTGCCCACGTTCCCGGATCTGGCGTGCGCCGACAGCAGCAGCATGTGGGACTTCATCGTCGGCGCCATCCCCTGCTGCTTCAGCGACTCGAACGTTGCTTCTGCTTCTGCGGTTTTGGCAATTTCAGTTCGACATTCTTATCAGAGCAGAGCAGAGACATGATTTGTGTTCTTGAGTGAGTTCACAGAAATGCTTGGATTACAGACTGCTGGAGAATTGTTTCTTGCTTACCTCGATGAAGGCCGGCTCTGCCATAGGCGTCCACCAGGATGTTGTAGGAGGCTCTGTCAGGCTCGCACCCCATGTGCTGCATCAGGGAGAAGATCTCCGAAGCGCCTTGCGGAAACCCTGCCCGGCTGAATCCACAGTTTGCAGATCATGTTACTACAGTCCAGATCAACAGTAAGATGAACAAGAGTTTAAGTCTGAATTATGGGTGGCTGATCGATGGGGATGGATCACCTGTAAGCCTCCATGAGGGCATTGTAGGCGTAGACGTCAGGCTCGTGCCCGGCTTGCTGCATCTGCTCGAACACCTCCTCTGCCTTCTCGCACAGCCCTTCCCTCGCGAACGCGTTCACCAGGGCGGTGTAGGTGCAGATGTTGGCCTTGCACCCGATCGACTGCATCTCGTTGAAGATTTTCATCGCCGACATCGGTTGCTTCGACTGCAAGTTCAGAAATTCTTGGGGAACTTAGCAAAGCTGCTATTCCAAATAAATGTTTTCAGGTGATTTCATAGCAAAATCGCCTGACCTTCCCATACACGTTGATCATCAGTGTGTATGTCTCCGTGTTTGTTCGGCACCGCTCTTTCTTCATCCTCTGATACACCTCGACCGCCTTTACAGTGCATCTTGCCTTCAGCAAGCCATCAAGGTACGCATTGTATACAGTTGCACCTGGTAAATATAATATCATTTCTTAGTGTGATTGTCTTGACCTGAAACTCACTTTCTCTTGACAGACAACTTAGAGGAATTGGGTTGCCTACTTGGAGGGATCCCATGCTCCTGCATCTCGGATATCACGCCTTCTGCTCGGTGCAGCGATCTGGCATTGCAGTAGGCACGCAAGAGGAGGGCATATGTGTCCTCTGTTGGCACGCACTGGGCCTCCAGAACAGCCGCATAAATTGATTCTGCCTTGTTCAGCTGACGCTTTCGACCATATGCATCTATGAGCAGATTGTAGCAGATTATGTCGGGACGGAAGGAACTCCGGTAGACGATCCACTCGCAGACCTACAGACACCTCTGAGAAATCACACATAAAAAATGTTGTATCAAAGCTAGCTGAAATGACGACATGCGATGAACTGAACAATGGCGGTGTGCCGGTTTCGGGGACCTACTGATATGATCGGATCCCATTGTCGGTTCAGGCGGAGTTGGACAGCGACGTTGAGAATGTCATCCCACAGATTGTGCGTGGGAGGAATGTTGTCCAGTGATTCCCAGATTTTGGCAACGTCTGTTCCTTTTTGAACAAATTCTAGGATATCCTGTGCCATTGGGCTGAGCACAGGGAAGACCCCATCCACAAACCCGGAGCCATACTTCCAACCACGGCCTCTCATTGCACCCCCTGCATGAAACTTGAAGCTGTTAGGTCATTTCAGCGACAGAAAACAATGACACCTGCAAAGCAAATGTCCATTGGTTGCTGAGTTTCCAATGCAACAGTAGATTCAATCAAAAGACCACAGAGAATTTTCTGAGCCTAAGAATTCCTGGTAGGTTAAGTCATGGTGTGGTACTGTGGTATGGAAAAAAAGGGGAACTGAGTAAAGTCAGCATTACCCCTTTTCCGTGATATTTTCTTCCGATCGAAGGTCCTCGCAACGCCCTCTTTGTCAATGTAGGCGCCCTGGTGTTTCCGGTTCTTCCTTTCCCCGTATCCATAGGAACTCACTTCTGCGTCATGAAGGGTGGTAGTTCCTTGTTGTGTGTTTCCGCAAGCACAGACTCTCCATCTTGGCCCTGTGAACCGATAATACAACGAGGCCTCTATCCTTAACCTGCAAAATTGAGGATGGAGACAAGTGAGCATGACGGCAAACCAAGTTGGCTGACAGAAGCAGAACCAATGTGCTCTGTGAGAACTTCTAGTCAAGACATTCAGAAAGGAAACATTTTAAAGGGTTGCCATCCTGCCACTGATATGTGTCACCCAAAGCATAGATTGCCATATGATGAACAACAAAATCCCAAATAGAAACTCCAGGTGCCTGAATTGGCCAGAACTAAATGAAAATGGAAAGAATCAGATGAGCAGAAGTTCAAGAAGGTAGAGAGCGACTTACATGAGAACAGGGTGAAGGTTTTGACAGGCAAAGAGTGCAAGCCTGCAGCCTGAAGGGAAGCTATGCAAAGAAAGAAAAAATCGTTGAGCTCTCCCTCAACCTTTGCTTTAGCTTGTGGTCGCTTCTGATGGTGGTGGGAATGGTAGTGTGAGCATGTGAGATGCAGGGATTGCAAGAGGACAAAACTGAAATGTCTGCCAATGTTTTCTCTCTCTTTTGGTTTGTTCCATCTATTGGGCCATTTTGAGCCTCTGAAGATCCATCGTTCAGGTTCTCTTATCCAGAAGGCAAATAAAAGCTGGCTGCTGTGCTGGGACGTACGACATCCTCCAGTAAAATTGTTTTTGCTGTACTGGACTGCACAGAGCCAGTGCTAATATCCCCATGGCAGGACATAGAGTCTAATATTGGAAGTAAATTCATGTCAATTTCATGCATTTGCTGGTCGTCTGTAGCTACGAGCTTACAAGCTCAACTTCATAGTATCTTAAATGGATAGGAGTTCTGTTAAAGGGAAAGGAAAAATAAATAAATGACATCACATTTCTCCCCAGGCACTTTGGAATTCATGGATGTGTTTACATCGAGCACTGATAATATGAAGAATTCGACATAGTTTTCATATTATTATTGTACATCGCCGCCACCGGTTCTCGAGCAAGGGAAGAATCTTGTTCTTCCACAATCTTGCATTATCCATGATTTGTAATAAGTGTCAGGCATTTCGTACAAAGTTAGTACAACTTTGTACTAAATCCCTGACACTTATTATGGATCAGAGGGAGTACAATTTATGGTAGTGATTTTTGAGTTCTGACAAAGACAGCAGGCTGAAACTATACATCACTGGCACATAATATTTTCATACATTTGATTAAAGCAAAAGTAGTTTGATCGAAGATTCTTGAAGCTTTATTCCTTTTTCTGTAGTTTGACTTTTAACACCCCAGCCAGTCGAGTCAAATGACTTCAAAATGTATTGTCAGTCTAAGTACATGGCTATTGAGAAAAGTAGCAGAAGGGGTGAAACTCAGAAGTCGGTGGGGTACTTGTCTGGCTTAAACCATAAAGAGAAATCAATTCCTTTCTTCTTAAGATCTTCAGTAGCAGGTCGAATCCGATCCAAAAGCTGCAATTCAGTAAACAGGAGTAATTACCCTGAAAAAAACTCTCAAGAAACAACCCAACATAATTTTCATTGCTGCAGGTAATCTATACAGAATATGCCAAACTGCACAAACAACCTAGGCTTCGAGATCCCCTAGGATGATGGATTTGGATTCTTAGACCCTTTGGGAACATGACTGTCAATGCTTCAGATAGTACTAATATTATAGGGATGGTCTTTAGCAAATGAGAGAACAAACTACAGTTTAAGAACAGACCTGCTCGTGAACAACACCATTCGAAACAAGAACAGAACGATCAAAGACTGTAAACTCTCCACCATCCATGCGTGACACCACCCCACCAGCTTCTTCAACTATCTGTTGAAAAAATGACCAAGTTTGTTGAGTAACTATGCTAACAAACTCCAGGCAGTAAGAGTTGCTTAGATGACGAAAAAGGAACAAGTCACTCTACTCAGGATTAACAAACAAAATTCGATCTAACAGAAATCAAGGCTAAGCTAGATAAATACATTTCAAAATATATGAATCAATTTGATATATTTTGTTAGGAAAACTCTACATTCCGTTAGAGAAAATCAGTTTGAAACTGCTTAAAATGCACCTTTAAGATAATCTCTATAATTAAAAAAATCAACCCAAATAATCAGAAATTCAGAAATAGTAAATATAAGAATCATCATAACCAAAAAAAGGAATCTGAATAAAAGGTACCAAAAATTGAAAATAACCAAATAAGCCAGCCCCAGTTTCTACTGAACTGATGATTATTTAGCAATTCTGATTGCAACTATCGGTTGTCAACATTCCCATGTGCTCAAAAGATTACCAGAACGCCAGCAGCCATGTCCCATGGCTTAAGACGATATTCCCAGTAGGCTTCTGTGATGCCTAGACCAACATGGGACATGTCAGCAGCAGCAGAGCCTAGCCTTCGCACTCCCTGAAATAAAATGCATTTTTACAATAAGGCTAAAAGAAGCAGTGCAGGGAGAAAATTCAGTGTGAACTGACGGTAATACTCTTTTCTCACGAAAATGTGGAAACATTCACTTACCCTGCTAATGTCAGTAAATTCCTTGAACAAATTTATGTTGGTCAGCCATGCATCATCATGTTCATATCCAAATCCAGTTACTAGAAGAGATTGTTCCACCTAGAGAATCAATTAGAGATACTAAATTACAAAGTCAATACGCTGGTATAAACCATCTTTTTTTTAGAAACTAGGGGTTTCCCCCGGTTCCATTTTCAAGGCATGAACTATCTATATTACATGAATTCTGAAATACTCAAAAAAACAGATACATTGAGTCTGATCACCGGAAGATGTCATGGCAGACACATACTCGGGTGCATATATTGTTACTTGTATCAGATAAAATAGACTACCTTGTCTGTCGGACTGACATGAATCTTTTGCCCATTACAGTAAGCACCTTTGCCTGTTCAAGGAGCAAATGATGCCTTAAGATGTGATTCCATAGTATTCTAGAACCAGAAGAAAGAAGCCCGCCAATTGCAGATCAAGGATCCTACCAGAAGATGCAGAAATTGTACGAGTGCTCCAGCACATAGGCCCACCACAAAATTCGACCTAAATGGGATGATAATAATATGTGAGTAATGCAGAAATCAAACATTTCTATACTACAATGATTGATAGTCTGTGTCCCCAGTACTCTATAATCATATGGTTCAAGAATAATCTATGCATACACATACCACAGTGGCAGCAGCAGGCTTCCCTCGAAAAAGAACACCGATGGATACAGAAAAGCTGGGGTAACCATGTGCAAAGTTTGTTGTTCCATCTAAAGGGGGTTAAATTAGTATGTTAGATTGTTCAGGAAGAAGAGTAGAAAGCCACAAACTGACTTAATTGTACTAAATTTAAATATTTTGTTCCATCATCTCTAGTCAAAATGGATCAAAGAATAAAATCATAATGCCTCAAAGTTAGATACTCCCTCCGATCCATATTAATTGTCTCAAATTTGCCCAAATATGGATGTATCTATGCTTAAAAAGAGTGTAGATGCATGTAATATTTCGACGATTAATATGGATCGGAGGGATTACTAAAGTTTCTACTGGAGTAACAAAAGTTCAAATAAACTCAAAGGTCCTTCAGAGTACCTATCTGATCCCTGCGTGATTCCAAACTTATGAGTGTTTCAAATCTGTCTAACACATATAATTGCATACCAACGCATATAATTGTCACATCCCAAAGCAGTGAAACGGACTACCCCATGCAGGTGCACAGCTTGCATCTAGCAAATTAAGTAATCCTCAGAAATTCTCCGGCACTAGAACTGATGGTTATTCATGGCAGAAAATACTAATTAATCCCACTACACAAATAGTTGTTCATCAGATCATAAAGCGGAATTAATGAGCCAAACCTAAAGGATCAATGCACCAGAGATATTCAGACAAGGAATCTCCAATAAGGCCACCTTCCTCCCCAAGTATGAGGTGATCCTTAAAGTTCTTCCTCACAACTTCAAGAATGACTGATTCACTCAACTTGTCTGTGCTGAACAAAAGTATAGAATAATACATTCAAATGCTAACGTTATTTATTTACACTTTACAGTACTTATAAAAGGATGGAATTAGCGAGTGGCAGGAATTGAAATTACAAATGAAAACCACATTTATATATTGTGGAAGCACGTTCATATAACAGTGAAATCAGCAGCAGATGAAGAAATTACAATATACATGAGAAGCACTCTTACTCTGTCACCAGGTCTGCAACTCCCTTGTACTGGATATTCCGCGGCTTATTAACAGCTTCCATTACAACCTAAACTCAATGGAGAACAAGGAAAATCGACTTTAGAATTTATTCATCAAAATTTGAACAAGAAGGATGCAAGGAACTTCGTAAGAGCATGGGAGTTCCACATTTCCTCTGACACGAATGAGAAATTTTGGGCACTAAAAATTTGAAGCACCATGAACTACTCAAGCAATACAACCTAGGCTATACGCCTATCTATGTTTATCCTATCTTGGTTAGAAAAATAACCAATTAGACCTCTCTAAATAGTCAAGATGCTGGATTTTGTCAAATTAACCACTGCAAACCAATGCAACCAGTAGTTTCCCATTAAGAAAAAAGAACAGTAGTTCTTGGCAATCAGCACCAGCCAATTGAACTAAACGAATAGCATTTGTAAGGCCAAATTGCTCCTTATTGGTGCTCACGAAAGATAGGTTTCGCAATCGTAGCCACATTCCAAGCAAACGAATCAATCTACCTACGGAAGCTTACCCCGGGAAGAAGAACCTGCAATCATTTACCCGAACTAACCCCAGGAGGGTAAAACAAAGTTCGGACACACCTCAGCTCCGGCCTTGGCGGCGGCCTCGATGACGCCGAGCAGCTCGGCGGCAGGAATCGGGCCGGTGGTGGGGGCCGCCACCTTGGGGAACTTGCTGGGCGCGGCGGGCTGCTCCGACGCAACCGCCATGATAGGGCGGGCCTGCGTGGACCTGGAGGCGAGCGAGCGGAGGGCGAGGATCGGTACCGGTGAGGTCTTGGCATACTTGGGCAGGGAAGAGGCGATGGTGGTGGTGGAAGGGAGAAGATACCGCGCCATTGGTGCTGAGAGAAAGGGTTCGATGCTTTCCTGTTTTCTTCCTCCAACTGCACTTCTGTGCGTGTGTGTGTTTTATCTGCTCTCGCTCTCCTTTTCTTTTCGACAGTATATGCCATGATTCTTGTTCTTTGTAAACGTGCATAAATGCCATTGTTTTGCATATACTCCTCTCATCTAGATATACGTATTCCTCGATGTTGTGAGGTAGGTGGGCGTCTCTGTCCCTTTATCTTTTATACTTCCTCCGTTCTATATCAAGTGACTTAAATTTGTTTAAAAATGGACATATTTATATACTGGAGTAAAATACGTTTAGATACACACTCCCTTCCTGTCATATTAAGTGATTCAAATTTGTCTAAACATGGACGTATCCATGCTTAAAAAACATTTAGATACATGTAATATGTCGTCACTTAATATGAAATGGATGGAATAGATTAGGTTTTGTGATCTGTGTTTTAGGTTTGTCTCGATTGTTGTCCTCTTTCAAAGTGTGCAACAATTGTAATCGTACTCCATCAAGTAAGGAATGTTGTCTCTTGAATGCAGTGATATCAGGATATCAGCTATCCCTAGGTGTCGAGGACTTCTATTTCTCAGGCTTCCGCCGTTTCTTGGGGTCGCTCCCTTTGACATTGACGTAGATCCTGGACATCTTATGCAGGTTCGGGAGGATGTGGCGTGCTGTTCTTTTGGAGCATGTCATGGATAGGGGGAGCTGATTTTCTCCAGGATGCTCGACTCAAACGCTGATTGTAACCCCTCCACCCAGTATAGCTATTCCCTCCGTTTCATATTAAGTGATTTAAATTTATCAAATATATATTAAAGTGTTAGATATGTAATAAAAAATCATTTATTATGAAACGGAGTGAGTGAGTATAATTCTGCGCATAGTACTATTCGATACAAGTCCAACAAACGCGGCCTTGGCTTTTAAAAAAAAATACTTTTTTTTTGCCAATGCACACACCGAGCACACCATGTCGGTGTGCGGATTTCGGAGCTGACAAGTCCTCTCAAAGATCATATCATGATTCCATAATTAGTCAAAGTTTGAGGATAGCTGACCACATTTGCCACGTGGTGACACTGCCGTGCCGAGAATTTCTTATAAAGGGCTCTAACCTTACTTCCGTAAGCCCTGTGGTACTAATAGTTCGGATCAACACAGAAACATCTCGTTACTAGTACTAGCCATTTCCCGTAAGCTATATTGGGCCCCGCTGGATTCTGTTTTGGGCCTCAGCCTCGTGACCAAGGTGCACTCGACGGCAGCCCAAGATACTGGCAACAGCCCAGCCCAGGTTCTTGCCGGTGATCACCAGTGTTCGAGGACATGTACAATGTTTCATAAGACGGTTTTATCTTAGTCATTTCACGTCAATTAAAAAAGATAACAAAACATGTTGTACAGTGAGTTATCTCTTAGTGTTATATTTTCAAATTAATGTTTAGATGAATGAAATTAACTAAATAAATGCTAAGAAAAGATGATATCTAGTACAATGGTAAATTTGCGTTATTTTTGCCTTATCATTCTTGTGAAGAGATCATCTCTTAATTAAGAGAAGGCTTGTGACTTTTCTTCGTTTCTCTCTCTTCCACATCAGATTTTATCCTATGTGGCATCGCTAAGAAAAGGTTGAAGTCACCCCATTGTACACGCCCTGATAAAATGCTTCACCGGTGTGCTGCATGCTTTTAGATTAAGTTGCCAGTGTTCACCAATTGTTTGATGAAATATTGGTCTGATGCTCAGTTTGAGGTGCCAATACATGGAAAGAGGACTGGATGTTTTGCGTTGTTGAGTATTGGCTCAACAATTTGTTATGAAAAATTGTGCTCCAAGCCTCCAAATATATATGAGGGACATTCATTTTGTAAGTTCTCGTGCTCACAAGAAAAGGGTGACTAGTATGCTTGAAGTCTGCAAAGATTCTAGGATCATGTGTGGTCAGAAATTTGGATGATTCCAAGATATGGTTTTTGTTTCTTTCATTAATCTGCTGGTAGTATTCTTTTTTTCTGAAAGAGAGGGTTCACCTCCGATTTCTATTAGTATTAGAAACCATAAAGTTTCTACAAGTAAGAGTTCAGCAGGAAATAAAAGGTGGTAGTAGCATAGGTGCTCAAGGGAAAATAAAAAGTGTTGTAATCTGCAGAGTACAAACAGCAGCAGAAAGAGCCTAGAAACAGCACACTAGCGGCGCTGGACATTTACAAGAGTTTCTGATGTGTTGTTCGCTGCGACTTGGTTGGAAATATAATGTCTTTCTCGTCTGTCCTTGCAAACGATATTTAGTATGCAATGGTATACTTCCCACTCTAGCGTCTCGAAATTTCATGTTTTTCTTTCCTTAGCTCAAACTGAAAAAAAGTGCAGTCTCAAGATATGTTTTCCTAAGATGAACGAAGCAACACCTAGAGTCATATGTCTTCGAAATGTCAGCTAATTACTAAGATGAGAGTAATTTTTATTTCTGAAGAATAAGAGCACAAATGTAAAAAAAGAAAAATTATCATTGCAGAACACGTAAATATGAGGATCGACCGGACGAGGATCCGGTAAATCTATCAAGAGTTGATTGAAATCTATTTGATTTGATTGCATTTTTAATTGCTAACCACATTTGCCAACATTTGCCATGTGGCGATCTATCAATCCTGAGGTCGCGTTATAAACAGCTCTAACAGTACTTCCGTAAGCCGTGTGGTACTAATAACCCCAATCGACGTCGAAACAACTCGTCACTGGTAGGGTTATGTAGGCATGTTGGGCCACGCCGATGTCAGTTCTAGGCCTCGGCCTCGTTAGCAAGCTGCATCTGGCGGCAGCCCAAGGGACTGGCATCTCGTGTGTTTTTTTGCTCCTGACGTAGTCCGCGGCCTGGCAAAGCACTTCCTCAGTTCCTCTCGACGCTGCTGCAGGTTGTTCTATACTGCAGCCGCTGGGGCAGGCTGCAAGTGAGAAAATGCTGAAATCATTTGTGGGCAGTATGTATTTTTGCAGTTCATACCATATTTGAACTACTTTGTCACCACTAAACACCCAATTACTGAGTGATTGTTAAGTTTAGGAGAGAAATTTAAAGTAAACGGTGATGATGTTTCGTGCAAAAAAATGGCGACGTAGTGAAAGTCATGGCCTTGCAACTTGCATCCTTGATAACACATAAAGTAGAGCAATTTCTTAGGTTCACAACATATTTGAACTATGTGTACTTATTTACCTAAAACTTCATTATAATATTTGTAGAGGCAATTGCATCAGACGTACACAAACTTGCAAAATGCAACGGAGTAGCCCGTAATCTTAGCTGAGTATAGCCGTCGTGATTAATTTTTGTTTTAAATGCTCTGCGACTTCGGGGCCAAAAACCTGAAGACTGCTCCTGTGCGATCGTTTCATTTCTGAAATTGAATCATTTTTGTTTTCACCTCTCCCTGATGATCTACAAAAAAACAAAACAAACCAGAGTGAGCGGCAAAACGGCAGTGTCACGAGGTGTGGGCAGCAGGAGAGGGGCCACCCTTTTGCACCAACCAGCATGCACACCCCTCGTGCCATGGTTTTGTCTCTCCTTTAATTCTCCCACTGCTAAATCTCATGAGACATACAGGTAGATCATGATAGGTACATGCAAGCCAGTAACCACTTTGTCTCTCTCCCTCTCCCTCCTCCTAGCTCTCTCCATCGCCATCTCTTCTAAGAATAAACAGCTAGATATCATGGACGGCTCAATTTGATGGTGTGAGAGGTTGAAGCTGCCAGCATGATCTGATCACCGTCCAACGTAACCGAACACATGTCGATCGACTTCCGATTGCGCCGGTTATCTTGGTAGGAATATATATATATGAGCTTCCATTGCAAGGGTTCTTCAGATCATGTTGCAGCTTCACTCTCTCATCACCACCGAAAGATCCAAATTAAGGAGATATTGTGCAGGTTAATTCTCCTCTTGTTTCTCTCTTGTGTAGCTAGGCTGTCAGTTTTGTATGCATGGAATGAAGGTATGGGTTTCGCTTATCCCCATCTATTTAGTGTAAATTCCTCTTCTTTTGGTTATGATGTTTCGCATTTCTTAAGAGGTTTTACATCATATATTTAATCCTTTTATCCCAACCTAGCCTGGAGTTTAATTAAGTATTTCAATCTGATTTTAATTAAATGTTTCCAAGAACGATAAATCTAAGAACAAGGTAAAGAATGAAAACAATCATCAATTTGCCCACACTCACGTTTCAATGCTTTTTATTTCATATCCTAATGAGATCAAATCTCCTAAAGTTCTGCCTAACTTTGTTCTAATTCTCTGGAAATTAGAACAGACATGCTGTGTCTTCACTAACATTTCTTCCTATTCGAGTACTAGATTTGCAGTGTAAAGCTCCGCCAAAAACAAATTTAGTGGTGCGTGGGAATGGTAATTAATCATAGTAGTATCATTTAACATGCCTCCACATTTTGCTGTAGAATGGAAGTTACAATTTATGATTCTCAAGAGACAAAAAAAACTGAAATTTATATCAAGTACAGAAAATACAGTAATTATGACGAGTATAAAGAATATGTTTTTGATAACTGATATGCCGGCAAATGATAGTGTAAAAACGGCATGATGTAGGAGAGAAAACTACAATGGGGAACAAATTAACCAACTGCGATCATGTGCAGTTAGATTCCTTGCCTCCAATCATGCAACTCATACACTGCATTATTCACTAATAAAATCATATAATATGATTCTGATGTTGGTTCTTAACAGCGACATATCATCATGCCACTCCTCTAGCTAGGGTCTAGGGCCTCTAGGCTCCCTGTTCAGCCACATTAACGAGCACCGTGGAGGCCAGGGGCTAAATCATGATGCGTCATGAGATCAATTAATCTGTCTTCTAGAACACGCATCCAAATTAATAAAATGCTGCTTCATGTAATTTGTACTTAAAATAAGAGCGACCGGAATGTTGATAAAGCTACAGAACCGCCGCCGCAGGAAAACTGCTTTTATTCGTACTCCTAAATCATGTTTTTGTCTAGTTGATTAACACTAATGCTGCTTCAGTAATGCTTTGTCTAGTTGACATGAAAAAAGGAAAGGAAAATGCCCACAATTGGTTTTTTTGTTCATTACGTTAGCTCTCTAGTATCCTTTATTTGTTTGCCCTTTCTGTGGATTATTTTCATCCAAATATTTCCTACTTTCTTTACAGTTAGGCAGCTTGAACTGTTAGTGTGCCTGTGCATTCAGAAAGTGGATGAAAACATCAAAGTTGACTAATTAATGGCCATATGCTTTTGCATTGTCACGACTCACGAGGAGTTAATGGAGGAAGAAGAGGCATACAAATTAAAATGCCTAGGGAAAAAACCAATTCGCAAGTACAAATTGATGAACTGCAATCTGAAGTATATTTTCATTTTGACCGGGTAAGGATATTTTGATTGGAAAGATCATTCGACGCATTGTGTGTGCAGGAGCAAATTTTCCCCAAGGTCAGAGACAGTTCTTACAGTTTTGATTAGGCTTCCATAATAAGTAAGGCGATCCTAAAAGGAACAAGACCACAGAGGATTAGGTGCAATTCTCAGTCTTTAGGTCCCTACAGTTTTGCTGTAACTGATGTATATTATGGTTGTATGCAACCCACTGATGCACCAGATAATAGTAGAAACGCCAGCAAGAACGTGAAATAGAAGGCCAATACACATTCATGGGGAGATGCTAGTTTCCGATCACTTCACTCACAGGAGGAAGTCGGCAATTATTCACGACTCATCTAGCAAAAATTGGCGACAAGCCTATATCAGGTCCGCTGAAACATAACGTTTGCAACTTCACACCGAGGTACGAAACAAAGGGGGCACACAGCAGGCTGATAGGCACAATCGAATTAACAAAAGCAGCTTATGCCTCATCGAGGGCAAGAACACCCGGGAGTGGCTTGCCTTCCAGCAGCTCCAAGCTAGCGCCACCGCCAGTGGAAATGTGGCTCATCTTGTCGGCCAGCCCTGCCTTCTCGACAGCAGCAACGGAGTCACCGCCACCAATGATGGTCGTGACACCCTTCGCAGTAAGCTCAGCCAACTGTTTAGCAATAGCCTGAGGAAAGACAAACTGTACTAAGCAACAATGGCAGAAACGAAGAGATGATACATGACATAACATGAGATTTGTACTAACATCAGTGCCTGCTGCAAACTTCTCAAACTCAAAGACTCCCATAGGTCCGTTCCAGATAATAGTCTTGCAGGTGTCCAAAGCTTCACTGAAAGTCTTGATGGCATCTGGGCCAACATCGAGACCCATCCAACCATCAGGGATGGCAGAGGCAGGGACAACCTGTAAATGATGTTAAGAGTGAGCATAAGCAGGTAGCTGAAGACAAATTTACTTAGCATGTAGTAAATACTTTTGTGCATGATGTCAGTTGCAGGACAAATTACAATGAGATGATTTTTAACTAATTTCAGAAAATAGCATGCTCTCAAAAGGACCAATCCAAGGTGTAATTGTGTAAAGTGAACAGACCTTGCTTTCAGCATCTGCTGCAAACTTGTCCGCTACAACGACATCAATTGGAAGCAAGAGCTTAACACCCTTCGCCTTTGCGGTTTCAATTAGTGAAGTTGCTAGTTCAAGTTTGTCTTCCTCCACAAGAGATTTTCCAACAGCTAACCCCTGTGCTTTGTAGAATGTGAAGATCATACCACCACCAAGGATGAGGATATCAACCTTCGCCAGCAGAGACTCAATCACACCGATCTTGGATGAGACCTTGGATCCACCAACAATGGCAGCGAATGGCTTCTTTGGGTTGGCAACAGCTCCAACAAGATAGTCAAGTTCCTGGGATAATTAAAATATTAGTTGCACTTTAGTTTTCTAAAAAATCTACATACGCATCTTAACTTATCACCCAAAGGTTGCAAACTGAAGACAGCGAAGGAATCATGTTCTAGCCAACTTGTGCTCTTTAAAATTCTATTTCATCTCCTGTCTCCTACGATTGAATGAACTGCTTCTTGGGGTAATACCTTAATCTAAGCATGAGCTAACTACAGGAAGATGAATTTATGATTTCATGCAAATAATGAGCAGGAATGAGATTTATTTCAGCTATACCTTCTGCATGAGGAATCCAGCAACAGAAGGCCTCAAAAACTTGGTTACGCCCTCCGTTGAGGCATGAGCTCTGTGTGCTGTGCCGAAAGCATCATTTACATAAAGGTCAGCGACAGATGCAAGCTTCTTAGCAAACTCTGGGTCGTTCTTCTCTTCCTCCTTGTAGAATCTAACATTCTCTAGGAGTAGAACACCACCATCTGGCAAAGCAGCAGCCAATTTCTCAACTTCCTCACCGATGCAGTCATTGGCCATCACAACCTATTTACACAAACATAAACAGATGTAGTGTAAGTGAACTTAATCTAATTCAAAGAGATAACTGAAATAATCATGAGCTTCTATCTTCCATAACATACATCAATTCCAAGGAGCTCAGACAAGCGTGGAACAAGAGGCTTCAAGCTGAACTTGGGGGTGACACCTTTTGGGCGGCCCTGGAAATTACAATTATGAGTTACATCAGAAAAAAGAACACACTTTGTACATTGGCAACAGTTTTCCTTGTGTTTTTGATCATCAGATGCCAAGCGACCTAACTAACTTTTCTACATAAGATAATAAACTAGCCTTGATTTGAACAATAAACTTCTAATTCAAAGACCACAGCCTAAAGTTGATTGTTGAGGATGCAAAATCAGGTGCAAGCAACACAATTACTCATGATACAATAGAAACTGTTTAGTCTGAATAGTTGTAAGCTCAGTACACTACCGACAATTATCATCATGCGAAAGGCTAAAAGGGTAGCAGGAACAAAAATAATCGTATCATTCCATCTAATGTTGGAATACTATTTTTGACATGCTATCGAGACAACATCAAACAAGAATGCTCTGTATGTGACATGTGAAGTGTGGCGGCACAAACAACTTCAAAATAAGAAACACTAAACCATCACAATTGATGGAAGTTTATTTTTGGCACCTATCAAACAAAAGGAAAGTAAACAATGAAATTTGTTAAACAGAAAAGGGAATTGCGGGGGAAGCTGGACAGGCACATTCTTGAATTTCAATCGCCTCAACTGAGATATAACTACTTATCATCCCAATTCATATAATAAGTGAGGTCCATTACAGATTATCCACATAACTGTACTAACTAAAATTAACAGAACCTGTCCAACCGTACACTAATTATAGGCAGGTCCGCACGTAGTGACCTAAGGGGTGCAACCGTGCAAGGAGACTTGCTTACATATTTACATAGAACAAAAATGAACCACCTGGGCCTCATGTTCACATCCTCGGTAGAAATAAATAACTAACGCAAAAACTGTAGCCACAGGCGTAATGTCCCTAAAGCTCCAACAAAAGTTCAAACCAGTTTATATCCGCTGATCTAAAATTCTAAAATGACTCCAAAATTTGCACAGAACCACTCGATCTTATCCAGTCCTCCCAGAAATCGCAAATCCAACCATTAGCTTCTTATTAGTATATGCAGCATGTCACGGATCAATAAGCACAGCGTGGGTAGGTGGGGGCGAGGTGCTCACCAGATGGCTGGCCAGGATGACCTTGGCGCCCTTCTCGAGAAGGAACTTGATGGTGGGCACGGAGGCGCGGATGCGGGTGTCGTCGGTGATCTTCTGGGCGTCGTCGAGCGGCACGTTGAGGTCGGCGCGCACGAACACCTTCTTCCCCTTGAGATCCGCCTCCCCGAGGGTGCCCACGCTCCTCTTGGTCGCCATCCCTGCAAGGCCAACGAAGCATCGATCAAACCACAGCCCCGCGAGGTATCCACCGGCGGCGGCGGATCCGGGGCCGGCCGGAAGAGAAACTCACCGTGGAGAAAGGGGAACCGGATCGAATCGGCGGCGATCTGGGCAGGGGGGATTGGAGTGAGAAATGCGAAGGAAGCTTTGGATGGATGGATGTGGCTACGCAGGCCGGGCGATCCGGGGTTTCTTTATAGAAAGCGGAGGCGTGGCTTGCGAAGGGGAGCGAATATTCGGTGGGTTTGCCCGGGTGGTGTTTCCGTGACATGTGGGGTCGGTGTACGTGGGACCGCCTGGCAGTGGGTGAGGGCGGTTTATTCGGGGTGGTGTTTGGTGTGTGTCTTGGAGCAGGGGTAAGAGGAATGCGGCGCCTGCGGGTTCTCGGCCCATGGATTTCCTACGGACGGTCTGGATTTGATGGTTTTGGAGCGGCGGGGAAAGGAAGGGAAGCTTCTGGAATGGTTGTGCGTGGAATTGGAAATGACGAGGCTCGCTCGTCTTCTTGCTCCGACAGGCCGAGCTGGGAATGCCGAGTGGATAGCCCGAGAGGCTGTTGGGTCTGGCGAGCTTGAGAGAAACTGGGCCAAAACTGAAAACAAAGGCCTGCAATGGGGGAGTCTTTATGGGCCCTGCACAAATCGGCCCGGCCCAGGCAGGCCCGACGACTGGCAGGGGAGGACGCCACGTTGGCAACGACGGTAAGAGCAAAGCGGAGCTCGCACCTCCGAGACCGCACCAATGGCGACCACCTCTTGGCCCCCGCCGCTCGCCTCCACCGCGGCCAATCCCGCCTCCGCCCGCGGCCCCTCCTCCAACTCCAAGCGCTTCCTCCCCTTTCCTTCCCGCCGGCCGCGCCCCGGGCCCGGACCCGTCCCCCGCCTCCGCGCGGGCTCCCTCAAGGAGTGGCGCGAGTTCGAGGACGCCGTCGAGAGCAAGGACCTCTCCCGCGCGCTCCGCTTCCTGCAGTCGGTGGAGCCCGCGTATTCTCCGTCAGAGACACAGGTGGCGCTGCCCGTGCAGCCGGGGCGGGACTGGGAGGTGCTGGACGCATGCATCGACGCCGACGACCTGCGGCTCGTCGGCCGGGCCTACCAGTTCCTCTCCGACCGCGGCCTCCTCGCCAACTTCGGCAAGTGCAAAAACATAGGTGAATTGTGATCTCTCTTCTGTCGTGTCTTCTATGTGATAATTGAAGTCCCCATGAGGGTTTTGTTATGCAAAACTATTATCCTAATTGTTCAATTGCCTTCAAATTTGGACCTGGTTGGGAACTCAGTGTGTTAGCTGTTGCCATGAGCCTATGATGTCTGCAGGGTTCTTGGTAAAATCCAGCATTCTAGCTTGTATGAAGTCCCTATAGAATGCAAGGTTGCAAGCTACTGTGAAGTTTGTGTAGGAATTGGATGCAAAATCACGGGCTAGTGATGATTCCATGTACTGATTGAGTCCCATCGAAGGAATTCTCTTAAAATTTGGACGTGTCTTACAGTTTATATAGAGCCATGCACTCATAATTTTGCTTTATTCAAACTGCCTTTGCAGATTGATAGTTATACCCACTGACCATGACCAGTGTATATGCATTGCTTTTGCTGCAGTTCTGGAGGGACCAAGAGAAGTGACGCCAACAATTTTAAAGGAGATGACGGGCCTGGAAGGTGAGAATTGAGGCAGTATTCCGTTTCTTCTGTACTGTTCCTTATTAAAGATCGTAGTAGATCTGTGCTTCTCTTCTTCTTTTTTTGTCAATGTCACACTGCACTACTTCTTTCTTAGCAATGGATAGGTTAGATAGGCCGAAACATCAATTCAGAAGGACTTTCTTTTTCTTCTGTACCTCTTATCTGCTTCACATATTATTTTTGTCAGCTGCAAAGCTTGCGCCGAAGAAGTGGGGTCTCTCAGGAAAATCTCCTTATGTTCTGGTTACATTTCTTGGAGGTGTATCTTTTCTACTAACTCAAGGCATTGATGTCCGGCCTAACTTGGCTGCCATATTGGCATTAGCGACAGCAGATGCACTTTTGCTTGGTGGTACTTGTGCTGCACAAATATCATGTTTCTGGCCTCCATACAAGCGCAGAATACTTGTACATGAAGCAGGCCATCTTCTTACAGGTATTCCTTTCCTTAATTTCTCCCACCTTTTATATCATCAAGTTCTTGTAATCGATGCAACTTTGGATGGTGGCTTTCATTTGCTAGGATTTCATTCTGTGATCTGTATAACATCTGACTTCTGAGACAAGTTTGTTATCCTAACATTTCTTACTTCCATTGAACTTTGTTTAGCTTATCTAATGGGTTGCCCTATACGAGGAGTCATTCTGGATCCATTTGTGGCATTGCGAATGGGCATTCAAGGACAGGTACAACTTTTACCGGTTTTCATGTTGTGATTATATTATGTATTTATTGTTCTTATTGTGTTTTTATGTCTACTATCTGATGAAGCATTGCACTTTCTGTCATCAGCTTGCCTTCTCCAAATTTTACCTTCAATCTACTTAAAAGTTACTACTGTGCTACTGGTATTGCTAGCAAGTGGTGTAACTGAGTTCAATTTGCCCATGTTTCTACATACTTCCTCCGATCCATAAAAAGTCTCGCCCACTTAGTACAAAATTTGTACTTAGTACAAAATGGGCGACACTTTTTATGGATCAGAGGGAGTACCATACTATGAAAATTACAAGTATTTTGTTATCAAGTAGGATTTGGTTACAGTTTCAGAAGTCTTTGCGTATTTAGGAGGCATATATGTCTAACTGTACTGATAACTGAGACTTCAAGAAGATGTCTCGTATAAGAATATAGGATTAGATTTCCTTGCTTTGCATTGTACAGTTGTGGCACATTCCTTTAATATGTTCTTCTCTCTGAGGGATCTTAGATTTATGCCTTTCATAGAGATCTGCATTTAATTACAGAGATCTCAAGGGTGTTATTTCATACCTCTGCAGGCAGGGACACAGTTCTGGGATGAAAAAATGGAGAAAGAACTTGGTGAGGGTCATCTATCAAGTACAGCATTCGACAGGTACGTTACTAGGTAATATGTTTCAATATTGGTGGTTGGAGTTCTTCTACAACATTTCTGTTTGTTTTTTCTCAAGCAAGATCTTGATTGCAGATATTGCATGATTCTATTTGCTGGAATTGCTGCAGAAGCACTTGTATATGGGGAGGCAGAAGGAGGAGAAAATGATGAGAATTTATTCAGGAGTCTGTGTATTTTGCTCAATCCTCCGCTTTCTATTGCACAGGTCCATATTATTCTGTTGTATGTCTTGCCTACTAGTACCTCTGTTTCAAAATATAAGACGTTTTGGTAGGCCAAAATAGTCTACCAAAATGTCTTATATTTTGAAACAGAGGTGGTGCATTTTAATCAAAACAGCCTGTAAATATTTATCTGTTGTTTATCAGATGGCAAATAGAGCTCGCTGGTCAGTGATGCAATCTTACAACCTTCTGAAGTGGCACAAGAAAGCACATAGAGCTGCCGTCAAAGCGCTTGAAAGTGGACATAGTCTCAGCATCGTCATTAGGAGGATAGAAGAAGCAATATCTTCCGACAGATAGTTGGACAAATGCATCTCTCACACACCTGCTACTACCAATTAAGGTTTTCTTACATCTCTCAGCAAGTGCAAAGAAGTCGCACATAAGAAATCTTGGTACATATTGAGACAAGAACTAAAATTAAGCTAGGAATGCACATTAATCTTCAAAAAGATTATAATCTTTGATGTGGGTGAAGGAGGTCAAACCATGTGATCCATATATAGTCGGATCAATTTCCATGGAGCTTTGCAAGTTGGGAAGCAACCGTGTGGTTAATGTTGTTGCATACATGTATATATATAGGAGATCAATTTTTGTTGTGAGGAATGTTTGCGCTCTTCATGAATCATGAATATAAACATGTGTACTGTAGAATAGAAATGGCTCATCAGTTGCTGTGCAAAAGGGCACCCAGATTGTTCTCTTCCAGTAACATAACACGGGACTGTATATTTTCCAGAGACCAGAAAGTACTTATTTGACAGTTGATCATTCATCTTGTTTTTGACAGGTCAATATTTGTTCAGTTGTCTGGAACCAACTTTTGTTTCAGGAAAAGACAGATCTTTCTGGCCTGACCTTTAATGTGCAACACTCAAGTTAGAAATGATTTATTTATTTATTATGAAATTTTCTTATTTCTTTCTATAATAAAAAAGAGAAAAAATTATGCAACTCTCCAGCATGCTGCTGTGTTAGAACAATAGCAAAAATCAGGTCGACAAACCAAACCATCACACTATTGTTTGCATATATTCCATTACAACAAAGGTGGGGAAACATACAATTACAAACTATCGAGTCATCAAATATTCACTAAAATCATTAATCTTGAACTTTTATTAAAAATGAGGATATATAACTAACATACAATTCACTTCATTTGTTTCCCAAGTTTTGGCAATATCATAGCAGAAACACAAGACTGTCTGCTTATAAGATCGTAAAACACTTATTTATCAATTGTTTTAATAATACTCACTCCGTTACTAAATATAATATCCTTGTAGTATACTTATATGATATTTTAAATGTTACTAGTAGTACATTTTTTATAAACCTGGTCAGACTTGAAAAGGTTTGACTTAAAGACAAGATTAGAACATTTTATATTTAGAAACAGAGGTAGGGTTTGTTAAGTTATCTTCAACCGACCTTTTTTAGACAAAAAGACCTTTCTGGCCTGACCTTTAATGTGCAAGCAAGTTTAGTGTTCAATACTTGAGTTACACAGAGATTTTTTTTATGCAACTCTCGAGCATGCTGCTGTCTCAGAACAGTAGCAAAAATCAGGTCGACAAACCAAACCATCACATTATTGTTTGCATACATTCCATTACAACAAAGGTGGGGGTTTCTAGCCGTCCCTGCCTTCAATCGGGCGTCTCCCATTGCGACAGTGGTTAGTACATACGCATTGTAAGTTAGAATTGCATTGCCCGTCTCTGAAGTGCTCCATCAGGCAGGAACTCTTGCACTTGAATTCGAGGCACTCGATGTCCCGGTAATACTCGCTGGGCCTTTCGCATGGCGTCTTCTCCTTACCTGCTCATCAGTTAATCAATCAACACCCTAATTGTCAGTTTATGAATTGTATACAAAAAAATTTAGCCAATTAGGTTAGGATAGGTGTCGGGTTAATTAACATCTGTGTGGTAATTGTATTATTACCAAAACCAAAGGTGAGGAGGAGGAAGAAGCAGAAGGCGGTCGCGGCAAGCTTGCTCCCCATGCCTGAATCAGTAGTGAATGAAGGTGACCTGGGTTTTGGTGGGTGGACAAGAGTTATGAGAAGGTCTAGGTGTCTATTTATAGCGCTCGGGGGTCAAATGTGCTTGTCCTTTTTTTTGGCAGATAATCATGTACATAAATACCATTAGTGCGTCGGGAATCAAGATAAGCATGTCCATTAACATTGTGCTTAACTTAGAGCAAAGATAACAGTACAATCAGCTACCGGTGCAGTAACTAGTATGTATAGTAGTCTGTAAACATGCACTATTTATTAAGACTTGGCTCACGTCTCATTTCTCACAGGGAGCCAGTGCTGCAGCCGGTTGTTAATTAGCAGCCTGTTTCTCTTCCTTGTACTCTTATTTTCCCTCTAACTCAGTAAACATGTAATATTTAAACTTTTACAGTGTGTTACTTATTTTGTGCTTTGGTAGAGAGATAGAGAGCACGCTGAATACTACTGGAGTATCAAGTTGGAAGTTGGAACTTCTCAGAAAAAAGTTGGAAGTTGGAAAGGGCTAGCTGTTCTAAACTTCAACCTCTGCCCCATCACTTGTAGAAACATTTATCCGAGAGTTCTAGAATACGACCTTTAAGATTTTGCACATTTTCGAACAAATAATCTTTACCATTAATTTTGTTGAATACTACTACTCCCTCTGTTCCTAATTAATTGGCGCCGAATGTTTTGCAAAGAAACCACTGTAAATTTCAGAAATAAATCTGCAGTCCACGTTATATCAGAACTTTTTCGAAAAAAACCCTGTTATTTTTTGAAATCAACGTGCAGTCCATGTTTAATTGAAGATGTAAAAACAAAAAAAATTGAAGATGTGGACTGCAGGTTTATTTCAGAAATTTATAGGGTGTCTTTGCAAAACATCCGGCGCCAATTAATTAGGAACGGAGAGGCTACTTTTTTCTTATATTTACCGTCCGCTTGGTCGTCAGTCGTCACACTGTTAGTACGCATCCGGCACGATGTACGCATCCAAGGTGCACTATTTGTCTGCACTATCCGGCTTTAAGGTTCAAAATTTTGTTTTGGAGAAAGTTTTGGTACCCATCCGAAATTCAAAATTTTCAGTCCGGTTTTGGCACTTCAAATTTTATCTTTTCATCGATGGCTAAGATTAATTCTGGTCTTGCGGCAAGGTATGCGCCATACTGGATGATGGTTGTTCAGTACTCTACCTCTTTTCATTCTTGCTCTTAAGTTTGTTTGTTTTTTATCAAAAAAATGATTTTAATGAGAGGCTAAAAGTCTGTCTCAATTAATTAAGAGGGAGTTGAAATAAGGGTGAACACAGTCAAAAGAAAGCAAACCACTGTCAAGACGGCCAAAACGTAAGACTAGATAATACCCGGGGATAAGGTCCGAGGAATTTGGCAAGTGCCAAATTTTATTCTCCTGATAATTATGGGCGGTGTGGTTGCCACGTTTCAAAAGATTCTGTCAGCTCATTCCAAATTTCCCATGTCACAGCGAGGCAAACACCTTCCTTTGAAGGCCGACACTAGTGGTGTTGTGGAGCCATGATTCTTTGACGGAGGATATGTAGATCCAAGAGTTTGAGAGTAAAGAGGATGTGGATCCAAGAGTATACGTGCATAGTTTGGGAGTATGATTGTTGCTATTAACTTTAGCTTTCATTTTTTAAACGACGGCTGTTTTTGCTCGAGCTTTTTTTAATTGTCGCGCTTTTACATCGGAACCGGCGGATCTAGTGGCTCCGGCCACTGTAGCCTAGTCATCTGTTTTTTTTTCTGCACCTTCCGACGGGAACTGTATGAATCAAGCATAATTTAAATTACAAAACTATCACTCATCAAATTTTCGCTGAAATCATCAGAACATGTGCTCATTAATCTTGAACTTTTATTAAAAATGAGGACATATATAACATAAGTTACCCAATTTTTGGGAATTTTATAGCAGAAACCCGGGTCTGTCTATTTATAATGTTGTGGACCACTTATTTATCATTTTTTTTAATCAAAGTTGAGACATCCTTTATTGGATGGAGGGAGTAGATCAATACTTGTTAAGTTATGTGCAACCAAATTTTTTAGCGGAAAAGATCTTTCTGTCCTCACCTTTAATGTGCAACCAACTCTGGCGTTCAATACATAACTTATACAGAGATTACGCAACTCTCTGCTTTGTCAGAACAATAGCAAAAATCAGGTCGATCAACCATCACACAATATTGTTTGCTTTATTGCTTATATTCCATTTGAACAAACGCCGAAATTTAAGATTTCTAGCCGTCCCTGGCTTCAATCGGGCTTCCATTGACACAATGGTTTGTACATATGCATCTTAAGTAATTGCAGTACCTGTCTCTGAAATGCTCCCCAATGCAGGCATTCTTGCACTTGGATCCGAAACATTCGACGTCCTGGTAATACTTGCTGGGCCTTTCGCATGGTGTCTCCTCTTTACCTGCTCATCAATTTATCAACCAACCCTCTTAATTATCATCTTAAGAATTGCAAACAATTAGCCAGTTAGATAGGTTAGTTGTCGGGTTAATTAACATATGCGTAGTAGTAGTATTATGTACCAAAACCAAAGGTGAGGAGAAGGAAGAAGCAGAAGGCAGTCCCCGCGAGCTTGGCCCCCATGCTTGCGAGTGAAGGCGGACGTACTGGATTTTGTTGGGTACACGAGAGTTACGAGGAGATCTAGGTTTCTATTTATAGTGCTTGGGGTCAGATGTGATTATCCTTTTTTTGGCATCTCTAATCATGCACATAAATTTCGTTAATGCCTCAGAGATCAAGATAAGCACGCCCATTAACTTTACGTGTAAATTAGGTACAATTTATTGGTATTCTAGAAAAAAAAGGTACACTTTATTGATTACTAAATTTGTGTTTTCAATTAAACGAGGGCCCACATGGAGAGAGATAGGCAGAACGCGCGCTGAATGCCACTAGATATCAACTTGGAAGTTGGAACCTCTCTCAAAAGAAGATGAAAGTTGGAAAGGGTTGTTCTACCACCGGGCTATCACCTGATGGCCTGGCTAAAACCCGCACGCGGCCACTCTCATAGATCTTTGCACAAAAAATCAGTCTTAAACCATGGTATTCACGCCTTCGGTAGCAATAAAATACGGTACATCTTATTTTTTTCGTTAAATCATGCAATAATCCTTTTCTTTATTCTACCAGTTTAAAAGTGATTTAAACTGTAGGTTTAATCGGGTCATAACTACAACAACCAATACCGATTAGTAATATTGTGGAGTCATTGGGCAGTTACCAATGACTTAATGGCCACGGTATGGTTGTAGCCTTGTAGGGTTCATTTTAAGCTTCTTGACATGACAAAAGAAAATTTGTCGATGGATTTGGGGATATATCTCGAGTAAATTCGTGGAAGAACTAGATGAACCCTAGCTAGCTTAAGCTAAAGTAACTAGACGCTAGAATATATCTCAATTTCTCATCTCTTTCATCGACTGCTGCGGGTTAATTATATACCCCGTGAGCTCGTAGTTAACTGAATACTGAAACAGTTTGAGTAAATACTGTTTACTTTCCGGCAAGCCATATGGACCGTCGATCATCATTTATGTGTTCCGCTTCCATCTTAACCACTCTTTTAACTGATGAAACGTTCTCTTCAGCCTTTGACTTTCACATCTTCAGAGTTCAGAAATCCCCAAACCTGACACCGCCTCTATCCTTCCTCCACACAGATCCCTTCGTTGTCATTGCTGGCCAGCTCTTCCTCTTATGGCAATCTAAGAAGAACGAAATTCATGTGGAACACTAATCATACGAAACATTAAGAAGGCGGTCGATCGAGTAGCGGAGGGCCGCCCATGTTAACATGTCCGTCCGTAATGATCCAACCATAGTTGTCGATTTCATTTAACATCACATACTTTTAAGGATCACAAATTAATCTAGACATTTGTTTGTTGTTCCGTACCAACAAACAACAGATGCACCACCGATCTGCCCGATACAAGCTAGGCCAAATTTGGCCAACACAAATTTGCTATACTAATCTTAAATCTAAGCTGACTACTGCTACGGGTTGGATTCATCTTACTAGAGCTTCCAAATCCATTACCCTCGGGAATGAATGTTTCATCCCCTTCTTGAATTACGTATTAATCTGGACTAGGATAGGGCGAGCATCGATCAAAGGACGACGTAGGGAGTGGTGACACGTTACTTGCCGCTGTCGTTGGCTGAGACCAGAGCACCGAAGGCCGGCTCGTCTCCAATGCGCACAATCATCTTGATTTCCACCTGGAACGTGGTTTTCTCCCGGGCTATATGATTCTTTTCTGGTGTGAGTCTAGCTATCTGCAGTAATAAACATTGGGGAAGAAAACAATGAATCAGTAAGGTAAAACACATTATTATGTTGAGACGTCATATGCATTTTTAAGTCACTCATATAGCACATTTTGTTACTTTAGTTACTTTCATATTTCTAATCACATATATTTAATTGAATCACTAAGGACGGGTAATTGGACTGGTTGGAGGAGATGCTAGAGTTTAGAGTTAGAGCAGATGCACGCTGCAGTGGTGATGGCCGCGATCTAGACGCTGGTGTAGTTGGCGACCCAATGCAGAGCAACATAATTCATCGGCCCGGCATCGAACACGATCCCCTGGTCCATGGCCGAGTTGGCGTTGACGTGTCCTGAGCCCATGGCCGGCAGGGCGTTGCCAGCGTCCGTGATTGGCCGAAATGTGTTGTCTATATTGGACGCCGTGGTCATCATGGCGGACTTGACCATCGTCGGTCTCCACGTAGGATGCGCCGCGCGCAGCAAAGCGGCGACGCCGTTGACGTGCGGGCACGCCATAGACGTCCCCGACATGATGTTGAACTGAACGATGATGTCCGTGCCGTTACCGTCTACGTGTGCCAACGAGCCGGGCGGCCACATCGCCGGGATCTTGTCCCTTGACGCGAGCCACGAGAAAAGTAAGCTGCGACCACCCGGGTGTCGATGATGGTTTGCTGAAACTGGATAGTCGCCGTGGGATGCGCATTGGAGCCGATATAGCTCAGCAGCCCCACCGCGTCTCATGAGAGGATAAGGATGGCTGAAAATTAAAATCAAGCCTTGATACGTGGTCTTCGTCGTAGATCATGATGAAGATGGCAGTGACGAAATCGGCCTCGTCAGAGGTCATCATTTGCTTCTTGATATTGATCAGAGTCTTCCCAATGTTATTGCGGAAAACAAGAATGACGTTTTTGGTATAGTTGATGGCAGCGTCGATGAGTTTCAGGTTGATGTAATAGCATTATTGTATACCAACGGTATGTCCGCAACCCAGGTATTGATTTCCTGCCTTTCTCCTCGGCCATTTGGTTCTTATTTGGTATACGTCTAGAATCCTATCTGCAAGAATGAACATCGGGGAAGAAAGCAATAAATCTTATGTTCAGACGTCATAAGTATTTTTAATGCACTCATATATAATATTTTGTTATCTTAGTTACTTGTCACATATCTAATCGCATATATTTAATTGAATCTCAATACATGCATGTCTCGTAAACAGGGATGAATCCAATATCCGATATGGGGGCCATTGCCCCCAACTCAATTTTAAATATCTGTTATATATGGGGGCCATTGCCCCCCCCCCCCCCACCTCACCTCAATTTTAAAATATATGTTATATATGAGGGCCAGTCAAATACTAAATATACAACTCAATCATGTTAGATCATTTCTTTTCCCGTGGTGGTACATGTTCTATTTCTTGGTGTGGTACACCTTTAGTTATGGTACACTTCATGGGTTGACGGAGCACCCTAATTATATTTGTAGAAGACCATTAAATGCATGACAAGTGTCATCATCCTAAACATTATATTACAAATATTTATTTTTTAGAATACTTCATCACATCGGACTCTAAATATTTTTTACTAATATTTCTTACTTCTCCACGAAGATATTGGAATAGACTTTCATCGTACGCTGAGGTGTTTGATTACCCCAAAAACTGTAGTAGACTTATCCATTCGTCCATTGTTCTTTGATGTGCACAAATTCCATTTTGTCTATCATTATGTTCATTGTTGTGGTTCATTATGTTTGTTACATCACTGTACTCTGTGCGACTTTATCTCATCCTCTGCCACCCTAGGACCAGTGGTGGAGGCAGCGGATACCAGCAGGGCCTCCCCCCTAGGATTCAAAAATTATGCTTAGGTCCCTGCAATTAGTGTACTATAGACTGTTTTTTTTACGCTTTGGCTGTTCCTAATAACAGTTTTTTCTGGTTTGAACCTCATATACTCTCTCCGTCCCATATTAAATACCGAAATATTACATGTATTTAGACGTATTTTAGTATATATTTAGACAAATTTGAGTCACTTTATGGGACGGAGGGAGTGATTTTTTTCTGCCTCCGCCCTGCCAAGGACCATCTATAGCTAGCTTAGCTTGGGGTTTGCAGTAGTTTTGCTAAACATTTTTTTAGCTACCTTCTCCCTCCCTCTCTCTCTGCGATGGACATTTTTTATCTGGGTTCTGTGTCCCAAAGATATTGGACATCTTCCCAAACTGTTTGTTCGCCCTCTCTGTCTCCGGTGTCTTTTGGCCCAACCGCACGCCGAACCTGTCTGCCCCATGCAGCAGTAATGTTCCAAACACTTAGTACGGTGGTGATTTTGCGTGTCCTTTTTTAAGATGCCGGTGGCTGGCATGGCATTGGGTCAAGTAACGGGTTCATGCACTGAAATGAATAGATGAAAATCCGCTTGGGGTCAGGTACCTTCTGGGTAACCATGGCGCTGAAGAAAACAAAGCAAGGAGGAAGAGGAATTGTATGTATCTATGGCACGAAGGAGACATTTTTTGTTGAGTACAATACAGGCGGATCGTATACAACTGGAATCCTGTTTTTCACAACATTCTCAAAACTGTCTCTAATTTTTTTTCTCAAAACTAAAAACCATATACCTGACCATTCTCGAAACCATACAGTATTTTGGACGAGATTATCACACAAGGAACCATGCACTGAACCATTCTACAAAACACACAACAATCTCAAAACCCAATCGTGTGATCTCGCACACTGTTTTCATTCAGTTTCGGCAGTAAACCAAACTTCTGTTCTGCAGTGCAGCCCGTACTTTGCTCTGTTCGAACTTCAGAAACTTGGTTGCCTGTGTATCACGGCAGGTAGCCTGCCGGGGCAGCAATCTTACCCATTGATTATGCACAACCATCTTTTTTTAAGAAAATGTTTTTAGAAAAAGGACATTTCCAGCCTCAGCTTTATGTGCAACAACAATCTTTGGTGTAAAAAATGTGCAAAGTCCCAGGCTTATTTTTGTGCAGTTCTTGATTATGTTGTGTCTGAGAAACATCAAACATTAGGTGCCAACCATCCCGTGCATTATTTTCTGCATTCCATTTTCACAAAGGCACAATCTGAAAATTTCAGCTGAAGCATACATATCATACATTAGATCGACAAATGCGGGTAGTCTAGTCGTCCCTAGCTTCAGTCAGGCTTTCATCATGACACCGATTGGTATAAATGCATCTAGATTCGTTCAGGCCGAGATCGTGACACCGGTTAGTATGAATGCATCCAGGCTGCATTATGTGCTTGCAGTATCCGTCTCTGTAGCCCTCGCCGATGCAGGCAGCTTCGCACTTGTCCTTAATGCTCTCGACGCCTTCCAAGGTCTTGCTGGGAGCTTCGCATGGCTTCTCCTCCTTACCTGCTCAACCAACTCAACTAGTAATTAAAATGCTTTTCTGCATAAGATTTTATTTTTGGATGACAAGGGGCTCACCAAAACCAAAGGTCAGGAGGAGGAGGAAGAAGAAGGCAGCCGTTGCAAACTTGGCCCCCATGCCTGGATCAAGTTTGACTGAATTTAGTGATGTAGACTGAAAGCTCTGGCCTCTGGCTGTCTATTTATAATTCTTGGGGTTACATGCAAACATCATATTTTTAGGCACATAATAACGCACATAAATACCATTAATGTTTAATGCTTGGAAATGAAGATACACATATCCATTAATTTCACCCGTAATTGGCCGGCGATTTCCCCCTTTTCGAATTTATTTTTACCCGCAATCCATGTATACGTGGGTCCCCGCATGGCAAAGAGAGAGAACTAATACGGAGTAGCAAGAAAATCGAGAAATATAGCAGAAGATGAGTTATTCTACCACCGCGCAGTCAGATGTACAATATTATCTGTCTAAGATGAGTTGATGTTTAATGTTATCCAGTTCCACTGCCATATCCTATAGTTACTGCACAATGAAGTTTCAACATGTGGTTGTATAATCTTTTTGGATTGGTCTACCACTTGCTTTGGTCAACATGTACGAGTTCTTGAAGGCAGCGAACTCATGTGAAGGTGTTGTCAGAAAGCTTCTTTTCTGGTGTAAGTTTAGTTATCTGCAAAAATGAACATCGGGAAAGAAAAGGTACGATACATTATTATGTTCGGAAGTCATACATATTATTAATGCACTCATATAGCACATGTTGTTACTTTAATTACTTATGTTCGGAAGTCATACATATTATTAATGCACTCATATAGCACATGTTGTTACTTTAATTACTCGTCGCATTTCTAATCACATACATTTAACTGCATCTCAATACATGCATGTCTCATAAAAGGGATTAATCCAATATGTCCCTCTAAACACCGAATGTTGTTCAGAGCCAGGCGAAAAAAAAGAAGAAAATATTGTTTAATGCCCTTATTTATGAAGGGGTAAGGTGTGATATGAACCGTTCTTATGTTTTTCGTAAGAGAAAGGCGGTGTATTGAATTAGAGGTGTTGACTATAATATGTCTGAAAAACATAGTCACAAACTGAAAATTTCAACCGAAACATATATACGATCGAATCGACAAATGGACAAACCGATAGTCGAAGCATCAGAACATCAGCAGACGAGGAAACGGCAGCGTTAATCGGACCAAACCTCTGTCCAGTTTCTAGAAGGGTCAATCTGTATCACCAAACCCAGCCACAGTGGCACACTGCAATCTGTCCCTCTCACTCTCTCAGTGGCCACAAATAAGGGTAAGTGGGCGGATTTGGGACCCGAGTGAATTAGCTTTTGTGTACTCAACAGAATCCATTCACTCCAGTTCAGACAGGCATTCTTTGCGTGAACTGAACACCAGTTAGGTCTGACAGTCACACTCCTATATACGTCCAACATTAATAATCGCCTCTCTTTTCTGTTTCTTAGACTAGTTTAATATATGTGCATTGCTGCAGTTGTATTTCGATTGTATGTTTCATGTTTCATACGTGCCACTGAAAGTTTTGCCGATTTTTAAGATGGTAAATGCCACATAAAGAAAGGAAAAAACATCGATGGTAGACGGACCGCCGCCACCAACTGAAATCTTGAAATCTTTATAGAACTGAAAGACACATGTAAAATTTAATTTTTGTATCATATACTTAGATCGATATGAGGGTACTTCCCTACGGTTTGCTTATCTTTTTCATTTGATTTTCTTGTTGTTCCTCTACTGCTGCACAAGTCTAGAGATTGTCTCTGAACTACAAAACCAGAGCGAGAGCCAGAGCGAGGAACCAGTATTTTCGGTATAAGCAACATGTAGAGACTTGAGAGACGAAAAATATACTGTTCTATTTTAATTTTCTTGTAAGCATTCTTTGTAATTCTGCATTTTCTCTTTCTTAGTAGTGACATAACGTGCACGCTAAAGAGTCGTAAGATGTGGAGGGAAGTACAATTATTTAGATTCATCATATAGCATGCTGTGGTGGTGTCATCTGGGATCATGACATCTCTCCCCAATAACACTACGCCGAAGAAGCTCATCAATGCCGTCGCTGCTGCTGGCCGTCGTCGCCGCCATCGCCGGAGTGGTTGGGATCGTGGCAGCAGTAGCAGCCATCGCCTTTAATGAGGATGCAGCGGCCATGGTAGAAGCCGTATTGCTTGCAGCAGCGCATGCACTTGCCGGACTTGTAACACACGCCGGTGCACGGCTGCCATCTGATGTTGCACACCAGATCATCGCCCGCAACCTGATCCGGCACCTTCTCAAGTACTGCACAGATTTCACACGCATTAATTTGTGAAGCGAAATCCATCTAGGATTGATTAATTCGACTTACATACATAATGTGGTGATGAGAAGGATGGCCAGGAAGAATGGGGCAAGCTTCTTCTTGTTGCCCATCTCGAGTTTAGAAGTTAGAAGCTTCTAACTAATTCTTTGATGTGTGAGTGATTAGTAGGGGTTTTGGAGGCTTAGACTTCAGTGGTGTTTATATACACCTGGGAGTGGGTGGAGGAGGGTATACGCGCGTATTGGGCAAAGGAAAACCGTATGTAGGCTACTCAACAATCTGGTCCCGTTGATTGCTGAGACCAATTGAGAAGAAGCGTTCAGAAATTATTCAGGTTTAGGATGCTAAAGATTGGTCATTGAACTAATGAACTTGTTCAGGCAGGCTTCAGACTGTTCAGAGCCTCAACGTCCAGGATTCAACTCGAGAGGGGCAAGGGGCGAAGCCCAAAAAGAAGAAAAACTGAAGGCCGAGCAGCGCAAAATAGGCCCAAGGGATGGTTGTCTAGTCGCTGGGTCTGTTTAGAGTTGTTATTTTTGTTTTCTTGTAATAAGATTGCAGCGAGTAGTAAAACTCATTGATTGTATCGATTGATATCTATACCAATATATTAAATTGGAGTTGGTGGTGATGGTACGGTCACCGCCGTACGTCCATCCCTCAACAATCGATGCATCCCTGCATGGAAAAAACGGAGAGAAAGTCAAAGGCCCGCACAGCTTCGTCTGTGGAGCAAGCCAACCGTCCCCACCGAGCCCTTGCGGATCCTATCCTATCCTATCCTATCCTGGATCGACTCTGTCTCTCTCCCCCAGCGCTCCTCTCTCACACGCCTCTCTCTGCCGCAGTCCCTCTTTCCTGGCCATGGCCTTCATCCCCTTCTCGGTGCCCACCTCGCTAGAATTAACACTTATGGCACCGCACACCCGCTGCCCACCCCTCTCGACTTTCCCGTCCTGCGTACCCACGAGAAACAAGGAAGAGAGAGAAATCGCTCGCGACGATGCCATCGACAGTGGCGGTGGCATGGGCAGGGAAGTCCCCAGCGGCCTTCGTGGCTCCGGCGGCCAAGATCTCGTCGGAGTTGTACCTGATGGAGTACGACCACCCATGCCCAATCCCATTTCTATCCCCCTGTTTTTGCAAGATAAATATTTAAATTTATCTGCTATGGCGTTTTGGGTGCGGGCGTGCCAATATACTATAGTATACAAATTGAATTGATATAAACAAATGGGAATAGAAAAACTTGTATTTTGTCGATTCTTGACAATTTAAAAATTTCCTTTTCACATGTATTTTCTGAAGTGCGGCTTGGATAATCATCTGACTTTGACGATTGCAAGGATTCTTGATTCCTGAAATCTTGAAAGAATTTCAGTTAATTACATCTGCGGTATATATAATCGCAGAACACCTCCGATTAAGCTACACCAAAGTGTCAATGGTCATTTTTATAAAATCTTGAGCTCAGATCATCGCAAGGTTATGCAGCCAAACAAATAACACAAACACAAGGGACACATGTTTTAACGTGGAAACCCTAAATCGGGAAAAAACCACGGTGGCCCGGAGGCCAAATCCACTATATGATTGTTTACATACAAATGTGTGTTACAATGATTTTGTCTCATGTATAGCCGTATGAGAATTAATATCAGATGACATTTAAATCATGAAACCCAGCCTTGTCGGTCGGATATGAGAATCTAAACCTCTGGTCTCATCTGCGCTCTTAGCGACCGTGACCATCACGATATCAATGAAGATATTCGGTTGTACCAGACTAGCAACAAATCTCTTGACTTCTCTTTGGAGTTCATCTTGATCTAACAATATGACAATGCACAACTAATCTTTTCTTGCTTCGTCTATTCAACATTCAGCATGTGAAGGGTGATGGTGGCCACGGAAGGCACACAAGACTAAACAATGATGCTTCAAACAATGAATTAATCTCTATTTTCTGGTTCTTGTGATCAGCCTATGAAGCAGGGCTTCTTGCAGTAATCTCTTATGTGTATGTATGCCATCCATCGGCCACAATGTACACATGTTTCATAGAGCACCTGTGACCTTGGAGCTTTGCCCTTTCCAACCGACGATCCTTGGGAACGAAATAAAGATCTTCATGTGGAGACACGAGATGCCTAGCAGTTGTTGCCTCTTCTTCACAAATGAAGAGTGACCGTCCGCACGACACATGATGAGCCGCGGACATCACAAAGATTGTAGAAATATATGACAACGGTGTGGTCCATCAGTGGCGACGACACGGCGCCGGGTAGAGCCACGGATGCCATAGTATCTCTTTCTTTCTTTTTATTAACCATCTGTGACGACGAAACGGCGCCGGGTAGAGCCGCGGACCTCACAAATTTGTAAATGGCAATGGTGGTCCATCCGTGGCGACGACGCGGCGCCGGGCAGAGCCACGGATGCCATCGTATATTTTTCTTTTTTTTTATTAACTGTCCGCGACGACGATACGGCGCCGGGTAAAGCCGGGGACCTCACAAATTCATAGACGGCAATGGTGGTCCATCCGTGTCTGCGACACAGCACCAGGCAGAGCCACGGATGCCACAAAACATCTTTTTCTTTTTTTTTAGCCGCCCGTGACGACGACACGGCGTTGGGTAGAGCCGCGAACATCACAAATTTTGTAGAAGCACACGAGTACGATCGTCCATCCGTGGCAGCGACACGGCGCCGGGTAGAGCCACGGATGCCATAAAACTATCTCTTATCTCTTGTTGAAGATGCGAGATCGACCGTTAGGCCGTCCCGACGATCTGCTCTTGAAACGAAGGCACCGCTGGAAATTGAAGAGCATGATCTCCTTGCTGGCGCTGTACAGGAGCCTTGTATGACATCTTCTAACTCTTCTTCGTAATCAAGTATACTGAAGACTACTCGATGACACAACTGCAACACTCTGCATCGATCAGCTTGATAATCCCTTTGGCGGCCAACCTGCACCTTCCGGCTGATCTTCTCTCAAGGATCTTCCTTCTGCTGCAATCCCTGCAAGAGCAGTCGCCTGAAGCGATCTTGTCTTGAATATCCTCCTCCGAGTCATCTTCCGGAGGTGGCCGCCTGGCTTCTTCCTCCTCTATCTTCTGATCCTCTTCTTCATCTTGACGTAGTGCTGCTCCTCCGATTGCCTGCCTCTCTCCAGCTATCTTCCTCCCGCTGCTCTCTTCTCATACTGCCCTCATCTCTGCATCTGCATCTGGATCGAGGAAAAAAAACAATAGAAACAAAAGTATACGTATACCCATGCATGGTGGAGGAGAAGACGGCATCCTCGTTGATGCATATGCAAGACCCAAGACCAGCAGCACGTCAAGGACTTCTTTTGCTTCTGCGTGTACTTCGTGTTGTGTTCTGCTCTGAGAGCTATCCTTTTCTCTTCGTGCGCAGCTTGCCGCCGCCGCCGCCTTGGGCACGCGCTGTGATTAGCCAGCTGCGATGCGTGTTGGCTCTTCGTGTAGGGCGCCGCGGTGCTCCTCCGCCCCGCTCCCCCCAAAAGAGAGCAGCCGACCCGAGCCCTCCTTATACCTGGTCTCGCCGCTCTGGTTGTTAGCTAACAAACTCCCGTCCTAAAAGATCGATCGGGACTCCTGCCGTTTAGCATACGAACTGCCGGTATGCTTATCCATCTAACTCTTCAAAACGCTTGACTTATCCGCCCAGCATTGATGGACTATGGGGTGTGGATATGGTTCAAAACTTACGTGCTGTTAAACCGGCCTGGCTAGCTGATCGATCAATTTCTCCAAGCATGCAATGGGTCCCACCTTCAGTCTATTTGCTTGAAAGTAGTAGCAGGCGCATGATACCCAAGTCATGCAAATCCTCCTCACTAATACATGAACCAGTGTATGATTGATTTTGAGGAGCTTGTTTCTTTGGTGCACAACTACACATGCGTGTCTTCACCAGGACAACCAAAAATAATATAAGTGAAGGCTTGTATTCATGTACAAACTAGTAGCATTTTGAACATGTTGTTTGCAAACTATCATTCTTTATATAATTTCTGTCTTTGTTTCTACCATTTTTGCTAAAAAAATGTGACAAAAATCCATCGAACACCCCCATCTCTCTGCCCTTGCCTCAATCTCTCTGACCGTGGGATGCCAAGTGGACGCGGCTAGAGAACAAGGAAAGCGGGCTAAAGGAGTTGACTAGCTGGGCTCAAAGGATCTCGCCAGCGGGGGAAGGATGGGGTGGATGGACCGTCAGGCGGATGGAGGAGCGTGGCGCCGCTGGAGGTCAATGGCGAGGTGGAGCTAGCGGCTGGCGGCGCGGGGTGGCTGAAGGGGAGCGGCACCGGCTTGGAGCAGGGAGCAGAGGCAAGGGGCAGTTTGGATCCAGAGGAGAGAGGGGGGCGCGCAACAAGAGAGATAGCAAGGGGAGAGAGTGTGCCAGGGAGTCGGCTAGGGGAGAGGGCGCACATCTGGAGCTTGGGAGGGAGGAGGGAATCGATGGAGAGCATAGAGAATGGGGGCGACGGGGAGAAGAGATGGAGAGATCGGGAGCAAGAGAAAAGGTGAAGGGGATGGCTTCAGCTTGATCAAATTAACAAGCTTCTGAGTAATCTAACTTTTTTGATTTTTTGAGCGGGTATGTGTAGTCTAAGTTGATATATTTGTAATCCAGTTAATATTTGAAGCCTTCTTGTAGTATTTATTTTTAGTCACACATGTCAAAGCCTACAATATATTACTACGTTCGGTCCATTACTTACTTGGTGGCCCAAACACTCATTGGATTACCTTTTCTATCCGCAACTACATTTGCCACTAAAAAACTTGCGTGAACGCGAGCACAAACTTTCATATCTCGAAGAAGAAATCACCGTAATGAAAAATTTCACACGAGTTTGTCGATCCGTATCAACGCACGGGCATTTTACTAGTAATGTTGTACTCCCTCCGTTCCTAAATACTTGTAGTATACGGAGGGAGTACAATATTGAGATCAACATAAACTAGAAAAAAAAACAATGGGTCGAACACAGTAGAGGGAATACAGTTATTTAGATTCGTTGCGTAACATATCTCCCCATTACAACTCCACCAAAAAGAAGCCATCCCGTGCCGTCCGCGTGCTCATCAATGCTGCAGCTGCTGGCCGGATTTGGGCTCGTGGCAGCAGTAGCAGCCATCGCCCTTGGTGAAGATGCAGCGGCCATGGTAGTAGCCGAATTTCTTGCAGCAGCGCATGCACTCGCCGGACTTGAAGCACACGCCGGTGCACGGCTGCCACGGGATGTCGCACTTCAGATCGTCTCCGGCAACCTCCGGCACCATCTCCACTGCACAAAGATAGATATCCAACACATTCATACACAATTCTACATACATGATATACATGATTCCAACATAAATTTGAAGGGTTGAGCGTTAAATTTACTTACATGTGGTGATGAGAAGGATGGCCAGGAAGAATGGGGCGAGCATCTTCTTGCCCATCTCGAGCCAATGCTCTGGTAGCTTCAGACAGGAAAAGCTATTTTGCCGCAATGATCCCCTCTGTGGGGAATGATCTATTTATATCAGTCTTGGAGAACAATACGCAGGCGTACAATCGACTGATTGCTAGTACAAATCCCGACAGCTTCAATCTGTAAATTGCTGCCGGATATGCTGTAGTGTCTAACTGTCTACATAACATCTTGCCAATTTGCCATACAATCCGATATCCTGATAACTATCAAATCAATCATATTAATATGTTGCCATATAATCTGATTGCCTGGTACCTATCAAATCAAACATACCATGTTTACAGCTTCTAATCTTTTTTGTTTTTTTGACAGTTGCGCGAGTGATTGGTAGGGGTTCAGAAATTATTCAGATTTAGAATGCTAAAGATTGGTCATTGAACTTGTTCAGGCAGGCTTCAGAGCAAAATATGTGTCCTCCTTTGCTTCAGAGTTCAGAAGCTTCAACGACCAGGATTCAACTTTATATGTACATCTGGATAGGATAGCACAGAACGACTGAGATTATATCTCTTACAAGCGGCGGCAAAGTGACAAGGCACCTGGCCGGCATGGCTTGCACGCAACGGGCGACGTGGCTCATTCTACAAGGAAGAGGTGACAACGGGGTTTAATTAGCAGATTCAGAGGCAAAGCTTTATCTTCTTTTTTCTTTCGAAAAGGGGTGGAAGAAGATTTAGAGGCAAAGCCTGTAGCTTATCAGAATTCAGAAGCAGGCGCAGCAGCAAGGCCATGGCGTCTCCCCAGGCCGGCCCCGTGGCGTTCAAGGACGTGTTCCCGGAAGGCCACGACGCGCCGCTGGTCGATCCCCTGCCGGAAGCAGGCCACGTCGGCGTCGACGTGGAGGCCCTGCCGGACAACCCGACCCACGGGCTGCGGCTGTACCAGGGCACCTGGGTGCCGGAGAACTGGGTCGGAGGGATGGCCCAGATCCAGAGCGGCGGGCTCGCGGCCCGGCCCGGCGACGTGGTCCTCGCCAGCCCGCCCAAGTGCGGCACCACGTGGCTCAAGGCGCTCGCCTTCGCCACCATGGCGCGCGCGGCGCACCCGCCCGGCGCCGCCGACCACCCGCTGCTCCGGCACTCGCCGCACGAGTGCGTGCCGTTCATGGAAGGGTTCTTCGGCGCCGGGTGGGGGAACAAGCTGGACGCGCTGCCGTCGCCCAGGCTCGTGTCCACGCACATGCCATACTCTGTTCTGCCCGACTGCATCAAGAGGAATCTGGGCTGCAAGATCGTCTGCGGGTGTGTTTGGTTTAAGCCCCAACAAGGCCTACCAAAAAGTTGGCAAGTTTTGGCATGATCAAAACAAAAGCATGACCAAAATTTTGGCAACATGATATTGTTTGGATTGCAGCCATCGTACAATGACCAATTTTTGGCAACCTTTTTAATTCTACATTTGGTTTGTAGCCAACTTAGTACTCAAACGGTTAAGCATCATGTTTTAATTATTCATTGAAATTTTTAGCACGGTGTACTTCTCAGCGCAATGTAAAGACTAAGATCTTTGGTAATCATGGATTAAAGAAAGGTTTTTTTTTTCTGCTACGTTCGTTTGTGAGAGGATTAGCCGCCGTGGGAATAGGCTGGGGTAAGCTCACAAAAAATAAAAAAATGGAATAGGCTGGGACCCACCATCGATGGATGGATTAGAGGGAGAGCGGCCCTGCCAATTCTTGGGCGATGCTTTCGCCCGCCCTCCGACACGCTAATTCTTCCATAGGGAAGCCACAGGCGCGCCCGCGCTGACCTGGGCGAAGCAACTTTCGGGTCCCGATCCAAATGATGACCAAATGCAGCGGGCGAGCCAAAATATTGGTATGGCCAGCTTTGACTCTGAAGCAAACATTTTTCATTTGTAGATAAATATTGTAAATTGAGGTTACAGTACCTGTTAATCCAGCCTGATTCCTACCTCCATTTCACACATCCACGTTAAATAGCCTTGGCTTTTTTCATTTGAGTAACAACCTTACAGGCCGGTACACCATTCTAAACTTAAAATCACACTGACCATATATATAGGTCAACTTTGTTCTTCTTGTTTTACCTCGTCTAGTATAATTAAATACTAAGTCAATAGTCAAGGATGGAACTATAAGCACAAAGTCAAGATGAAACCGTGAATCTGAGGATATGATCGCAGAGGATATGTTGGCTGCTCTTAATTTGCTGCATAATGGAAGTAGGCCTGGACATTTTACTCGTTACTCGGAGAGTAGCTCGACTCGTTTGATACTCGGCTCGTTAAGAGCTCGTCTCGTTAGGCTAACGAACAGAGTAGAGTATCTCCTGAAACTCGCTAACACTAACGAGCTTAACGAGTCGAGCTAACGAGTCTCGCGAGCTGCTCGTTATCCGGCGAAGATCAATCGAACAAACCCTGTTACTTCGTTAGGCCCAGCAGTTCACTCCCGAACAGGCATCCCAACAAGCTATGCCAAGCCCACGAGGCCAAGAGTCGTTAGGGCAAAAGCCTACTCGAAAGGCTTCGTCAACCCGCAGTCACGCACGGTCGCACAGGGTCACAGCGCATGAGCACAGAGTCCTCGCCTCCTCGATCACCCCAGTCACCCCCGCCGCCGCCGTCCCTCCGTCCTCCGGCCGCCGCAGCCGACCCCCAGAGCCGGATCCAGCCGCAAACCCGCAGTACGTCCGCAAGTAAGCACCCCCGCTCGGCCCCTCCTCCTGCCTCCCTCCTCTCTCTGTCCTCTGGTTCAATCGGGGACCGCATACCACTGACCTCTCTTTCTCTCACCTGCAGGCTGCAGCCTCGCAAGTGGCAATGGACTCGGCGAAGAAGAATCGAGGGTGGCGTCCTCCGAAGTCTTCGTCGAACTCGCGATCGCGGTCAGATTCTCCATCAACAGCAACAAAGCCAACAAAGCCGCCACCACGAGCCCAAGGTACTGGACAACCTGTACCAGCACGTCCTCAAAGACCTAGCTACGTTGATGACCGAGAGGCGCAAGAAGATGCAAATACAATCCATGACCGAGAGGTGCACGACGCTGATGAAGATTTGGTAAGTACTAGTGTCTTTTGTTCTGTCAAATTGATTATAAATGGAACCATTTGATTGCTGTGCTATATGGTTGTACCCAATTGGTAGTTATTCATCTCATTGTCTTCCTTTTTGGTAGTTATTCAAGCACTGAATTATTTGTGTTTAAACTTTACTTTATTAGGATGAATGGATAGAGATTGAAGATGTTGATGAGGCAGAGAACCATGAGAACGACGAGATGTCTGATCATTGTCGTGGTGAGGATAACAAAGAAGAAGGTGATGATGTTGTTGATATCACGGAAACTCAGATGTCAAGGACAAAGGTTGCTGCTGGGAAGAGAAAGAAGAAGAGTGGGGTTGCTGTAGTTGCAAAGAAGAAAACTAGGGTGAAGCGTGCAGAATGTTGGAAGTACTTTAAATTGGTCAAAGCTGTATCAAAAAGGAGACCAGATGAAGTTGTCGAAAAGGCAAAGTGCTTAGGCTGCTTAAGTTTGTTGTGCTATCAAGGAGGGACAACGAGCTTGAACAGGCATAGGGATTCATGCTATCAGATCCAGAATAAAAGCCAGGTGCCTCTCTCATCGTTAACCATGAATATGATCATGCTGAATGCAAGATGATCATTGCAAAAATGATAATTGCACATGAATATCCTTTTAGGATGGTAGAACATGCATGGTTCAATATACTCATGAGATATATGAATGCATCATATAAATTCATTGGTAGAAAGACCATCTGGAAAGAATGCATGAAGGTTTATGTTTCTGAAAAAAAAATACTCAAGAAGAAACTTAGATCTGTTGAAAGCATTACTTTGACATGTGATCATTGGACTTCAAATCAACATTTGTGCTATCTAGCCGTGGTTGCCCATTTCATAGATGACGAGTGGTGCATGCAAAGCCGTGTTCTTAATTTTATTGAGCTAGATCCACCACACTCGGGCATTGTTATATCTCAAACTGTTTTTGAGTGCTGCCAACAATGGGAAATAGAGGATAAAGTAATCACTATGGCTATGGATAATGCATCCTCCAATGATGTAGCTGCTGTTAATTTGGTGGGCAAGTTTGCCACTAGGAGCTCACCTAATTTCGTGCTTGAGTATTTCCATGTCCGTTTTTGTGCACATATCATCAATCTGATAGTCAATGATGGGATAGCACCTCTTGCACCTTTGATTTCCAAACTTAGAGAGACTGTGAAGTACTTGAAGAAGTCACCGTCTCGCATGCATAGAATCATGAGTATTTGCAAGTCCCTTAACATTCCAATTGGAAAAGGGTTATGCCTAGATGTTGCAACAAGATGGGGCTCTACAAACAGAATGCTAGTTGCTCTCAAACAATATATGCCAGCTTTGAATGAGTATGCACTAGTGGATTCTACCTATGCATGGAACCCTAGTAATCGTGATTGGAATTTATTTAGCACTATTCAGCCCATATTGAATTCATTTGCTGAAGTGACCACATTTTTATCTGGATCAAATTACCCCACCGGCAACATCTTTTATCCATACATATTAGATGTTAAGATTGCTGTGAACACACATGCTATTCCATCAGAGGATGAGGGCTTGAGAGCAATGGGTAAAGCAATGCTTGATAAATTTGACAAGTATTGGGACAACAGCTATGCAGAAGAGCAATTATATGACAATGGGAGAGATAGAAGAAAGAAGAAGAAGAACGTGATGGTGATTGCTTGCATTCTTGATCCTCGGTTCAAGTTAAAGCTTGTGGAGTATTGTTTTAAAGAGCTGTATAGAGAGAATAAAGGATCACGTGAGGCAGAAGACATAAAAACAGAATTCTCTGCTCTTTTTTCCAAGTATGAGATGCAACATTGAGAGAAAAATGGTGAGAACAATGAGACTAGACAAACTTCCGTAATTTCAGGCGATTGAACACTTCCATTCTGACCTTGCTTCCAAAGAAAGAGAACCCGCTGGATATTTAGGAATTCAGACCCATAAGCTTGATCCACAGCTTCTCCAAGATTTTCGCCAAGCTTCTTGCGTCAAGACTGGCACCCAAGCTCCCTTTATTGATCTCCAATGCTCAGAGTGCCCTCGTGCAAGCCAGAAGCATCCACGAAAATTTCAAATTGGTGTCTAATGTTGCAAAGTCCCTTCACAGGAAGAATAGGGCGGCCGTGCTAATGAAGATTGATATCTCCAAGGCGTTCGATACTCTCTCTTGGGAATTTCGTTTAGAGATTCTCCAAAAAAGAGGCTTCGGTTCCCATTGGAGATCCTGGATTTGTGGCCTTCTTGCGTCTGCTCAAACCTCAACCATGATCAATGGCAGGAGGGGTGACCCCATTTGTCTCGCCCGGGGCGTTCGGCAAGGAGACCCTCTCTCCCCGGCTCTTTTTATTCTTGCGATGGATGCCTTGCATGCTATGCTTCATTGGGCATCTTTCCACAACTTGATGGCTGATTTGGGCCTCCACCGGGATGTCCCGAGATCTTCCATTTATGCAGACGACGCAGTGCTCTTCTTCTGGCCACTCCCCTCTGACCTGACAGTTATTTCATCGATCCATGGTCTGTTTGGTGACTCTTCCGGCCTCATAATCAACCTCTAGAAGTGTTCCATCTCCTGCATTCGTTGTGACGATGATACCTCAGATTGGGTGGCTGACCATTTTCGGTGCATCTGAAAAGATTTTCCTATCACATATCTGGGCCTCCCGCTGTCTACCGGTCATTTGCGCAGGGCGGACCTTTGGCCGTTGGTTGATAAGTTCACTTGCAAGCTGAAGGGCTGGAAGCCGAAGCTTCTCTCCACTGGTGGTAGACTCACTCTTGCTCGCTCGGTGCTGATGGCGCTTCCTCTCCACCTGCTCTCAGTCCTCCAACTTCCTAAATGGGCACTGACTATTCTGAATCGCAGATGCCGTGCATTTGTGTGGCGAGGAGAAGAAGAGATTAATGGTGGCCATTGTCTCATTCCGTGGTCCAGAGTTTGCCGCCCCCTGGAGGTTGGTGGTCTTGGTGTCCTCAATTTACAACTCTTTGGTACCGCTCTCCGCTGCAGATGGCCCTGGCTGCGTTGGGCAACCTTGCCACGCCCATGGTCCCTCACCCAGACCAGGGACGATAGTGATGCTGTCTCTATTTGCAATGCTGCCATATATATTCAATGGGGGGACGTAATCGAGTCAGATTCTGGACTAATAATTGGCTTCCGGGTGGACGCACCTTGCGAGATTGGGCTCCGGTACTCTTCTCCTATGTCCGCGACTCTGCATCTCCGTAGCTACCGCCCTCCACAACAACAGATGGGTTGGCGACATTAGAGGTGGCATCTCAATGCAGGCCCTTGTTGATTATCTCAAGCTTTGGGACATTGCTTCCGCGACATTCCTTTCGGTTGGCCAGCCCAACAAAGCGATCTGGCGATGCTCGCCCAATGGAGATTTCTCGGTTAGCTCCGCCTACCGACTCTTTTTTATGGCAAACACTCGCTTCGCCTGCGCCAAGCCCATTTGGAAATCCAAGGCTCCTATGAAGTGTAAATTCTTCATGTGGCATGTCGTTCACAAACGCTGCCTTACCGCCGATAATTTGGAACGGCGAGGCTGGCCAAATAACCAGCATTGCACCCTGTGCGTGTCCGAAAATGAAGATTGCTCTCACCTGTTTGTTCACTGCAGCTTCACTCAGTAGCTTTGGGCTCGCCTCAGACTCTGGTCGGGTGCCAACCTCCCCATTCCAGGAAGCCCTTTCTTGTGCACTGAAGACTGGTGGACCTCAGCCAGAAAACAAGCACCCAAGCACTTGCGCAAGGATTTTCACACATTCACGATTCTGGTGCACTAGAGGATTTGGAAAGAACGTAATTCCAGAATTTTTCAGCATGAGGCTAGCACAGTCAACCGCGTTTTTGATCTTATAATTGACGACCTTCAATTTTGGAGAGCAGCTGGTTGTATTGTTGCTTTGTAAGGGGCCGGTTGTCGGTGTTTCTATCCCTTCTGGCTGGTTGTTTTGTTGCCTTGTTAGAGTCCTGTGTTTTTCTTCCTCTGTGATGTCGCAGTTCCAGTCTGTCTGTGGTCACTGTTCTCTGAACCTGGTGGGCGGCACCTCGCTGCTCTTGCTGTACTACTTCTTTTCCTCTCTAATAAAAAAATTCGGCCACTGGCCCTTCGAACCGTGAATCTATCGGAGATTAGTTTTTTTTTGACGAAACAGCCACATCGAGTTATTTATTGCCACTAGAAGTGCTGAGAGAATCAACCCGAAAAGAGTACACATAAACACAAAAAAGAATAACGAGAGGAGTGTTGGGGTTTAGATTACAGTACCAAAAATGAAACTACGGTACATCTCCGGAGACGAGCTCGCCAAGCCCAGGAGAAACATCGCCCGAGGAAGGAAAAGCTTATGTTGAAAGGTGTATTCGGACATGTGTGAAACAAGGAAGCTAAAGGACTGAAGGCTTAGCCTCCCACTCAAGTTTCGTGTTTTTTTTTCCTTGTTGATCTCCTGTGAAAGAAAATAACATTGATGATCAGGGACCCAAAGGACATGGTAGTCTCAATGTGGCACTTTGTCCGAAAAATTCAACCACTGTCTCGTTCTCCGACGTGTTCGAGTTAACATGCGAGGGAAAGTCTACTTGCGGGCCTATTTGGGAGCACATCCTCGGGTACTGGAATGCAAGCAATCGTATCATCAATGTCGGCGATGATAACCGGCCTGAGCCAGAGGCGCCAACGAAGACGCTAGTCCTATTCCTGAGGTATGGAGAGATGTTGCAGGACACAGTCAGCAATGTGCGGAAGCTGGCGCAGTTCCTCAGGCAGCCCTTCTCTTCCGCCAAGGAGGAATCTGGTACAGCGAAAGCCATCGTCAAGTTGTGCAGCTTTGACGGGCTGAGTGGCCTCGAGGTGAACAAGACAGGAAACGTAGGGTTTCGTGTTAGGCTCCTGCGCCAATCTTTCTTCAGGAAAGGCGGTGCCGGGGACTGGGCAAATCACATGACGCCTGAGATGGCGTGCCGCCTCGACTCCGTGATGCGAGACAAGCTCCATGGATTGGGTCTTCATTTTGCATAAATGTACTTGTCTTAGTTTGCTCGTGGAAAAGTAACAAAACTTCCTGGATTTCTTAACGGATATTGTTGTTGCCTTTTTATTGTTACTGGAACATGAAGGCACGCGGTGCCGCGCCCGTCTATTATGACAACATATCAATCATGGATGAAGAATGTTACAAATTGTTCAAATATGTGATAAAAATTTAGTGGTTGGAGTTACAGTGTCTTGACACAGTTGATGGGGCAAATTTGTTCAAAATAAGAATTGTAGAAATTTGTTCAAACATGTGCAGAACAGATCAAAGGGTAATCATCCATCATCTAGCTTACAGTTGGTATATGTGTGTTTTGGTATATGTATGTTCGTTCAGATTTTGGGAGAGTTGGTGATTATTTGATTGCATCCATGGTCAGGGCTAATTGTTTACTGATGAGTCAGGATCAATTGTTTATTGAAGTGGCAAGAAAGCGTAGCCGTGGTAGAGCAGAGTTGTTTGTGTATGAACTTCTAGTGCACTTGTTTGGTTGAACTTTTGGCTGTCTTGGTTAACACACTGGAGTGTTATTAATGAGCCGATGATTGAGGGTGAATAGCATGTTATTAGTACTCTCTTAATTGCCCATGCACCCCGCGTGCACCATTATATTATCACAGGCAAAGACTCTTCTACAGACTTATTCGATCCTGCAAAGGAAATGGGTTTTCTTTTGCGTTTCTGATTCAGATTTTGATGCTTCTAACCCTTTAAAAATCACATTACTTTTAAAAAGTTAAAAACAACAAAATCTGAAACAGAATCCCAAACAAACAGGACCAAAAAACCTATTTTTTCCCGGATTCCTACCAACAGAGTACAGCCCATGCATCCTGCGCGCATCATTTCGGTCGGGCTGAAACGTATTTGGGCCTGCGTGGTTCCATGGGTGCCTCCTCAAAAAATGCAGATTTTTTTACATGTAGTGGTTACACATAAACTAACTAAATCAGTTGATAGATTAGGGACTCAATCACTCAAAAGTATAAATCTGAAATAGTTAAAGGGACATGATATGCAACATGCCAGCAACCGACATGAATCGGGACCTTTGCGTACGATTGTGCCGCAAGGTAAGGTAACCAGCACGCCAAGCTAGGCAAGGCAGCACTCACTATTAGCTATACTCTCTCCTATCCATATTACTTGTTTCAAATTTGAAGAAATATAAATGTATCTATGCTAAAAAGTGTCTGTATAGATGACCATTAATATAATATGGATCGGAAGGAGCAGTACATGCTTAGCCGATCGATCGAGCAGCTACCTAGCAGGCAGCCATGGCATCTCCCCAGGCCCATCTTGGCGCCGGCCCCGTGGCGTTCAAGGACGTCTTCGTGGACGGCCACGACGCGCCGCCGCTTCCCCTGCCGGAAGGACACGTGTACGTCGACGTGGAGGCCCTGCCGAGCAGCAACCGGGCCCACGGGCTGCGGCTGTACCGGGGCGTCTGGATGGCGGAGAACTGGATCCGGGGGATAGCCCACATCCGGAGCGGCGGGCTCACGGCCCGGCCCGGCGACGTGGTCCTCGCCAGCCCGCCCAAGTGCGGCACCACGTGGCTCAAGGCCCTCGCCTTCGCCACCATGGCGCGCGCCGCGCACCCGCCCGCCGGCGCCGGAGACCATGGCAAACACCCGCTGCTCTGGCACTCGCCGCACGACTGCGTGCCGTTCATCGAGACGTTCTTCGGCGCCGGGTGGGGGAACAAGCTGGACGCGCTGCCGTCGCCCAGGCTCATGGCCACGCACATGTCAAAGTCGCAAGGAAATAATCATTCGAATAGCAGTGTTCATAGTGTTTTTTTTTGTTTTGCCTTTTATCCCACACCCATCTACTTTATTGATGGCTTGTAAGAAAATAACAAAGTTGATGATCCGGGACCCAAAGGACATGGTAGTCTCAATGTGGCACTTCATCCGAAAGATTCAACCACATGTCTCCTTCTCCGACGTGTTCGAGCATGCCTGCGAGGGCAAATCTCTCTGCGGGCTTATTTGGGACCACATCCTTGGGTACTGGAACGCAAGCAGCCACACCGTTGACGTCGATTCTTGAGGTATGAAGAGCTGCTGCGTGAGACGGCCGGCAATGTTCGAAAACTGGCACAGTTCCTTGGGCAGCCCTTCTCCGTTTCCGAGGAAGAATCTGGCATGGCAGAGGCCATCGTTGAGCTTTGTAGTTTGGACAAGTTGAGTAGCCTCGAGGTAAACAAGGCAGGCGAGATGGGGTCGCATGTGAAGTTCTCAAGCCAGTCTTAGGGGCTGTTTGGTTGCCACCTGAGACAAACACGCCTGACCTGAAGCCTGAAGTTTCAACTGCTTGCCTCGCCTAAAGGACCTGACAGCGCAATTAGCCTGGCTCAGGCCACCGAAATTGGAGGCCTGACTCCGGCTGTTCAAAGCTACGCTAGAACCCACCTATGCCAACACAAGGATAACTCTGACACAACACATGATGCAGTAGCCTTTTCTACTAAAAATGTATTAGCATTTGTGAGGCCAGCAGCACCAACCAAAACAGCTATGTCTCAGGCATGCCTGTACAAGTAAAAATCATCAACTTCTCAAGCTAGTCTCAGGTCAGCTCATTTTCTCAGGCATGGTCCTCAGGTAACGAACCAAACAGCCCCTTACTTTAGAAAAGGTGGTGCCGGGGACTGGACGAACCACATGACGCCCCAGATGGCGCATCGCTTCGATGATGTGATGTGGGACAAGCTCCATGGATCGGGTCTAGCATTCACATAAGCTTAATAACTTAATTTGCATGTGAAAATGTACTTGTACTTGTGGGACTTTTTAGATTGTAGTTGGGTTGCTTATTTAAGACGAGGGATTACCGACAAATGCGTTGATTGATACACACAACCATTTTGTTGCAATGTTCAAGATTCTTACAGTTCAACGGTTACAAAGTGCATACAAAAACATTCTTTTTCTATTGCGAAACTGACTGATTTTTAGTTAGAGATGAGTTAACGTGCTCGACCGTCAGATCTTAATCCAAAAATATCATGCAGGAGAGAGGAAAGATCATGTGGCAACCAACCCGCATCTGGCTGTTTGGTGATCTCTATAAATCTTTAGTTTTCACTCCGAGGGGAAGAACCATGTCGACTTAGTTTTATTCTTCAGGACATGATAACATCCACCTGACGGAACTACACTAGTTTCTTCTTTTGAAAGGCGCGGAACTGCACTAATTTCGCCACTCATCATGTCATAGACGACAATAGGTGGGACTGCCGTTGACATTCAGCTTTTGGCAATCGGCACATGTGCAAAACCGATTGGAGTAGACACGGCTCCATGCCAATGCCCACTCGTGGCCGAGCAGAAACACACGATTACCTCCTCGGAATCTTGGATCATCGTAGTGCTCAGGCACCACAAGCGCCGCGGAGCAAGCCCGTCCAATGAAGAGAGTCTGGCCGCCCAAGTCCTTGACCTCTGACCACCGACCCTTGTAAAAGTCCGCCTCAAACACCCGCAGATCCATCGCCTGCCGCCGATCGGCCATATAATTCGTCACGCAAGGGATGCTCCATCGTACCATGAGCAGCTTCTGCTTGTCCGAGGACGTCAGAAGGCAGCGCTGGACATCATCGTCAGCGCAGCTGGTTTGTTGTTCCATGACAAGGACACAGTACCTCCGAGATAGTATCGGCCTCTCTCCTCCGACCAAGTCATGGGCAAAGAGATTCTCCGTCGAGTCTACGGCGATCGAAGAGCTTCCCATGGCAGAAGGCTATATCGTTGTAGAGAAAGCTCGACCCATCACCAAACGGCATGCAGTAATAAGCTCCATTTGAGCATGGAAGCGTGTTGGTGCCCGGCTGAAGAAGAAATACAGACTTGAAAACACCGTTGCCAAAGAGCGCGACGACGACACCAACTCTCGCCACGGTAGCAGACGATGCCGGATTCACAACGGCGGTCGGGGTAGCGGTAGCGGCATGCTGGCACCTCTATGGATCGCTCCATCCAAGGATGGAGGAGGAGGCAGCCTCTAGGCATGACGAAACGACCGCGCCGCTTATTGGCGACGATGTCGCTGTCGGCAAGGCTATGATGGACGCTGCCGTTGCCGAGGTTGATGATCGACGGCAACGCCAGCGAAAGAAACGGGCGTTGTTGATGTGTGGCGGGTCCGAATGGGATGCGAGACGGGAGAGGATGTGGCCCGCGATCTCCGGGTTTTTTTTTTTTTTAGGAAATACAATCGATCTCGCTTGATGGACAATACACACACACTTTTTTTAGAAAGGAATATGCGTGCAACTGCTCTAGCGGCCTGATACTGCTAATGGGCCGCACCGTGGAAAAGCCCAGGTAAGCGGCCCTTTGGAATAAGCCTCTCTAGGCGTGGCGGCTGCGCTGAATCGAAACCCCCCGCCCCGAGCCATGGAGCAAGCCACCCCTCCCGCCGCCGGCGTCGACCTGTCCCCGGCAGGCGCCGACCTCGGCCGGGTGCACCTCCTGCCCTGCGGCATCAGGCACAGCAGCGCCGCCGCCGTCTCCGACTACTTCAAGCCCAGGGACACAGGTCGCTTCCCTCGCCCCAAAGATCTGGGCTCCCTCTCACCCTCTTGTCTCTTTTGCCCGCTTGGTTCAAGAGATTGATGGGTTCCTGAATGTAGGTGTGGAGGTAGAAGGGGTGAGGGTGGAGGAAGCCTTCTTCCGCGGGAGGAAGCTGCAGGGCGCCACCGTCGCGCTCCCCGATGGCTACCGAGGTGAGCTGCTTCGATGTGGACTTCATATTCAGTTCGAAGCTCTTGATGTGACATTTTGGTCGATTCGTAGGCTCGTAGCAAAGTGTGCTTAGTCATGGAATGATGGGTAAAAAAAAAAAAACCTGCACTGCATACTCCAACTCTCTCTCTGCCGAAATCGTGCTCTCCTTATTATCGGTAGATTGCAGAAATTATGTGTGCGCTCCTGCTCGAAGTGGGTTATGACTTGACCGTCGTTACAATTAGTGAAAATATACTTAATTTGATCCTGCAATTTTGTGCTGTTAGATTGGCATAATCCATTCCAACAATCTAGTGCAGTAATGCTTATATTGGAAGCCGTCACAAGGAACATGAAGTTTTGTTTTGTTTACTGCTGAAATGGTCACTGAATGGTGACCGTGATCTTTCTCTTTTGTATCTTAGATATCAAATCTGTATGGACACAGAAATCTTAGATATCTTATTCGTCACAGAATGGAATGCCTTCTGGGAATACTAGGTTTGTTACAGTGATGACATGATAGTGATGGTTGGTGGTTATGGTCCATCCTTCTGCATCCTCAGCACAAAATCAGAGTTGGAACTACATGTCATGTTGATGAAAAAAGTTTGACCAACTCCACACGCTCCTTCCGAGCTAGGCAGTAGCTCTCTTCCTCCTCTTGCTCGTCCTCTCCAGAAGCCTCGTTGCTTGGCGAACTGCCGTTAGCCTCGCCTGCCTCCCTTCCCCTCTCCTCCGCTGGCGCCGCCCGCCGGAGTGGAAGGGGAAGGGAGGCATGTGCGCGTACAGTAGTAGTTAATGGTTTGTTTCCGATGTGTTTGCCATCGCCGTCCCGGAGCTCACGGCAAGGAGGTCCATGGAGTTCGCTTGCTACTGCTGCCAGGTTCTCTGGTGATGGTGCAGCTACCTTCTTGTTCTTCCTGGTGAACATTTGTTTCTTGCTCCCTTTAGATCTGGCTGTTTCCCCTTCCTCGATCTGGCCCTGGTCAACGATGGTGGCCAGGCTTCCGGAGAAGAGGAGGTCTGTGCGACGCGCAGATCTAAAGCGTCCATGGCAGAGCGTCGGTACCCGTCCTGCTCTGCTCTATTTTCCCCTCCTTTGTTGCTTTTCTCTAATAAAAGTTCCCACTTGGAATCTGCCCCTCTTTGATGCTGGAGCCATGGATCCAAAAATTATCAAGCTCCACTGCATCTTGTGCTTTAATTTTCTATGGATCTGGCCATCCGAGGGCCTTATTTGGTGCGGACACCTTGGTGTCGATACGGTTCTTCTTATCAGGTTCTCAAAATTTTGTTGGCAAGCTACGCCTCCTGTCGAGACCTCAAACCTCCCTTATGGGAGGCCCAGTTCCTGGTCCTCGGTTGCGACGGGAGTATGGCAGTCTCTCCTCGTGAGATTTTGGCACCTGAATCAAGCTTTGCAAGAGCTAGTAGCCGACACATGTGCTCCTTCAAGAATTTGGGCGCCGGCAAGCATATTCCTCCGGCTCCGTGGTGAGCGTCTTCGGAGGCAGTGCAGTGAGTTGATCTCGCTGTTTGGCAATGGGGTGACTACGTCGGACATCTCCGGTGCCGGCGACTCTTCGAACTTCGCCTTTGGGATTTCTGTTGTTCTCACACGTTGCCCCCTACGTGTCGCTTCCCTGCGTGGTTGTGCGACGCGTGGGGTTCTAGGCAGCCTTGTAATATTTCTTTACTTCTTAGTCCAGGCTGCTGGGGCTTTCGTACCTTGTCTGAATTAATATATCAAGTGGGCTCTTTCAAAAAAAAAACATGTTATGTTGATCGAGTTTGTGGTTCTTTTAAAATCTCTTTAGGTTATGTATTGGAGAAGAAGAGTGCAGCAAAGGATATGCAGAACATGGATGGGGATGCTAGCAATTTTGTATCCCGCGCAGAATTCCAGAACATAACTTACTGGAATCATGATGCCATGCCATCAGCAGAAGATCCTCTCCCACGCTGCTTTCATTGGTTAACCATTGCTAATGCAGTGAGTATTTCTTTCCAGATTTCGTTTGGCCCATTTTGAGCAGTTGAGTTCTTATGCTTCTGTACTATTTGGCTTCCATCACTCAAATTTTTGATAAATTCCTATTGGGCACGCAGTTCAGGGTCAGGGTAAGGCACGTAATACAATTTGTGGTGAAGTCGATATGATCCATGCTCATGAATTAACTTGTACCCTTGCTTAGTGAGTGTTGATTGTATCAGTAATTTCACTCTGTTGATACAGTCTAATGTTCTGTATTTTTGTTTGATTCTTTATTGATATTTTATTTCTGGACCTACTTGTGCTGAGCTTACAGTTGATTGCCATGCTATCTGTTTGTTTTATCAGTCGTACTTTAAATTTGTTTAGGCACAATAATAAGTACAGTAGTAAGCATCCACTGAAAGAACTTTTGGAATTATATCACTGTCCTAACTAGAGGTTCCTGTTCGTGCAGATGCACAAGCCAGTGACTGCCGAAGAGCTGGCTAACATGTCAGCCACGCCGAACCAGAACAGCTGACCAAGATCCATTACATAGTAAATCTGTAATTTGGTTCTAGCAGGTGAATCGTCCCAACAACCAACCTAACAAGCAAATTTACTACTACAATGAACTTGGAGATGTTGGAATGAAAAGTGAGCCTGTGAGGGCCAGGCACTCTGTTTGTTCCATGTTCTCTTCTTGAATAGGGAAGTTCCTGCATCGATGTAATGTTATGTTTAGTAACTCTTGTGCTCTTTCCTGTTCTACAGTCAAGATCCCCTCTCAGGCTATCTTACCTGTAATGTTGTGATACCGTGCCAGTGTAAACTTTAAATTTGTAATGGCTTAATATGATGTGCAAAAAATTACAGTGCCTTTATATGATGTTGCAAAATTCATAATTTAGGTCTATCAAATGATACAATAAAGAATACTTCTGCTCCAAGCCTTCAGAAAAGGGCCACAAGGTCAGTATCATTTTCACAAAATCTTCCAATATTGATAGTATATTTAGCACATGTGTAGCACCAGAGTAGCACCAGGTATGTCCTCAAAACATCAGAACCAGAGTGAATATTATCCACAGTATGTACCAACGATAGGTGGTGGGATTCATACATAAACAAGTTCAATTGGTTGCCTTATTGTAGATTTCGCTGGACTCGTGAAAGGACCAGTTTACAGGATAATAACCTTGGCAAACAGAAAATTATTAACCAACTATTTCTTGGAAAACAGCAATATTACGTCAGATTACAATGTTACAACAACACAACGTGACCGCGCAGAAGCCTCTTCCAGAATTTGATGAATTGAAGGATACCAAACCGCTGAACCGCATTCTAAATTCTAACCCGCAGTGCTAACAAAAACAGAGATACATATTTGAATGGGACAGCTCAATACGTGGTACAAACTTCTATCGTAACTATGAGAATAAGATAAAAAATAAATTAACACTATTCAGGCGGTGGTGGATATTTTTTATTGCAAGCCATCAAAGAAACCAGGCCCAGCCTTTGATTTCAGTTCATAGCCGGCATCTTGGCCAAGCGCAACCATGTCATCAAAAGTATATGTTCCACTTCTTGATGTCTCATATACTGTAAGAAGAATAAAGGAAGGCAAAAAATTGTCACTCTATAATAAATGCAGCAAATTCAATCATATTTCTAACTGAAAAATATATGATACCTATAGATCCATCTGGTGAGGCCAATAGCCCCCGGAATGAGCAATTGCCATCCTTATCACGGTAAGCATATGCCGCAATTGGAGTTCGGCAGTTACCATCAAGAACCGACAAGAATTCTCTTTCACATGCAACAGCTAATCGGGTATCTTCATGATTCAAAGAGGATAGATAATCCATCTACAAAAAGAAAAATGCAAGGAGGGAGGTCTCAGCATCTTTAGCTAGAGCCTAGAGGTGTGCATAAAAAAAATTACTCAGCCAAGAAGCTAGTGTGTTCTGCACAGCTCCAGGGCATTTGTGGAGAACACAAGACAAAACAGAAATATTCAAAATCCATGCTCTGTGAGTAGTTTCAAATAAAAGAAGTATCCTCTAAAAAAAGTAAGCAATATGGTTGGGTAAAAAAATAACAAACAAAAGGATTTGGGGCTGTGCTAGGCAAATAAGATGTGAGTAGTTGGTTGACAACACAGACTTGGGTGCAATTGTATCTGGGTGTTAAGAACATGATATGGTACAGTGGCCAACAAAGAACATGACGTACAAAATTGAGCTTACAACTTAATCAGAGGCGCATGCAAAATTGATGAACTAAAATGTAGCAGCATAATGCAGTACAAGCCAGATTTGGATATGGCAATATGCATTCAGCAACTATGATTGTTAATCTACTTTGAAACATTAGAAGACCTACCATTTTGTCATCGTTGGTCCTGCAAGCTATTCCGATAGCACCTTGAGCAACTGCTGGTAGCATCTCATCCACTGATAATACAGATGTTGCAGTTTCCGCCATGTTCAACCGTTTTAGTCCAGCCAGTGCCAACAACGTAGCATGGACATCTCCTTCTTTGAGTTTCCTTAACCGTGTCTGAACATTTCCTCTAAAGTTAACAACCTGAAAAGTAGTCAACAGTGTGTCATCATTAGTCAACAGTGTGTCATCATTTTTAAGCACTACTCAAACCGACAAGAATCTCTAATCAAAGCTGCTAGTTAAATTAATAAAACAGCACATATTACTACACTAGAAGACTAGGAAGTAGTCCGGGATTCTATACAACAAGAAACAAAATTGCAAGAATATCTCCTCGGCACATATGTGACATGAAACGACACACCTTCACAACAGCAATCTACAAGTATACATTCTTACACAAGAGTTCTCAGGTAGCATTATATACGGAAAATAAAAATGTATGAGTTTGCAGTGCTGGGGACCTGGGGTAGCAGTGATTATTTAAAGCATGGAAAACAACTACGAACAGACATAAGAAAAAAAAACTTGTATTGCATGAACGCAGTCATCGCACGTAAACTTACTTTTAGAGATGGATATTTATAAAGAATCTGAGATTGCCTCCGAAGGGAAGCACTCCCAACAACACTGCCAGCAGGAAGCTCCGCAAGAGTCTTTGCATTCAAGCATATGAATGCATCTCTCACATCTTCTCGTGGGAGGTTACAGGGCAATATCGTGCCTTCTGGTAGATATGTTGGGACATCTTTCATCGAGTGAACAGCAATGTCAATCCTTCCCTGCAAGAGTGCATCGTCTATCTCCTTGGTGAATAAACCCTTGCCTCCTATATCTGCCAGGGGTTTGTCCAAGATCATGTCTCCTGTGGTCTTTATGATGATAATCTCAACAGCACCATCTTCAGCTAACTCTGTGTGTGCAGCTTTCAGTTTCTCCCTAGTTTCATGAGCTTGTGCAAGTGCAAGAGGACTGTCCTACATAGCCAATAATTTGAATTATAGACTCGCATATTTAAGCAAGATGATATTCTGGTACAGAAAACAGCAGTGGAAGCACATCCAACAGAACATTGAAAAAGACAGCTAGAATTCAAAAATATGCTTCTCTTGGGGGTTTCTACCTCGAGTTCTTTTCTTTTCTTCAGCTTAAAAAATGAAGGCCAAAGCAATGCAAGCTTCCCAGGAGATCCAAGTCGAAATCAGATTCACTAAGCCAAAACAAGCAAAAGGCAGCTAAAAGCTACACCGACCGTGTATACACCCACATGGAACACACAGCTAGTTGATTAAACTCAAAAACACCAAAACGTCTCATATTGGCCCCAAATCGCACAGATAACATCTGCAGGTCCAGTTATGCTGATGGCAAAGAGTCCACTATTCAGCAGTAATTAGCACTACCAGGGTCAACGGCATGCTGCTCCGATGATATATCACGATTCCAGCGAAACGGGGCTAAAACGCAGATCTTGGTAGCCATTCTCACCAATTCGCATCTGAATTCACCCAGATTTCACAGTATCTGGCATCTGGAAACGCGATCGGATCAGAGCCGCATCTCAAAACCCAAATTCCCAGGACACAAAATAGGCAAGAAAAAAAAGTAAATCTACGAACCCCTCAAAATCACAGACAACTCCTCCACTACATTGCAACCCCCGAATCACGACCGAGTAAGCACATCAAGGCACGGGTTTTCACGAACTCGGCCGCAAAATTCGCCACCATCCTAGGCTCCAATCCCAAGAAGAAAGAAACACAGGGCAAAGGTTCGAATTTGTTCACCTCCCGCGCGTGCCAATCCGGATGAGGGAGACCTTGGGCTGCGCCTCGGCCTGGACGGCGACGGCGGCGCGCACCACCGCGGGGCACCTCCGGCGAGGGCGCCCGACGCAGGTCGGCGAGCCGAGGAGGGAGTGGTGGGCGGTGGTGGTGCACCTCAGCGTCGCCATCTCCGGCGGGAGGAGGAGAGGAGTGTGTTCGGCGAGGCGGAGGAGTTGCTAGAGAAGAGGAGGAGAAGGGTGCCTGCGCTGTCTGTCGGGCTCGGCGGGGGATGGATGAGAGGAGAAGATAATGCAAGGGAGAGAGATGAGGTTTATTGGATCTTGTAGGTATGTCAAAAACATATCTCTAGTCGACTTTAAATTAAGACACGTGCAAAAAAACAAACATGAATGGATGCGTAATGTAAAAGAAATTCATGAATGAATGTGTAAAGGTAAAAAAAACGATAAATCTATCTGGGGCACGTGCCCAGCCTTGTCTTTCGGTACGACATTTTAAACTTCGTGCATACGAGAGCGAGCGAGAGAGAAACCAAGGCGAGCAAGCGAGAAAGGCTACGCGATGCAGCGACTGGATTTGAGAGAGAGAGAGAGGGAGAAGGGGGAAAGAGAGCGGCAGCGGCATGCTCACAGCGAAGGCAGAGCGTGGCTAGAGGGCGGGGTGACTCCAGGCTTGCAGCTCCCGTTTGCCGTCGTGGTGGTCTGCTGCAGTGCTGCTACACCAGTGACAGGGCACACCTGAAGCGCCGCACGGCGGCTGTGCGGGGGTCAGTCGGAAATCAATGCCCTCGCGATCAGGCAGGCCCGGTATAGCATGGGACGCCCTGATTTTCCTCTGTTTGATTGGCAGAATTAATTGGGAAAATTTCATGATTTCAGTTTACAAATTGAAAATGATAAAAGAGATAACAGGGAGAAAAAAAGATGAATCGGTTCGTGGGGTGATGGGAAATAAAGTCCCAACTTCAATTTAACGAGAAAAGGTCAGAACGATGGAATCGAAGGAGAGATCAACCACGTCTGTGGAGTTAATGTAACAAAGCAAACCTGCCACAGAAGGAAGACGATATAGGGGATTGCGAGCTCGTTAGGGAGATGGGCCAGGAGGTGGCCAAGCACAAGAGGAGATGAATGGGCTCCAGCCCAGGTACATGTAAGCAGTTTTTGAGAAAATACTGGTGTAACCATGATCGATATGACTGTATGGATGCTTGCAACAAACACAAAATTGTCAATTAAATATAATTAAGCATAGTTAACTTGATAAATAATTATGGATAAAACGGCAAGTAGCCGTAGGCATTTAGGTCCAATTAACCTGACAAGAAGCCATTGCTAACCCGGCAAGTAGACATAACCAACTTGGCAATTAGGCACTGCTAACCTGACATGTAGACATAACTAAACTTGCAATTAGACATTGCTAACCTAACAACTAGACATAATTAGCCTAGCAATTAGGCATTGCTAACCTGATAAATAGGCATTTGGCAAGTAGCCATCACTAACCTGGCAAGTAGGCGTACTTAACCTGGCAAGTACGCATAGCTAACCTGGCAACTAGGCATTGTTAACCTGGCAAGTAGTCATAGGTAACCTGACAACTAGACATTGCTAACCTGGTAAGTTGGCATAGATAACCTGGCAATTAGGCATTTCTAACCTGGCAACTAGACATTGCTAACCTGGTAAGTAGGCATGAACGTGGCAATTAGGCATTTCTAACCTGAAAACTAGACATTGCTAACCTGGCAAGTAGCCATACGTAACGTGGCAATTAGTCAATGCTAACCTGGCAACAAGATATTGCTAACCTGGTAAGTAGGCATAGGTAACCTGGCAATTAGGCATTGTTAACCTGACAAATAGACATAGTAAACCTGGTGACTAAGAATTGCTAACCTGACAAGTAGACATAGTTAACTTGACAAGTATGCATATCTAAGCTGGCAAGTAGCTATCGCTAACCTGGCAAATAGGCATGTCAAGTGGGCATAGTAAACCTGGCAAGTAGACATAACTAACCAGACAAGTAAGCGTTGTTAACCTGGCAAGTCGGTAAATACGCATCGCTAACCAGACAAGTAGGCATGGATAAGCCGGTAAGTAGGTGCGCATAATCTGGCAAGTAGACACAATTAATCTGACAATCACACACAATTAACATGTCAAGTTGGTGTGGATAATCTGGCAAATAGACACAGCTAACCTGACCATTTTACACAATATTTTAACGATTTTTTAATGTGAAAATATGCGCAATTTGGAAGGACAAACAAAACGGATTCTTACGAGAGGAACACCGCCGCTGCGTAGTCTCCTCTGCAAACAAAAAAGGTGAAGTGAGATGAGCCAGAGACCTAAGCCAAACGCTACTGCCGGTGCCTGGAGCTGAGCTAGCTGCGAGCCTGCGAAGGAAACGCGCTGCGAGGCTATGCATATGCTTCTTTTTTTTTTTTTTAGCGAGGCTTGCCTAGCACGCTAGGCTGCTTCCGGCTGCTGGGCTAGCGAGGTGCTATTGGGCTACTTCGGTGGGCCGGCTGGCTGCTACTGCGCGCGGGAAGGCAGGCCCTGCTGGTCTGCCCAGCTGGCTGCAGTGCGTGCGGAAAGAAAGCGCTAGCGCAGCACGGGAAGGCGGGCGCCGCTGTGAATCGTTACGCATCGACGCCGCTGCGTAGCACGGTCCAAAAAAAAAAGGTGTCACAAAGTTAACTATACATGATTATGAATTTGCGTCAGTTTTCGGTGTCGCACAGCACCTCACGGGTGTTCTTATTCTTCCGGTTTTTGGGTCTGCATTTGAAGAGGCAGTCACTAACGTGTATGGAAAAAAAATCCTTCAGTCATTGGTTGGGAGATACTAAAAGAAAGTTGACATAGATATATTTGGCCATTTTTATTTATTTATTTCCAATTTTGTTTTTCTAAATAAATTATAACAAATTGTAATGCATACCTCATATTCATTCTCGTACATAGTTTGCCATGTTTGTCAGTCCCATGGTTCACATGTTATAGTTCAAAGTATACGTATTTTAACAAAGTTTTTCATGACACTGGTGATATTGTCTGTCAAATTTTCTATGACAATCACAATTCATATGAGGTTAGTCGTGATAATATTGAGCATTAACCTAATATGGTCTTGACTCTTCCATAGTGATTAAGTGTTGTCTAGCTTACCCTTGATCTTTGTTCACTATCTAGAGTGAGGGATTTCAGAACGCAAGAACAAAATAAACATAAGAAATAACATAAGAAACAAGATCATGTAAATTGCTTCAGGAAGTCAACTAGATGCTGCATAAGAAAAAGAAACCATGTTAATATCACGTAGTAATCGATAAGATAGTAGAAACGAATTTAAAATTGCTTTTCTTTGTTTAGGTTTGGTTTTCTCTAAAATCTATACTAGTAGTAAAATTCAATTCCTATAATTTTTTATTTGTTCCTCCAAAATATATTTTCTTCCATGTGACGGCCTCCCTTTGTTTTCCACATATTATTATGTTCCTATTGGCTCTTCCTTATCAATTTATTTCAAATCTTATCAGTATTTTCTTTGATTTTTTTCCTTTTTCCGCTCAACAAAAAAGAATCATCGCTTCTAACGTGGTGGAAAAAATGAAGCTAGGCTATGTTTGGTAGCTCAGTTTTTTCTCAGTATTTTGAGAATACCACGGTTTTTAGATATACTCTAGTTTTATATACATAGAGGTGTTTGGTCATCTAAAAAAACTACAGTTTTAATACCAAAGTATTCCCAAAACTGAGGTATTTCCTTTGTATAAAATAAAGAGGTCCAGACCTCTTTATTTTTTACAGAGCATGGGAGGAAAAAAGGATCCCGTCGTCGACGCATCTGGCTTCCACATCCTCGCCGATGGCCATTGGATGGTTGCCGCTGCAGATCCATGATCTATGCGTGGCCACCGCCGCAGCTCGCCGCCGCCGCTGCAGATCGAGGTGTGTCCTCTTCTGCTCTGGCGGCCGCCCTCCGCCACTGCTGGCGTCTCCCTCTGCCAATCGCCTCGCCCCCCCCCCCCCCCCCCCCCGCCGCGGGTCGCCGTGCCGCCGCCCTCTGTCGGTCGCCACGCCGCCCCTCGCTGTAGGTCGCTGTTTGAAAAGAGGAGCATGGGACACAGAAGAGAGAGCTCGGTAGAATGGAGGGAGACGGGAGAAGAGGAGGAAGGGGGGACGAGGCGCGTGGATTAGAAGATAAGCAGGAGCAGCGATGGGGTAAGGAGGAAGGGACAGCAAGGGACCGAGGGGTCACTGCTGCTGTTGAGAGAGAGAGAGGGGAAGAAGAAGATGTGCTGGAGAGATGTTTTTTTTTACAGCACCACCAAACACATCAATGTATTCTGAATACTCCAATATACTTGAGTTTATCAAAACTGCAGTATTTTAGATCTATAGTCTAAAAAACTGTAGTATTGCAAAACTATGGTTTTTAAAATACTCTACTATCAAACATACATAAATCCAGAAGTAAATAAACAAAAGAAAAAGGAAATAGCGGCGGCGTCCATGGTCCGTACTGCCGTCGCCGTCGCCGTTCCGGCGCTGCCTCCTCTGAAAACAATAACCGGAAACCTAGATTCAGCACCACCTTTCACGGTCACAAGAAGACGCCTCCTTCTCTTAGCATCCACCGTGTCCTCCCTCCCCACGGCTGCCGCCTCCGCCGCGGCCCCTCGATTCGGCGAGATCCCCAGCTCCGGGGGCGTGAAGGCGCTAGACCTCCGGGATGGTTCCGGCGAGATCCCGGTCGACGGCGACCAGGTAAAGGGCGACGCCTCTCTGCAGACTTGGTGCTTACTAGCAGCACGCTTCTTACTCCGTAGTTCTTAGTTGTCCTAGTTAACCAAGCTTACCTTGAAAATTGAAATTGCTCAAGTTCATTACTTTGATACTTACTAAGCTATCATGATACCAACAAGACTACAGTTTAATTTCTTCTTATGATCGAGGAAGACTTACAAATAAGTGCAGTGATTTCTTACATGTAACACTGTAATATTTGTGGCTTGAATGTTGTTAATTTTGAATAGGGCATACCATATGTTCTTATGGTTCCCTGCTTGTTTGAAGGTTGCAATTCATTATTATGGGAGACTGGCTGCGAAGCAAGGTTGGCGCTTCGACTCAACCTATGATCACAAGGATGAGAGCGGGGATCCAATGCCTTTTGTCTTCACCATTGGGTCTGGAAAGGTAAGATAAGGGTTTCGATAGGACTTTTCACAATAATAGATTATCAAAAACTTTGTGTCTGAATCACAGTACCGCACTACATCATGTAAATTTAGTTAGTGGAAGTCTGAGGCTATGACATATTGGAGTTCTTCTGTTCTCATCGTGAAGGAGCTTTGCTGTTTTCTTTTTGCGAATATTTTATGGTACTTTCTAGTACTGTAGCTATAGTACTAGCTTACAAGAAAGCATGCCAAAATAATGAATTTATTCTCCCAGAATTCCATTGGCTAAATAACAATGTAGGGATTTCCAAAGGAAAAAAAAGGAGGAGAGGGAGTTTTTTTTTGCGAAGAGGAGGAGAGGGAGTAATATCAGCTACTCTTGTTCTTTGGTATAGTCACTGCAGACTAACTGAACATTAGTTTCAAAACCATTAAACGCATCTCATAAAACATTCTGTTGTTATGGCTCTGGATCTTCCCTGGGAAATTATTCATCACTGTTGGTCTTGATGTGGATTTCTCTTGTTTACCTGATATTCTGGTAAATATATTTCTTGGGATGTTCGTTTCTAGAGTCCTTTTCAGGGTGATAAACTAGCCATAATTTAATACCTAAGCCTTGCAGGTTATATCTGGTATTGAAGCAGCAGTGAAGTCCATGAGAGTCGGTGGTCTTCGCCGTGTGATCATTCCCCCATCACAGGGATACCAAAACACATCACAAGAACCAATTCCCCCTAATGTAACTTCTTTGATTCCACAATTTACATTGATTATTTTATTTTGCTCAAGCTCATCTGGAGTTTCTCCAATCTAGGCAATTCCTAGTATCCAATGTGTTCCTTTCTGCTGTACAAGTCATGCATTCAGAAAGATGTTACCCTAGAACTATTAATGTTGTACCAACTCATGCATATGGATGTGTTTAGGTTAAGAAGATCCCATGTAAGTCGCCAAATGATGTGACAAGACATCATGGAGATACTAATTTTGTCCGTTGTTTCATGTGCAGTTCTTTGACCGGCAGAGATTATTTACTACTATATTCAACCCGACACGGCTCGCAAATGGCGAGGGTTCCACTCTTGGTACGGTCATCTTCGACATCGAGCTAATAAGCATAAGGCAGCATACATAACTCATGTGCTTTGCCAAGGCTACAGGCTGATTATGCTTCTGTAAATGTAATATGGAGAATGTATAGTGATTTCCTCCACATGTTAATCATTCTAAATCGCGCAGATACAGATGCTGTCCTACAAAAAGTAAGAACACTGTAAAAAAGGTCATTCGAAATCACTTCAGTTCTCACATTTCATCATTTTGCTGTGGTAATAACCAAATATCCGGTATCTTTTTCTGCTCCTCCATTCTTAGCTCAAACCAGAATCTCATATTATTTTTTGTCGAAAGACTGGTGGTTGCTTTTGACAAACAAAATATTATATATTATAGATGCTGTTGCAGCAGAGAACATGTTATGTGATGATACGCTGCTAGTGCTAGCTACTAATAATCAGCACTGGTCTTTCTCCGAATTTGTGAGAAAAATAATTAAGATTCTCTGCAGTGCATACCATGTGAAATTTAGTACTCTCTGTCTTCCTGATTATGATACATTTGTCCCTATTTTTCTAGGGAAAGAAGGGTAGATCTACATTACTTAGTAATGATGAAAACAAAAAAATTCAATGCACCCAACCCTATGAATTTCATAGAGAGAAAAAAATTGAAATTGCTATTTTGTTTTGTAAGTTTTCTGGAAAAAGAGAGTGTTATGTTTGTGCTGGTCATTATCCTCTGTTCTAAAATGTTGATATAAAGAATACCGGCATCACTGCATCGACGTTGCTAGATCTACCGTGAGATATACTTACATAAGGTATATTTAGTTTTATTTGAAGCAACATTTATCAAGAACTAGTAATGAAAATATCTACCAGCAACCTCAACGCCAGAGTTCTTGAGGACGTGTGTGGGGTACTGGGTTGTGTGTGGGTAGCCAAATGGAACGGTGTGGTGCGGTCATATTCTTTCACTTTAAACATTGTGGACAACTGTAATGGGTTTTGCTCAAATTTTTCGCTAATTATCTAGGTGTCTCTTCTGCTTAATTAATGAATAGAGGCATTTGGACTCCGGTTCAAAAGAAATATTAGTTTGATGATCATGTCTTTTTTTTCAGAACTAAGATAGTGAAAAGAGTTTTACCATGACTTTAAATACTAAGGTACATCCAACAAACCAAGAAAACACACAAACACAAGTGGAACATCCCCAAAATGACCTATAAATCATAAATCACTATTTATAAGGTTCGTTAGAGCCTCTTAGCATTGGCAAACCAGCACGACATGTACTCCGATCCGATGGCTTCCGTGGACGTTCTAGAGATTATATACAAGGTCAATGGGTTCATTGAAAACTATACAGTTTTCCTTCCCTTTCAGAACTTTCAAGAAACAAAAACAATTGTAACCAGACTATCCAATATGTTCTTCGATCATCTTATGTGATAGTACCTCTTTCTCTCCCTGGATTTTGTCACCAATCTTCAAACTGCACACCGATTCGGTTTTATGTTCTACTACATATATCAAGCCATTGCAAATGCAAGTGAAGCGGCCGTCCACATTTGATTACATGACATGTATGTTATATTTGGCACAAACCGTTGAAATAAGAGAGGGTATGGATGGTTTGGCGAGGACAACACAAAAAGATCTTAAACTCGTATAGTCTAGTTAGTTAATCACTCGCAAAACATGGGTATTGTGCTAGTCATGACTCCTATGTGAGGGCTACCATAATGCTATGGAGTTGTCAGGTCTCTTTAGACCTAGGTAGTTGTATCGGTAATAACTTATACATGGTGTCTACAAGAATGCTATGAAATTGCCGAAACTTTGAGGAACCCTTGAGTTGGCCAGATAATAACTCATTCATGATGCTTACTAAGATACTTTGCAGTCGACAAAATCTAGGAAAGTGTAAAGTTGTCACAATAAGAACTCATGTATGTTGTCTACCTAGATGATATGGACTCACACGGAACTATAAAGATGTTCTGATAATGATTCATACGTGGTGCCTACTAGGATATTATGAAATAGACAAAATCTGTGGAGTTGTAAAGTTCTCCTGACAATAATCACACGTGGTGTCTAAGAGGCATTCTATGAAATTGACGCAATCTATAGAACCGCAAAGTTAGACTGATAACAACTCATACGTGATGTCTATCGAGACAATACAAAATTGACAACGCCCGCAAAGCTGTAAAGTTGTCCAGATAATGACTCCTGCGTGGTGGCTACCAAGAAGCTATGAAATCGACAAGGTCCGGCCAACCGGAAAGACGTAGCGACAATAACTCATATGTGGTGGCCACCAAAATAAGAAAGAGGATGATAAGCATAGAGTAGCATGAAATCCCACGTTATTTACTAACGCTCCCGTGCACGGAAACCTTGTAAATGTCAAATATAACCCCTTGCCCCCTCTCTCCTCTATAACTCGAGCATTTGCTATTCTCTTCTTCCTTCCTCCCCCGCCCGTCCTCCCCTCGCGACGGCTTCCCGCTTGCCCCAAATTCTCCGGCGTCGATTTCTGTCAAAGGTGACGAGCCTTAACCTGCTCCGATTGTTCGTAGAGTTTTGTTCTATCATTTTATCAAAATATATTCTTTCCTGGTATGAGATACTCCAAAGTCTATTTTACCATAAATTTGTTTGCTATTCATTTTGCAAGAAGTAAATACAGAAAATTGGGATCCATCTGTACTAGTAGCAGCTTATGATGGGAATGGCTCTTGTTTATTGCTTGTAATTGTTGCCATGAAATTCCAGCTTTTGAAAATGATGACTGTGTATGTGTGCTTAGGATCTCAGATCTCTATTCTTCGTCACCGACCTTGTCGACGGTACTCACACGGCTCGGCAGAAAAAATTCCCCATCTCGCTGCCGAGCGCCCCACCAGCCCGCTCGCTCCGTCGCTCGCCTTCTTCCTCCTCGCGCGAGCGCCGCCGTCCCTCCCTCCCCATCCCGCTGCCGAGCGAGCGCCCCAGACCCCTAGCTCGTCTTCCTACTCGCGCGAGCGCCTCCGCCGCAGGTTGATCTCCCCTTCGGTTCTCTCGCTCCCGACCGTTTCTCCTCCCTTCACCCCACGAACGGATTCCGCCATTTAGCTCCCCGTTCCGTCTCCTTGATCTTCCCCAATTCGTAACGGAGGCAAAAATCCAGGTGCCCAACGTACCTTGCTCTACTGGGAACTCCGCCCGTGCACGCTTCAATCTTGGTATTTTATCTTGAGTGTCTAGATGGCTAATGCATAATGTTTTAATACAAGCTATTATTTGCTACTTGCCACCAGGCTTTTATGATTGTGCTTGGCTGTCCATGTTGATGTGCAGAGCGGTGTTCTTAACTTTCAGAACTCAAAATTGTTTGTCACCTAACTCTGTTTCAATTTCTTTGCAGCCTGCTGTAAACCATACATTCTCAATGTTCTTTCTGAGGTAGTATGTCTGAACAAAAGGATAATGTTAGTAAAAGCTCTTGCTCAAGCATTAGCACCAGTACTCAGGGGAGTGAGGAGGATGTGACAGTTGGTGCCATTGTAACTGAACCAAAGAACAATGGACGGAGTCTTGGAAAGCGTCTGTCACACTTAGATTCACTCCCGGTACTACTAATCTATCAGTTATTGAGCGTGTGTTCATGATGGTTTTGGTGCCTCTCAATAACTTCTAAATCTGCCATATTAGCTGGCAGAAGCTATTTCTTATTAAATCTAGTTATCATGCTACAAGTTCCTTACATATCTAGTACTTACTCCCTCCGTTTCATAATTCTTGTCTCAAATTTGTCCAAAAATAGATGTATCTATTCCTAAAAAGTGTCTAGATACATGTAATATTTCGACAAGAATTATGTAACGGAGGTAGTACCTCTGTACCAAGTTACTGATGTTGTCCTTATTGGCAGCACACTCCTCGAGTTAATGGGAAAATTCCTGATCTTACTTTTGCAAGTATAGACCATGTAACATTAATGGAAAGGTAAAGGTTGCATTTCGTTATTGCTTTGTCCCTCTGTTTTATGATAGGTTCATTTACCTCAGATTTCTTTTTGACAGATTGGGAACTTACGGCTTAGCTGAATATCAGATAGAAGGAGATGGGAATTGCCAGGTTAGTTTATGACACACTTTACAGAATAAGGCCCGGCTTGGAATGCTGTATTTTTGTGGGGGAGCTGGTATTTAGTTCAACTTTGGAGGGAGTTGAACTTAATACCAGTCCCTCCCAGAAAAAATACAACATTGCAAGCAGGGCATAAGTGTGTCTTTGAAGACACATGTTAAAAAGGACATTTCTATTACATTCCTTGAATTTATTGTTCATATAGGTATTGCTAATTTCTAAGTATTCTTCCCATATAGACAGATAAGAAATTTTCCGTAAAACATCCTCTTTCTAAATAAATGTTATCTTACAGTTATCATACTTCAGCTCTTCCAGGTCGAATTTTTATCGTGTCTTCAACGTTTCCCAATTTCGCTCGTGTGTTTTCTCTGCAGTTTCGAGCTCTGGCAGACCAGATATTCCGCAATGCTAACCATCACAAACATGTGAGGAAGGCGGTAGTGAAGCAGGTTGACCGCCCATCCCTCCCTTCATCTAATATATATTTTTTGCCTTAGCAGAATGTGTATGCCTTCACTATCTATTTTCATGATATCCGGTTACACTGAAATAATCTCTTCTGTTTTAGTTAAAGGAATACAGGAAACACTATGAAGGCTATGTACCATTGGATTATAAAGTTTACTTGAAGAAAATGAAAAGGTTCCATACATCCAGTCCATAGAAGATTTGAGATATCTATGATGTATAAGATTCAATTTTTTGCTCATCTCCTTATAGATAGCTATATTATTCATGACATTGTAGATCTGGGGAATGGGGAGATCATGTGACACTACAAGCGGCTGCAGACCGGGTAACATAGCACTTTCAAGATGGCTGATTTATTTCTATGAGTAAAAACCTTTGACTACATTTCTTTTTTTTTGTTATTTCTCGTTGCCCTTAGTTCCACCTGTAGATAAAATTGGATGTTTTCACATTCCTGATGGAATTCCTTTTGAAAATATGAAGCTAATAATATATTGATTGCATTATTTTTGTAGTTATAACTCTATTGTCCTTCTCTAAAATTATTTCTGTTATTATGGTTGAGTTTGGTAGACACTGAGCTTTTTTATCCTATGATCTACATGCATCTAATTTGCAAGCAACGTCATGTTTTTAATGCTTAGTTTCTTTTTTTTTTTCATGATGATCAGGCATGCTCTCTTATGTTTCGCATGCTTCATTTTAGAGTTACATGTTCTGCTACTTAGATGCACCTGGATATTCTTTCAAATAATATAATATGCCTTCTCATATGAATATTACATAAGTCCAAGCTACCAGTATCCAATTATTTCAATATTAGGAGGCGCCATGTATCAGTAATAATTTGTTTGATACCTTTTAATTTGTTAAATCAGTTTGCTGCCAAAATTTGCCTGCTGACGTCGTTTAGAGACACATGCCTAATCGAGATAGTCCCCAGGGATGTCGCTCCTACAAGAGGTTAGAACTGCATTCTTGCTTTTCCCAAAGCTGACTTATTATTTTCTATATTGGACTTATGCCCCATTTATTTGAACCACTTTGTTATCGTACAAACCTTCATTATTAGCAGCTAATATATCATCATCGTACACAGTAATTGGTGTTTTATCATTCCCTTGTTCCCTTCTGCAGAGCTTTGGCTAAGTTTCTGGTGTGAAGTACACTACAATTCCCTGTATGCAACTGAAGGTGAGGAATATTTTGCTCGACGATACCTGCCGGTTATAAATTAAATTTAGATATATAATGTAGTTTCTATGGCATTGCTTAGTAGACACACTCATGATACATCTGTTCTTAGCAGATCTTCCAACGCTCAAGGCTAAAAAGAAGCACTGGCTGTTCTAGATAGGCTTTGCTGGTTCATGGATTCGAGGCTTCCTGTTATTCTGTTGCATCCAGTCCAGCATCATCTGTATGTAAACATTATTTGATACTGCTGATGTTGTAAGTTGTATCATCGCCCTGATGATATCATGAGAATTGAGAAACATACTCATGTAAGCTCATGTACAGTGAAGTGCTGAAAGTTTTCTGTTGCTGATGAGACATTCAATAGAAATCATTGATCTTCTCAAGTCGTTGTTAGCCCAGGAGCTTTTTTTTGTCTCACAAATGTTCATATATGCTGTATGGGGTATGGATTGCTGTTTTTGTTTTGTCGAGACAGAACACATTCAAAGAAGAGTCTTTTCGAAGGAACTACAAAGCGCTAAAGAATCAAGAGTTGCCTTATGTAGGAACAGTGCAAAGGAGCAGCTAAACTTCAAAGAAATTTAGAAATGTTTCAAGTGAAGTCATGCCGCCGTACAGAGTGTTCGACAATGTCAAGCAAGCTGCTCTAAGTAATCCATAGAAACAAAACAAAGTATCATCACACAGCATTTAGCTCTGGAAACTAGAAGACTAAAAATTGTCGAATACAATGCTGTTCCGGAAACAACTTTTGTACACACTCACAAAGTATACAGGCAATTCTTGGCCAGAGTCATTTCAGAAGAGTGGGATGCCCCCGTGAATACACAGATTCTAGCTTGGAAGTACCATCGAGATCTTGCGCCTGCTCGTTTCTACAAGGTTCAGCCGAAAACTACCTCCCTGTGTGTGATTGTGTTTCAGTCAGATGGTATGTGTAAAAGTCAGTGGCAGGAGATGTTATTCGTTCCATAACTTATGCGCTGAAGGCTTATATCCGACATATCTGTCATCCATCGCTGTGGGCCGCCATCATCTCCAATGACATTGTATGCATAGGACGACAGGCCAACATTCTCACCGCATGAGCTTGCCTTCCCCAGCTTATATAACTTCTCTGTTCTAGACAACACTACAAGGTTGGAAAATGTCGAGAAGCTATTGCCAACAAACACATCCGCTCTTGCACATACCTCGAAGTCAATGGCAGATTTTATAAGATAAGGCTGCCTATCGTAGATGGTAGTAACTCCAAGTTTCTTTTTCTCATAAGCAATCATACCCACTCTCCAACCGCTGGTTACCGAATCATCTTCTAGAAGGCCGTCGGCAACTGCAAGATAAACTACAACTGGCCGGCGTAGATCAGTGATCTGTGATACCTTATGGATTATCTCTCCTTTACTGCTACAGATTTCATTTAAATTGGACCGCTGCTCCCACTTCTTGCAATGGATCATCCAATCTTTCTCTATTCTCATGTGAACAGCGATATACTGCACAGGCAGATCCGTCAAACCATCCATCTTGTTCTTATTATGAGAGATGGCAGCCTCATGTCTTGCTTTTCTCCCTGCCTCCCTAATCTTGGATATTACCTTGACTACTTCAGTTTCTACCTCAGGGGCTAAGGCAAGGCACTCAAAGATTCTGGCATAGTCTTTGACTGGCCAATGGTCAGGCCACAGAAACGGATGTTTCCCGGTGATATGAATTACTTCAGAGCCATCGACCACGCCCAATCTGGATTGTTGCAGTTGATCCAAGTCTCTCTCTACTGTCCACCTCCTACCACTTCCCTTTTGGAGTATGAAAGGCTCGGTGTGGTTCGAAACTTCTGAATACCGAGCTAGCCTTGCAAACCCATGACAACGGGCATTGAACTTGTTAAAGTCAAACACTTTGTCAAAAGTTATAGGCTGCAGCAAGTCAACCTCTTTATAGAAAAGCGAAGCACTAAGACTTGGCATGAGCAGGGACCTGTTCAGGTATTTCGCTGTCAAGCAGGCTCTGGCAAATGCAATCTTCTGATTGTTCAATCCCCATATTATCTGTGGGACCTCAACAAATTTGTCTTTCCGAACTCCAGGGAACAAGTCAAGGGTTGCTGACTCATAAAAACTCTTCTCAGACGAGTTAATGGCAAGAAAAGGGGAGACAATTGCTCTCAGAACAATAAGGCCAATGACTATGATAAGGCATTTGCAAATGACAGGCCTCGTCGGCAAGCTAATGTGCTTGAGATGCTTAAGGTCTTGTAGGATATTCATTGAAACAGTTGTTTAATTCCTTCCCATCTACAAGTTCATTTTTATCATCCAACGGTGCAGATTATCTCACTGCCAATGCCAGTGGCACATGACCAACATTTCACTGGGCTGTTGTTTAAGTACAAACTGTGCTGCTATTTAATACAACAAATAACCAAACACACCAAGTTCTTCCGGGGCACTGAATAATTCAGGTTTCAATCTCTGGTCATTCAGCTACTGATATAAGCTTCCTGAACACTTCTGTTAACAATTTAGTATATGCTCGACCAGAGAGGCTGCAAATGGAATGAAATGAAAAACAAAGACACAGTTCAAGGTTATTATACTGCCGAGCTTTATTCAATTAAAAATATATACAAAGTGGCAACATAAAGAACAATTTTTTCACTGTATTCCTTCATTAGGCGAACTATCTTATAACAATAAAAGATTAATAAATTAACCATAACATAGAGGAAGATTTTTTTTATAAAAAAAGATTCACATATAACAACATGCACATTAAGTTCTCATAAGATACCCGGTGTCAATGCACCTAGAGTCATATGGTTCATAGCGGTTGTGGGCATATGAGTAAAAGTTAGGCATGAAAACATCCACCGCTAAAAAATCCCCAATAGTAAAGCAAGTGTACACAACAAAGTTCTACTCATACGTGCTCACTATCCCAAGTTAACAATCACAAGCTAGCAGCTTTTTTTATGTCCAAGTTCCAATCATCATTTTCCTATGGAAGTCACTTGCTTAGTCTGAAAAAGTGGAACTTCACTAAATGAATGCAAATGAAAAAAACTCATGCTCGCTAATCAACTACTCAGAAACTGGATCCGGGATGCACATATCTACAGCAGCTGGCTAGCCGAAGACAGTCATCCTTACTTGGTTTAGAATCACGGGCGGAGGACCCGGTAGGGCAAGGTAGGGCTACCTTGATTTTTGCCTCAGTTACGAATTGGGGGTGATTAAGGAGATGAAACGGGGGGCTAAAGGGCGTAATTCATTCGTGAGGTGATGGGAGGAGAAACGGCCGGGAACGAGAGAATCCGAGAGATCAACCTGGTGGCGGGCGCTTGCGCGAGGAGGAAGACGAGCGACGGAGCGGGGGCGCTGGGGCGCTCGGCAGTGGGATGGGGAGGGAGGGGTGGCGGCGCTAGCTCGAGGAGGGAGACGAGCTACGGAGCTGGGGCGCTCGGCATCGGGACGGGGAGGGAGGGGTGGCGGCGCTCGCTCGAGGAGGAAGACGAACCACGGAGCGACGGGGTTGGGGCGCTCGGCAGCGAGATGGGCCAGGGCCGACGGAGGTTGCCGAGGAAAGAAAAAAGAAGAGTCTCGTGGTGGTAGATAGCTGCATAGCTTTCAGGAAAATGCAATCTGCAAACTATAATAGCGATAGAGTTGACAAAATCGGTTATGAATGACTATTTGATACACATACTGATTTCTTCGAATTTAACTTCGACATTTTTCTAATCGCGTCTCACACAAGCACCAATCAGAAATTGTATTACAGTAGTTACCACACATTTAAGAATACATTGATGCAAAATGTACAAACCTGCATGAGATGTCGCAATTATTGTATATAAATTGTTTGTTATTCAGATTAGTTCTAGCACAAGTTAATACATCATTGTTAGATGTTCATTTATTCGTGCCTTTGGATTTTTATCTGTGTTTATGATAAGCAAGCTAATTTTAAATATCACGTACGATGGCGATGACTACTCTGATTGATGACAAAAATATTTTTCCAAAAAAAATTAAGTGGGTGATGTTTCATTTATATATTGTTTAGTGTATCCCTTTGCATAAATTATTACCATTTTTCTTCTCCTGTACGAAATCATTTCATAAAAATTAGCAGCGGAGTTGCTACTATAATTAACTCATGCATATTTGTATTTGTGGCTTTATACCTAAGAAAAAATTGCAATAGATGTATTATTTGATAATTCTTGTACCGTTGCTAATGTAACAATGTTTATGTTCAGAAAAGTCTGTTTATTATGCCAAATATCTATGGGTGTGTTTATATCTCAGACATCAAGTTTCTAAACAAAAGATTTAAATCTGAGTTGATAGTATAAAAGGCGTTGGATCATTATCTGGATGTCATCCCTACTCCATTTTCTCCAAAGTTCGCTCTGAATCTTAAAACACGATATAGATCCAACGGCTGAACAATCTACTTATCCCTAAATAAAAATCAGGCGACTTAGATCTAACAAACCCGAATATTGATTTGATCTTTTAAGCATGTCTTGTTTTCCCTTGTAGTGAGTTAGAACATGTGTGTTGTGCTAAAATGGCCATTATTATTATTATTATTATTAGGCTGGCCCCGGTACAATACAACATGATACTTTCACGTATGAGATCCTTCGAAAATGACACCACCTATATATACTAACCGTTAAATTGGAGTTGCTGGTGATGGTTGGCCTCCGTAAGTCAACTTCGTTAAAATTACAACCAATATGTCATTGCCCGTTATTTTCTCTCCCTCTCGTCTTATTTGCGGTTCTTTTTTCAAACGAGTAAGCCCAAGCCCCACAAGCCCGATGCGTGGGGCGTGCCTGCCTCCGAGCAAAGCCGCCATGGCCGTTGCTCGCTTCCCCTGCTCTCCCACCACCGCCGCCGCCGCCAGCCGTCGGACCCCTTCTCGGCCTCCGCCAACCACCTGCGCACCCCCTTGCAGCCCACCCACCGAGGAAGCCGCTCTCTCTACCGTGGGTGTAGAGGAAGGTTGCGCTGGCGCCAAGGCTGAGCAGCGGATCTGACATCCGCCCGTCGGCCTCCTCCTCCGTCTAGCCGCCGTCCGTCGGCCTTCTCAAAATAAAATAGGACATAATACTTGTACCGTTAGATTCGTTATCAAAAGTACTTCATAATACTTGTGGTTTCATGTCATACAAACCACACCTTAACATAGTAATTTGTGGTCAAAACCTTGTCTTAACGAAAGCTAATATAACATATTTTAAGGAATGGAGGAAGTATATACATAACCTACAGATGAATAACGGGACGACCCATCGAGTATATCCATTGCCATAAACGTTGAACATAACCTAACTGTCCAGGTATATCCATAGGCATATATAGGCACACCTATATATGTACGGTAATGTACCATGATTACGGTTACGCTGAATATAAGGTAGGAGTAAACTTGGAGTATCTATACCAATATAAAAAGTACGAACCGTTCCCTTCACCACGTGTTTTCGTCGTCTGTCAAGCTTTTCTCGTCAAACCCCCGCATGCTGGCTCGATCGCTCTCTTTCACCTTTGTCGAACCGTTTATCCTCGTCCGAGTCATTCCCTGACCGACCACCTGCGATCATGAGCCAAATCACCGCCATCGCCGGTCCAATCCACCCTATCCTAATTCAGACAAACGCAGCCCGTCGCTCATGCTTGCGTACACGGGCCAGCGCCACCGCGACGCTGCGGACGGAGATCCCCTCGAGGATGGAGCATCCTGCGGTGGAGGAGGAGGGGGAGAAGCCCGCGGCCGTTATGGATGCTGCTGCTGCTTTTGTTGCGGGCGACAGGGGGCAAAGGCGTCGCTCGCCTCCTCGAGCATGGCTTTGGACGACGAAGAAGCCCTAGGGGCCCTCTCCCCCGACGAGGAGGACGACGCGCTCGACCTCCTCCTCGACGAGCACGACCAGGAGCCGCGTAAAGTACCTACTCGCTCTGCCCTAGCCCTACACACCGCTGCCTGCAATTCCTCCTCATGCGTGCGGGACCTCTCACCGGAGCCACAGGCGCAGCCCTACGACAACCTCGAGGACGATCTCGGCGACGTAGACAGCGGCGGCTGGAACCGCGACCGCTCGCCGACCCCCGTGCATGGCGACGACGGGGCCGGTTCCTCTTCCAGGCCTCGGAAGCGCCTTCTGAAGAAGGGCGGCAAAGGTGGCGGCGGTGGTGTTCTCGGCGACGAGCTAGAGGACTGGGGCGAGGAGGCGGCGGGGCTGGCGGATGTGGGCCGGGAGGACCATGCCGCCAATGGTCCTCAAGCCTCAAGAACCTCCCGAGGGGTGGCGGCAAGGAGAAGAATGAGAAGAAGAGGAGGAAGCAGGATAGGGTGGTGGAGTGGGAGAGTAGATCGTCCTGATCTGGTGGGAAAGGCGGTGTGGGTGAGGAGCAGGATGATGGGGAGAGGGAGATCCAGGAGCCGGCTCAGAGGATAACCAAGAAGATGTTACAACTGCAGATGGTGATAATTTCATTGATGACACCAGAGCTGACCCAGCTGGCCATTATGACAATGATAATGGCGCACGCACACGGACAGATTAGTAATCCATGGAGAAGCTAGCAATAAAGGTGCCCTTTACAGGGACAGGTATCAAGTGCTCTTCAGAGGCTGACTCGTGATAAATATTTCTTCAAGCCAGCCTTTGAGACCGTGATACCTAAAGAACCTTTGGTGCAGTCTCTTTTGTTCCTTGATATATTTTATTTTTGTTATATGAAATTACTTATAAAATTTTGCCCCCTTCATGTACATAACTTCTATAGAGTTAATTGGGCGCACTGTACATAACTTTTATAGAATTAATTGGGTACACTAGGCATGGATGGATTATGGGGGTCATATCACAGTTGAAGGAACGTCAGTTCTACTTTTAAGATCTTAGCGGCTCCAAGTGACTTATCAAATGCAATATCCTGAAAATCATTGTCATGTTACCTTAATTTAATTTGGTTCTCTTTTACTTTATTAGAGTTGTAATTGTAACATCAGTGAATTGTCAGTAGCGAAAAAATATCTTTCACATTAAATTGTCAGTAGCGAAAAAATATCTTTCAAAAAATGTGAAATGGACTGCAGCCGTGTTCAGAACCCATGCACGCGAACATAATACGAAGCGGTTAAATTGGTTTGCTAGCTAGGAGATCTCGACAGAAAAAAATAAAATCCCATAGATACAATCGCCGGAGATCGATCGATCGACCAGGATGGACGATACCCCCAATCCGCGCCGCCGCAAAACAGAGGAGCCGATGCCGCCGCCGCCGCCGGGCCACGTCGGCTCCTTCATCCTCCCCGACGTCGACGCCGACGTCGTGGCGGAGATCCTGGCCCGGCTCCCGCCCAACGCGCGGCGGCGCGCGCGCCTCGTGTGCCGGCTGTGGCGCGCCGCCGTGGACGAGCGCACGGCCACGAGCCTTGGTAGCCGCGCCAGGCCGCTCGTCTTCGTCGCCCAGCAGCTTGCCCAGACGAAGCGGCGGGACGCGTGGTGGCACTCGTCCGCGTACGCCATCTACGACGACCACGCGGAAGAAAGCCAAGGCCAAGGCCAAGGCAGCCCCAGCCCTAAGATTGTCTGGTCCAACAGCAACGACTATTCCCGCGCCGCGATCGGCATGGTCGGCACCCGCAACGGCATCCTCTGCCTCTGCAACAACGGCAACGCCAATGCCGGCGGCAGCGACGACAAGCCCCCCTTTGCTGGGGACATCACTCTCGTCAACCCCGTAACCCGCGACACGCTCGCGATCCCGGGGCCATTGCATCATCCGCAGAAGCAGGATTCAGTGTCTCCTGCAGCAGCAGCTGCCGGCCGGTCGACGACGACAAGACGGCGGTGGCACGAGACATACAGCTTCGCCTACGACGAGGACACCGGGCAGTACAAGATCCTGCACATCCCGTGCTATGACGACGGCCGCGGCAGCAGCAACGGGCGTTTCGACGCGGTGAAAGTGTTCTCCCTGGGAGATCCGTTGTCGCCGTCGTCGTGGCGGGATGTGCCGGCGCCGGCAGGATCGAGCTGCAGCCTTGGCAACGGCCTGCTCAGCGTCGGCGGCGCGGCGTACTGGGTCACGAAGGATCGGCGGAACGTCATGTCGTTTCACCTCTGGAAGGAATGCTTCACGACCAAGCCGCTACCGGGCGCGGACGAGCTGGGCTACAGCTTCCGCCTGGCCATGGTGCTCGGGGGACGGCTGGGCATTGCCGTCGATATCTATGCGAGGAATACAGAGACCGGTCACCAAAGCTTGACAAAGGTATGCATATATATATTTGTTGGTAGTACAGATCGATGTTCTTGAAATTAACCTGCATGCTTGCATCCTAAATTTTTCATGTAAAGTGTAAGTTACCTACGTTTCAAAATGTAAAATGTTCTACTGGACAAACATCTTAGAGTTTTTTCTTTGCGCTGGACAAACATCCTATAAGTTAAATAAAACCAATTTAGAGTTTTGTATGTTGGTAGATATAAATCTAGTCAAAGTTTAAAATTCTGACTTAAAACATCCAGAACATCTTATACTTAGAACCAGCGGTAATAATTTCTTCACCACCTGTTTTAATTTATTACTAGGACCACATTCTTATGTTGGATTTGGTCATGCATGCAGGTATGGGTCGCAGAGAGCGAAGGCTGGAGTGACCGTCAAGATATCCACGTGTATGGAGTGGAGCAGCGCCCAACGAAGCCAGACTTCGCGCTTGGGGAGTACATCCTGACAAACAAAGAGTACCTAACAGAAAGTTCAATATTACATGTGCATAAGCTGAAGAACGACAAGCAGAAGTTGATTTCGATAAATAAGCAGGAGAGTGGCACTGGAATAGTTACCAAGCTCTCTACAGGCGGCTCTAATCAAACGTTTGCCTATGTCGAGACCCGAGCGCCGTTGAGCACTTACAAGTTTTCGGGTGTTTAGAAGGTTAGTAGTTTTGTGCACGTGATTTGCTAAGAAATCATCAAGAAAAAAAATTAAAACTGAACACAACATGATAGTCAGCTTATTAACCGATGCTGTTAAGTCTGATGACAGCCTTTGCTGAATTTGAATTCTGAACCCAAATTCATGGAGATTAGAGAGGAAAGACAATAATAGATACTATGTAAGGGAAGATTATGACTTGAAATTTTAACTCATGAGGTTGTACAATTTACTTGTCAGCGGTGACAAGAGAAGTGTTAGAAAAAAGTGAATTGACGACCACCAACTCCAAACTTATAAATAGGAAAGATATCCGAAGCCTCTCAGCCAAGCATGCTCACATTAACCTGAAATTGCCTCTCAGCCAAGCATGTTCACGTCAACCTGAAATTGGGAATGTGGTCGACCTTTTCAGCTTAAATAATCTGGTCACTAGGTATAAAAACTATGGCAACTAAGTAGTGATAACCTGATAATAAGGATCAAATAACTTAGTCAGTACTAGCTGTAAAAGCTATAACAATTGAATAGTGATAAACAAACATGACAACTAAGATCATTTAACCTGGTCACTGGGTATAAAAAATAGAACCGCTAGTTTTTCATCAGAAGCTTGTGACTCGGTTTTTGATGCAGCAAGTAAGGGAAAAAGTTTCTTAATTGTTGGTATAAAAAAAGAGCAACGGATTTCGTAGCATTAGCTCCAATAAGGGCTCATTGTCATTATGTTAATAAAAAGTGATTCAGTGGTATGTTAACAAATTGGTCAATTACGAAAACTAGGCACTGAAATGTCAAATGGTTGATTCGCACCTCCAGGCATGAATGGACCATTGGCCCCCTAAGACCGCACCCGGACCGCCATGCTGGCCATGCCGGAGGGGTACCTTAGGGAGGCTAACATCAACAAGAGGCTGTACCCCAAGGAGAAGCGCGCACTGCTGGAGCGTCTCGCTTGGGTCGGCGACGACCACCAGCGCTTCAATCCTCTCCAACTATACCCGGGCAAACCCTGAACCGGGCCAGGTTTCATAAAGTCCGACGGGAAAACCTCAAGCCCGGGCCAGGCCTGGCCGGAAACCCGGATAAAGGACATTTTGGCGTTAAAATAATCATTTTCAGAAGAAAAAAAATGATTGTTATATCTATTTTTCCGAAAATACTCATTTTAATACCTTTCGGGCGGAAAACTCAGGCCCGGGCCCAGCCCAGGACGCCGGGTTGTTCGTGCCGAGGTCTATCTCCAACTAATCTACCGCCTTCTTCCTTCAGGCCTCCCCTCCGGACTCTGGTTTTGGTGATGTGTGGAATGATTAAATGTGTCACAACAATAAAAATGCTAAAATTTTGAATGGATGTTTTTGTTGGCCCGTATCATCGCACGGGGGCTCTGGTACTGTATGACACCACAATTATGATGATACAAGGTAGGAGTAATATAATGTCGAATAAGGTAGGAGTAATATAATGCCGAATCAAGAGCCACTCTACAATCTCAGTGGTTAATGATGCATGTCAGTATGATGTTACTAACTATGCAACTCTTTTGTGTGGATCTTTATTATCCGCCGCTATTCTAATAATTAGATTTCGAAAAATAATTTCAATTTCTTTTCTAAAAAGAATAAAAATGTTTTACATAAAAAAAAATTTAGTAAGATGGAATATGTTGTAGTAAAATAAAACCCTTGTATGGGCCGGGCCGTAAATTCTACGTGGCGACGACCAAGTCAGCATATCGCAAGCACAAGTCAAGACGTCTACGTGGCACGGTTAATCCTACGTGGCAGAGGAAGACTAGTCAACGAGTCAAGCCTCTCATGCCATGGTCAAAGGGTCAAATGAGTTAGAGTGGGGGGCAAGAAAAGTGAGAGGAGGGGGCCCTTGGTCCATGGTGGACCATGGACCAAGCCCTACCTTTCTCACATGGTGCACACAAAAGCTATGGACCAAAGGAGCTACTTTTATCCTTTTACCCCCACTTTTCTCTCTCCCTCAAGGGTAGCCATGGTCATTTGTCATGGACCCCTAGGCTATAAATACCTCCTCATGGGGGCATGTATCATTCACTCTCACTTGAATAAACTCAAAGGGAGAGGGCTAGAGCCTCTTGCAAAGACCTCTAGTTTCGAGATCCGGAAAGACGCGTTCGGCCCGGACTCAAAGGAAAAGGGGTTGGGTTAGAGTTTCGAGGGTATCCTAACCTTGATACTTGGAAAGACGCGTTCGGTCCAAGTACGAGGCAGCCCCGACGAACCTCTCGCCTAAAGGTGTCTTAGGAAGATCCGCTCGGACCAAACCCTCGGCTAACAACCCCCTCGAAGCCTTTCCTAACATAGGATTAAGTCGCACCCGCAGGGTCAATCGAACCTATTCAAAAAATATCGACGTGTCAACTTGTCCAAAGTGTACGGCGACATTCGCTATAAGACCGGCGTACACGTCCTACATTTATACCCGCACTTGTGCCATCGAGCGTTGGCACCCCTTACTCTAATTGTTGTCAAGAACAACAACATAATATTTATATGCAAAAAAAAGTTATTTTAAAATCACCTCTGTTCCTTCATTTTCAAATTATTACAAATATCAATTAACTGAGCGTTTGGATTCTTGGAGTTATCGTGTGATTAGCCTAGGATTTACCCTTTTAACCATATGTATTCTTTGTGGAGCAGTATGGGCTAATGAGGCGTGAGGATCCTATTGAAATTGGCATCCTAAAGAAACTTGGGTTTTTATTACTTGGACCATATTCGCAATTTATTTACATATAGAACAAATCAAAATTAGAAGGGTACGAATTCCGCACTTGTAGCTCGTTGGAACAAGTATAAAACTCCAATTCGTTGTACTTTTTCTGTTCCTAAATACTTGTCGTGGTTTTAGTGCAAATTAAAACCACGACAAGTATTTAGAAACGGAGGGGTGCACTAAAAACACGACAAGGATTTAGGAACGGAGGGACTGGTTCAGGACCCATGCATGTGAAACCCTAATTAATTAAAAAAATACGTGTCCATGATTACGAAGCGGTTGATTAATGTTTGCTTTCTCGCGAAAAAAAAAGATTAATTTGTTTGCTAGCAGATCTCGACATTAAGAAAGAAGATGAAAAAAACTCCTATATAGATACAACCGCTGGAGACCGATCGATCGATCGACCAGGATGGACGATACCCCCAATCCGCGCCGCCGCAAAACACGGGAGCCGCCGGCGACGGACCACGGCGGCTTCTTCCTCCCCGACGTCGACGCCGACGTCCTGGAGGAGATCCTGGCCCGGCTCCCGCCCAACGCGCGGCGGCGCGCGCGCCTCGTGTGCCGGCTCTGGCGCGCCGCCGTGGACGAGCGCACTCCAACAAACCTCCGGAGCCGCGCCAGGCCGCTCGTCTTCGTCCGCGCACTCGTCCGCGCAGGCCAGGTGCGCGCCCGGAAGCCTCGGCGGGACACGTGGTGGCACTCGTCGGCGCACGTCGTCGACGGCCACGACGACACGCAGAGCCAAGGCCAAGGCGGCCCCAGGCGGGTCTGGTCCAGCAAAGACTATCCCCTCGCCGCCATGGGCATGGTCGGCACTCGGAACGGCATCCTCTGCCTCTGCCACAACGACAACGCCGTCGGCGACAAGCCCCCCCTTGCCGGGGACATCACTCTCGTCAACCCCGTCACCCGCGACACGCTCGCGATCCCGGGGCCATCGCGTCAGCATCAGGATCCAACATCTCTTGCGGCAGCTGCAGCTGCAGCTGCCGGGTCGCCTCGGTGGCACGAGACGTACAGCTTCGCCTACGACGAGGACACCGGGCAGTACAAGATCCTGCATATCCCGTGCAGCAATGGGCGATTCGACGCGGTCAAGGTGTTCACTTTGGGAGACCCTCTGTCGCCGTCGTCGTGGCGGGACGTGCCGGCGCCGGCAGGATCGAGCTGCAGCCTTGGCAACGGCCTGCTCAGCGTCGGCGGCGCGGCGTACTGGGTCACGGAGGATCGGCGGAGCGTCATGTCGTTTCACCTCTGGAAGGGATGCTTCACGACCAAGCCGCTTCCGGGGCCGGACGAGATGGGCTACAGCTTCCGCCTGGCCATGGTGCTCGGGGGCCGCCTGGGCATCGCCGTCGATATCTATGCGAGGAATACAGAGACTGGTCACCAAAGCTTGACAAAGGTACATATTTTTATCCCCCCTTTGTTGATAGTAGAGATCGATCGATGTTCCTGAAATTAACCTGCATGCTTACACGGCAGCTAATTAATTAATTGCTAATGCGAGCTTGTATGTGAAGTGTTAATTACCTATGTTTCAAAATGAAAAATGTTTCAGTAGTAGCTTTATTCTAAAGGCAAACATGCTAAAGTTTTTTTTCTTTGCGCTGGGCCGACATCATAAAGTTAAATAGAACCAACTTAGAGTTTGTACTCCCAGTCAAAGTTTAAAAGGTTTGATTTAAAACGAATCTAGAACATCTTATAGTTAGAAGCAGCGGTATTAATTTCTTCACCGCCTGTTTTAATTTATCACCGGTACATTCTTATGCAGGTATGGGTGGCAGAGAGTGAAGGCTGGAGTGACTGTCAAGATATCCACGTGTATGGGGTGGAGCAGCGGCCAACGAGGCCAGACTTCGCGCTTGGGGAGTACATCCTGACGAACGAAGACCTGCTAACACAATCTTACATGCGCATAAGCTGAAGAACGACAAGCAGAAGTTGATTTCGATAAATAAGCAGAAGAGTGGCAGGGGAATATTTACCAAGCTCTCAACAGGCGACTACAATCAAACGTTTGCCTATGTCCAGACCCGAGCGCCGTTGAGCACTTACGAGTTTTCAGGTGCTTAGAAGGTTATATATGAAGCCTCTCAGCCAGCCAATCATGCTCACGGTAGCCAGAAATTGCATCTCAGCCAAGCATGCTCACGTTAACCTGAAATTGGGAATGCAGTCCAGCTTTTCTGCTCAAACTCGATGGCTGGTTCCATCTGGCATCTCGGTGGACTATAATATTCTTGTTTGCCTTTTTTTGTGTGTGTCTATTTTACATTTGTATAGCCAACTTGTTTTTTTTTTCTTAATCCCACGCCATTTTCTTTGTGGTGGCTTATAAACATGTTTAGCGTACAAGCAAGAACAAAAATCCGTTTGGAGGGAATATACTCCAAGGCTTTACAACTCAAGAAAAGAAACGCTTACGCTTCTTGTATTCTTCATCACCTAAAGAAGCTCTTCCTCTTAAGGTGTCTGTCTGTCGTCTGCAGCAGGCAAAGATCAGCTCCTTGGCTGTCCACGTCGCTTCTGGGAGGTCTCGCAGTGACTCTAATTTGTCTCTCAATGGCAAAAGCCCAATCAACCAAACATGTGGAATTGTAAAAAAATGTAACTCTTTAGGTTCATGATGTACTACGTAACTATTATCACAAGTTAATAAAGAGGTATTTTGTTTTTTTTTTAAAAACTTGTGGAACGAGACGAGTATACAACTCTAATCCGTTGGTAAGATGAGAACCCGTGCATGCGAACCCTAGCCAAGGTAACGAAATAATACGAAGCGGTTAATTAATTTGTTTGCTATAGGAGATCGATAGACATAAAGGAAAAGAAACACGGAGCAGTAGTACTGGATACAATCGCTAGAGATCTCGATGGACGACGATACCCCCAATCCACGCAGCCGCAACACACACGAGCCGCCGCCGCCGCCGAAAGACAACGGCTTCTTCTTCTGCCCCGACGCCGACGTCCTGGCGGAGATCCTGGGCCGGCTCCCGCCCAACGCGCGGCGGCGCGCGCGCCTCGTGTGCCGGCTCTGGCGCGCCGCCGTGGACGAGCGGACGCCCACGAACCTTAAGACCCGCGCCACAGGCCGCTCGTCTTCGGCAGCGAGATCGAGGACGACGGGCTGCGGCACCGGCGCGACACGTGGAACTCGTCGGCGCACGTCATCGACGACGCCCCGCAAAGCAAGGGCCGCCGCCACCGGATGGTCTGGTCCAGCCTGGAGTCCGGCGTCGACGAGGACTACTCCGGCGCCGCCATGGGCATGGTCGGCACCCGCAACGGCATCCTCTGCCTCTGCCACAACGACAGCGACAAGCCCCCCGCCGGCGCCATCGTCCTCGTCAATCCCGTCACCTGCGAGACGCTCCAATCCCACCATTGCAGCAGCAGCAGCAGCAGGATTCAGTATCTCTTGCAGCGGCTGCCGGGTCGACGACAAGACGGCGGTGGCACGAGACGTACAGCTTCGCCTACGACGAAGATACCGGGCAGTACAAGATCCTGCATATCCCGTGCTACGATGGTAGTGGCAATGGACGGTTTGACGCCGTGAAGGTGTTCACCTTGGGAGATCCGTTGTCGTCGTCGTCGTGGCGGGATGTGCCGGCACCTGCAGGCAAGGTTTCAGATTCCGATGAAATTTCTGCAATTTCGTGAAATTTTAGCCTTTCAGTAAAAAAAAAACCCGGTTAGTTTGGCTATGATTTCAGCCCGGCGTAGAATAACTTGTATAAACACTGGTTCTATACATAGTCATTTTTTTTTCCTTTTTGGACAAGAACAGAGCAATTAACTTGTGTAGCTTAATTGTGCTAGAATGTGCCGAAATTTTGTCCAAAACGAAATTGCCTGCAGGTTCGAGCTGCAGCCTTGGCAACGGTCTGCTCAGCATCGGCGGCGCGGCGTACTGGGTCACGGAGGATAGGCGAAGCGTCATGTCGTTTCACCTCTGGAAGGAATGCTACACGACCAAGCCGCTTCCGGACGCGGATGAGCTGGGCTACAGCTTCCACCTAGCAATGGTGCTCGGGGGCCGGCTGGGTCTTGCCGCCAATATCTATGCAAGGAATACAGAGGCTGTTATAGCAAGCTTCACACAGGTACACATTTGTTGATAGTAGATCAGATGCTAATGCAAGCTTGTATGCAAAGTATACTTTCGTTTTTAAATGTAAGATTTCTGACTTTGTTCCAGGTCAAATATCTTTAAGTTTGACCGAGTTCATAGCAAATTATACTAACATCTACTCCCTCCGATCCTAAATTGTTATCGAAATATTACATGTATCTAGATGCTATTTAAGAATAGATACATCCATATTTGGGCAAATTTGAGTCAAGAATTTAGAATTAGAGGGAGTACGGTCTTAAATATTCTCTCCGTCTAACAAAAGATGTCTCAATTTTGATTAAATTTAAATGCATGTATACACTAAGTCATGTGTAAATACATCCAAATTTTGACAAACTTAAGATATCTTTAGTATATACTATAACGATATATGTACGGATTTGCATTTAATAATGGAGTGACTATTTCATGTACTTACTTTCTTCACGGCCTGTTTTAATCTATTACTACATTATCACTAGTAATTCTTAAGTTGGATTAATTTGCTCATGCATTCAGGTAATGGGTCGCAGAGAGTGAAGGCTGGAGTAACTGTTACGGTATCCACATGCTTGGGGTGGAACGGCGGCTAACGAGGCCAGACTTCGCGCTTGGGGGGTACATCCTGACGAACCAAGAACTAAGACGAAGTTCAATCTTGCACGTGCATAAGCTGAGTAACGACAAGCAGAAGGTGCTTTTGATAAATAAGCAGACCAAGGGCAGGAGAATAGTTACCAAGCTGATCTCTACGGGCGACTATAATCAAACGTTTGCCTATGTCGAGACCCAAGAGCCGTTGCACATTTACAAAACAAGCTAGAAGAGGAAAAACTACCAACCGCCACGTCACGCACTCGCTGACAAGCCGGCCCCACCGCGCCAAGAGCGCACGCGACGGAAGCCGCAGAGCGCGAGGAAACTGCCTGGGCATAGAGATTGTAGGGATTTCTGACTGAAGAATATATGTCTTCGAGATCGAATATTAATTTTTTTTAAAGAAGTTTTATTTGTGATTTCTGGCTTAACTACACAACTGTTGAAGCATGGACACATGGCTCATCCTAATTAAGCAACTAAAGGCGTGTTTGGTAGAGTACCGCCTTGGTATTCTCACCATCGTACTAGTTTTTAGGTGTCAAGATATATATACATGGAAGCAAAAAACAACTGGTTAGCGAAACGGAAAAATAAGGGGGAAAACTGGTTGAAAAAGATAGATTATCATAATCCACCTCAATACCAAACTCAGCCTTAGCATATATGACCTATATCTCCTGCACAGCCATCTCTAGAGAAAGGAATACCCTCACAAGCAAGAGCAAAATTCTGTCCAAGGGAATAAACTCAAAGGCTTCACAACTCAAGAAAAGAAACTCTGTCTTCTTGTATGCACTTCTTCATCACTAAAAGAAGCTCTTCCTCTTCAGGCGTCTGTCTGTCGTCTGCAGCAGGCAAAGAGGAGCTCCTTGGCAGTCCACGTCATTTCTGTGAGGTCACGCAATGACTCTACCGTGTCTTTCTTCAATGGCAAAAGCTTCTCCAAGCACTCTGTCAGGAGGAAATGCCATTTTTAAAGAAAAAGTCAGGAGGAAATGTTCCCAGAAAATTGATCGAGCATTCGGGTTTCAAGCCAAACAGAGAAAGTAAGTTATTGGGGAAATGGAGCTTGATACTTAACAATGCCACAGAAGTATCATTATATTTCCCCACAGAAAGAAGTATCTCTGTTTTATCCTAATTAGGTAAAGCCTTATAATCACATACAAAAAAGCATTTCATTGATCGTAAAAATTGTGCATACGTAAAAAAAAAATCTTAGGACTTAAATAGAGTCTTAACAATTTATAAATACTAATTACCAAATTTGTCATCCCAGACAGTAAAAACTACATACAATATCTGCACACTGTAGCACACTGGTACTTGCATAGACAGTGTACTGTACCAAGTCTTAAAACTGTATCAGGAGATAAATTGAAAGGCAACTAAATCTAATTGCAAGAATATGTTGGAAATAGCAAAAAGAAATGTACCTGGATGTCTCACAAGGTTCAACAATGACAGCGAAGCAAGCACCCTTTCTTCCAAAACCCTGTCATAGCTTAAGCTATCTAAAAGCTTAGGCGCAAGAATGGAGCATGCCAAAGGCTGGAAAGTGTTGCATCCATGCAATGGTGAGAGGGAGCTGCTCATCCATGTTATGGTTACGAGGCACGCTCGGACCAAAGCTGGGATCCCATCAGATATGCAGTTTGACAGTGCCACGAGGAACCGTTTGTTCCCGGTGTTTAGTAACATGAGCGCAAGTTTCTTTAGCCGCTCTTCAACTACCTTCTCTTCTTCCTGGGAAATAGGACAATATCCGGGAATGAAAAGCTGAAGTTATGCAACAGAACCTAGTCTCCAAGCAGGGTTGTAAGGCAAATTATACAGCACCATTTTCAGGTCATGACAGCTTACCGCTCGTGCACTCTTATTTTTGAATATCTCCGTTCTTCTAAAGGATTCTGATAGGGAGCCATCTAAACCTGCTCTCTTTAGCAGCCATGCTTCTGCTATGGGTTTCCCTGAGGATGAAAACCGCCCTGCCAAGAGCAACAGAGCTCGAGCGCATTGTTCTTGCACCTTTCTGCTGTGTGAGCTATGCTCCAGAGCAGCTGTGATAGCGTCAATTCCTTCCTCTCTGTAAACGCTGTACTGCAAAGGATCTCCCTGCAAGAAAACCGTGATATGGCGATTGTACAATAGCTTGACTGAACAAAGCAGCAGAAGATCATTTTATTCAAGATGTTACCAGGAGATCGAGCTGAAGTAGCATGATGGCTGCTAATGGATGTTGGACAAGAGGAGCCTGCTGGAGATAAACCAACAGAATTTGCATTGTATTCAAGCAACCACCATTTTTCAGCTCCTTGAGGAACTCTACCATATGGGTTGCTCTGTTTGTACAAAGGAAATGATTAATTTTAATTCAGAATGTTTTAGATATACTTCTGAGAATCTACACCTTTATCAACAACGTAGACAGATTTTACCTGTTAAGGCAGATTAATTCAGTCAGCAAGTTAAGGGCAGCAGCACTAGCCTTCTTGTGATTTCCTATGAGAAGTTGAACAACAGGCTCCTTCTTCAGATTATCAGCTAAGTAGGATCTACAACTCCCATCAGCTTGGATACATGAGTTCAAGAGAGAGATGCAGATTTTGCTTTCGCGGGTATCACCAATTTCAAGTCTTCTCATCAGCATGTCCAAACCACCTAGAGCAATCATCTGGTTTGCATTCTCAACGTTTCTATCGACGTCAAAGCCCGTAAGGAGTTGGTCTAGGAAGTAGAATGCAGATGTTCTTGGAGAATATTTCACAGAAGATAGAAGTTGCACCTCATCCCCGGACTCCAATATGTGTAAGAGTTGTGGCATCCAGTCCATTGATAGCATCTGCTTAGCTCTTGGCTTCATCAAATAAAGCACTGCAGCTGCCTTCAGAAACAACCCGTTGCTCTTCAGAGTCAGAAGTCTCAAGAAAACCTCAAGCTGTGGATCCGCGTTAAGCACAATCTGCCTATTCACCTCATTCCTCAAAACCAACTCTCCCATGATCAAGATTGCTGACTCCAGTACTGCATCATCTGTGGAAATGAATGTAACCTCGAGAAGCCCTTGAATAAAAGGTGCACATGAAAGCCAAGTTCCAAGATTAGGATCTCCTCCTAAATTTGAACATGCTCTGGCAATTTCATGCACAGCATACTCGCACTGTGCAAGACTGTCTGAATTCGATACCACGGAAACTGCTCGTTCTAGAGTCATTGCTAGCTCAGTTCTGTATAGCTCTTTCTCGACAGAAACATTTCTTCTCTTTGGTACCTTAGGGTGATTAATGACATTCCTGCCTACATCTCCTCGACATGAGAGTAATCTGAAAGAGTAGGATTTGCGTGGTGTAGATGCTGTTTCTGGAATAGTGCTTTCTTTTCGAATGCTGGAATGCTTTTCTTGGAGCCCAATGTTTCTCTGTCTACTCAAAACAGACATAAGTTAAATAACTTCAAACATATATGGAGGAGTTCATAAAAAAAGGTATATAGAGGAAACGATTGAGCTTCTGTGAGAAATTAACAGTATAATTTGGCATGCTTCAAACATCAATGTCACAATGTGACACACCTATGGTTGAATGCTTTTTATTAAGGAACGCTTCAAAGAAATGTTTGATGTAGTTCCACTGTGTCACTTTTTATCAACTTTGACAGAAGTCAACTATTAGCATGAGTGTAAAGACAAATATATTTTAGGAACTAAAATTTGTGGGAGATATAACTAGCCAAGTAGTTCGATCATTTTCTTTCACTTTCTATATTAGTCAAATTAATGGATACTAACAGAGTGACCTGCACGATATTTGGAATTTGTTTGTACCAGTGACTGTTTTCAGGCTGATGATTCCTCTTCATGCAAAAATTTGTTACACCTTGTTTGGATGTAGATATTGAACCTTGATATTAGACATTGGCATTGTGGAAGCTCTCAATACCAAGATACAGGGCGTTTGGTTGGTTTAGATATTCATTCTTGGCATTGGGGCTCAATATTGAGCGCCCAGACATCAGGCAAAATTGGCTCGATCCCAATTCCGAGCTAAAACGCTCGACATTGCTAGATATTCGGGATTGCTCGTCCCTTCGACGGAACACCCGGGATCGACCCCCCGTGGACGCATTCTTTTCTCCCCCTTTCTCCTCTTCTCAGCGACACCTTATAACAGAAGCACGAGGGATTTGCCTCCCAGGTCCCAGCCACGCAGAAGTTCCTCCGTCGACGGCGGCGGCGCAGGTACGTGCGCGCGCCCTCCCGCTCGCATTCTCCTCCGGCGGTCCTCTCCCGCCCTGACGTTCTCCCCTCTCATCCCTCTCCTCCCCTCTTTGCAGCTGCAGGTCGACGACGACGACGACACCGACCCGGCGGCCACCGGCCGGCCGGTGCAGGTGGCTCAGCCCTCCTCCACTGTACGGCGCCAGGATCAGCAGGGCAGCAGCAGCAGCCGGGTGCCCGGGTCAAGCCCCTCCTACTCAGAGTCAGTAGCCGGCAGCCCAGAACTGAAGGGCCTCGATTAGAAGACGTCGAACTGCAGGAGGTTGTAATTTTGCTCTTTGGTTACGTGCTTGCTTTTATATTCCTAAATTGTGATTAGCAGCAAACTATTCTAGTATTGCTTACGAGGATCTAAAACAGGCAGCTGTACTGAATTATTCTGCTCCCAAGATTTGTCTTGTCAACTGAGAATTGCTCTTTGTTTCAGACTTTGTAATACTGCGTATGAGACTGTAATGTGTAAAGATGGTTATGTTTCAGACTCCATATTATGTTGATGTGATCATTGTGGTGGATTATGCATGCCACTTGCTATTATGTGTTGTCGTTGCCGTATTGTATTGAACAGTGCAATTATCATCATACAAGTTCAATTCATCACTTTGACCATCCAAACAAGATTTGGCATTCACCCTCAATATCAAGTTTGGGTTCCGAATAACAGAACATCCAAACAAAAATATTGGCATTCAATCTCAATATCAATATCATGCGGTATTGGCATTGTACTCAATTCAATGCCAAGCATCCAAATGTCTACATCCAAACAAAGCTTTATGGATTTTCGTTTGAGTTTTTGATTTTTGGATCACCCGGGAATATGTTTTGATGTCTTCCTTAACATAAAGAAGTTGAATTCTCTATGGAGATGATATATCCAGATTACAAGTATAACTTGGATAACAATGGAGCCATTGAGTAAGCTTTAACAGACCTTCTCATTTGCAGGTAAGCCTAATGTAGCTTACTGCAAGAGAACTACAGAAATGAATTCTTGTTTGCAGTTAACCCTAGCATTACTAGCAATGCACCTCAATCTCTCTATAATACTAATATTATACTACGGGCGTAATAAATTTCAACCAGTTAGCACTTGGCAACATGGAATTTATATATTTGTGAAAAACGTGAACTCGACAAATAAATAAAAATGACAACTAGGTAAACAGAAAGATATTAAAAAACTGTTTTCAGGCACAAATAGAGTACAGTGTTTTATAAAAGAACTATATTACTGTGGCATTCTAAATCAAGTGATGAATTTTGGAACGTCAGTTTTACAAACGAAATATCATATACTAGAAATGCTAGTACAATATTCTTCAGTTAAGTGGTAACTACAAACGGACCCTGCTTAAGCTTAAGCTAGATTTTTTTTGTAAATAACTATAAATGCAGCCAAAATGTCGTAGTCCACACAATAGAAAACAAATACGATTCCCTGGGACACAAACAGCTGTGTATCTTAATCATCAGGACTGCAACGAGTGATCACAACTTGTCGCTTGTCCGAAACATATTTGCAGTACTGATCCGAGACACGTAATCAGACATATACCGTTACAACTTACGAGGCTAGTCAGCAATTTAGCATGCAGGAAATATAAAAGAACTGTTGACTCACATGAGCATGCTTCTCCATCTTCAAGCTACCTGAATTTTCATCCAATTGCACGTCCTTATCCAAAACCAATTCAGCCTCATCAAACAGCTTCACATCTTCCTGCTCCAATGCCGTGCCGAAAACCGCATTGTACCTGTGAAAATCAGATAGGCTTATCATTTTTAACTCTAATTTCCTCATAACAAAGTGCAAAACAACCTACAGTACATCCACATTGTTAAGGTTCACGCACAGATTTCTGTTGATGGAGCTGGTGGTCCGCGCCGAAGCAGAGCGTCTCTCTTCCCACATGTCGAAACCCCCGGGGCCGGGCGTCATGGAAGGCAGAGGCACGGAAGGGAACGGAGGCGGCGGCGTCGTATCGCCGCATTTGAGCCACTCCTTGTAGTACACCGCGAACCGCGCCGTGCCGGTGTCCATCTGGTCGTCGTACAGCCTCTGCAGGGCCGTCATCCTCCGGCTCCGGTCCCAATCGGCGGCGCCGGTGGCGAGCTCGGCGGCCTTGCTGTCGCGGAGCCAGGCCTGGAGGTGGAGGAGGTGGGGCAGGAAGACGGTGGTCCAGAGGTCCGGGAGGAGGGTTTCGCGGGCGAGGCGCGGCGCGTCGACGAAGACCTGGAGCAGGTGGCGCGCGGCGAGAAGGGGGTTGTGTTCCATGGCGTAGGTCATGGCGAGGTAGAGCTGCGCGCAGGCGGCGAGGTGGGCGGTGGTGGGGGTTCCGCCGCCGGTGGTGGTGTGGGGCGGCGGCGGGTGGTGGTGATGGAGGGAGGCGACGAGGGCGAGGAGGCGGATGGAGCTGCGGAGCGAGCGGATCTTGGAGTCCCGTGGGGAAGGGGTGGAGTCGGCACCCGCGAGGTGCTCGACGCTGTCGATGGCGAGCTCCAGGTCGGCCAGCGCGGCGGCGTGTGGTGACGACGAGGACGGCGACAAAGGCAGGGCGGGGAGGCATGCGGCGGCGCAGTTGGCCCGGAGCGCGCGGCGGAAGTCGGGGTCCGAGGTGAAGCGCGCCGCGTAGCCGGACAGCGTCGACACCACCGCGTCCACCGTCGCGCCTGCCCCGTCGTTGGTGTCGTCGTTGCGGGCGGGAGGCGGCGCGTGCCTGCTCGATAGCGTGCGGCTTGGCGCGGCGGCCGGGGCCGCGGGAGAGTGGAGCTCGGAGCGCTCTCGCGCGAGCAGCTCCCCGAGAGAGGAGGAGGAGGATGGCGGCGGCGGCATCGTGTCTCTTGGGGGGCGAGGAGTGGCTAGCCTGTACTACAAGGCGGCGTGTCGTGCCGCTGCCGCAGCACTTGGGCGAAGCATTTTAACCAACCGGGAAGAGAGATGTAGAGTGATGATGCGCCGACAGATGCGCGGGGGCCCGCCGGAGGCAGCGGCCCCCACCGCCACGGCCGTGACGCGCTGGCGTTCGCAGGGCCGGCCGGCCGGAGAGCGCGCGAAATGAGGCACGGAAATCTTGTTAAATCTCCGTCACCTTTTAAGCAGGGATCCAGAGAGAATGACAGAGAAGGAGACGAACTAGGCTTAGATAAAGAGCGGATGGCTTTCGTGTGTCAAAACCATCCACTCACCCGCAAGCAAAATTTTCACGTATACACTCAGCCTGCTAACTGAAGCTCTTGTTCGAAACATGCTACTGTACTGTAGTTAGTAGTAAGTCCCTGATTCTAAATTTTTGACTTAAATTTGTTCAAATATGAATGTATCTGTTCTTAAAAAAACGTCTAGATATATGTAGTATTTCGACAATAATTTATGACGGAGGAATTACATGCATACATCGACGATTAAGCACCGCTGAAACCTCCGGCCGTGTATTACAGGACCATGGTGTGCACATGCAGGCGCGCAACATGAGTACATGACCCCAAGTAAAACAAACGAACCAAACCGATCGACCAAGATTACAACCAGCAGATAGCCACGCATACATATATACATGCGTTTGAGACTCAAACGCTTGTCGATTAATAGACTCAATGACTCATTACTTTGGGTAGAGAACTAGCGACCAAAAGGCCAAATACTCTGCGACAAGAACAGCACCCAGCTGATCGGCACTAGTCAAGTCGATCTAGACAAGCATGCATTGTCAAAATCAATCGACGGCCGTGCATCAAAGGGGACATGTTACATGTACAACCAACCAACAGCTGCATTTTCTGCGTGTATAACAGGGTAAATAAATTGCATGATTCCCACGATCGCTACGGAACCGAGCAAAGCAAGTTGCCGAGGAAAGGACAGATGCTACACAGTGCCGGAGCCGATCGAGCAGACAGGGCCAATAACAGTCGTCGTACCCGTGACCCTCATCCTGCGGCCGCATGCATGAGGATGAGGACCCCAATTAACATATGACCCATTTGAGCCTAGATCGACCCATGCACACACACATTTTTTAACCTTGATCTGGGCATGCAGCTCTGTCTCCTTGTCTTACTACTCTTACGTAGTACTTTGGGGAGTTGATCCGGTTTGTTTTTCAAAGTGCCAGGCCCTGATGTCTCGTTCTTTTCCTGATTGGGGAATATTAGTGCGCCCGTGGTTCCAAATTCCCCTCCAAAGCAGCTTGGAGCAGTGTCCAGGCGTCCAGCCGAGAGAGGGGAATCTATAGCGTCTGGATGACAGGATCAACTCACATGCAGAGCAAACCGATTATTACCAGTCATTCTTACCACTTACCGCTCGTAGAAACAAACCCCTTCTCCTGCCATCTGCCTGCCTTCAGCCATCCATGTGGATGCATGATTGGAATCGGGGGATCAAATGGCCATCGGTCAACAAATTCAAAGCGAGGCCAAGCGAGCAAAAACAAAGCATGTTCTGTCTGTGCAAGACGGTACTACGAGACATTCTTATTACTGCACTTTAAGCCGCAACCACCGTTGTGTTTCCTCGGCGCAGACCCAAGTAATATTACATCACAGCAGCAAAGGCGATTAAGAGACGCATATTTTCTTTCTTTCTTTTATTGATATAAGTATAACCCAGCACCAATCAATCAGCAGGTGATGTTCGCATGGTCCCAGCGCGCAGCTATCCGTACCATGTCTTCTGACGGAGCATAGTCTCGTTGAGGCGCAAAATTAACAAAAGCTTCAGTTCACGACGACGCCTATTATGTATGGATTGGTTCGAGACGGACAGCGAGGTTCTTTCAGACTGTCGATCATGGGGATGAAGCAGCTGCAGCTGCGAGGCTCTCGGCGTCTTCCTCGAGGTGGATCAGCTTCCCGCTGAGTTTCCTGGAACAATTGTCGATTATTTAGTCATGTGAATGTTAATTCTAAGGTCGTAGATAAGAGAACAACTGTTCATTTGGTGGGAAAGATGCAGGATATATACCTTTGATGGTGTGGTTTCTCATCTGACAAAACCTTCAACAGCCTCTCCTCGAACGGCGTGGCATGCCAACTCACTCTCTGGTCCTAATAACAGCAAATCATTAGAGTAAGTTATACAGATAACCAGGTATGCAAAGAAGGAAAATGTTAGAGGAAAGTATATAGTACCTCTTTGTACTTGGTTGTTGTGTTTGGGATCCCATTACCATCCCACGCCGCCTTGGGCAACAAGGGAGTAGGGTTGTCAATGTCCCAGTTCAGCCCAGAAGCTACAAAGATCGGCACATCCATGGTAGCACCGATCCCCTCGAAGCCTGGTTGCTTTCCCATGTTGCTGCCGTTTCCATTTTGAAACTCGCCGTCTGCAGATGAAGTCTTGATCCAGCAAGAGAGGCTTGCTACGCCATGCTTTCCGTTGTCAGAGCTGTTTTTCAGTAGCTCTCCTGAGACACCATCTAACAGCTGCTGGTTACCATTCTGATCCTTGGGTTCCTCTGGAGATGTCACTTCTTCGGCTTGCTCTTTGTTGCTGGCTTGAAATGAAAAAGGTGCAGAATATGGCAGCTCTGTGTTGGTCACTGAGGTTGGATAAGTTTCCTCAGGTTTCTCGGTAGAATCTGGACACAGGTATCTTCTTTTTGGAGGATTAGATGACGGCAGAGGAGAAGACTCATCTTTTAGTTCCAGCCACTGCAGTTTGTTCTCAACAGGTCTTAGAACTGGATAGATGAATTGTCTGTTGGTCCTCCCACGCTTTCCAGACTTGAAATTTCCCTGGTGTGCAGTATAAACTGTTCCAGGAGTCTGAATGTCACCTCTGATAACCAAAGGGGTAGGGAAAGGTGAATCAATAGAATCAAGCTTCTGGTTCATGATGTTCTGGCATGAAGACTTGTCCTGCAATGGTGGCCGAGGCACTGATTGAACTCCAATAACATGGTCAGCACCTTCATCAGTGCTCTCATCATGCTTCAAAATACCATGCCCATCACAACTGAACCTATATTGGAAGAAACAAAAAATTGACTTCGTGACCAACTAACCATACTAATGACACTAGTTTACATTACAGGATCAGCACATGTATGAAGATAGAAGGTAATTATTTACTCTTCGGGTAAGCATTCTTTATCTTCAGATGCAATTTCCTCTTTAATCTCCTGCCCGATGTTGGACATTTCGCAGCACTGTGTGTCAAAAAGGATATTTAGACAGGGAAATTTTTGACAAGAAGAACACAAAAACAGACTCGTTAGTTTGTTACCTCATTACTATCTTCTGAGTTGATTTGCTTTGAAACTTCCAGAATTTCTGGAGGGGTTTCTGATATTGTGCCACAGGATTTGAGATAATTTGCCTGGTTAGAGTGGAATGCCATGAAAATTTATTCAGCATGCCATCGATTAATATAAAGTAACGTCTTGGGTTCATATGAACAAACTAGCAAAAGTGAAGTGTAATGATGACAGACGTTAACCTAGAAACTCTTGGCAAATCAGCATCAGAGAACATTTCGAAGGTAGTTTAGTCGGAATGAACTATGCTGAAAACTCAAAGCCAGCACAATGTGATCTACATACAAGATTATAGTCCTAAATTCCTAACAGATCATCACATTATCCTGAACTACCTATACCATATAAAATACCAAACGAACTACTCCGTACTAAATGACACACATTATGATGCGTTTTCAGAAAAAAAATCTAGATAACTGACAATAGAAGACAGATGATGGCCCATCTAGGCTAAAACACCTAATCTATCCACGAAGACCACATCAACAGCATGCACATGACAAATTCGATCAGTTCAAATTTTATGCATCACGCTATTCAACTTTTTTGCTGCTACTCAGCGACAATACAGTCTGAATACTGATAGAGCTGCGCACACACCAATAAACATACAAACCGGAGAATGTTTTGTAGATACCTCTCGCCTGAGCTCCTCGTCGACGTCCCCGCCATTCCCCAAATCCTCCTTCAAGGTGGCTCTGCCCGCTTCAAGCTCTGAAAACATCACACACGCCACGCAGAGAAAAACACAAAAATCAAGAGACCAGCAGTCCATCTAGACGTCGAATCCGGTCCGACCGGCGCAACAAAAAATGTCAGAACAAAAAAATAAATCGAAACCCACTCGCAGCGTCGTCGTCGTCGTTGAGGAAGGCGTCCCCGAGCCGGCTCTCACGCACGAGCGGATCCTGAAACACACGCAGAAACGGACAGATCACCGCCGTGTGGATCGAAGATGAGAGGCTCCGAGGAACATGAAATCGCAGGGAGGGGCGGGGGCGGTGCGGCGCGTACCTGGAGACCGCCGCCGGAGGGGTCGGGTCGTGCGCGGAAGCAGGAGAGGAAACAGCCCATGGCGCTGAGAAAATCGCACCGCGAGCGCGTCAAGCTTGCGCCGCCGCCGCCGTCGAGGGTTTGGGAATTGGTGCTGGATCCCGAGAGGGAGTCGTTGGAAATGGAAAGAGCCGAGAGGGGAAGGGAGAAGAAGCGGAGCGCGATTTGAAATGGAATTTCGAAACGGAGGAGGCCGCAGTTCAGGGTTCAGATCGACTCGCCCTTGTAAAGACGGCAAAGCGGGCTGTAATTTGAAGTTGACTCTGGGCCTGTGGAGTTTTTGGGCTTCTGGATGGGCCAGTTTGATACTGAATGTCTTGTGCATTCGGCCGGCCAGAAGAACTGGTTAAAGGCCCAGCCGGTAGTGTCTGCGTTTCCTACCAAAAAGCCGTAGGCTCTCCTCGCCGACGAAAAAAAAAACGCGATTCGGGAGCTCTGAACTCTGTTCTGCTGCATGTGTTTTAGATGGAGCATAACTTCATGGGCCCTCGAGAAAACAAAAAACCGAGCTGTCTTTTTCAAAAGAATTTTCCAAAAAAAAACCATGGATTGTCATTCGATTACGAAGAAGAGTTTAAATCATTACAGCGGATGAAAAAACCAAAAAGGTTACTTGTTGCCCGGCTGAGCCCCTACAACGACATCTTTAGGGTCAACGGAACTCGCTGAGCCTCTAAGAAGGATCTCCTCATGAATCAACTGGGCGACCTGCAAACCGAGCTGTTTGTTTAAGAGCATGCTCGTCTCGATCCCTGCTGTTGGTGAAGAGGTGCATACATTTCGTCCTTTCTTTCTTGGCCAGACCAACACATGTTTCTATTCATAGCAGCATTAAGTTGTTACCATATTAAGTTCTTACAAGGTTGGCCGGCTTATAATTTTCATACATGTGAGTATTTGATGCCGCAACAAATAAACGCAAATTTTTCGCCTGGCTTCTTGTGCAGAACAAGATCCTCACCACCAAAACTCGCCGTCAGGGGATGGCCGCACACTTTTAGATGTTCCCTTTGCATTGATTCTCATGAGACCGGGACACACCTTTTTCTTCGATGCCCCTTTGCCCGCTAGGTGTGGGATAAAGTCCTTGACCACTACAACTTCAACATCCTTCAGCAGGTCAAGCCTTCTGACTACAGGGACCCTTGTGCCTGGTGGATTCAAGCCTCCAAGACGATTGACAAAGAAAAAAGACAATATTTCAATGAGGTGGTCATTTACATCATGTGGAACATTTGGAAGGAGAGCAACCGCCGTATCTTCAGACCGTGGCAGCTCCTGCTTTTGTTGTCGCGTCGCTTGCCCGTGATGCAATTGATACCCATAGGCTTGCTTTCCATTGTGTGACCGTGCCGTGAGGTTTCTTGTGGTTCTTTGGTTTTTTCTGTCCGTCCTACCAGCCAGCTGCGTTTGGTCCGTTGGGATAGTCTTTCTCTGTTTCGTTTTTGGCTTTTTTTCTTCTTTCGACCTCGGTCGCATGTACATATACTTGGTTTTCCTTTTCTAATATTGCATGGCTCCTGCCTTTCATGGAAAAAAAAATATTGTTGTTATCCAATGTTGTAGCTTTGTCAGTTCCGAATGGATCAAGATTGTTTCCAACTGGTCGACGTCAGTATATATGACCAAAAGAATAATGGATCAAATGCTCGATCGCTAGCAAGTAGGTTGAGGGAGGATAGGATTGTCAAGTTTCCAAAGCATAGTAAAAATTTCTGTTAGTGGTTTTTTCAGAATGTACTAGATCCTTATTAGTGTCAAATACCGATATGAAATTGTCCTAGTCAGATGAGTTATAGTCTTCAAGAATATGTTTGGATGGTTTGATGCGTCGTCAATTTTTCGGTCGCTGACCAAAAAATTGTTCTTATTTCAATGAAAGTCAATATTTTGGCAAGCCAATGGCCCACTGTCAAATATATTCATTTTTTTGGTCAAAGTTGACAAACTCACGGGCAAACAAAACGTCAACCAATATTTTGGCAACCAAATTTTTGTCACGGCATCTGGACTCAAACCAAACGGCCTCCAAATGTCATACTCAACACCGTTCAAAATAGTCGAAGACTGTACCGCCTAAACTATTTTTCAGAGGAAGAACATGAAGCAAAGGGGAGCCATAGATCAGCCTTGCAATTGCGATGTTTGTTCAGGGCCGAAAAAAAAGAAAACATTAATTATCCTTAATTATTTTCCAGAACAAGATCTGGCAACAATACAATACCGAGGAACTAGTGGATTCCCCCGCGCGTTGCTGCGGGTCATGCAGGAAAAATGATAATAAAACAAAATATTCAATAACATCATATTATATTTGATTCGTATTGATTTTGAAGTTAGAAAGATGAGTATGAGGACTCATGCTTTTTGTATCATCCGTAATCATTAGAGAAAGGTTGAACATGATTGAGTAAAATATGATACAGTAGTTGTTAGTAAGAATACCATCTTGTCTACAAATACGAATATCATCATATTGATTTAGTCAGCTTGCATCAACACATAAGATGTGATATGAGTAGTGGGAAATAAACTCTTCTTTGATCACTTGAAACATAGTAGAAAGCATCCAAAACAGAATGAAATGTTGTTCAAAAGAAGAAGCTACCTTGCCCAACCACTAGACCATTTTTCCTAATGTGTGACTACCCATATCAGTTCCAACATCTTCCGTTTCCAAGTTTTCAGTGCCGTTTTATTATAGTCTAAAAAATACTGTAGAGTGATTATAGATGGAGTTATGTTGCAACAAATTGGTTTAGGCAATTCAGATGTGTTACATAGTCTAGGACATCTAAAAAGGACATGGACATCTTGGTGTCCAGATTGTTGGTGTATCCTTGACCACACGTTTTGCAGACTTTGTACCGTTTAGAGGACCGAATCACTGCTTATATCTTCGCAATGGAACAGTAGGTAGCTCCTTTTTGTTTTGAAGGTGAATAATATTAATTTAAATGTTTTAGAAGCAATATTGAGAACTATGGGAATGAGTAAGTACCTGAAAGATGAAATTGGCAATGCAGATATTTCATCAAATTTGTGCAGTTTGCCTGCTGCTTGAATTGGATATAAATGCACAACTTGAGGTAGTCGTTGCTGTAGAGTTGGAATTTCCCATTTATATCTGAAAGTGGATATATGCTGGTTCAATAGGCAGATGAAGAGAAAAAAGATTTAAAATGTGGTAATTGAAAGTCTTGATGAACCTGTTTCTCTATTGGGTAATCTCTGGTATATCCAAGTAATGTATATTTTGGTTGCTGAACTTGAAGTAGCTTCTAGTTTTCCTATTTAAAAATCAATCAACGACCAGCCTGACCAAGTCACCAAGCCACGAACAAAAGAAGTAGAATAATCTACCAACCAGATGAATGTTACATTTTTTAATTATTAACTTGGTAGATACTAAGAACTACTAATGAAATGAAAGGGTGAAATTTGTAGTGATTGACATTGTGCAGTTCTCTGCTGCAGAAATAGAGTTGTCTGGTTGCCAATCAAATTGGCGCCGAGGGTCGAATTCAAAGATGTTGGGGCTGAGCTTATACAAAGTGCTTGAATAAAACTAATCAGAGTGCATATATATTGGTGCTCTAAAATCAAGATTAGAAAGTAAATATATTCCAGTCATCCAAGTAGAGCAGTGCGATTCGGCTGGCACATGCCTGTTAGCAAATGCCCTTGGCTTTTCAGGTGTATGCATGCCCTCTAAAATAGAGGATTTCATTGTACAATGGAGTAATCAGCCCATTTGCTAATGACTGCAGCAAAGATTTTCTTTTCTTTTTTCAGCCTACTAAACATGTACTCCAATAACTGAAAAGGGGAATCCTTAATACATACCTTGGAAGCGGCCTTGTTGGATGGAATCAACCACATGATGCAGCGATTTTCTTCACCCAAACAATGGCTGCAATGACGAAATACACGTAAAACACTACCAAATGAAAGATATAAGGGTCAAGATAGATGAGCCAAAAACTTATGAATGCTCGGAAGAAGCGGGGGAATTTCGTCACATCCGGCAAACACCAGGAGGCGTATAGGCAACGCCAACAATTGGATGAGAAGAGCTCATGGAAGGGGTCTCATATATGGGTTGTAGTACAGCATCCAGCAGATGGAAGCCATTAAATTCGATAGAGCGGCTCTTCGCATCCAGCCGATAGAAGCCATTAAATTCGATGGAGCGGCAAATCATTTTGCTGGAGGAAGCTAGTGGGGCTCACACGTTTTTGATGGACCACTAATTGGACTGGGATAATCTGTAATTAGCATTAAAAAGAAGCATTGGGACATCAGGAAGCTAAATCCAACCGGAGCAATTGCCAAGACTGAGCTACGTTTCAACAACAACCGGAACAATTGCGCCAAGATTGTGTACCTTCGCAGACGGCGCTCGGCAGCGGGGATGGCGGCGCTGGCGGGGGCGGAGCCCGTGGGCAGCAGGGACGCGGTGGTCGGGGATGAGCCCGAGGGCGGCGTGGAAGGCGCTTGGCGGCGGCCGGGGACGCGGCGGTCGGGGCGGAGCCCGTGGGCGGCAGGGACGCGACGGGTGGGGCGGAGGGCGGCAGAGCCCGTGGGCAACAGGGACGCCGTGGTCGGGGATGAGCCCGAGGGCGGCGTGGAAGGCGCTCGGCGGCGGCCGGGGACACGACGGCCGGGGCGGAGCCAGGGACGGCGGGGACGCGGTGGGTGGGCGGCGGGGGCGGAGCCCGGTGGGTGCAGCGCGAGCGGGCGGCTGGGGGCGCGGCCGAGGGGGCGGCGTCTTGTGCGCAAGAAGCGGTCGGGGCAAGACCGAGCGGCCAGACTAGAAGCAGTTGGGTTGACATGGGGAGTATTTTGCTGACGTGTACGTGGACGCTGACGTGGATAGTCTGTATGTTGAGCTTGCTAAAATTAACTGAATGTTCAATTTTTTTGCAGGGCCGAAAAAAAAACATAAATTATCCTTAATTATTTGCCAGAACAAGACCCGGTAACAATACAATACTGATGAATGTTCATTTTTTTTGAACGGTACTGATGAATGTTCATGATCACTGTACCGCAGCCCACCTGCACTCGCACCCCACACGCGCCGCCTCCGACCCACCCCCGGCCCCGAGCCCCTGCCGCTCCTCCTCGCTGCCGCCCCTCTTCCGCCGCCGCGTCCCTTCCAGATCTCCTCCGCCTTCGCGGAAGACAAAGCGGGGAGGCCTCATCCACCTCGACGCTTGCGAATTTGGTTCTCGCGCCTGGGAAATCCGGCGGACGCGGGGCAGGAGCTTTCCCCGTTACGACTCGCGTGCCGGCTGGGACGTTGCGGTTGGCGCATAGTCTAGGGTTTGCGACCGCGCTGGTGCTGTCGCGGCCGGAGGCAGTAGCACTAGCCATGGGCGACGGCGAGCGCCACGACGATGAGATTCCGATTACCAGCGCCGCAGGTGAGCTCGTCGTCTATTGGAAGCAGTCAATTCGTATGGGTTCAGTTTGGTTTCACCCTTTTTTTTGCTCTCGGCTGCTGTTTTATCATCTTTCCTTACCGATGACGATGAGTATTATGAGGAGACTGGCGGGTGGAATCACTTCCTGGGGTTTATGTTTGGCAATATTGACGATTCTGGCCGTCTGGCGACCTAGTCAACGGCTATCTTGATGAGGTAAAACTATGCTCAGTATCTCTGTTTTCCTGACTCGGAATCTCTTGCTTTCTTTCATCTGGCTGCATCTAGCAGATGATAAACAAGCATACATCTCTTAGCACTTATGCTGCGCAACACTGTCTTATGTCTCTTAATTGATGCAAATAGATTGACATGGCCGAATGTGAAATTGTTGTGGACCTCGTGGTGGTATACTGGTATGAATGCACGGGTTCTATCTTGTGACATGCAGTTTATTCTCTAGTTGTATTTGCAACTTAATGATCCGATTTCTGATGTTTCATTCTTATTACATTTATTTCTTTTTGAATTATCAGGATGCCAAGGAACATATTTTTGCACTGTCTAACAAGCTTGGTCCATCTCTGAAAGGTATTGATGTATGGTCATGCTAATTTGGTATATCTTTTTTTTTATCAAACAAGTTAATACAGTCTTATATGCTTATATAGATGACCAAGACGTCTCCAGCACCAGCTGATCCTTGTGAGCAAGGTAATTGACTTCTCCATATTTCCGTATAAATTGCATGCACCAGTTTTACTGGGTTGTTCGACAATTCCAATCTGTGAACCATTCATTACTTGTGCTGTTTTGACAGCTTAGGTTTTCTGTTTTCCATATAATCATATATTACACATAGTAGTTGACGTCCGATCTTTTTTTTTTTCTGTAGACTGATGAGAAAGCAGATGATACTGTTGACTATGAAGATATTGACGAAGATTATGATGCACCTGAAGTTGAAGCAGCTACAGAAGAGGACCATTTGCTATCCAATAAAGACTACTTCTCCTCGAATATAGTCTTTGCTTCACTCAATCCTAAAGCCACCAAACTTGGAACTTCTATTTATTCATTCTCAGATTGCTTTTTCTCGTGGAAAACAAGTACAAAATATGCCTATCTCATCTGTTGAAGTCATCAATACTCAATAACACCTTAAAGTTTTTGTTTGTATCTTATTTATATATGTTTCATCTTGCTAGTATATACAATACCAAGTGGCTAAAAAAAGAAGCCATTTGGAATGATTATCATGTTCCAAAAAGGAAAGCATAGACGGCTCAAATGGGATGAGAATAAATGTTTCTGTTTGCTAGTTGTTTTGGATTATGACCATATCCCAAATGACCGACTTAACCATTTAGATCAACATTCCAAACGGTTGCATCGCGGAAATCATGTATGCCTCATAAGATCAGTTCTGGGAGTACTTATCCCAAATGGTTTGCATTTGCTAACAGTTCAGGATAGCTTTAACCTTAAACAATATTCCTTGGACATTTGGGATGAGCTGTTTATTATGTGTGTTTCTATACTAATGTAAAGAAATAGTTTTAGATGGCAAAATGTCAAACAAATGAAAATATATCATTCTTTATTCAACAGTAACAAACCTTGCTCGCACATGCTTTACCAAAAACAAATCCTGCCGGCTCCCAGAAACATGGCATTTTGGAAGTGGCTTCAGTTTAAAATGTCTACAATCCACAACTTCCTACAATGTCAATAAAATATTAAGATTTCATCCTGGAAAACCATATTTATAGATTTCCCTCGCAAAGTACTTTAATAATATTAGAATGTTGTCGTGCTTTGTACAGATAAAATTAGTGATTAAAGTTGCATGGTGAAGACCATATGAATATTTAGAGCCTCGTATTTGGCGAACTTGAGGCAGTCATTTGCGTTCTACTATTGGTGGGTTTCAAAAATATACATTTGTGATGTGGTGGTTCCCCTAAGATGATGGTTCAATTTTCTAGTATATACTGCATGTGTTGGTCAGGCATTTAATTTAGTTTGATGAGTAGATTGTGTGATCACTTGTGTGCGGTGAGCCTTGAAATTTGGCACAAAACACGACACTCTGGGAGGCCTGAAGCTGCCTCCTGCACCCTTTTAAAGTGCACCTTCAAGTTTCAGCCGAAGATCTCCTGTTCCTGGGGTTAAGTCTCAGTTCTCACCAATGCAGAATCTGGTGCCAAGTTTATTGGCAATGGCACGGCTGATGCTGTACTGAAAGCCAAGGCACAACTGGAGGGGACTGATCTTCATGTACCTGATTCAGTTTCTCTGTATGAAACCAACAATCTTGTATCGCCAGAAAACACATCTTTGGACGACTTAGTTGTTTCAGATGATGAATTGGATACACTGGATACTGATAAATCCCGAGAGTATCTGGAACTGTTGAAAAATGCTGATGTCGCAGATAGCAGCACAGTCTGAAATGTTCTTCTACAGAAGTTTCTGATCTAAGCTCACTGAAGGGCACAGAATTAAGAGAGCTGGCGAAATCTCAAGGACTAAAAGGTTATTCAAAGATGAAGAAAAGTGAGTTGGTTGCAGTACTGAGCATCCTGACCTGATTCATTGGTGGCACCGTGGCAAGGGCATAGGCTCCTGCTTCAGCCCACTGTTTTGCTTCTCTCTTTTTTTTCTTTTCTTTTTTTGAGATCAACGTGCATGACGCTTTAGTCCTCAGATGATAATAATTATGAATTTACAACATCATTCCGAAAACTAGGAATAGAATATAAAAAACGAGAGACACTGCAATTTTGCTTCTCTCTTTCATTGGTGTGCACACAACCTTTCCGTTCCTATGTTGGCAAGACCAGGTCCTTTTAAATAGGATAGGACGTTGTAACTGAGCAAAGTTATCTTTCTGTTGTTCAGTGCTGATCTTATGCTGGTTCTTAGCTACCTTTGTTTTTTAGTTAATAAGCTGAACTCTTTGTTACTCAGTTGGCCCTAGATTTGTTTCTGTCTTGTACTACTGTTGAATAAGCTATACAGATGGAGTTGAATAAGCTATATATGCTTGGCAGGACATATGTTTCTCTGTTGTACAACTATTGACCTACAGAGTTGGCCCTAGATTTGTTACTCAGTGAACTGGTAAAGCTGCAATGACTAGGTGGTGTTGCTGATATTTTTTTCTGATTTGTTAGCCCCATCTAGCATATCAGGCTCGATGAAAACATGCTTCATTGTGTGCTAACTCTTGTCAATATCTCTTCATCAATATTAAAAAGGATACATGATAATTGCCTGATGTTTTCCTTCTTTCTTTTCTGCAGGATAGACAATCATTTGGCAATATGGCTCTCTGCAAGTCTGAATCAGCTGCCTGTCGCTTTTCTCATGAAGGGGAAGATAGTAACCAATCGTCCCAGACTCTCAGCCGCATTATTGATTCTGTTCCTTTTGTTGGCAAGGTAACAATCTCCCGCTTAACTTGTGGGGAGTGTTCCATTATCTATGTCGATATCTCTGCCCTCTTCTATGTTTTGGTTTCTGGGAGCTGTCAGATCTGGGGGATTGGACGGTTAGTTTACGGTCTCTCAAGCCTTATGGACCTGCTTCCTCCGCCTCCCCTCCTAGCATGAATGATTTCCTTGGCCCTGGTTGTGTGTGTGTGTATAAGCTGAGCCATTCTGATACGATCACAGCAGTGTTACCTAGCAGTAGCAAGTTTCTTTTCAGCAAGAAAAGAAAGCCCCTTCATTAGATAAAAGAAATGCAAATATAACGATTGCTTAAGCGAGGATGGGTGGTGCTACTGCTATGCGATAATTATGGCATCCCAAACGAGCTTTTGTCTAATATCGTTCGATGATTCGCTTCGAAATTTCTTCAGTCCATTAGGCCAATGATATATGTTGAGCCATCAGGTGCCTCTTAACCCTAATATTCTATACATTCGACAAGTTCCTCGCCGCCCTCTCTTTTTCCCTCAGATCTGATCTGGAAAATTGTCCTTTTGCTCCACTTTGACTTAAGCATGTCCATGACAACGGTTCCGATATTGATGATCTAATCATCACGCCGTCCTACATCGACTGCGGCCGAAACGGAAGTGGTGTTGGCACGCAGCTCATGCTCTCCATGCATGTCGTTGTCCTCTACGCCAGTTTTTGGGGTACATATTCACACCGCTTTCAAGCATTTTCTTATATTAAGTATGATATGTATTGTGTTGTTAATAAGGTATGATGCGTACTTGTATTTGAGAGATTAGGGTAACAGAGAAAAATGTATCATTCTCAATGTCTGTAAAACTGTAAATGATTAAAATACCATCTATTTTGTACCATAACTGTCCTCATTTGTTGTGTCACAATATAAAATAATCTGAAATAATTCAAGTACTTACGTAAAACAACCACAAAATTTAAGTATTACTTTGGTGCATGTTCTATGGCAATAAAATAACAATAACTTTCCATTCTTTCTTTCAAAGCTAGATGAAATATATCATGATTTTTTCCAATGGCCTGGTTATACCTATAATAGTGCCATATTTGGGTAGCAACACTTTAGTCTATTATTTACCCCCTCCGCTCCAAAATATAAGGCGTGTAAATTTTGTATGAAGTGAGACCAAGTTTATGCCGAATCAAGATCACTAGATCCACCATGAAATATGTTTTCATAGTGTATTGATTTGGTATAGATGTTGTATCTTTTGTTATGTCAACAAATTTTTGTGTTTCTAGTTTTTATTAACATTTGAATATGTTACTATAAATATCAATGTCTTCATTAGTACCCACAGAGTGAAAAGAGTGATCGCAACTTATATTATATTTAATAACCTCTTCTTGCATTCATAATTTTTGTGACGAATAAGTTGATACAATGCAATGCAACAATCACCTCTCCGACAACTCCAACACCACCCTCTATGTCATGTTCCAAGGCTAGACATACCTTCCAGATGAGCTATTGTGTTCCTTCATTTTCCTGTTGGGTTCAGCTAGTGATCTTCTTGTGTTAATTGTCGCTTGCCATAGTTGGTGTGTCGTTTTCATCTCAATCAAATCCATCTTAGGAATGCTATTCCCACCTGTCATCTTTCGGAATTATGCTGATCAGACAAGCCTTGTTAACTCCCAACATTTCGAACACATGGGAGCTCATTGATCTCTCCTGTCCAAGTACTCGTTCACGGCTCACGAGTCTCCGAAGTATCTATGACACGATGATGGTTGAAAGATGTTCTTATGGTCATGCCATTTTCTTCTCTGGTTGATCCCATGCCATTATGGATGTGTTAACTAGTACTACCATTTCAGCTTCACATCGACCATCGACCGAGCTCAATAACAGATCATGTCTCCACATGTGTCATTTGATTCATATCTTTTTGCCACTGCTCCGAACTGTCATTTTGTTGCGATTTGGGAGCCCCTCTTGGTTGCATTGCCATTATCGGGTAGCACATCTCAACTGGCATCTACGACCATTGCGGCACCATCACCCTCATTTAGTTGAAGATTAGGCATACCTAGCCCCAACCTCTCCTACCTAGAATCGATGGTTGTTGCGGCAGTCGGCCGCACGTGGCACCACCAACCAAATCGACACCACCAACATGTTTTCGTTTTGTACTAATTTGCAATTGATCGCCACGTGGCGGCTAATGTCATCAGACCCACACTATCAGATCCACAAGAAGAAATTGAGCAAGGGACTTTAATTATTATTTTTAAAGCTTATGACAAAGTTCCTTTCGTTTTTCCTACAAACCATACAGATGAAAGATATGTTGCTTCCTCGTTTACGTCCTTGCTGGAATGGCTTGGGTCTCGTGTATCACGCCTTAATCAAACTCGATGAGCTTACAACAAGAGCCAGAATCGGGAACCATGCTTATCCTCATCCGCCTCCACGCCATGTCAGCCCATGGGTGCTTACATCACCGTGTTGTAGTGTTCGATGAAGTGCCCATCCGTTTGTTGGTAAGGCCCACAGGCAAGATATAAAATTGGACCCTATAAACTTAAGCTTGCATTTCCCCCTCATCCATGTCTGGAAAGCAGCCGTACGACTGGACTTGAAAACAAAATCAAGGACTAGTCAGCTCCCTCTCCTCTATTTTATTAAATGAAACCGTCCAAACACACCAGAGCGTCTCAACTTCTCAGCTCTCAGTATCATACAAAGGAGAAAAGGGGAAAGCTAGAAGGTGTTGGAAGCCTGCATTGGAAGCATTGCCTTACTCAGCAATCTCTAGGTGATGCCAGATCTTCAGTTCCTCAACTATGGCATTATGATATTCTCAGAGGCCTCCGCTGGAGGTCTATGATGTGACGTACAGACGTGCACACCTATCCATCGTCTCATGGGCACCTCCAGATAGTAGTTGTTTCCATTCCTTAACATGTTTTAGTACTACACTCCATACGTTCTTGATGTTCAACCATACACCATTGTTAACGACAATTTCGTTTCAAAACATCCATAGCCCCCGGAGTTACAGCACAAATGGAGTAAAACACAACCATTATGTATTGATAAACCTCATGAATCCTAAAGTATTGGTAAACCTCTTCCCATGGACCTAGTCACCACAGTCATAAAAAAAAGATGATATGTGGATTCTAGCCATTCCATAGCACTATGCATAAAAAACATAGACCGTTAAGAAGAAGAGGGCGAGAGCAAGAAATCGAAAGGAGGTGCCGCCAGCTATGTCTTCTCACACAGTACATTAGCTAACGACTAGTCACAGGTGAAGCTATTAGTCTTGGCAGGATTGTGATTCACACTTGTTGCCTTACTAGGCAAGGGTTCTCAAATTCCTACTGTCATAAGCATCCAAATCGAGTTGGAGTAGCATATGTATGTATGCTGAAACCATCTAGAAGAAGGCATATGAATGCTGAGACCATGTTAAAAAAAGGCATATTTATGCCGAGACCATGTAAAAAGGGCATATGTATGCTGAAAAAGCTCACCATGCATTTGGTTACGTCCAATTAAAAGAACACACATATAGAACAAAAAAGCAAATTATTTAAAAACCTCACACGTCCCAAGTGTTGCATAGGTAAACTAATATTGATTAACAAGGTTCAACAAATAGCGGCTGATGGAGGAGCCTAGAAATAACATAGTGAGTGAACAAATACATCAAACCCCATGCACTGACCGGGAGACAACAAGTTACATTCGCATGATCTCATACCCAAGTTGCGAAAATTGTAGGGTTTCTTGAAAGATGGGTGTTGATCGTTTGAAGACGAGGTTCTTGTGGCCAACACCCATTTTGGGGGTCATCTGCTGGGTATGAAAATACTCCAGCCTTTTGATCCAACTGGTAGACTTGGCTACCCCTCAACCCCATCCTCTCTAGGTTCGTCGAGTGCCTTAGGTGACCAAAATGCTTGTGACCAATAAAGAACGCCTGCTTCTCCAACCATCCATCTGCCACTCTCACATACTTTGCGGGTTTAGTCGTCAAGTCAAGAAAGAAGGCTCCCCCGCTACGAACAAGCAAGAGAAGCATGTCTTCACAGGCCACCAATGTCCCACGAAGTTTGGATGTAGCTATATTATTGTCGTTAGTAACTTTTAGTGCCTCGAGACGGAGTTCGGGCAAGAAGCACACTGTGTACAACTTTGCACCTATCATGGCAATGACCTGACCTTTGAAGGCCACAATCTAATTGATCAAATGTGCTCCTTGATAAAGACAGTGCAACCAAGAGGGGCTCCCAAATCGCCAAACAAACAGACAGTTTGGAGCGGTGGCAAAGAGATATGAATCAGATGACGCATATGGAGGTGTGATGGTTCTGTAATTCAGCTCAGTCGATGGGCAAGGGGGAGCTGAAATGGTAGTATTAGTTAACACGTCCATGATGACATGGGATCTACTAGAGAAGAAAATGGCATGCCCATAAGAACATCTTGCAAGTGTCATCGTGTCATTGATACTTGGGGGACTCATGAGACGCAAGGGAGTACTTGGATAGACGAGATCAATTAGCTCCCATGTGTTTCGAATGTTGGAGTCAACAGGGCTTGTGTTGTCAACATAATTCCAGAAAATGACAGGTGGTAAGAGGACGCTTAAGGTGGATTTAATTGACATGAAAGCGGCATGCCAACTAGGGCAGACAGCAATGAACGCAAGAAGGTCACGGGTTGAACCCAACAGGATAAGGATGGAATGCAATAGCTCATCTGGAAGGTGTGCCCAGCCTTGGGGCATGAAATAGAGCCTGCTGATGGACTTGTCCGAGAGTTGGTTGGTTCCTCGCATGGTATCAGCTTTTGCGTCATAAAATTATGAATGCAAGAAGAGGTTAAAGATAATATAAATTGCAATTCACTTTCTTGGTACTAATATGTGCATGATATTTATATTAACATACTCAAATGTTAATAAAAATCGGAAACATAATATTCACTATGTTCTAAAATTTATACACCTTGTATTTTCAAACAGAGGGAGTACATAATATTTCCCCCTGTTATAGTTATAGTAGGAACCTAGAAAAAAATCATGATAAATTTCATCCACCTTTGAAAGAAAGTAAAATAAAGCATTGTAATTTTGCTGTCCTAGAATATGTAAAAACATAATACTTAAATATTGTTATTGTTTTGCACCGGTAGTACTAAATTTTGAACTATTTTGCGTTATATTATATTGTGCATGCAACAGATGAGGGTGGCTATGGTATAAAATAGATTGTATTTTAATCATTTACAGTTCTGCGGATATTAAGAATGATATGTTCCTCTCGGTTAACCTGATCTGTTAACTACAGCTGAAATCATACCTCATTACCAAATACAGTGCATATCGTAACTAATATAAGGAAATGTTTAAAGCAGTATCAATATTTACCTCAAAAACTGGCGTAGAGGACGGCCGAATGCACCGGGACTGCAGTTCTACCACCTCCGTCTTGGCTGCAATCAATGTCGGAGGGCGTGATGATTATTAGATCACGAATGTCGAAACCGCTGTCATGCACATGTGTAAGCCGAAGGGGATCGGAAGAACAGTTTCCAGATCTGACCTGAGGAAGAAAAGGAAAGGTCGGCGGCGGGCGGAGGGGGATGGGCGGCGGCGGGGGAGGGGGATTTGTTGAAGGTATGGGATATTAGGGTTAAGAGACAGCCGTCGGCCTAACATATATAGAAGGTGTCATGGGCCTAATGGGCTGAAGAAATAACATGGGTCACTGATCGATATTAAATAAAAGCCCATTTGTGATGCTCTAATTACTCTGTGTTACATAGTAGCAACACTGCCCATCCTCTAACCAATTGCTATATTTGCACATATATATTTTACCTTTTATCTCCAGCATTATTGATATATACATGTCCAGTTGACTGACAAAAGTTATTCCTTTTATTGAAAAAACATATTTCTGAAAAAGGGAAAATAAATAATCCAGGCACAAAACGCTATGCCGGATTGCCACGTGGCATGAAGCAGTGCAACAACATGACTGGACAATTAGACAAAGGAAGGTCTCTGATTGACGAGACGGATTATTTTCTTGCTGAAAAGACACTACGATTGAAACTTTACTGCTTGGTAACACCAGTGCAACTGTATCAGAATGGCTCAGCTTACGCACAGCCAGTTCCAGGGAAATCTTTCGTGCCAGTAGGGGAAGCAGGGGCATGAGAGATGGCCAAACCTCCCGGTGCACCTAGTGGCATATGCACCAACGGTGTTGGCCACACACATGTCCATCTACTTTTCCTAATCTCTGTACCCCTCTGTTAATTACGCCCACTTAGATCCCATCCCCACGCTGCCTCATTTCTCTCTCTTTCTCCATCCCATGCTGCCTCATCTCTCTCTCCATCCCCACGCTGCCTCATATCTCTCTCTCTCACCGGGGCTGGTGGTAGAGGCGCTTGCCGGAGAGGATCTGGGGGCGGTCGAAGAGGTGGAGAAGACGGCCATGCAGCCCTGGTACACGGGCCGCTCGTCCTCCTCCGCCCCATCGCCACCATGATCGATCTTTCTCCTCTTCTTCCTCTGTTGCTCGCCTTCCTTCCCTGCCCCCATCCATTGTTCTTGATTTTTTATCTGCCGGTTCAGATGTGTAGTGCTTTCTCCTTTGTCCCTGCATACAGAGGCATTGTTGTTGGTTTTTGATCTTTTTTCTTTAAATTGAGAATACATATCTACGAGGTATTGTGACTGATGAGTATCATGTGAGTTTTTATTTTAGATCCATCATGTACAATGATTTTGTGCTGTAATTTTGAAGTACCATCATGTATCATGTAATTTTGAATTTTTGTACTGTGATTTTTGATTTTTGAGTACCATCATGTACCTTGGGTACATGACAAGGTACTTATATTTTATGAATGTTTGTGTTGTGATTTTATACTGGTACATGATGTATACAGTCTTGATATGTGAGGTACTTAAAAATTGTTAAGTTACATGTGATGTACCCATACGATGTACTCGTCTCAGAAGAGGTACCAAATTTTGACAGATTTATTTTTCTGATACATGTGATGTACCACACTATGTACTCGTCTCACAAGTCCATGTACACGATGTACTTAAAAATCGTCTCATAAATCCAGGTACACGATGTACTTAAAAATTGAGATGATGTTGTACTAACTTTCATTTGTTGTACATGTACCTGACACACTGTACCTCGTATATATTTTTTACTAAACAAATTTGTTTTTTTACCTTTGTTTGATGTACATGTACCTGTCACACGTAATATGTACTATCGAATAACCTTAGTATCCAAAAAACAAATGTTAGAGGAAAAGGTGAGAACGAAAATACTATTGAATAAACTTAGTACCCAAAAAACAAATGTTGAGAAAAAAGTGAGAACGAAAATACCCATGTGTTGTGGCTTGACACAAATGAGAGAAAGAATCAAAGTAAACGAAAAAAGTAAGGAGAGAGAAAAGAAAAGGTTGTCAGGATCCCATACAAAAAGCCTGTGCATCTGACATCTTTTCTTAATCATGTGTCTCTAATAAAATATGTGCATCTGACATCTTTTCTTAATCATGTGTCTCTAATAAAATATGTGCATCTGACATCTTTTCTTAATCATGTATCTCTAATATAGTGGGGCCAGTGTGTTAGCATACCTATGTGAAAAATTGTGTGGCTACCATCGTAGGTGCAAATGCCATAGAAGACACCGCCTCGGCTTTAAAGAGAGATGGTAAACTAGCCGTCCAATCATGCAGATAGGAGTCTGTGAAGACAGATTGCTTTCTTCCCCTTCATGAGAAAAGCTGCAGGTAGCTACTGCAGAAGTGGACGCAGGTCCCCTAGAAAAGGAAGAAGAGAAACATCTGGCAATTATCATGTATCCTGTTTGTATTGATAAAAAGATATTGACATGAGTTGGCAGCTTGAAGCTTGTTTTGTATCGAGCCTGATACGATTGATGGAGCTAACAAACAGAAAAATATCAGCACCACACCTACCCATTGCAGCGCCGATTCTGTGGGGGAACAAGGATTACCTAGAAACAGCAGTAGTACAACAGAAACAAATGTCCCAGCTAGCATACAGCTTACCCAGTTGTGTTTATTAGCTACTCTCCTAAATTCTTCACTCAAATTTGCCCAAATATGGATGTATCTATTCTTAAAAAGTGTCTAGATACATGTGATATTTTGACAACAATTTAGGATCGGAAGGAGTAAAAGTTAACCATGCTTATTTACAAAATTCTATCCAAAAGGGCCCGGTCTTGGCAAAATGGGAAGGTTGTGCACATGCCCGTGAAAGAGAGTAGCAAAGTGATGTGCTCAATCAGGAGCCTATGCCATTGCCACCAATGAATCAGATCATGCTGCTCGGTACAGCAACCAACTTGTTTTTCTTTATCTTTGAATAACCTTTTAGTCCTGAAGATTTTGTTCTGTGACCTTCAATGAGCTTAGATCAGAAACTTCTGTAGAAGAACATTCCAGACTGTTAGCATGGAACTGCTATCTGCGACATCAGCATTTTTCAAAGGTTCCACATACTGTCTGGATTCATCAGTACCCAATGTATCCAATTCGTCATCCCAAACAACAAAGTCATCTAAAGATTTGTTTTCTGGCCATATAACATTGTTGAGTTCATACAGAGAAGCTGAACGAGGTTCATCAAGACCAGTCTCCAACGGTGCATTAGCTTTCAGACACCAGAATCTGCATCTGCATTGATAAGCTGGGACTTTTAGCCCCAAGAACTGGAAATCTTCGCCTGAAACTTGAAGGTGGCCTTCCTGATTACATTGCTTCTGTATGTTTGATCAAAATTCTGTTCTTTCTCATCACTGCTCTTCCTTCTTTGGTCATAGGGGCGTTTTCAGCAAATTAATGAGGGAGTCAACAGTACCCCTCTCACCCCGAGACTTTGCAGGTTCAGGCTTCTTGTCTTCTCTGCCTTTTCCCCTAGCTAGCAATTGCGTTTGAACCCTTCTAAATAACACTACAATTGGTACCTGAGCCCTCCTTGTTGAAGTACAGCTCCTTTGTCTGCTCTTACTCTTAACTTGCATTTCTGTGAAGGCGCACATTTCGTGGCCGGCTGGCGAGGGAGATCGATGATAGTACTACTGAAGAAAGCGAAGATGTCTTTTGTCTGATACAATGCCGGTTGAAGCTTCTATGAGACCAACAGCAGAAGTGGCACCAAATGGTGAAGCCATGTTTCCCGTACAGCGATGACAATAATAGTTTGGAAAACTATATAAAACATATAAGAAGGGTTCAAACGCAAATAATTTAGGGCCAGTTCTTTTAGCTTCAGCTTCTTCAGAAACAGCTTTATCTTCTCTGCCCACAGAAACCATGGTGGGGAAAAGCCATTGAGAAACCTGATTCCAGTTCTTTTTGGCTTCTGTCGTTTGAGCTTGCAATTGAAATTGGTTCGTCAGAAATTGAGGAGGCAAAGGGAGCCTGCGACTGAAGACCAACCAAGGGGCGGTGCTGGCGATGGATTTGAGGGAGGCGGGCGTCGTAGAGGAGAAGAGGAAGATGGCTGGCGGAGTAGAGGCTGCCCACACGGAGGCGGCAACCCACGCGGCGGCGGCGGCCCACTCGTCGGCGGCGACCCACGCGGCGGCTGCGTCCCACCTGACGGCGGCGGCGGTTGCTTCCGGTGGCCCACGCGGTGGCGTCGGTTGCGCCCGGCGGACCACACGAGGGCAGCGACCCACGTGGCGGCCACGAACCTGCAGGGTGGAGGAGGACCAAGGGATTCGTAGGAGGAGGAGCAAGGGTTTCGCCGGCGGAAGAGGTGGCCGACCCTGGCGGAGGGAGGTGGCCGCCCGCCCCGGCGGATGGAGATAGGCGAAGGGAAAGGCGCTGGGTCGGGCTCGAGAGAAAAAGAAAAAGATCGATCGAATCGGTACGGGGAACTTATCGGGTGGCAATCTCGTCGTAATTCGCTACATCTCCATGGGCGAAGAAAGGTTGGATTTTTAGGAAGCCCAGGAAGCTACCCTGGACCAGTTTTTTCTCATCTGAAGGATTTGAGGGGTTGGGCTGCTCCCAAATACGGGTTGTAATCGAGTTTTTTTCGGTTTCAGCCGTTGTGGACCTAGAAGTCCTTTTAGAAGCCGAAAAGAACTGGCCCTTAGTGAGATGAAGCATGTTGTAAGCCCAAGAAAACGCACATAAGGTTCACTTCAGATAATGGAAGTGGAGGCGACCACTTGTGACTAACTAACCAAGGCACTAAATCAAAATAGACGCTCTAATTGTTTGTGTATTGACAAAATTAAAATGGTCAGTGGGTTTTCTTGCTCACCACCCAGGTTGAGTTTAACAGCGAAGGTGCAGGTGTATACCGTGTGCAGCATATATTCTAATTGTTTTTAGGGTATTCTCTCTTAGCAAGAGGGTGCCCAACAAATCGAATGGTTTAAGTTATGTGTTCTACTTCCTCCGATCCTTATTTCGAAATATTACATGTATCTAGACACTTTTTAGGCATAGATACATACATATTTGGGTTGAGACAATTCGGAGGAATTAACTATATTTGCATTGAGTTTTGAGCTTAGGCGGTACTCGCTCTGTCCGGGTTTTTCAGGCGCGTTTGCGTTTTCACGCTCCTCTGAGACAAAATTGCCCCTCGCACGCTGCCCCCGCATGGTTTTAACTAGTGTGAGCACCCAATAAGACGGGAGATGTGCCTTGGCCTTGTCTTTCACTACGTGGGAAAGTGTGCAGGGCATGGCTGATTGGAGAAGTAATAATGTGGCTGTCCGCTAGTGAGGGCAGTTTTGGTAGACAAGCAGCAAATCGCAAATCCCGCGTATACCTGGACGCGGAGGCTCAAAATTTGGGCATGGTACAGACGGACGGAGGGAGTAGTAGTTCCTGTCTTGGTTTCTACGCATTATTTTAGAGCTGTGCGATCTAATTTTTATTTTGAGATGTGCAGTTGAAGACGGGAAGCAAAAAGAAAATCCAAATTGCGTGCGCAAATGGTGTACGACCTTAGCATTGGCAGGACGAGAGACATACGTGCAACAGGCCGGCCGGTGTGCACAGGTTCACCCGTCGTATATTTCTGTGCTTCGGGGTTAAACACCCACGAAGGACAAGCCGTACTGCGCTTCCCGGAGAGAAGCAGCAGTGCACGTCCGGATCACCTTAAAATTTCGTACGGTACTAGTACCACGGTGATACGGTAACCTGTAACCGTGATAACAAAACCATCGTGTCACGTGTTAGTTTGTCATCCCCATCGATCCAACTCAAGGCCGCCGCGTCCTCGTCCACGAGAACGACTGGCGCGGAGGATATGTATGCGCGTGTGACTAACCTGGATATCATAGGTCACGGGCGTCTATATGTCAATCTACGGAGAATCTACGAGGGCCTTGCCATTCAACCTTAATTATGCCGTTTAGATCCTCTAAACAAAAACGTCGTTTAGATGTTCGAGCGTTTGTGAATTGGTAGAGCAGACGTGCAAGTGTGGCCAGTTTCAAGGGGTCGATTATTTGGGCTTACCCTTGGCATACAGAGACTCTCATTGGGACTCGTGAGGTAAAGTAGGCTTCAAATGGCTTGAAAATCTCGCTGTCAGCACAAACAAAAAGTGTTCTTCTGGCTTCTCCTTATGGATAGACATCCTTAAAAGGAAAACCATTTATCTCCCGGATTACACGGGTGTCCTCTGTGGATCCCTTTCCGTGGAAGCTATAGATCACATGTTCTTTATTTGTTGTTTTGCAAAAGCCTGCTGGTCCTATATATCTCCGCCTAAATATCCATACTCGAGGCTCTGCTTTGGATGATGTGGTTGAGATCAAGCAAAAGCTAAATGCTTCGCCGTGAGATTGGCTGCAACAAACGCGGACGCTAATAAACACGCGGGTACACTCGTCCTATCCATATTAGAACTCCCACAAACACGTAGGTACAATTACCCTACGAAATTACGCACGCATACTACCACTACTAGTAAGTTGTCCGTGCGTTGCTACGGAGCACAAGATATACCCATCGCAGATAGAGAACACCGCAACCAACTCATCTAAATTAAAATTTCAAACTTCATCTGCAGTGTTCCAATGAAACAAAAGTACCAGAAAGCAAGAACATTACCACATGTTTTTCAGATATTCAGAGAACAAATGATGAACTACAGACGCATCATCTCTAAATAACAACAAAATGAACACTAACAGGAAGCAAGGACATTACATCGTGGAGGCATAGGAGCAAACTAAGAAAGTACATACACCTTGACCTTTTGCTTTTGCTTCTGAAAGTACCGAGACAAGCTTGTTGATTGGTGTCCAATGCAAAACTGAGCACTTTCCTTTTGACGGTATGCAAAATTGACCATTTTGCTGCAAGAGAAACCAAGAAAATCAAATGTTTGCGTGTCATATATGTCTCACGCAGAGCATCCAAGGAAGCTTGCATTTATCCTGTTGTATTTTTGTTGCCTTGAAAGCCATCAGAGAAAAGAGCAGCTTTCGATTTTGGGTTGGGTGGGGGTGAAACGAGATCTTGCCAGTACAGATACTCCAGAATGCTGCCACAAGGCGCTTCTTAGTTTACCTAGATTTCAGGAGAGAGAGACTGAACTCGGCAAAGCTGGCATATATATCGAATGCCGCCACAGGGCACTTGTCTCCAACGCTTAAATTTCAAGGGGGAAAAGGAATTGGAGTACAAGCCTTTTTCTTTTCCAGATACTGTAAATTGGAGATTCAAAACCGAGTAACATGTTTTCTTTTAAACACTATATACTATTGAATGGTATTCACATAGATTTGGACACAAAAATATGACAAATGTGCATATCTGATCTGATATTTTTCCCTAATTTATAGACACAGCAGGTAAGTGGCAAGTTCATCATCACACAAATTGTTTGCACAAAAATGTAAGTATAGAGAAATTCTTTTGTGCAACAGTAGGACGTGAACACAAATTATTTGATAAAACAACACAATCTGCCAGAACAAAACAGTTAGAAACTGAGAACACAATCAGGATTGGAAGAACAAGTTGAGCTTACCTCTTCTTGATTCTGAATAATCAAATTACAAGCATCTCATCCAAGTAGCGAGGTATATTCCTAGTTAGAAAACAAGTATTTTGAAATTCAGTACAAGGATTGTTCAGTAGGAGTTACCGTCAACAACACAAGGACCACAATGAACAAACTAAATGTATAAATGGCAACACAAGTAAAAGAAAGGTATAATCTGAAAACAGAGGTATTTTTGTATTTGCATGTTAACTAAACCATCAGCTGGTGGCTGCTAATTGTACGTAAAAGGGAAGGGAATGTTCATTTACACGTCATTGGTAGTATATTTGTAGTGTCACTATACCAACTTATGCTTTGAACGAAGAGAGGTAATCTCAAATAGCTGTTTCCTCAATTTTCTTGATGGTTCAGAAGTGTCATGCCCGAAATTGGGCATGACATGCTCATCTGCCCTCCAGATCTACAAGCAAAATAACAGATTTTTGTATTAGTTAAAAGAGAAAGTAAATCGAACAGAAAGCTCTCTAGATACATATATGCAAGAAGAGACTAATACCACACAGATGGAAATAAGATTAAAAAACTATTAACATTTGGGTTGCACTTGCAGTCTTGCACATTGTAAGCCAACAAAATGGACACTCCAGTTGTATGTTGCTGGCCTCTCCTTGACAAGACATGGATCTGAAGCAGCTGTGTTGTCCCCATGGTCATAAATCACTTTGTTATATAGTAAAATACGGCCATAATCAAACTGCAAAATGAAGCCATAACCTTGCATCAACATTATTCAGCTGCCAGCTCAGGCCATATGATAACAAAAATGCATGCAGATAGATTAGCAGGTGTACAAAAAAACTTGAGCGAAACATCTTCCTTTTTGCCATGTTTCTGGAGCCGCCAATGTAATCCTCGAGAAGTTGAGATGACCATGTCTTTTTCGGTAAGCTTTATTTTGTGACTGATGGGCCTCTCTCCACTTCCTGGAACTCTTGGAAACAGAGATCAACCAACGCAACCTAGCATATATTTAGAATGGCAGGATGTAACAAATAAAATTTCTGCACCATAGAAAAAGAAGTACTATCGAAAAATTAAGAATTATAAAAACTTTTTTCTTAACCTTTACTGTGCCCTAGAATCAGATTACAACCAAGGATCATTAACACTTAGGTGTCATCAGTAGCCAGAATAGAGAGAACACACAAGGAAGACGCACAGATCAAGAAATCAGATGACCAAGTGGGAGTGCAGGGGAAGAGAGAAAGAAATAGGATCGTGGGGACGAGTGAATTAAGAGGACACCTGCCGGCGGCGGCGCTAGGGAGAGGACCCCTCCAGTGGGCCAACCCATGTCCGCCGGAGGTCCAATCGTGACGGGGATCAACGGCTGGGTCGACTTGTGGGTGATGGCGCCACCGGACCAGAGCTCCTCCCTCGCATCCTCGTCTCCCTCTACTCGGGCGATCGCCGGGAACACCGTTCCGGCGGAGAAAACACGTGGGAGGAGACGGTGGAGGCGGCGCCTGGGATGGGAGGTGGACGCGAGGGGAAGAGGAGGCGGCTGCAAATTTTTGGGGCGGCGGCAGGAGCAGCTCGAGGAGTGTGGCGGCAGGGAACGGGATCGGGATCTCGTCCTCTCGAGGACGGCGTTACACAATCGGAGATCCGGCGCACTGGGCTCGCGGGATTTGTTGCGGGAATTACTGGCGGGATGAGAAGCGGGAGTACGAAAAGAGGAAGGGCAGTTTTTTGATCGAGCGGGACCGAGGGACGACGTACGAGAGGGGGCGACGTAGTAAAAATGCATATACGGCTGGGCCAAAAACCTATCTAACTTCCACTGGTAATCGACGCCGTGCCGCAAACCGGTGCAAGTTGCCGTCAAATCGATCGAGAATCACCGATCGTTTTTTCTCCCAGTCGCGACGCAGGCTACCAGGCAATTAAGCAGCACCGGCACGGTCGCTCATCGTCTAGATCTAGCCATCTAAGCGTTAGCAGTTAGCTGCCGCGGACGCCAGAAAATCTGTAAGGTCGAGAGCGCAGAGAGCCACCGAAGCCTAAACTATTATACCTTGAACCTCCAATCGAAGATCAGAAGATGACCGGCCACGAGATCCACAGCTGCCATGGCATGAGATAAGTTGTGCATTATTTACCCCCAGTGCTAATGCTTAATAGTGTGCATATAATCTAATTTCTTCTCTTCTGAATTGCTTTTCTTATTTCTCAGAGATTTCTTAGTAGTATTCTAGAAAAAAAAAGAGATTTCTTAGTAGGGAGTAACTTTTTAGCTTCATAGCTACTTATGAGGTCCATTGAGTTGACTGATGTATTTTTTGAGTTACCTGCCTTGTGTTTCTCTATTATTGAAACACTTTGTCTGGGCTTAAATTTTTTTTAGTGAAACTATAGTTAAGGCAAAATTTTGCACCCAAAAACATGGCTCCGTCCATGTTTGTCGGTAAAATTTTATACTTCTTACATACATACATTATTATTATCATAGAAATATTATTGGTCTCGAATCATAGTTTCGCACCGGCCCCCTAAAATCTCAGGACCAGGCCTGGCCGCACGTACGCTCACCCTATGAATGCATACACACTCTACCCCTAATTATCTTGTTTAGATCCTCTAAAAAATGCTGTTTAGATGTTCGGCATTTACCTAAAATATATCCAAATAAATGGAACATTCATGTCAAACACCCGAGGTACTCGTACCCTGTTACTTTTTTTTTAGGGGAACGTACCCTGTTACTGATCTCATCTTCCTGTTAAACGGGCCGAAGTACAGAGGCCCAGTTTTAGCTTCAATAAAATGAGGCCAGGCCTTGTCCATCCCGGCCCACCTGCCCTCACTTATGTGTGACCCCCGACCGCTTCTCTCTCCCAACCCCCTGCCGCTCTCGCCCTCCTCGCCGCCGCCGCGTTCCTTGGAGATCCCCTCCACCTTCGCCGAAGACGAAGCGGGGAGGCCTCCTGCCCTCCTCCACCTCTGTCCGTGCGGATTTGGTTCTCGCGCCCGGGGAAATCCGGCGGACGCGGGGCAGGAGCTTGCTTCGCTAAGGTTCGCGCGCCGGCTCGGACGTTTCCGTTGGTGCATAGGGTCTAGGGTTCGCGGCCGCGGCTGGCGCTATCGAGGACGGAGGCAGAAGCAGAAGCCATGAGTGACGGCGAGCGCCACGGCTACGAGATTCCGACCACCAGCGCCGCAGGTGAGCTCCGAGCCTATTGGAAGCAGTCAATTCGTGTGGAATCAGTTTGGTTTCACCCGATTTTTTTTGCCTGCTGATTTAGTCATCCTTTCTTCCAGCTGACGATCACGATGAGGATTATGTGCAGCCTGGTGGATGGAATCACTTCCTGGGGCTTATGTTTGGCAATGTTAACGATTATGGTGACCTAGACGCTCACCATCTTGATGAGGTAAAACCATGCTCAGTATCACTGTTCTCCTCACACGGAATCTCTTCTTCTTTTACCCTGGCTGCATGTAGCGGATGATAAACAAGCATAAATCTTTTAGCACTTATGTGTGCAATACTGTCGTATGTCTTTTAAATGCTGCAAATAGGTTGGCATTGCCGAAGTGAAATTGTTGTGGACCTCGTTGTAGTATGAATGCACGAGTTTTGCCTTGTGACATGCAGTTTATTCCCTAGTTGTCTTTGCAATGCAATGATCCGATGTTCCATTTCTTATTACATCTATTTCTTCTTGAATTATCAGGATCCAAAGGAACTTCTTTTTGCACTGGCTGACAAGCTTGGTCCATCTCTGAAAGGTATTTTGTTGTTTGCTTAAATAGATGACCGAGTCTTCTCCAGCACCAGCTGATCCTTCTGAGCACGGTAAATCACTTCTCCATATTTGCATATAAATTGCATGCACCAGTTTTACGGGGTGGTTTGACGACTCCAATCTGTGAATTATTCATTACTTCCTGCTGTTTTGATAGCTTTGGTATTCTGTATTCCATATCATATATCGCACTTGTAATTGATGTTCGATCATCTTTTTGTTCTGTAGGCCATGATGAGAAAGCAGATGACGCTGTTAACATGAATGTATTGACAAAGAATATGATGCACCTGAAGCTGAAGCGGCTACAGAAGAGAAGAGCACCATTTGCTATCCAAGAAAGATTACTTCTCCTCGAATATAGTGTTTGCAGTTTGCTTCAGTCAATCCTAAAGCTTCAGTGTTTGATGAGGAGAATCATGTGAGAATGAAAAACCACCAGTGATGAAGAACTAACCAATAATTATGAGTTTCATGGTGATTGTAAAGTTTCATTATTTGATGAGGAGAATTATAACGAGGATGAAGAATCACTCTTCAGGTGACAATCCAGCACATTTTTAATAGTACACTAACTTTGTTTTGTGTGTATTAGCTTCCGGTTCATTGGTTTACCTCTTTATTTGGTTCTCATCCTACTTAGGAGATTACTTTTCGACCTGATTACATCGGAGGTTTGTTATATCTGTACTCACGAATGTGCAGTGTTTATTTTGTTAGGTCTGCATGTAAAGCTCATGTCAGAAATAAAAAAGTTATTTTGTTTGGCCTGCGCACATTGTTTTTTGTCAAATTTCAGCAGCAATACTATTGTTTTGATTAGTGGTTTTCATTTTGAACTTGTGCAAACTTTGAACTTTTATTTATGGATTCTTTTAGATTACTTTTTCTTGTGGAAAACAGGTTTGTTTGGCCTGTCTCATATGTTGAAGTCAATGCTCAATAGCACCTTAAAGTTTCTGTTTGTATCTTATTTATATATGTTTGATCTTGCTAGTAGATACATATACCAAGTACCAAGTGGCTCAAAGAAAGAATTTGTTTGGAAATTGGAATGATTATCATGTTCCAAACTGGAAAGCAAAGACGGCCCATCTGAGATTAGTATATTATAGCTAGTTGTTTTGGAATATGACCATATCCCAAATAACCATTTAGGGCAACATTCCAAATGGTTGCATCAAGGAAATCATGCATGCCTCATAAGGGTTGCGTTCTTTTCGGCTTCTCCTAGAAGCTGCTCTCACCTAGCTTCTTGGAGAAGCTGCATCATAGATTTAGCTAGACTTCCAAAGTAGTTTAGGCAAACTAATTCGGTAGCCTAATCAAATTTAGGTGGCGGCTTCTCCAGGATGCTGGGTGAGGGAACCTTCTTAGAGAAGCCGGTCCAGGAAGCCTAAAGCCCTAAAACCTAAGAACCGCTTAGTATGACTTTAACCCTAAACGATGCTCCGTGGACATTGAGATGAGTTGTTCATTAGATGAAAAAATTTCAAACACAGGAAAACATATCATTCTTTATTATGTGTGCTTCTATACTAATATAAATCCCCTTTGTTTGGCTAATTGTCTGGTTGTGTTGTTGCATGCCGCATGTCAATCCGGCATAGCTTATTGTGCTTGGCTTTATTCATTTTTCCTTTTTCTTTGCATCAACAATTTGTTTATATTTAATAAAAATAATAACTTATGTCAGCCAACTGGACATGTGTATATATTAACAGAATGTTCGAGATAAAAAAAATGCGCATATAGTAACTGGTTAGGTGAGGATGGGCAATGCTACTGCTATGTCATAATTTGGGAATCCCAAACAAGCTGTTGTCTAACATTGGTCGATGATTCACATTTGAAATTTCTTTAGCCTATTAGACCAGTGAAAAGCTTCTATATATGTTGAGCCACCAGGTGTCTCTTAACCCCTAATACCCCTTAGCTTCAGCAAATTCCCGTCGCCCTCTCTTCTTTCTCAGATCATATCTGAAAAATTGCTCTTCTCCTCACCTTCGACTTAAGCATCCCCATGACAATGGCTCTGACATTGATGATCTAATCATCACGCTGTCCTACATCGATTGCGGCCGAGAAGAAAGTGGTGGCGGTGCTGCAACTTATGCTTTCTGTGCGTGTAGTCGTCCTCTATGCCAGTAATTGAGATATGTATTGTGTTGCTAATAAGGTATGATGAGTAGTTGTAATTGAGAGATTAGGGTAACAAAGAGAAATATATCATTCGTAATGTATGTAAAGTTGTATATGATTAAAATATCATTCTTATGTTGTTTGTAGTATATTAATAATATGATGTTCAAGAATTTACTGCCATCTGTGAAAAACTGCCACAAAATTGAAGTATTACCTTTGTGAACGTTCTACGGCAACAAAACTACAATTCTTTTCTTTCTTTCTTTCTTTCAAAACTAGATGAAACTTATCATTATTTTTTTTGAAGGGCCCGTTATACCTATAACAATGGCACATTTTGTTATCAACGCTTTAGTTTTATTATTTATACTCCTCGTTCCAAAATTCAAGGCGTCTAAACTTTCTCTGACTACACCATGAAAACATCAAAAGTTTGGCCAAGTTTATGGGAAAAATCAACATTTACGGTGCCAAATCGAGATCACTAGATCCACCATGAAAAATGTTCTCATGTTGTGTTGATTTGGTATAGTAGATGTTAATATCTTTTGTTATGTCAAGAAAATTTTGTTTCTTGGTTTCTATCAACAGTTGAATATGTTACTTTAAATATCAATGTCTACGTTATTGCTAGGAGAGTGAAAACAGTGATCACAACTTATATTATATTTAACCTCTTCCTACATTCATAATTTTGTGACGCGGAAGTTGATAGGTTATAACCAACTCACCAAAGACTCCATTATCACGCTCTATCTCATGTCCCAAGGCCGGGCATACTTTACACACGAGCTATTGCATTCTGTTATTATCTTTTTGGGTTTAACTCATGATATTCTTGCGTTCATCACTACCTGCCCTAGTTGGTGTGCCGTTTTCACGTCAACCAAGTCCACTTTATGAATGCTCTTCCCACTGTCATTTTCCAGACTTATGCTGACCAAACAAGCCTTGCTGACTCCAACATTCGAAACACATGGGAGCTCACTGATATTGCTAATCCAAGTAGTCTTTTCCGCCTCATGAAGAAAATGGCATGACCATAAGACATGGGATAGCTGGATCTACTTAACTGGTAGTACTAGTTAACACGTCCATATTGACATGGGATCTACCAGAGAAGAAAATGGCATGACCATAAGAACGTCTTGCAAGCGTCATTGTTTCATGACACTTGGGGGACTCATGAGGCACAATGGAGTACTTGGATAGGCGAGATCAATAAGCTCCCATGTGTTCCGAATGTTGGAGTCAATAGGGGTTGCATAATTCCGGAAAATGATAGGTTGGAAGAACACGCCTAAGGTGGATTTGATTGACATGAAAGCGACATGCCAACTAGGACAGGCGGCAATGAACGCAAGAAGATCACGGGTTGAACCCAACAGGATAATGAAGGAATGCAGTAGCTCATTTGGAAGGTGTGTCCAGCCTTAGGGCATGACATAGAGCATTGTGATGGAGTTGTTCGAGAGTTGGTTGTTGCCTTGCATGGTATCAACTTCTGCGTAAAAAAATTATGAAAGCAATGAGGTTAAATATAATATAAATTCCAAACTTTTCACTCTTGGTACTAATGTGGGCATTGTAGTTAAACATAATATTCTCTATGTTCCAGAATTTCACACCTTATATTTTTTAGCAGAGGGAGTACATAATATGTGCCCATGTTATAGGCATGGCAGACCCTTAGAAAAACTTAATGATTAATTTCATTCTTTTTTGAAAGAACGAAAAGCATAGCTTTGTATTTTGCTGCCGTAGAACATGTAGAAACATAATGCTTCAACTTTGTGATTGTTTTACATTGATGGTAGTAAATCCTTGAACTATTTCACCTTATATTGTATTGTACACACAACAGATGAGGCTCTATGTTATAAAATTGATGATATTTTAATCATTTACAGTTCTGCAGATATTAAGAATGATATATTTCTCTCAGGTACCCTAATCTCTCAACTACAGTTGAAAATCATACCTTGTTACCAAATTCAATACATATCTAATTAATATAAGGAAATGTTTGAAAGCAATACGATTATTTACCTAAAACACTGGCATGGAGGTCGGCCATATGCACCAGGAGCTTGAGTTGCCGCTCCGCCGCCACCTTCGTCTCGGCTGCAGTCAATGTAGCAGGGAGTGACTTTAGATCACTAATGTCGGAACCGGTGTTATGGACATGTGTAAGCCGAAGGGAGCGGAAGAACAATTTTCCAAATCTGACCTGAGAAAGAAAAGGAAAGGGCGGGGAAGGGGGGGGGGATAGTAGGGTTAAGAGAAACCTGACGGCTTATCATATTTATATAAGCTTTTCATGGGCCTAATGGGCTGAAGAAATAACGTGGTTCACTGACCGATTATAAATAAAAGCCCATTTGTAATGCCCTAATTATCACATAGCAGCAATGTGACCCATCCTCGTCTAACCAAAAGCTATATTTGCATCTATATTTTTACCTTTCATCTCTAGCATTTTATTGATATATACATGTCCAGTTGACTGACAAATGTTATTTTTTTATTGAAAAAACTTATTGCTGACAAAAAGGAAATATAAATACCCAGGCACAAAAGGCTATGCCGGATTGCCATGTGGCATGCAACAGCACAGCAACATGACTACACAATTAGACAAAGGAAGTTTTTTCTCTGGTTGACAAGACAGATTATTTTCTTGCTGAAAAGACACTATGACTGAAACTTGTTACTGCTAGTTGCAGAGGTTATTACCTTGCCAACAGAAGAAACGGAATCAATAATGCAGCTGGGAGTCTGGGATGATGGATTGCTATCTCCCCCTTCATGAGAAAAGCTGCTGGCAGCTTCTGTAGCTGTTGACAAAGAATCGAATGCCTGCCTGTCCTGTAGAGAAGAACAAGAAAAACATCGGGCAATTGTCATGGATCCTTTTTATATTGATAAGGAGACATTGAGATGAGTTGCAGCATGAAGCTTGTTTTAACAAATCAGGAAAAATATAAGCGCCACCACCTAGCCTTTGCAGCTTTACAACTCCACTGAGTGACAAATCCAGGGCCAACACTTTGGGGGGACAAGGATTACCAAGAAACAACAGTAGTACAACAGAAACAAATGTCCCAGCTTGCTTACAGCTTACTCAATTCTAACCGAGTTCAGTTTATTAGCAAAAAAACTAGGACAGCAATAAGAGATAGTGTAAGATCAGCAACGAGCAAAACAAAGTTAACCGTGAAAGAGAGTAACCTTTTAGTCCTCAAAATTTTGGCAAAATGGACCTGGTCTTTGGCAAAATGGGAAGGTTGTGCACATGCCCGTGAAAGAGAGTAACCTTTTAGTCCTCAAGATTTTGTTCTGTGACCTTCAGTGAACTGAGATCAGAAACTTCTGTAGAAGAATATTCCGGACTATTAGCATGGAACTGCTATCTGCGATCTCAGCATATTTCAGAGGTTCCATGTACCCTCTGGATTCATCAGTATCCAGTGTATCCAATTCATCATCTGAAACAACAAAGCCATACAAAGATGTGTTTTCTGGCGATATAACATTGTTGGGCTCATACAGAGAAACTGAATCAGGTTCATCAAGACTTGTCTCCTCCAGCGGTGCCTTAGCTTTCAGACAATAGACTTGGCAGAAGAATCTGCATCTGCAATGGTAAGAAGCTGGGACTTAAACAGGAGATCTCTGCCAGAAACTTGAAGGTGGTCTTTGGAAGGGTGCAGGACAAAGCTTCAGCCCTTCATGAGTACATTGCTTCTGCATGTTTGATCAAAATTCTGTTCTTTCTCATCACTGCTCTTCTTTGGTCAAAGGATGGTTTCCTGAGCAAATTAAGGAGGGAGCCAACACTGCCCCTTTCACCCTGAGACTTTGCAGGTTCAGGCTTCTTGTCTTCTCTGCCTTTTCCCCTAGCTGGCAATTGCGTTTGAACCCTGCTAAATAACACTTGAATCACCTGGGGCTTCTTGGTAGCTGAGCCCTCCTTGCTGAAATACAGCTCATTGGCTGCATTTTACTCTGAACTTGCATTTCTGTGAAGGTGCACATTTCGTGGCTTGCTGGCAAGGGAGATAGTAGCTGATAGTAGTACTGAAGAAAGCGAAGATGGCTTCTTGTCTGATACAATGCCGGTCGGAGCTTCCATGAGGCCAACAGTAAAAGTGGCACCAAATGTCTGAAGTACAAGTGGCCAACACTGTTCGAATGTGAAAAAAGGTATACTGGACGTTTCAAGTTTGTCAAAATTTGGATGCATCTAGACATGACTTAGTGTATAGATGCATTCAAATTTAGTCAAAGTTGAGACATCTTTTCTTGGACGGAGGAAGTAGAACATGTGCAAATCCCATAATCTAGAGATATAGGATATATTGTAGGCATGAGAAAACATAAGCAAGATTTACTTAGATAATGGAAGTGGAGGCGACCACATGTAACTAAGGCACTAAGTCAAAATAGACGCTCTAATTATTTGTGTATTGACAAACTGAAAATGACCAGTGGATTTCGTCTCGTGTCTCTGCGGCATCAACATAAAAAAACTTACACCCAGTTGACAGTGCGAAGACATTTGTCAAAGCTATGTATACGGTGACGTATCCGGTGCAAACTATTGTAAACCTTTATGGGGCAGCATTCATACATCAGTTCTTCTGTTCTAGACACAAATTTATGATTGGGCATTAGATTTTGCAGAAACGGTAGTCATTCGCCACTCTGATGCTACCTGCAAAAAAAAATTGTCACTCTGCTGCACTAATTTATCTTGTCTAGTAACAACACGTATGGCCAACCAATGCAGCCCTCAGGTTCAAAATTACGTGCTATTCACCCACCCAAACTATTTGGGGATTTTTTTCAAAAAAAAATATGCTGGTCAGATAGCAAGAAAATATTAAAAAAATACTGCCGTTTCCGTCGCGAAATTGCACGAAGCATGCAGCTTCTGCTCTGGCAGTTGGACTACAAAATCCAGCGATGTTGGTAAAAAAAAATAGCACCAGCAGCCCACGGTGTCTGGGCAGAACCATCTATACCCCTGCAGTTCTGCTAGTAAATACTCCTTCCCTTCCATGTTAAGCGACAGGAAATATTACATGTATCTACATATTTTTAGATATAGATACATTCATATTTGAACAAAATTGAGTCACTTAATATGTGATGGAGGGTGTAGCATCAACCACACAATCTACTCTCTTTTTTTTTTCTCAAAACCACATAATCTACTCTATCATGGGGAGGTGGTAAAAAACAAATGGGGGGAGAACAAAACGAACTGGAACCTCCTCGCGACTGAACTCACCAAGAAACGCGGTGCCACAAGCCCGTCCAATCCGTCTGAATTGTTCATATTTTCCTTTTTGAATGGAAAGAAAAAAGGAATTCGAGACATGCAGGATAGGTAGGGCCTTGGCGGGCCTTCTCTGCCGTTTGGTGGATGAGTTAGCCCAAAGAGCGTTTACCATGGGCCCAACCGACAAACCAGACGGAGCTTTCACTAAACAATTTTAGTCCCACATCGCTTCCGTTGTGGTTCTAACATCAGGCTAATCTCTTCATATAGGTCTGCGCATTCACCGTTAACAAACTCAAGCAGCTGCGTGGTGAGCACAGAGCGAACTATTCTTTCGCCTTTTACTAAAGAATACCGTGTGCGCGCCACAACGAGCAGCATACTCTAATTTTTTTTAGGGTGCTCTCTCTTAACGAGAGGGTGCCCAACAACTCCAAGTGTCAAGCGTTCAAACTGTGTGTTTCAGCCATATGTGGCTTACCTGTTTTGGTGGTTTCTATTTCTTTACGCTGTGCTTTGGAGACGTGCGGTTTCAAGATACTCATATATATTATTATTTCCGTTCAGCGTCTCAACTTTGATTAAATTTGAATGCATCTATATAGCAAGTCATTTCTAGATACATTCAAATTTTGAAAAACTTGAGACATTTTTTGTTGGAAGAAGGGAGTAGTTGTCTCAAATTTGTCCTGTATATATGTCTAAAAGGTGTCTAGATAGTTTGACACTTAATATGGATCGGGAGGAGTACCGGGGAAGCAGCCAAGCAACCACAAGATCCGGACTAGTTTGCGTGCGCAAATGGTGCACGAGATTAGCAGGACGAGAGAGAAATTTCCCTACCGCACAGGCTCGGCCGGTCGGTGTGCATCCGTATCCGCTGGCCGGTCCACCCGTTGCTTATCCGTCCTGCAGATCTCCGGGCTTCCGGGGTCAAACGCCCGCAGGGAGAACAAGCCGAGAACGGTAAGTGCTCTCCGGGAGAGGAACAGGAGTGCAAGTCCGGAACTCCTTAAAATTCCTTGCAAGTTACAACGAAACACTTGTGCCATCCCCAGCCCAAAGGGGAGAAGGAAGGACTGACGTGGACGATAAGTATACACGATGACACGAGTTTGTGTTGGCTGGTGGGCTAGTTGGCTCGAGCCAGCGTCTAGGACAATGGACAGTGCTACGAGATGTCGTGGTTAGGAATGCCTATGTGTGAACCTATCATTCACGGGTCTATTCCAGCTAGATTTTAGGTCGGCTAACTGAGCTAAAGACTCCATAGCTATGAAGACACCGATGCTTGGATCGCAGCAACCAGTCCATGTGGAATTTCCGTCGACGTCGTCTCAAAGTGATCTGGACAAATTCAGCTCACAGCTGGTTTGGATCCATCATTTGGGCATGCAATTCTGGAATTCATTTTGAGTTACTGAATTGAATCCAAAAACGAACTTGTTTGGTTGGCACGGAATTGGTCACAGGAATTCAATTTCAAATTTCATGAAATTGCATTGTAACTAACCCGAATTTCTCTTCAAAAACCATCATTTCTATGAAATTGTGTCTTACTTCACAAATCCAAGTGGTAGACAAACATGATTTTTAAACAAGAAATTCAAATTTAACCAAATAAAATCCTATCAAAAATTGGATTTAATTTCATTTCTACCAAATGAAATGAAACGATGGTTGTTGCCAAACAGGTTGTCCCGGTATTTATTTCAACTCCATTTTCTCCGTTGCTAAATACTTGTCGCTGTTTTAAAAACGGAAGGAGTACTTTCCAGCTGTAATCGTCCACCATTTCTCTAGATGCACTAGGCTGTTTGTACTAGGCAGTGAGTCATCTCCTTCATATGTAGCTAGCTCTGCCAAGACCCCACGCCACCAAACACCAAAAGACAAATCCCACCATCCCGCCACCACTAAAACCCCAACGCCCACGTGGCGCCATCTCCTCCCTTTATTACCCACAGCCCCACGCCTCCCATAACCCCGATCCACTACGCGTCCAGACGAAACGCGCCATCGACATGCCGCCCCCTGCGACTACCGCCGCCCCCGCCGCCGCGGCGGTGACGCCGGAGCACGCGAGGCCTCCCCGCCGCGTGGCCCGCGTCAACCCGCGGAGCGACCGCTTCAGCGCGCTCTCCTTCCACCACGTGGAGCTCTGGTGCGCGGACGCCGCCTCCGCCGCGGGCCGCTTCTCCTTCGCGCTCGGCGCGCCGCCCGCCGCCCGCTCCGACCTCTCCACGGGGAACTCCGCGCACGCCTCCATCCTCCTCCGCTCGGGATCCCTCGCCTTCCTCTTCACCGCCCCATACGCCCCCTCCCCCGCATCCGATTCCGCCGCCTCCATCCCCTCCTTCTCCGCCTCCGCCGCGCGCCAGTTCACCGCCGACCACGGCGGCCTGGCCGTGCGCGCCGTCGCCCTCCGCGTCTCCTCCGCCTCCGACGCCTTCCACGCCAGCGTCTCCGCCGGCGCGCGCCCCTCCTTCCCACCCGCCGACCTCGGCCAGGGCTTCGCGCTCGCCGAAGTCGAGCTCTACGGCGACGTCGTTCTCCGCTTCATCAGCCACCCCGACGAAAACACCGAAATCCCCTTCCTCCCAGGTTTCGAATCCGTCAGCAACCCCGGCGCGTCCACCTACGGGCTCACGCGGTTCGACCACGTGGTGGGCAACGTGCCGTCCCTCGCCCCCGTCGCCGCCTACATCGCCGGCTTCACCGGGTTCCACGAGTTCGCCGAGTTCACGGCCGAGGACGTGGGCACGGCCGACTCCGGGCTCAACTCGGTGGTGCTCGCCAACAACTCGGAGCGGGTGCTGCTGCCGCTCAACGAGCCCGTGCACGGCACCAAGCGCCGCAGCCAGATCCAGACGTACCTCGACCACCACGGCGGGCCCGGCGTGCAGCACATCGCGCTCGCCAGCGACGACGTGCTCAGGACGCTCAGGGAGATGCGCGCGCGCTCCGCCATGGGCGGCTTCGAGTTCCTCGCGCCGCCGCCGCCTAATTACTACGACGGCGTGCGGCGACGCGCAGGGGATGTGCTCTCCGAGGCGCAGATTAAGGAATGCCAGGAGCTTGGGGTGCTCGTCGACAGGGATGACCAAGGGGTGCTGCTCCAGATCTTCACCAAGCCAGTCGGGGACAGGTGAAAGCACAACCTTTAAAGCCTTTTCCACTGTGATTTTGGGTTCTGCTTTACATGAACCGTATGACAGTGGATGACATGCCCCTACTGAAACTCTTTCTAGTGCTATGATGGTATGATAGTGAGTGTCAATCCTATTGAAACTCTTTTCGTGCATCCATGCATATGCAGCTTTAGGAAGATTGAGACACCTAAAAGGGGAATAAAGCTCCCTGTGCATATTCAATTAGTTAGTGACAAGCCAATTTATCCCAGTCACCAATTTGTGGCATGGTGTGATACAGGTTAGCATAGACAGTTATGTACACAAGTGTAGGTTCAGATAGAACTATTGCGTAATCTGTAAATTTGAGTTCCAGTGCTCTAGTAACTTCTGACTGTAATCTTCGCTACCGTTGTCTACTTCCTGTGATCCCAAATCTAACTGCATCAGCTATTATTGTTCAGGCCAACGTTGTTCCTGGAGATGATCCAAAGGATCGGGTGCATGGAGAAGGACGAGATCGGACAAGAGCAACAGAAGGGTGGCTGCGGCGGGTTTGGCAAGGGCAACTTCTCGGAGCTGTTCAGGTCCATCGAAGAGTATGAGAAATCCCTTGAAGCCAAGCAATCTGCTGTAGTTCAGGAATCCTAGGATACAAGCTGGAGCTGGAGAGATGCTGTACTTCGTACCATGGAGCAAAACGAAACAATGTTCTTTGTAATGTGGGAAGCACAAATCTGTGGATGTTATAATTGGTGAAGCTGGAGACAGATGTATCCTATGTATGATGAGTGTAATACTCCGTAGATGGTAGACAGGGTCCCGGGGCTCACACAGAAGAACATAATGTATTGTTGCCATTGTTGTACAATCTTGCTTGCAAGTAAAATAAAGAAGAATCATACTGGGGATCTGTCCTCGGAATGCTTGTAATCTCTTGGTGCCATTTTTCCTTTAGCAAAAGGCAGTGGCCATGTACTTCTCCGGAGTAAAACTGTGGGCAGAACTACACCAAATTGCATTCAGCAACCTGAGAGAATCACAAGATCAGAAAAGGGTAGGGCTATCTAGCCTTGGTAGAAGACATCACTCATGTGAATGTTCAATTGCATTGCACAAGTCACCAGTTAACCATATGACATCTTATAGAAGGTGCTTTATACAGAGTAACACATATTCAGGAAATAAGGAGGTGCTACGTTTCAGTGGAATCCTACATCAGAATAATAAAAAAGCATGAATGGTGCATGTACCATACAATTGAGCCCTCTGCTATGTATGCTTGAAGACTATGTACAAATAGAGCGACATAGAAATATATGAAAGCACACCTCAATTTCAGGAGCAAAACAACCTAGAGAACATGTAAGCATGGCAGCCCTGCAGTGCGTCAAGCAGTGGCGCGGTCTGTGATGCTTCTGAGACATCACGGTCCCTCCATTTCTGCACCATCTTCTCCGCATCTGGCGCAACCTGGTGCTGCAGCACAGAAGCAGCAAGCGGGCCGATCAAATTGAGCCTTGTCGCGGCGGAGATCACATCCCGCATTGTCACAAACATGTAGGCACGCTGTGTTGTCTCGCAGTCAAATCCAACCAACCCGCATATCAAACCGAATAACGGCGCATGGTGAAACGACACGCTTGTGGAACCGAGGAAATTCTTCCGGAGATCCTGAAGTGAGTGAATCTCGGTGAAGACAGAGGCGGCCACCCTCAACAGAGCCGATCCTTGCGATGTCGACGCCTTCCTGCCGACTTCGTTCGTCAGCGTAGCTTCCAGCAGCTGATCTAGCTTGACCCATGTCGTGGCATCAGGAGACTTACTTGCACAGTACACAAATGGGAGCAATAGGCTGCCAATGTTCTCCAGGGCCTGGAGGAGAAATAACCTCAGGTCTTCTGGGTTGTTCACTATGCGCGACTGCATAGCAGCTTCGAGGCCGCAGGAGTGTGCGAAACCCCCTGTGGGAAGAATGGAGTCCAGTAGCTGCCACTGGCTCCAGAACAATTGCTGATTCATGCTTGATGCAGTGGCAAGCACTTCAGTCATTGGAGAATCTGCCGCATCGTCCAGTCTCATCTTTTTCAAAGCGGTGTGATCCCGTTCCATGAGTATCAACGGCAATAGATTGACCAATCTTCAGTACTGAGAAAAGTAAACTTTTCCTGGCACCTGGTATGGGTGAATTCGTCAGTTTAGTCGTTCGGAGATCCAAACAGGACCGAGGTCACTGCTTGGCATTTCATCGAAGACCACGAGGGCGTCGATCTGACGGCTAGAACGCAGGCGGTTTCAGCTAAGAAAATCGAGGGGTGGAGCAAAATCAGGCATACCTTTCGACGCGGAAGCTCTCGCGAAGCAATTCGCGGTGTATCTCCTGCACTCCGAGAGGCCGGAAACTTTCTGCTTTGGGCTACGAAACCCGTTGACTCTCTCAGTTGTTCGAAGCCTCGAACACTCTGCGAGGGGGGAGCGAATCATAGAAGGGTCTCGCCCCGGTACTGGTTTTTTTTTTAGGCAGTTCGTCCAGGTTGGGCCACGCTCATTCTCATTCCCTCTTGGCCCACGGACATCGCGAGCCTCCAACTTGAAGCGCCACTAAACCCATGCCTCGGCCTTATTGTCCACGAACGGTACGCTCGGCCCATTAATAAAACTGCTTGAATCGATTGTACGATTCATTCCCCAAAAAAAAATTAAAATTTGCCTGAGTCATTACTGATGCCAGTCGCTAGCCATCGCAAGTTGACTTTTTGCGTTCTCCGTCTGAGCCTTGTTTAGACATGTTTGCCATTGCGGTGAATTATCATAATTTTTTTTATTTGTTTTCTTTTGCTATTTTCGTGTTTGGTAAAAAAAAAATCATGTTTTCATGTGTATTTTTTCACATCAGATAATAAAATAAGTTAAACGCCGCTGAGTTCTTAACACTTTTTCTTTTGCTCGTAGAGGCTGTTAAACTATGCTGAGTGTGAAACTGTAGAACGTTGATTCTGTAATTGTGGTGCTAGCATTTGTTTCCTGCTAGTGCGTCAAACTGGATGCCCTTCCTTCATTCCTCCTAATAATCACTTAAGGACTTGTTACACTTAACGAAAATGGGGCTAAGCAAATTTTACTTTTCAGTATTAAGGAGTAGCACTTTCTTTCCCTTACATGAGTGTAAAAGAATACTGTACTCTCCTTTCTTTTTACCAAGAAAGATTACTGTACTTCTGTTTTGAGCTAAACAAGTAGCACGAAGTACTTTGTAATCGTTGGGGCGAACACACACGTGGACCAGTTATTGAATCGAGGTGTGACCGTGTGAGGCCGGGCCGGTGGCTGCTTTTACTCTGCGCTGCGGCGGCCCACATTTCGTCGTTCTTGTGTCCTTGATAATTCCAGGCGGGGGCAAAAGGCGTGCAGCGGCAGCGCCTTCAGAATTGAAATTTTGAATCCTCGAACCACGAACCCTCCTTCTCCCCCTCTTTGAATTTCCCTTTCCTTCTGTCCCTACCGCCGCCCAGCAGCTCGCAGGGTCGGGATGGGGTGCGTGTCGTCGACGTTCCTGGAGGACGACGAGCGCCGGATCATCGGCGTCTCCGCCTCGTCTGCCTCCCATGTTGTGTCCCTCACCTCCTCCACCTACGGCATCCTCGCCACCCTCGCCGCCGCCGACCCTAAATCCCCTTCTCGTCCAGTTCATACAACTCCTCCTCCTCCTCCCCCGCCGCCGCCTCCTCCGCTCTCCTGCAGATCCAGACCAGCACCACCCCCGGAGGCGCAAGCGGACTCGGATGAGGCGGAGGTCATCAACTCGTGGGAGCTCATGGCCGGCCTCCTCGATCCTTCCACCCCGGCCAAGAGCAAGTCCAGCTCCCCCCGCGTCACCCCCAACTCCGGCTGCTGCTCCAGGGACGACAGGGAGAAAGCCCGCCCGCCCCGCTGCATCCGCTTCCCGCTCCGCCCCATCGACGGCAACAGCAACAACACATCCTCCGCCGCCGCTCGCCTTCCTCGCCCGCCGCCTGTAGCGGCGGCGGCGGCGGCGGAGCGGTGCCCGCCGGGAGGCGCGCACTGCGCGGTGCTGTACACGACGACGCTGCGCGGGGTGCGGGCAACCTTCGAGGCCTGCAACGCCGTGCGCGCCGCACTGCACTCCCACGGCGTCGCCTTCCGGGAGCGGGACGTCTCCATGGACCGCGGCTTCCGGGACGAGCTCAGGGCGCTCCTCCTCTCCCTCCCCACCGCGCGCGGCCAGGGCCAGGCGGCGGCGGCGGCGGTGCCTCGGCTGTTCGTGCGCGGGCGGCACGTGGGCGGCGCGGAGGAGGTGGCGCGGCTGGACGAGGAAGGCGCGCTGGCGCCGCTGCTGGAGGGCCTCCCCCGCGCGCGGCCCGGCGGGTGGTGCTGCGACGGGTGCGGCGGGATGAGGTTCCTGCCATGCTTCGAGTGCTCCGGCAGCCGCAAGGTGGTCGTCGTGTCCGGCGCCGGTGGCGTGGACGGGAAGAGGAACGGGCGCGGAGGCAGCAGGGGCGTCGTGCTCCGCTGCGGCGAGTGCAACGAGAACGGCCTCGTGCTCTGCCCCATCTGCTCCTGATCAAACCTCCAAAAAATTCCAGCTTCCCCAGTTTACATGAGGCGAGGTCTATCACCAAGAAATTTCTGCCAGATGCTGGCTGTGATAGAAACTGTGCTGGGTGCCTGGGTCGAGTAATCATCGTTTTGAACATTGCATGCGTGAAATGTTCCCTGGAATGTTGAATGGAATTGGCAGCGCTCCTGCCTTTGTTTCTTGTATTGAAAAAAAAATGTTGGATGGAATGAGATGCTGTTTAGCTCCTACTCCTACTTGCCTTCATTAACGAAGCAAATGCAACAACGAGAATGGAAGTGGAACTTGCACCTATTCAATCTAGTGTGGTATTTCAATTCGATTTTGGGGTCAAGATGCTGCAATGAACTACATTTCGTCGTGAGATGCGCTATCATTCAACAGCAAAAAAAACATGCGTATCTTCCTTGTCACACTGCAAAAGTATAACAACCAGAAAGTCAAGTTCTCTGTTACAAACTGCAAAAAACAGTATCTGAACATATTAATCAAAACAAATTGGTAGAACCAACATACGCTTGTACTTGCATCGCACATAATGCTTGAGTTTGTATCTCACCAAGGACAACACAAATAATTCAGCTTGGTCTTTCTTCAGAAGAGAAGGCTTTGGAGACCAGCAGCTCGTTTCCAGCGATGAGGATGGACTGAGGACAACTTGCTTGCTCAAAGGGTTCACACGCCTGGTCAGGGAAGGCAGTTGTAGCTGGGCATCTGTCTGATATCATCAAACTGAGAGCAGCTTCCAAGCAAATCTTCAGAGCCCGGCCACAGCTACAGGGGAGAACAGGGCGCGAAGATTGGACACCTTCAGGCTTCAGTACACCATCCCTGGGAATTCAGACCCAGCACTGTTTGATTTGGTACTCTCTTGCATCTCTTCCTTGTAAATAATCTTCCATTTCTTGACTGTGCATAGGATCAGCCAGCAGACTTGGTTTAGTATCAAGCCATCTGGCATTGTTGAAACTGTTTCTGATTTTCCACAAGCAGCACCAAAGAACAGCAGCAGAAACAGAGTTCATGGCGGCATGTCGTCTGTTGGAATTCAGTATGTAACAATAGATTTCATTAAAAAAAAATCCTCAGTGCACATAAAAAAGCCCTCAAAATGATTCAGAATAGGACACGGAACACGGCTGTCTTTCACTAATTCTGTTTAGCATTGACAAATTCTTGAAGCTCTACACAATTTGGTTCAGTAATCTGATCTGAGCAATGGCATGTGGACACTTATTCAGTCAAATGAGACTTCTATTAGTCAGACACTCGACTATGCTAACATATGAGCAACACCTTGCCTTGCAGCTTCAAGAATGCTACTCGGCTTGTATTTACTGGCATGTCCGTCAACCATGAATACACAGTCACAAACAAGGTATCATGATATGATTTATTACATGGAGCAATAAAGAAGAAACTTGTGCTGCACTTGCCACATCACGACTCGCGAGTGGCAATCTGAATGATTGAGAGCGGCATCAAACGTCCAGGAAAAAATATTCTTAATGGGCAATATTTTTTTCAATCACAAAACAAGATTTTTATAAAAATTGCGTGTCCACTTAGCTTGGACAGCAAAACCCCTAAAACCCTCAAGGAACTGTTTGTACAGCAGTCATCCTAAACGATCCTCCAGCCATCTCTGGCGAACCGAACAATCCACTTAAACAAGTACTCTCTCTGACGGAGGGAGTACAACTGCCTCAAACAAACCAAACGACGATGCATTCCCAATTTTCGTCGGTTACCATGTCTTTGGCTTAGCAAACAGAATTCTAAAAAAGTAGTACTCCCCCTCAAACAAGTGCATTCTCAATTTACTGCCTCAAACCCCCTACCCCTTTACCTCAGGATTGTCAGGATTGACTCCCCAACAAGGTACAAGACGACCATTAGAGCAACTCCAACCGGCCCCTCTAAACGGCCCCCTAAACGGCCTTGGGGGGCGCCGGCGCCAAAAAACCCACCCAGCCGGTCTCTCCAATTTGTTTTTTCATCCACCGCAGCCCAAAAAGTTAGGCGGGGGGGGGGGGGGGTGTGGCGGCGAGCGGGGGCGCCGGCGCAAAGCGTTATTGCGGCGGGCCCGCCTTGTCAGTGACCAATTAATCGCCCCACCGGTTTCTCACCGGCCCCTCCTCGGCTCTCGAGTGGATTTTAATGGCGGTACCCCGCCGGTTGCCACGCGGCCGCGTTTATCGCCGTGTTCACACGCCCATCGGTTCGCATTCCGGCAATATAAAAAGGGCGACCACCGACGGTACTCGGCATTCTCCTCTTGGCGCCTCCTCTCCTCCCTCCCCGCCAGGAGACACCCCCGCCAGCACCGGTATGGCGGCTCCGGCGCGTCCCGCTCCCCCGGCTCCGGCTCTTCCCGCAGCGCCTCCTCGCCGGCACTGCGCATCAAGGAGGAGCCGGGGGGGGGGGGTCCGGAGCCGCCTCGCGGCCATCTGCGCCTAGTCCGGCCAAAGCCGGAACCGTAGTGCGCGCCGGTGTCGGAGTACGAGCGCCTGGCGCTCGAATGGCGCTAGGACAGCGACCTCGAGGATTTCCCGAGGCACTGGGCGGCGGAGCGCACCAGCGAGCGCGAGGCCGAGGAGGCAAAACGCCTCAGCCTCGCCATGACGGACGCCGAGGCGTTGGCGTGGAGCACCAAGGAGGCGGCCGAGAAGAAGAAGGCGAGGGAGAGGCCGGCGCCGGAGGTGAAGGTGGAGTCGATCGATATCGACTCCGACGAGGCCTACCTCGCCTACTTTAGCGACCTCGACGACTAGGCGGCCGTTTTTTTTAATTTAGAATTATGTAATAAAAAACTTTATGTTTAATTAAATTTTATCGATTTTAGTTAAATTTTGCCAAATTTAGCTAAATTTTGCCGAAATTCAATTTTTGGGGGAGTTTGTATTGGGGGTCGCGGCTAGATAACGGCGAAACCCTAAAGAAAATTCCACTGGCACCCCCCAAACGGCCTAAAAAACGGCTGCGCCGGACGCCAAATGGGAGGCGCGGCTGGAAATGCTCTTAGATATATCTTCCTTCCTTAAGCCGGGAACCCTCTATTTCGAACTGAACCCCAAATTCCCAAAGAAAGCCCTACATCCAACCACGAAACACCCGGCAACTGTTCCGCATCCATCCCTGCAAGTGCAAGCAGATTGATGAGACCCATTGCCGCCACCTCCTTACCAACGTGTCATCTCCTCCCTGAATCAGCCACGCCATGTGCACGGGATGCCGTTGGAAACGATACATGCAGCAGCAGCCAGCAGCCAGAGACCATCATGGTCTGCCTGCCTTCGGCACTTTGACTGCATGGGCACCCTCCTTCAATGTAGGCTGCTGCATCCTCTGCATAGCCAAGAGCCAACATACCACCACGCACATGACCTGATGCAAGGAAAATAAAATAAAAAGGGTTTCTATCAGTAGCAAGCAGTAAACTCTCTTCTCAGGAACCAATGCAGGCAATCCTTTCCATTTCCTCCCGTTTTTTGCATTTTTCTTGCAGCTGGAAGGTGGAGGAGCTGTGGGGAAACTGCCCTGGTGGTGCTGTGCTCACCATGTGACATTCAAGACTTTTTTCTGCCCTCCACACTGCCAAGTTGGATACAAAAGAAATGAGTTGATTCTGTCCTTGCATTGCATTTGAGAGAAATATTATAAGAGCTTGGCATTGATTGTGTATCTGCCATTCCTGTTCAAACCTGGAAAAATAGGCACCTGCTTACTTTATGTTTTGTATCGGATGCTTAGTTTGTTTTGGCAGGAGATCCAAGCACAGTTTGACATTGGTCCTGTCACAATCATTAGTATGACCAAATCGTCATCAAAATGATAATGTAAGATTAGTTGGTTAATGACAGGTGGGCTGCGAGTGGGACACTAGTGAATCTTCCTTCCTGTGAGCTAAGCCACCGTTAAGCAGCAGTTGGTAGTTGAACGCACTTCAATATCTCTGCACATGGTGATGCTTCTGCATAGTTGTATAATCCCATGAATTAGCCCACATTTCTAAAACCATGCATTTTGTGTTCCCATGTTTCAATGGCGGTGCAATGCATCTGAAGTTTCAGGGAAACCTGCGTACTGGAATTAGGTACATACATCTTATTTCTTTGATCTTGGTGCTGCCCGTAGCCAGGTCAACTAGGTGAGCAACATTGCATCAAATGTTTTTTTTAGAGTTTTGTTTACTTTCAGCAAAAGAAATAGGCCCACTCTTTTACGTATTCGGCAAATTTTCGTATCGATTTTGGCGAAAAAGTTCCTGCTCTGCTTTGCCATTTGTCCTACAATTTATTTCGGTGGTCAATTTGATCGCCTTTGCTTCAGGGGGACTTGACATTGATGTTCCATAGCTTGATGTGGTAGCCAGAAAATGAAAACCGAAAGTAACCAATATTTGCTTCTCCTCCTGTTTTCAGTTGTGCCAAACCATACCGTCCTTCTCATGACAGCCTGACGATCATTGAAGTGTTTCCCCAACACAAGACTGCAGTTTCTGCAGGATGCTTCTTTCTTTACATGCCTCTGTCATACCCATAAATATCTCTAATAAGCCAAGATGTTAATCCAGTATTCCAGTGGGAATGTGACAGTAAAGTTTCTATACACCGTACAAAGAAACCCAAAAGAACCCAGTGAGTGACGCAAATGAACAAAATCTTCTATGCAATCATAATGTGCTCCATAACAGCACCGTTGAAAACAATCATCAAAATGATGAACAATCCTCTGTAACCGACGAGCCAGAGACACGGAGAGTGCAATTCCGATTCAGGCTGCAGTTTTTTCTGAAAACTCAGCCTGCCTGAACATTATCATCTTACACCAGATCAGCAGTACAAACACTACATGTATATAGCTTGTCTTGATGTCAATAAAAGTGCAATTTCACAGTTGGCTCAGTGGACATGTGAATCTATCTTTGGGAGATTCTGCTTCACCCAGTATCTTTGCTAACTTTGCCCGGACCACCAAAATCGCTTGCCATCACAGCTTGCACCAGTGTCAACTCCAAAAATATGCAATGCGGCAAATCAGATCAGAGGATAATGTTTCGATTGCTCGTTTGATTTTCAAATATCTCCTAAACTATCTCCCGTAAAATGCCGATAAATCTCATCTTACACGGATCTGCACGATGTGAATCGAAATGGATAGAGAAGATGGAGAAATGACACATTGACACCAAATAACGTACCGCTAAATGTTACTACTAGCTCCAGTAACAATATGGCATTGAAACCAGCCTCAGGATAACATGTATGGTTAAACACTGAATACCTCAAAATCCCTAGCACAACACAAACTCAGACTCACTCTCAACTCCTCACACACTGAAAGTCCTAGAACTAGAAGGGGGCGAAAAAGGAACACCCAGTAGTTCTTCGCATTCAGCTACTAATGCCTGCAGTAAAACCAAAAAAAAAGTTACTACAAAGCTGTAGGCTAGGAGGAATCGCCAAAATCCCCATCCTGTCCTCGCTTCCATCAGCCAGCTACTCTTGCTCTTCCTCGGCCTGCCTCTGTATGTACAACCGCAATTCTGCCCAGCGCCCGCCCATGGGGATGAATAAAATCTGTCAGAAGGGGGAACAATCAAGGGCAGAATCTCCAGCGGCAGGCGAGGAAGGGCGGCGCCGCCTAGCACTCGGCGGCGAAGGGCTCTTCGTCGGAGGAGGATAGGCGGAGGAGGAGGCGGCGGAAGTCGGCGACGGGGCAGGGGATGCGGAGCGCGCCGGGGTGGCCGTAGCCGTACTCCTGGGCGGCGCGCCGGAGCAGCGCCGCGAAGGCAGGGCGGCCGAGGAGGTCCGCGCGCACCGCGAACCGCTCCACGGGCCCGCCCTCCTCGCCGACGCACACCGGCACGTGGCCCTGCGGCACCCGCGCGCCGCCGCCGCCGCCGCCGGCCGAGGACGGCGCCTGCTTCGCCGGGCGGAGCTGGCGGTACGCCGTGGCGGCGGAGGAGGAGTCGGCCGCGGCGACGCGCGAGAGTCGTCTGAAGAGGCGCTTCATGGCGCTGGGGGGACCGCGGCGGCGAGGAGGAAAGGGGAGTGCTTGGCGTTTGGGAAGGAGAGAGCAAGGGTCGGGGCGTTTGTTTGCAGTAGACTACAGGTACTGTGTGGGGGTTGGGGATGGTACCCTGCTTTATAGGGTAGAGGGGCTAGTGCTCCCTGCCACTTTTCTCTGCCTTTTCTCCTTGGTGCTATTATTTTTTCCAAACATTATATATATTGCTTGCTATGCACACACAGCTGGATGAGATTTAGTTAACATGTTTTAAAACTAGAATCACAATTATTATTTTTGAGAGAAGGGCGCGGGCTCGACGGCGAGGAGGCCGGGCCAGTTTGATTTTCGTAGATATCATAGATTCAGTTGCCATGTTTTAAAATTAAAATCGCACGCTTGTGATATCTTTGATTCAGTTACCATGTTTTAAAATTAAAATTAGAATCACGATTTTCTCCTTGCCACATTGCTTGCTATCAAACCGCAAATACTCTACGCGTGCGATATCTATGATTTTCGTCCAGCTCACGCCTGAGATCCAATATTTTTTTACTGGGATCCTGCCACAACGGTTTGCATATGCGTGCGTGGCTGCTAGGACGCTACGCTCGTTAATGCGATTAGTGGATAGAAATACTTGAGTGGGAGTGGGGGCATGCTCGATCGCGCGATCTCCCGTGAGGGAAATCTTCTTGATACGCAGCCTTGTTCTTTGAAAATAAAGTTGCACGCACTTGTTCTCTTTCCAAAGAAAGGATCATTTACACATGCGGTTTTTATGCATCATGAAGAGGAGGATGATTTTGAGCATCACATGTGGAACACGAAATTGTTAGGGTCTTATTACTCTCTCAGTTCTCTATTAGAGGGCGGGTACTTTTTTCTTCTTCTTCTTTTTCTTCTTGCACCTTTTTGCATCAAACGATGAATGACATATCCTAGTGCGTTTCTTTCCAAAATACCCCTCTAAACCACCGTCCATGAAATCAACCCGCAATTACTCCGCGCGCGTAACATCTTATGTTTCGTCCAACCCATGCCTAAGATATTATATCTAGCCGTGTTTTGCCTGCGACCCAGCGACGAATACGCGCAAGACGGCTTTTACGTATGCATGCATGGTTGCTAGGACGCCGGGGTCGTAAATGCGATTAGGGGATGGAAATACTCGAGTGGGAGTGGGGGGCATGCTCTATCGTGCGATCCGCCGTGAGAAAAATCTTCTCGATACACAACCTCGGTCTTCGCAAGAAAATAAGTCGCACGTGCTGTTTTGTCTTTTAAAAAAAAAGACCATGTACACGTATACAATTTAAGTAATGTTGAATTGTACAAATAATATAGGTAATGTTGAATTGTATAAATTCTTATGCAAATCCACGTCACTTATTTTGAAACGGAGGAAGAAAGTATTTTGGACCCACGAACACTTGCAGCGCAAGCCTGCCGAGTAGAAGAGGAGAAGGGAAGGACGTGCAGGGTGCGTGCAGCAATTTAAGCGTGGAGGGGGTGCCCGAGCCGAGCGGAGGCGAAGGGCAGTGTGGAGGGTACGGCGGGGTGGTACCGATAGTGTACCCGGCGGGTACAGGGAGACAAAAAGGCGGTGCACCGGACCCCATCGTGTCCACCACCCCTTCTTTAAACTCACTCGCCACCCAGGTACGGTTGGTCTCACAGCACACGAGCCAAAGTGCCAGACCTCGAGCCCGAGCCCGGCCGACCGATGCGACCCGGTCGCAAGTGGGGTGATGTGGACCCGCTGCCGTCAGCCGGGGCAATCGCGCGCTCGTGCCCGGCCGGGGCCGTGCGGCTTCCGTAGTCCGGCTCGTACGGAATGGTCAGCCGACCGCGACAGCCACGACCGACCGAGCTTATGCATGCACGCAAAAGGCTTCTCCTCCCTCCTTTTTCACCCAGCTGGCACGACAGCGACGTGCCCGTAGCGCGTAGCAGGCTCCATCCACAACTTGGAAAAATACCGTACTCCACCGTACTCCCTTGCTAGCTAGGCTGCCATACGGGCGGTTCCCAAAATTCTGCTGTCTATTTTGGCCCTTGGAAATTAAAAAGAAGGCGAAAATGTCATTTTGTTAGAGGATTTTATTTTTCTTGTCTTCCTTTCCAGTGTACGAGTACTCTATACGCTCCTCCTTGCGTAGCGTGTATTCTCGGGTAGATCTTCGTGAATACGCTCGACGGGTGCTAGCTGCCTGCTGGTCCTGGTTGAATTGGGGGCAACTGCGTACGTGTAGAGCTTGTTCTGGGCAGGCATCTGGCATTTTTACTTACGTGTGGGTATCGCCAGTGTAGGTTGCCTGTCCCAAACTGGAACAGAGGGCCTCTCTGTATCTTGCCGGGGACGAGATCGAGCTACTAGCACCTGAAATCTTGGATTCGCTATGCATGGGTTTGCATGCATGCACGGGAGATTATTACAGGCAAAGAGAGTCGTGGGATTGACTAACGGATTTTCTTATCTTCCGTAACTTGTCGTGATTTTAGTGTAATGGCCCTATACTTGAGATCGAGCGCAGGGTGCGGTCCGTACTCCGTACGTACGGTGGGGATCTATCCCCCGACATGCATGGTGGCCCATCTGGCCATCTCCCAGCAATATTGATCAGGAATTGAAAGCGCTCAGCTGCATGCATGCGAGAGACGATGCATGCTTTACCTCCCAACCGTTCCGTACATCCTGTACGTCCCTTTGTTGCATGGATTGTTAATTGCGAGAGGGCAAAGGACCCCAAAAGCTCGGACCGGATATTTATTTATTTTGAGGAAAAGTTCAGTGGCCGGGGGAGTACTCCATCTAGCTGGAGCATATATACAAATGCTCCTCCGTGTAGCGCACTCATATCTCATGGACCGGTACGTCAATCGAACTATGGAGCCGTTTTAATTTATTTTTCGTCTCGCAGAAAAAAAAGAAGAGAGGCTAGTAGCTAGTAGACACAGGACAGCTGTAGTGGATGCCGCGTTCGAGTGAGTGAGGAGGAAAAAAAGAGAAGAGCCATTGACGATGCGCGGTGCTGAACTACTGTTGCACATAATTTCTTCTACACGTTTGTGACCAAGTCCACGTACATTGGGCCCTAGCTAGCCAGGTGTAGTGAACGGTGCACAGTGCGTACACACGTAAAAGTAAAAACTGCCGCTTTTTCTGTCGATCGAGTTTGAGATCTATAGCTCGCTCCCTCGTTGATTATCACGGTCGGTTTTCTTGGCGTGTTCGATCTTGGTCGGATCCATCTGCGGTCCGACCGACCGACCGTCCGGCCTAGCTTCTAACGCAAACAGAAACAGGGACACAAATGGAGCTGCCGATCGAGTATACGTACGGCACGCATATCTTCGGACCTCCAAAGGAAAGGTACGGAGTATGTCCTCCACAGACACGGACAATTGCTTCGATTCTGATGGATGAATCGAGTGAGAAAGGCACCACCACATGCAGGCAGTATGTTAAACGACACGCATCTTAAGTACAATCCTCAGGCAGTTTTGGCTCTCAACATTGGAGCTACGTACTCCCTTAGTCAAAGCCGGGGTCGAGTTTGCCTTCTAGAGGGACCTGCTTGAAAATCTCGATCGACTATCTCTTGTTCCCGCGCACACAGATCTGATGGGGAGAGATGGAGATGGACCAAGGCCCAGTTTGATTTTCACGGTGGAGTGAAGGCGATAGCCCGCAGTACATCTATACGTGTCTTTTGATCTTTCTTCAGGTTCTACTTCCTTTTCCACGTCTTGTACAACTCCAATTCCGACGCAACGTTCAGAATAATCAATGGGGCATCGGAAGGGTGGCGCACCGCTTAACCCATTGGGGGTCCTCCCGTAGGTGGAAGCAAACACGATCCAGTGCTGTCTGTACGTGACATGCAAGGAGAACTACTCCGGTGTTAAACAAACCGCTCTCTAGTCTCCACCTGCCGGTACGTTAAGCTCGATCCTGACAACAGCACTGTCTGCAAGTCCACGTGGGGCCCCGTACCGTACCGTCCGGAATCACGGGCATGCACGATACGACGACACCACTCTGTAAAATATTCAGCCTCTCGCGCTTTCTGCAGCATGCGACCAAACAAGTTTATTCTAAGCAGACGGTATGTAGAAAGCCGTGCATCCTCCTCCGGCTTTTCATGTTCCTGCGACCTGCGTACTCCCCCTCCTCCTTTTGCGCTTTGCAGCTTTGTCCGTTTGAAGCCTGCGGTTGTTCTTTGACAAGTTGAGTGAGACGGAGATTATTTTTTCCAAAAAAAAAAAGTGAGACAGAGATCCCAATCCTACTGCATGCATTGCCGGCCTGCTCATTCTATAGGTAATTAAACAAGGTTATCATGACCGTTTCCTTATCCTAGTGTACGGGATTAGCACTACTGCTTTAATCCTTCCCGTACGACCGCAGGTACAGTACCTGCGAGAAAAAACTTGCGCAGTTCCTCGGCTCGAAAGCGACGACGACCACACGCCGTACGAAGCTCCCCATATTGGTCCCTCTGTCGTCGTAAGAGAGTTAGTGCTGTTAACAAGTCGGACCTTTAGTTTTCATTTGGAGAGCTCAACGGTCAAGCAAAGTAGGAGTAGTACGCATCTTTCTCTTAATTTCCTGGGTGAAAAGACGCATCGATCAACCCACTGTCAACGACAGCTAATTACTATAGCTCCATGCTGCTTGTAGTTGTAGATTTTCTTTTGACAAACTGCTTTATACACCATGTCTGGCATGGCCTACTAGCTTATACTACTGCGTCCCGCGTGTACCGCAATAGTACTCGTCTCTGTCGGTCGAGGGCTACTCGAGCTGGTTATAATTTTTTGTTAAATAAAGTCTGTATTAAACCTTCTTGACTGACCTCGCTAGTTGACAACTTCTAAAGTGAACACTAACTTTTTAGTCCCGAATCAACACCCTGGTCTTTTTAATCCAATCTGATTTCAGTCCAGGATTGCTGACAAGACGGTTAAAATTTAAGATTTTAGTGACTAAGTTTTTCACCGATACGTTCCCAATTCATTTTAACCTATTGCTACCGGCTTCGCGAAAAATATTTAGACTAAGTTGATATGTTAGTGTGGTTTCATTTTTGCATGTCCACGTGGAGAATTTGATAATATGGCTCGTGTTATTCCATTGATCATATGCCTCGTATTAGTTTGTCTTTGTCATTTGTCCCCTTCTACTACTAACTCTGTCTTGATCTTCCAAGCACAAAAAAGCCACGTACACTCATAAGTATGCATGGCGCCGCAGAACAAAATGAGGCATCTAAGTTTACTTTTCCTAATATCGTCTGCTAGAATGTTCACAACCTAATCATCTCTTTTAGTTCAATGAGTTTTCAAATAAAATCCTGAGCTTTGTCCATTTTGTAAGCAACTCTATTCTCCCAAACATGATTTGATTTCCGAAGATCAAGATCAAATGGGATCAATTAAGAAGAATGGGGGTGCTGATTTCATAAATAAAGAAGTCAGTGCTTATTTCAAACTCCGTCTACGAGTTTAAAGTTTGGTATGGACTTTTGCTCTTTAAAAGAACTCTTTCATGCAAAAATAATAAATAAATAAAGTGCATGGCTATTTCTCAGTCGCCTAATTTCTAAGAAAAAAATTTAAATCCCAGTTGACGCTCATCACATATGTTAGATTAAGGTCTAAATGCCATCCTCACTTTCTCACGTGATGACTTAATTTGCATTAAGGTTTAAAGGCTAAATTCGTCGAGTGATTATAGCTAAATATCAGACGACTTCTTCCGAATAGAAAAACCGATACATAAATGTACCTACCGAGCTGTGTAGTGGACCGGTTCCGCGTTCCAGAGAGGCGTGAGAACAAACAAATTTTAAGGAAGACAGAGTGACGGTGACGGTGGTGCACTGTTCTCTAGCTTGTACAACGCCCGTGCAGATCTTTTGGTTAAAACGGTGGGAGATCTTCAGACCAGTCGATTCTAGACCTGACCACCACCCAAGATCGATGCAGAAAAAGATACGAGGATCCTTTTGATCCCGATCGACCCTGATCGGTCACCTCGACTGCGAGCACGTACGTATATACTCCATGCTCTTCTTTTGTGCCTAGTCAAATCGATACGAGCAGTACTCCTTACGTTGCCGTCAGATCGAGCGGCAAGAAAGAAAATAAGTACCGCCTTGTGACGTGGTAGCTTATTACTCGACCGTTGACTGGTTGACCTGGAAGGGAACGTCGGTCATGGACGATAATCCAAACGCAGGCAATTTGCTAGTTAGTGCCATGCAACTTACACTAATCAATCAACGTAATCCATCTCACACATGTTTTTATACCTTGACTGAAGACTGGGGAGGTTTTATAGTGCCCCTAGTCAAAGCCGGGCCGGATTTGCCTTGCACACACTAGAGGATCTGCTCGATCGTTTAATTTGTTCCAAGAGTATGCATGCATGCGTGCGTGCCATCTTCCTTTCTTTCATTCTTTTTTTTTACGTAGAGTACACCTTAGATATGAAGTTATGAACCCGGTACTCGTTCAGATTCCATCGCAATGTCCAAAACACCAATTGATCAAATGGAGTCCCCAAGAGTGCACAAACAATCTAGCATGGAAGCGAGCACGGGCGTTGTACTGCTCGTACTCTACGACTCTATGTAGAGGTTGATACCTGACAGTTCGTTTCTTTCACAGGGCGTACCTGACAGTTCGCTACTTCGTTAATTAGCTCCAGACAACGAACACTGTCTCTGTCTGCAAAGTCCTCCTGGGTCCCGTGCCGTACGAGCACTATATACAATACGTGTACAATACAGCCGTAGTATCTCCTATAGATCGTGCCGATATTCTCTGCGTAGTCTTTGCGCTTCGATCGCAACCCTTTCTTTTTGTCTCTCTCTCCACGACTTTTTTTTTTTAGCCAATCACCGGGGCTCTCTCCACGACTTGAGTGAGATACGTAATACTTTTGGCGCGTGCTTCTGCATCCTGGATTCCCTGCCATAGATAATTACGAATAGAAAAATTACTCGTTTCGTTCCCTTATCTTTTTTTTTTTTGGAAAGACGTTGCTTGTTTTCCGTACCACGACATAGGACGAAAGCTGAACGGTCAAGTCAAGCGCGCGCGGCGCGTATTAGGATATTTTCTCCTCCCGGACTCATGCTATAGGTATATAGGGCATCTCCAAGGAAAACACTCCTCTCTATTTGTTCATTTGGTGAGTGTTTGAACTGGTTTGGCCGGTGCTGAATGTTTTCTGGTAAAAGGATCAGCTGTCAGACGGCTCAAAAAAAAAACCCCGTCGAAAGTTGAAACCACGCTAGTCAAGTTGAGTATCAAATCGATAGAATTCGGTGGTTAGTTGCGTTGGCATGCATGGTTGTACGTAGTGCGCAAACAGCTAGCAGAAGCAGACAGGTTTCAAAAGGCGCCATCATAATGCAAAAGCATCAAACATCAAACACAGGAATTTATCCTGCAACCCTTCTGATCACCGGCGCTCAACCATGGATGTCTCCTCGCATATGCTCAATTTTCAACAGAATTTCGTCACGATCTTTTGATAGGGAGAGTATATATATACATTTACCGCAGCGAGGTGAGATTAGTTCCACTCATGTACATGTGTATGTACACGTATACTTTTTCTGGCAGTCATGATCAATGAATGACTTCGGAATTAATAATGCATATATACTACTGTCCCCTTCCATCATTTTGTCTCAAATTGGTCCAAGTATAAATATATTTATTTTTAAAAATGTCTAGATATATGCAATATTTTGACGAGAATTACTGAACGGAGGAAGTAACTCTGCGTAGGATGTCCGTACGTGCTTCCGTCTTGCTGTCCCCGACATGGTAGCCCATGGATGTAATGCGCTGCACGGGAATTGAAAGCGTATCCTGCATGCGCGCGCTGGCTTTTCAAGTGCTTTCAGAGCTAGTGGTATTGCTTTGGACGTACTCTTGCCACCCAAAAACTTGATAGTAGTACTAGTATGACTAATAGAGCACTAATTATAAACAAGGTTGTTTTGTTCGTTATGTCCACTCATATATTACTCTCTCCGTACAACAAAAAATGTCTTAAATTTATTAAAAATTAGATGTATCTAAACATAACTTGATGGATAGATGCATTTAAAACTTTTTTTTTCTGTTGGACGGAGAAATACTTTTATTTTTCAAGCACCAGTAGCCAGACTGGCTAGCCAGTAGTAGTGCTCGTCTAACTGTTCTCCGTACCACGGCATGTTAATGTTAAGGGAGTGCATGCAATCGAAAGCGACGCGTAACCTTCTTCTTGAATCGTGTTTCGTGGCTCGGTCATTGTCATCGCCTTTTGATGGAAAAGGAAAGGTAACGAACGGTCAAACCGCAGATCGATCTTTTTGTTTAACTTTCCCTTGATAGCGTCAAGCGCAGATCTTTTGTTGTTTTTTGAGCTGGTCAAGCGCAGATCTTGACTTTGGGAGATACGGCCATACGGGCGCTTCCTTTTGGTTCCGGTCGAGATCAAGAAAGTTCGAAAGACTAGGGAGGTAGAGGTAGAGTACCTTAGGGTTAGGATTTTTTTTTCTTTTTCTTTCTCTTTTTTACCGAAGCTAATCTACTTCCTAGAGAAGCTCTGATACCAATGTTGAATTTCTAGATAGGACTAGGAGTAGATCTAGTCGGTAGATGGCTTTACTGTGAACAATCTTGGTTCGGGATTTTGAGAGAGAGAGACGGAGATGGTTACCTTCCCTTGGCTGCTTGAAGATGCCGGCGTGGACGACATGACGGAAAGGGAGAGTGACGGCGGCGGGGAGCGACGGCGGCGGCGGAGCTTCCCGTCGCTGTCTGCGCAACCCTAGATCGGTAGGGGTATTTCGGTGGGGTGGTGGCAACGCGACGAACCTCATAATCCGTGCCTCGGCCCCCCCCCACCTCGTTATATAGCGCAGCGCGACAGGCGCCCGCCAACCATATTGGGTTGGGCGCCCCCGATCAGGGCGCGTCAGATCTAGGCCCGTTGGGCCCACACGGTAGGAGATCACTCTAACATTCTCTCCCTTGATCTCAACTTTTCTTTTGGCTGTATACCTTTTGCTTTACTTGTTTCACCACCGATTAGTACGTAGAGCATGTTTCATCGTCTCAGCTCAATTGCCGATAGAATCAGACATCTACGACATACCTTTCCATGTTCAAACAAATTATGTTCTTTTCGGGCCATTCTTTCTCCAGGAATCAGAGGCTTTTCCTTAAACCCAAGCCGGCTAAGTGTTTCCTTGAACACACTGGGTGGTAGGCCTTTCGTAAGCGGATCCGCAAGCATATCCGTTGTCTTTATATGCTCGAGACTTATAGTGTGATCCTGGATTTTATCTGTCACAACATAATACTTTATCTATATCGGTTTGGTAGCATTACTCAATTTGTTGTTGTGAGTATAAAATACTGCAGGCTGATTGTCGCAGTACATTTTTAGTGGTTTGTCAATACAATCCACTACTTTCAAGTCGGGTATAAATTTCTTTAACCATATCGCCTGCTCCGTGGCCTCATAACATGCTATAAATTCTGCATACACCGTGGATGATGCAACTATTGACCGTTTGGAGCTTCTCCACGAAATAGCCCCGCCTGCGAGAGTGAATACATATCCAGACGTGGATTTTCTATCATCTCTGTCTCCGGAAAAATCTGCATCTGAATACCCTCTTATCTCTAGGGAATCCGATCTCTATGTGTTAGCATGAGGCCTTTTGTGCCTTGCGCATAAGGCAATGCTTTCTTTACCATTTTCCAGTGCTCTTTGTCTTGATTTTCTTGATATCTACCGAGTACCCCGGTGATAAAATCTAAATCAGGGCGAGTACATACTGTAGGCTTCCAACGGCCGAAGCATATGGAACCGCTTTCATTTGATCGATCTCATATTGATTTTTAGGACATTGAAATTTCCCAAAACTGTCGCCCTTGACTATAGGAGCAGGTGTGGCATTGCTCGCATGCATATGGTATTTCTTTATAATTTTTTCTACATATGCCTTTTGCGATAGTCCTAGAACCTAATTCTTCCTATCTCGGTGAATTTCTATGCCCAAGACATATGACGCTTCACCAAGATCTTTCATATCAAAATTTGAGGAGAAAAACTTTGTTTCTAGTAGTAGACTGACATCACTGCTAGCAAGCAAGATATCATCCACATACAAAATTAGGAAAAATGTATTTACCACTTTTAAACTTTGCATAAACGCAGTTGTCCTCAACGTTCTCTTTAAACCCAAATTTCTTAATGGTCTCATTGAATTTTAGTTACCACTGTCTAGAAGTTTGCTTTAATCCATAAATGGATTTCTTTAGGCGGCATCCCATGTTTTCCTTGCCTTCCATTATAAAATCCTTGGGTTGTTTCATGTAGACCTTCTCTTCTAAATCCCCATTTAGAAATGCCGTCTTTACATTCATCTGATGTAGCTCTAAATCAAAATGCGCCACTAGTGCCATTATTATTCTGAAGGAATCTTTGCATAAGACTGGTGAAAATGTCTCATTCTAATCTATTTCTTCTCTTTGTGTAAATCCTTTTGCCATGAGTCGTGTTTTGTATTTTTCTATATTCCTTCTAGAGTCATATTTGGTTTTGTAGACCCATTTACAGCCTACCGTTTTGGCTCCTTTAGGAATTTCCTCTAAGTCCCAAACTTCGTTGGAACTCATCGATCTCATCTCATCTCCATGGTCTCCAGCCACTTCGATGAGTGAGAACTACTCATGGCTTCTTCATATGAAGTGGGATCATTCTCCATATGAACTATTTCTATCTTATAAACTTTATAATCTTTTGGAATGGCTGACTTTTTAACTCTTTGAGACCTTCTAGGGGCCTCAATTTCTGGCTTTGTGCCTCTACATGTGGCGCATGTTCATGCTGCTGCACCTCCCTTTCATGTGCAGCAATGAGTTGAGTCGGCTCTTGACGGACAGGTTTCGGATCTTCACTCATTGTTGCCATGTGTGGAGTTGCAACAGGTGTCAGCATCACAATCTCAGGGATTGTCGGTGCGGCAACAACAGTTAGTGAAAAGAATGGCTCCTGAGTCATCGAATTAGGTGCATGCACTCTCTTCTCCACAAGATCAACTTTCCAGGGTACCGTGCTCCCCCTCATCATTTCGTCCTCTAAGAAGACGGCGTGTCTCGTTCCACAAACTTTGTGTATCTGTCTGGACAGTAGAAACGAAAACCTTTTGATCTTTCAGGGTAGCCAATGAAATGGCAACTTACTATTTTGGTATCCAATTTTGCAATATTTGGGTTAAACACTTTGGCCTCAGCTGGGCTCCCCCACACCCGCAGGTGTTGTCGAGAGGGCACTCTTCCTGTCCACAGCTCGTACGGTGTTTTGGGCACCGACTTGTTTAACACTCTATTGAGAATGTGAATGGCGGTTTTTAATATCTCCATCTACAATCCCAATGGTAATGTGGAATAACTCATCATACTGCGCACCATATCCATAAGGGTACGGTTACGCCTTTCAGCTACTCCATTTTGCTAAGGCTCGCCCGGCATTGAATACTGAGCAACTATTCCAGCCTTCTGTAGAAACCTTGCAAAAGGTCCAGGGACTTGGCCATATGGGGTGTGCCGACCGTAGTACTCCCCCCACGGTCGGATCTTACTATCTTTATCTTTTTATCATGCTAAATTTCAACTTCAGCCTTGAATATTTTAAATTTATCCAACGCTTCTGACCTTTCTTTTATTGGATAAATGTAACCATAACGGGAGTAATCGTCTGTGAATGTTATGAACGAATCATAACCATCCACACTTTTCACAGGAAATGGTCCACAAATGTCAGTGTGAATAATTTCTAGTGTTCTGGTGCTACGTGTTGCACCCTTTTTAATTTGTTTTACATACTTTTCTTTAATGCAATCGACGCATTGCTCTATTTTTGAGAACTCTAATGGAGGAAGTATTTCTGTTTTAACAAGTCTTTCTATTCCCCCCCTCGAAATATGGCCTAAACGACTGTGCCATAATTTCGATGATTCATTAGTCCTCTTTCTTTTCTTTTGTACCTTTTCGGACGCAGCAACATGTTCATTCACTTTACGCACAGAATATACTTTTTCACGTATGGATAATAAATAAAGCTCATTGTGAAGGAAGGCAACACCCGCATGATCATTATTAAACCATATGGCACACTTGCCATGTCCGAAATGACATTCATAATCAACTTTGTCCAAACGTGATACACTAATTAAGTTTCTGTGTAATGAAGGAACATAAAACACATATGTAAGCAGGATCGTGAATCCATCGGGAAGCTCCAAGGATATGTCGCTGACAGCTTCTACGTCCGCTTGGACTCCATTTGCAACTTCAATACATATTTCGTTTCTTTGCGTAGTCCGCGTCGAAAAGAATCCCTGTAAAGAATTTGCAACATGAACAATTGCACCAGAGTCAAACCACCAAGTAGATTTTGAAAACTGTGGATACAGGGATTCATTTACAAAGGAAATGGAGTTTATCTCATTCTTTGCCATTATTGACTTTAGCCATTCCGGGCAATTTTTCTTGTAATGCCCGTTCTCTTGCAGTGGAGGCATGTATCTTTGTCCACTGGAAAAGACTTTTGTTGTTGCTGATGTTGCATGGGAGCTTTATCATGTGGCTTTGAAAAAGAACTTTGATTGCCTTGAGCGAAGTACTTTTTCTTATTATCCCTCACATAGTTCAGTGAACCACCATATGAGGATATAATTATGTCCTCTTCCTGCACACACATGGCTATAGTCTTTTCAATATCCCACCGTTCTGGTTGCATATTGTAGTTGACAACAAAAGTGTCAAACTCTTTTGGCAATGAAGCCATAACCATATGAACAAGCATTGCAGGCTTAATCTTTAGATCAGCATCCATGGGTTTCAACTTAGAAGCCATGTTGCTCATCCTGAGGATATGCTCTCTTATGCCATGTCCTCCTCGTGTGTACTTTTCTGTCACCAGCTGCTTCAGCAGCTGGGTAGCATATATCTTTGAAGAACCAGTGAACTGACTCTTTATCTTTTCAAGATACTCCCCTACGGAAGCACACTCTGCAATTGAGCCCACAATAGCGTGCTCAATTGTGTGCTTTATGAAAGCTATGCACTTTTTGTTGGCGGTGAGCCACTTTTACATTCCTGATTGGCTCTGTAGGCTTTGGTGGCTGTGGTGTGTCAACCACCCAGTCCACCTCGGCACAAACAAAGGCCAGGTTCACTTTCTTTCTGCACTGAGTCTAGTTGTCACCCCTGAGGGTTGGTACGTCCTTGAGGCATCCCATCAAGTAGTACCCTCCTGAAACCGCAATGACGTGAGAAGATAACAACAATTGCATGCATTAATCCAACGTTGGTCAAAATTGATACATACTACTGTTTGTGCAATTTAATCTATATCATCGTTGGGCAGAAAATAGAATTAAATGCACCTATTAACCATTAATCATGATCATGCTATTAATGACGTTGGTCAAGAAAAATATCAGGATCACAATTAACATTAAAACACTTTTGATCATGTTCTTTTAATTTTAACAACACTTTTAGAACTACTTGCAGCGGAAACTATGAACAAAAACTATAACTTTATACTTTTCAGAAGCAATATTTTGCACTTTTCTATTTCCTAGAACAAACATCTCGTTGGTTCAGTTTGAATAGGACAAAATTTAGACCAAAATGTGCAAAATCTGAATATAAACTGTAAATAGATGCTCCTGTGAAAAAAAAAACTTTTTAGGTCAAAAAACCGCGCCTGGCCCACAGCCTGCCGCGCGCTCGGGCTCTCTTTTCTGGCCCGCACCCTTTCCTTCGCGCGGATCGGCCCACGGCCTCTTTCACGCTCGGGCGGCCCACGGCCGAGCTCCTCTGCGCACGCGGCCTGCTCGCTCGGTCTGCCTGGCCCACGCGGGCCACGGCCTGCCTCTTTCACACACTGGGTCGCCAGGCGATCCCAGCCGTCCATGTCGATCGGATGGCCACGCGTGATTTTCGTTCGTATAAAACGATGCAGGCCGAAAACCCTAGATCGGCCGAAACCCTAACTCCTCTTCAGAGCTCTCTCGGTGGCAGCGGGAAGAAAAAAAATTCGGCCGGCCAGAGGCCGCCCTCCGGCGACGGCGCGCAGCCCTGCCGTGCCCCCTCCTCTCCCGCCACCCCTTCCTCTTTCCTTTCTTTCTGGCGGCGGCGGAGAAAAGAGTGCCCGGCCGGAACCTGACCGCCGGCGACGGCGCGACCAGCTCCGGCAGCCCCTCTGCCCTCCCACCTCTTTCTTTTCTTTTTCTCCACTCACCCCCCCCCCCCCCCCGCGGCGGCTAGAGCTACCAGGCGGCAGGGCAGAGGACCCGACGGCGCCGCCCGTGGCGCCCTTGCCGGCGAGCGCGTGCACCCGACGGTGCGCGTGCCGCCGTCAAGTGGCTCACCGGCGGCACCTCTATCCCGGCGAGGAGGACGCGCGACGGCGACCGGCGGCAACCTCCCCCAGGTAAGAACTTTTAGGGTTAGGGTTTTCTTTTTCGGTTTCTTTTTCTTTCTCTTTTCTACCGAAGCTAATCTACTTCCTAGAGAAGCTCCTATACCAATGTTGAATTCCTAGATAGGACTAGGAGTAGATCTAGTCGGTAGATGGCTTTACTGTGTATAATCTTGGTTTGGGATTGAGAGAGAGAGAGAGGGAGATGGGTACCTTCCCCTTGGCTGCTCGAAGCCAGCGGGGACGACATGACGGAGAGGGAGAGTGACGGCGGCGGGGAGCGACGGCGGCGGCGGATCTTCGCATCGCTGTTTGCGCAACCCTAAATCGGTAGGGGTATTTCAGTGGGGTGATGGCAACGCGACGAACCTCATAGTCCATGCCCCGGCCCCCCACCTCTTTATAGAACGCAGCGCGACAGGGACCCGCCAACCATATTGAATTGGACGCCCCCGATCAGGGTGCGTCAGATCTAGTTCCGGTGGGCCGTTTGGCCCACACGGTAGGAGATCACTCTAATAGTACCACCGGCCAGACGTACATACAGTTTACGTCGTCGTCTTCTTCTTCTACTGTAGAAAGCACGGGCTCGTAGTAGTCTCCTGCGTGCCAACCGACGCTTCTCCTGTTCATATGCGTATGTCTTGTTTTGGCCCGGCAGGCGGCATTTCGAGCGCAAAGCATTATTTCGGGCCGTGCATTTGGTGGAGGAAACTCGATCTCTCCCGATGTGCCTGGTCCAAACAGTAATGGCTTTGGAAGTCGGCCGGATCTTGGACGACCAGGAAAGAATACTTCGCGCGCGCTCCCATTCCGTACAACGACATGTACCTCGCCTCGAGAGCGACGTACTCGCGCCTCTCGAAGCTCCCCCACGACATTGTTGATAGTAGTAATAAGTACGCCTGCCTTTCAGACAGGAAAAATTAATCGAAGCGGGGAGTGCTGAGCTGAACGGTCAAGGACAGACCGATCTTCACGGCACCATGCTGCTGAAAATATCTACAGTGTACACACTCTTTTTTTCTTTCTTTGCTGCACGCACCTGCAAGGGTAGTCAGACCAGGCCGGGTGGGTGTTTTGCTTTCGAGAAGAATATCGTGTTTGGCTCGATTCGGTCGTTCCGGCACGCCACGCGGGCCGCGGTTGATTTTTGGGAGCGGTACATGCAAACTTCGTCAGAAGAGAGAGCGAGAGGGCTGAGAGCAACAGCAATACGTGTCTCCGTCTGAGGCATTTTTGTAACTATATTTAAACTTGCCGTAATGCTGTTCCCCAGTCTCGAAAAGGAAAACCTGTTGTGTCCCGGCCCGTGGAGCGTCAGCGTCTAAGGCGGAAAGAAATGACCGATGATGCACGCACCACGGTTTTACATTGGCACTGTCTTCTGCAGAGCGCGTAGAAAAAGGCGGGGACAAGCGGAGTCAGGCTGAAAATGGTTCCTGTCGATTTTTTCTTACAGAGAAATAAACAGTCACGTTGAAAAATGTTTCCTGTCGGGTTTTTTTTTTTCGAAAAGGAGGAAAACCTCGGCCTCTGCATCAATCACGACCATCATATTATTAAAGTTTAACACAATATCATCATCCAAAGTTACATCTTAAAAATAAAACAAGAGACCAAGGAAGCAGCCAGCCTCAAGTCTAAGCCTAGCGTGCCACCTAAACTGGCTGTAAAATTCCCATGCTACCATCTTCATACGGTTGCACCCAAATTCCATAGACTCTCTGTCCATCATCGGAAACAGTAGGGACCAGGTACGGAGTCAGTGTGTTGTCCGAAAAATAACCTGCAAGAAATGTTTCCTGTCGATTTCTTGCGGAGAAATAAACTTGGGTTGAGATTTCACCCTTCTCTTCGTTCCGCTCCGTCTGGGGCAGTCCGTATATAAGCTAAGTACGGTGTATAATTTTTGAACGAACAGTAATTGTCTCAACTGTACTCGATTTATATCAAATGCAGGCACACAGTTTAATTCAGACGCATCATCCTTTCAGACTTCCAGTTCCTAAGCGTTCAGGAGCCGGCCCAACGACAGGGCTAGGAGGACTCCGGCCTTGTAGGCCCGTAGCAGGAAACAAGTACTTCAACTCACGATTTATCTCCTTTGCAACTGTACTCACGATTTTGACTTATTACTGTGATTATTTTCTTGTTCTAATGTTGACTTCATTACTCCAATTTTACATTTCTTTTGTTTCAGCAGGTTAGCATTCGGTGAGAGCTGATATATCGAGACTCCCTTTTGTGAGTGGTTCAATTGATTGCCGTGCATGCGGGCGCTGCACTTCATATTGTTGGCCATCCCCAGCTCGTGTTGTAAGGGTCCTGTTTGAAATACAAATTTATTTCTACAAAATACTCTCCTTCCTTCATCTTTTTAGTATTATTGCAGAGATCAATGTGCTTTTCTGCCTAATGTGTTCCTTGATTATCTGCTTGTATAGTTATATACCGACTTGGTTACAACACATTCCCCTGTGCATCCAAAAGGCACATTCTCTTGTATAGTTCTATTAATAGAACTAACTATTCACTTTGATGAGCAATTATAGCACATTTTATAGCCTTCCTATATATACTAGTACAACTTTGCAGCAACAATATTCTGTAACCATACTTTCCTTTGATTTTACAACAAGGAGACCTATGTTTATGCTTAGTCGCTCCTGCCCTATCTAGGGACAAAGGGTAAAAAATTCTAATTTATCATGGTCTTTTTGTAGGTTGCAGAAATTAGTCGAGTCCTTCGCCCTGGTGGTATTTTGTCGCTTCTACTTTCGTAGCAGATGAGCTTCCACCAGTTATCCTTTTGTTGAAGATCAGACGTTCGGTAATTCCAATTCCTTGTCATCCACAAACAATGCTCTTTCTAGCGATAATACAAATACATTTGCTTCACAACCATGATGACTATTTAAAGGCGACGTATCCTGGGAATCCACCTCACTCCGTGCATCCCTCCATCCGTCAATTTCAGTCATCGGATTAGAATCAAGCGCTTCAGCATAGCCTCCTGTAATTTTTGCACTTGGCGCCCGCCTTAGCCTAATCCACATCCACTTCTTGCAAATTAGCCCCGGTCACTATAATTTGTCCACCCTTTTCACCCGTAAGGACCTTAATCTGCTGTCCCAATCCAACCCTACAGCAGCGGCAAATCTGGAAGATTGTTGTGGCATCGATGTGAACAATAAGTCAATAACGAGACGTTGTGTCCAAAGACGGCCGGCCCATTGAAGATGTCCGTCGACTGTGATCTGGGAGGCCCCGTGAATCCGTGATGACTTCCAGCGCTGGGACAACACATTCGAGATTAAGCCCCAAATTACTCTGTCGAGATTAAGCCTCAAATTACTTCATTGATCACCTCAGGCACCACGGAATTATTCACTGTGGCAGTCCCCGCGAGGCTGGTGGCTAGCCGCCCCCGGCACGACCACGCCCGTGACTGCTGCGGTCCGCAAGACGCCGCCACGTCGGGTTCCGTGGCGGTACCCGGCCGTCGGTACCGTGGAGATTGGGACAAGCCAGCTGTCGTGATGACCCCGGGCAGGGTCACGACGACATGTTTTAACCGAGATGACGAAGACAAAATCGGCATGGCCGTGTATGCCGGCACCGTTGAGCCAAACTAATACTAAGCCGGCATTTCGAGAGTATGCCGGCATGACTATCTTATCTTATGAGTTTTCAGAATAAGGACGAACACCCTGATCTCGGCCAGCGCCGAGATGTCTCAACGGTCTTATCCTGACCGTGCGGCGCAAAATAAAACAGCGCTATCTTCATCACAGGAAAGCAGTCGCCGCTTACGTTGCGGTGCCAGGCGACTGCGCAAAGGAAGCACCGAAAGAAAATCTCTGACGGGAGCCGACAGGTGACAGCAGTACTTGTTGCAGGGTGCCAAGGAAAGTAAAGTTGTCTTCCGGGGGGTCGAACGACCAGGATTATTCTTCACACTTCGCACCGAAAAAAAGCGTATAAAGCAAGAAAACTAAAGCGTTAGCTTTCGCACTAGTTGCTCAATCAGTTGCGCGTTAGCGCATCCGTTTTCTTGCTTCGCTATCTAATAACTTTTTATACCCTTCTTCTCTTTTTCTTTGTATCATATTAAACTATTGGATATTCTCTTTTAGTTTTTTTCTCTATCTAGAAGTGGAATAGAATAACCCGGTTGAAGGGTAATGATCATACGTCTGTAATGCATTGTATGTCCCAGAATAGGTCCTATTCTTCTACCCTTTCCGGGTAGTCTGGCTATTCACAGCTACTACCTTAACACCAAAGAAGAGTTCGACCCAATGCTTTATTTCTGTCTTAGTGAATCCCGATTCGACATTAAAAGTATATTGATTCTTTCCCAATAAACGAAGAGTTTTTTCTGTAAATACTGCGTATTTGATTCCTTGTCCCCTGCGGTGCCACCCGGAAGGAACCAAGCCGCGTGCCCGGCGGGGCCCAAGGAAGGTGACGTTGGAACTCGGCCCGCATGTCAGTGTGACACGGACGGCCTATAAATAGAGAACTACCCCTCCCTGAGGAGGGGACTGGCACTTAGGCATCTAGGGTTTTCCCCTTCTTCTTGTTCTTCCTCAAGAATACAGCTCTAGGAGCGTCATTGTAGAGCTTGCTTATCTCGGCTAATACAACAAAGCAGGAGTAGGAGCCTTACCTCGACAAGAGGGCTTCGAACCTGGGTAAATCTGTGTGTGCTTGTGCATCTGTGCGTGTTTCCCTTCACGTCCTCCCTCCTCCGGTTTCTCCTTTGTCCATCGGCCCCAAGTTAAGCCATCTCATGACATCTGCCGTAACACCACCACGACACCAGCAGAGGGACACGGTAGGGGTTCAAGGATTAGAAGGTCCACCGGTGTGGGGTTTGTTTTGCAAAACGAGATTGTGGTTGAGTACAGAAGCGGGCGGCTAATTGCAAGTTTTCCAAGAATGATTACGGGACACATGATTTGATCGTAAGGCTGAACGTGGAGGGATGCAAGGATACACAAAGCTCGTGGATTCACATGATATGTCGCCCTATTTAAAATTGTCTGATTCTTTAAATATTAAGCACCTTTGAATTAGTAGATGAAGATGAAGCTTTGGAGAATCTAGTGCTTCTATTTGCAATTTCACGACAGTTGGCGCCCACCGTGGGGCTGGTTGCGGCGCTGGCTGGAGTTTTCATCCGGACGAGAAGCTTTCTCGCCACTGGAGAGCGCGTGGTCTCCGGTTTGGTCCAGAGATTCGGCTCTTTGGGCTTCATCGACAACAACGCGAGCTGCTTCAACGACGCACCGCTTCCCTGCTTGGGCTGGTTCATCAATTTCGGCACGCATGAGGTTTATGTTGCTATTGACAGTCCTTGCAGGTACCCCGAGCAGGTGATGGTGGCTAAAGATCCCCCCGCTGTCTGCACGGTTCGCGGTAGGCATGTCGACTGCCCTGATGACCGTGTGGAGGTCATGGTGACGGCTCATGGCGCTGGTGCTGGCAAGGGCACCGCAGAGAGTGGCGCGGTCCCAAGCAAATCCGGTAGAATGACGAAGTTCCCCCTGGAGAAGCCGGATAACGTCGTTGCTCAAGCCGGCACATCGGCTCTGCCCCCAAAGCCGACTCAGCTCCAGGCCTCCATCGAATGGCTGACCGTGCCGGTGGCGTCGAACGCTAACCCGGCCTAGCTATTTGCAGTTTCACTTGCGTTGAATGTGTTTTCTCTAAAACTTCTATGTTTGAACTATTTTGCAGTACATTGGTCAAATCACCGGCAATAATACCTTCTTATCAGAAACAGAGCTTGAAGATCTTTGCGAAGCACGCGGGCTGGTTGATTTCACTATTGTCAGAAATGGATTTTATATTATGTTCTCCGCTACTAAAACAAGCTAGTTAAATAATTGTAGAGTCTTAATCGCACAAATCCTTGATTTTACACCGGTTCTTAATTGAATGAATGAATTGTACTTTATTTTTATCATTCTAAGTATTTTATTTTGTTGTCACGTGGGCAGCCTAAAAGACTACGCGAAGACAATCCCATTTGTTTCCACAGCTTGGGTCTAGGGGGCAGCCCCCCCCCCCCCACACACACACCTATACATAGCAGGGGGCAGTGCCCGCCCTCCCCCCAGCATACATTTTTCCACCTGATTGCAGGAGCAACAAGGAGGGAGCCGATGAGATGGGCGATGAGCTCCTCGTGGCTTTAGAGGACAATGTCATGGTACGAAAAAGCCTCGGCTCAGCCTGTAGAAGAGTCGTTTCCTTACCATCTACTTCGTCGAAAAGCACAATCCGGGTGTTGTTGCAAACTAGGCACACGAGGTTGAATGGACGATTCGCCCTTCGGTTTCTCCTCCATAGGATGCAACCACAGCAGGAGCAGGCTGGGGCTACAATGGCAACGACGACGGCTACGGCTATGCCGATGCCGACCCGCCGGCCGGCGAGCTGGATCGGCCGGCCTTTGCACGGTGGTGAGAGTCTGGATTCATATTGTTGCTGGAGAATACGATGTCGGTAGTGAAGGATACGAGAGAGTAAACAACAGTATATAACGATGGCGAGCACGGAGCACATTTCCGGCAAGGGTCGTTGCGATGTTGCCTCGCCGGAAGTGGAAGGAGCCGTTGTTTGTTGCAGGCGAAGCGGAAGAGAGCCTTTGGGCCAGTCTCTTCGCGGGCACGCTTTTACCCCCTAGAGCGGCCCTCTCTAGTGGCAGGGAACCTCCAATCCGGTGAGGCACCGCTGAGGCCAAAATGGTAGCCTGGCTCATGGGCCCAGTCAGCTTTCACAGTTTTTTTAATTAATTGCTTCTATGACGAGTGTACCCATCCGGGTAAACTAAAACAAGGAATAATAGAAATGGTTAGCACTATGATAGGTCGGCCCAGTAGTTAGTTGGACCGATCAAGCTTGACCAGTCGAACTTGACCGTTGGCCCACCAGTTTTTTAGATCAACCATCGGCCGACCAATCAGCGTCTTATATTACAAATTACTTGGTATATAAAGTGCTGTCCAGTAGAAATTTTTTGTTTTAATCAGGAAATTCCAGAAATTGCTCAAAACGGCTGAAACATGTAACAATCATAGGAAAATTATCCAAACTAAAAAATGGAATGAACTTTACATTAAATACATGGTTTTGCATTATTGCCTTATAGAAATATTTTCATGGTCATATATGTACCATGTAAAATTGAACTATTTGCAATGGCTAAATAAGATTAAATATTTACGTCAAAAAAATAAGATTAAAATTTGACATGCAACAATTGACTATAGTTGCATGAGCTTCATGCTTCGATTTTTCATGTGCCATAAAATTATGTTTAAGTTTGTTCACTGACTGTGTCTGAAAATGTCTGGAGGTGCTATAAGGTTTTTTCCTCATAGGGATGGAAGGTTTACTTCATAGGGTTTTCTGATAATGCTGGACTCTGATACTCTCTTTCCCTATTTGGTCTGCACAGTTTTATGATCATGGAAAATGATCATAAAACTAGCTATATTATATCAATTTTGTATGTCATAAAATTATTATATTAATTTTGTATGTCATAAAATGATCAGTGGGTTATCCTCTTTTGAAAAATGATATTTCTATCCTTCTTATGCTCTTCATTTAGAGCATAAGACTGAAGAAACTTCTGACATTCCTTACGTAAGATCTTTCGCAAGTTATATTAATTTTGTATGTCTTCAATCTTAATAAATCTGCTAAGGATTTCTGTATACGTGTTTGGACCGGACGCTTAAATGGCTTTTCCAGATTTACTACTGTAGCATTCAGGAACTAGTGATGTAACTCGGATGCTCCGTCTTCAGTTTACATGGTCTCAAAATCTCAAATAGCACGACATTTTCAATGCAATATTAGCCTATTGCAGCAGAATGTGATCTCTTTTTCTCAAATTAAAATATGCACTTTTTCAATAAATTCGAGGCGCACATCGCAGGGAATCACCTTGTTGAATTTGAACACGAGACCGTCCTAGGCTAGTATACGAGAAGCACGATACGAGATTCTGGAGAGAAAGCACCACTCCGATCCCTATAATCTGGATTATTCAGACTATACATTAGATCCTAGAGTAAATTTCACAGAACCAGTCTTTTCGCGGCCGGGATTTCACAAAACCACGGTTGTTACTAATAGTCTCAGAAAACCACAAATATTGGGGCCGACTGTCCCACAAAACCCAAATCAAAGGGATTAAGGCGTCTGGCACAATTTCTGTTAGCTCTCTGTAACTTGTACAATGCAATGAGTTGTGTTTTAAACTCATCTAATATAGTACTCCCTTTGCCCATAATTCTTGTCACTTGTTTTAGTTCAAATTACAAGAATTATGGGAGGGAGAGAGTATTACTAAAAGGATGTATCCATGGTCTGTAATACTTAGTTTTTCTCAAGAAAAATATACTAGAACTTATGAAGTATCCATGTTGTCAGGCATGCTGCACAGCAGAAACAAAACATATGTAATCCATATGAGGAATGAGGATGATGCTTACACTTCTTGCAACAATGTACAAGAGAGGAATCCATGGATAAGTAAAATCCCATGGCACATTCTAGTATTTCAGAGCCATTCATGTGATCTCAATGCCTTTATGTTCACATTAAAGAATAACCATATACTAGAAACTTAACAATCATCATGGGATTCCATCAACAAGGTCTTGTTCATTCATTACACACAAACAGCAACGCTGCCAGGCATCCCTGCATCCATCAATCTGCATTGTTCCCACATGTATCAATCACAATCAGAAATTAGTAAAGGGATGCAAATAAACGAGACAAGCCTCCATTCTTGCAGTATATGTTTCCATGTCGGCATGTCCTAATTATCACCACAACCTACAGACATCAACACAGGAACACGCATTTGATCGAACACCTACCAGACGCAAATTCGAGACCACCAAAACTGAGAAATGTACAGCGCCATCACACGATCTCCGCCGTCGCTGCCGCGAGAAGCCCGACGAAAAGGAAGAGGAGCGGGACCAGAGCGATGACGAGGAAAAGCTCAGCAGCGGATAGCCGCGCGTTCCCGGCGGCCTCGCGCCGCGCCGCGATGAGCTCCGTGTGGAGGAGGCGCGAGTTCCGGAGCTCGAGCTCCTGCGACGAGAAAAAACCAGTAAGACGCGGCGTCCGAGCTGAGCATACTCAGACTAGGCGAAAACATAGGAGCGGGGGGGCTACCGAGGAGGAAGAGGAGCTCCGGCGGGTCGTCGTCGAGCGGGGCGGCTGCCTGAGGGAGGAGAGAAGGGCCGACGCCTTGGAACAGCGCAGGGCGAGGAGGAGGGCACCGGACCCCGGCGTCTGCTTCTCCTTCTCCATGGCTCCGGGAGGGCCACTCCTTCGCAAAATCACAGGAAGGATGCGAACGTAGAAATCGAGGTGAGGGAAGAAGGAGATAGAGGGAGAGACGGGCGGCGGCCGGAGACCTTGCGGGTTTCGGGGCGGTGGCGGCGAGGAGGGTAGGCCTGGTAATGGTTTGGGTTGAAATGGTCCGGAAGACCAATGCGTGAGGCCTGCTAGGCTTCCGGAACGACTGGGTTCTGACTTCTGGCCCAAGCTGGAGATAAACTCTCGTTGCAAACTTGCAATTTTACTGTACTGTTTTTCCAATAGCGAAGGCGATGGCGGTGTGTTATCTTTGGGGCATCTGTTGAATCTGACGTGTGAAATAGTTGAATCTGAAGATCAGATGGATAAGATATGAGTATGTTATTTTACCTGGGATTATTTTAATCCGACCCGTGAGAATTCGTAGCAGAAGCAGTTGAATAGAATTAAGCAAGAATTTACAAACGACAAACGGTCCAAAGAAAGCACCCGTTGGCGTAATTTTTGTACTCCCTTTGTCCAGAAATAAATGACTTAGTGCAAAATTCATTCCTCAGTTTGCAATATCAGACCAATCTCATCCTTGCGCCGGTTTAGTTGGCAAACATGCAACAGTTGTGAGATGAAAAATAAGCTTATCGGAAAAATATCCAAGACCACGTATCACAACTTCACAAGGCTTGAAGGTTGACAGTCGAACAACCCTGCAGTGACAAAGGCGACAAGATCCTAATTCCTAAAACAGTCAACCAGAAATATTATACTGCTCGTTCGTAACAGATTTGGAAGGCAATACAACACCAATATTTGGAACGCCTTCAAGCCTAGTTTTGAAAACAGGACCGGACCCACCGGTATAAACCGGAACCGGAGCTCTCCGCGGTTTGTTTAGCGCACTGGACCGGACGGGCCACTGGAACGGGAAAAACCGGATGAACCGGGCGGTTTAGGTAAAAACATATGAACCGGACGGTTTGGCTCGAACCGCCCGGTCCAGTTCTCGTTCCAAAAATCCCCCGTCTCCCTCGTCCCGCCGCCATCGAGCCGCCGCCGGCCGCCTGCCGCTCAAGGTCGATCCCGCGCCTTGCCGTCCGCCGCCCGCCTCCCGCTGATGCCCCGCCGCTCGATCCTGCGCCTCTCCGCCCGACCGCGACCAGCGCCGCCCCGCCGATCTCCTTCCTCGCCGGCCTCTCCGACCACATCGGCACGGACCCGAAGGCCGCCGCCGAGGCCTTCTCCGACGAGCACGAACAGCCGGACAGGGCGCCCCCTACGCCGCCACCAGAACCAGAGCTGCCCGCTCGAGCTCCGATCTGCGGGGCAGCAGGGAACGGGGGAAGAAGGCGTCGGCGCGGGAAAGGAGGGAGGCAGATAGCAGGGAACGGGGGAAGAAGGCGTCCGCGCTGACTCCTATCCGGAGCTCCGGCGAGCTTCCATGGCGGATCGGCCGAGCAGGAGCGTACGGTGGCCCGAAGACGTCGATCGTTCGATCCGTTCTTTTTGGCCAGAAGAAGAGTCGACCTGTTTTCTTGGGCCAAAACGACGGATCCATTTTTGGTTCCCAGAAGATGGGCCGCGAAGCAAGCCATGGGCCTCAGGTGCAAGCAAACCACCATGCCTCGGCCCATTAGTTAAAAATATATATTATTTTATATCTTAAAAAACCACCGGTTCAACCGGAAAAACCAGAACCGCGAGCCTCGTCGGTTCGGTCACCGGTCCGGTTTTCAAAACTAGGCCTTCAAGATAATACCCGTACCACAAAATCATCAAGAAAGCAACTAATGCATGGAACAGATCACCCATCTGGGAGTAATCTGGGAGTAACCATTAGTACGACTGTAAAAGTATACTATAATAGAAACAAGAATCCAAATGTGAGAACAAAACTCGAAGACCAATCTCCTGCTAACCACCTTGCACAGCATACAGAAATCACATATCACAAACCTTAGTCCATAGGTGGAACTAGCGAAATATAATTCCAGATTTACTAATATTAAGTCCACAGTTACGCTAGCACCACAATTTCCAGCTTCAAAGCACCATCAACATACAAAAGATGTTCAAAAATCCAGTTTCCGAAGGCAACAAAAGCATCTATAAGTGTATGAACCACCTAAAGATCTATCCGCACCACAAGCACCACCAAATACAGTAATAGTAAACACGAGACACATCTACGATAGCAAGACAATGGAACAAGGCCAGGTAGCTTAGGCAGCAACCTCCTCTTCCTCCTCATCATACTCTTCCTCATCTTCAGCTGTGGCGTCCTGGTACTGCTGATACTCAGCAACCAGGTCGTTCATGTTGCTCTCAGCCTCAGTGAACTCCATCTCGTCCATGCCCTCCCCAGTGTACCAGTGCAAGAAGGCCTTCCTCCTGAACATGGCAGTGAACTGCTCGCTCACACGGCGGAACATCTCCTGGATTGAGGTCGAGTTGCCGATGAAGGTGGACGACATTGTCAGGCCTGTGGGCGGGATGTCACACACGCTTGACTTCACATTGTTGGGTATCCACTCAACAAAGTAAGAAGAGTTCTTGTTCTGGACATTAAGCATCTGCTCATCCACCTCCTTGGTGCTCATCTTCCCACGGAACATGGCAGAGGCCGTGAGGTAGCGGCCATGGCGGGGGTCAGCAGCACACATCATGTTCTTTGAGTCCCACATCTGCTGGGTCAACTCTGGTACAGTGAGGGCACGATACTGCTGAGAACCCCTTGAGGTCAGTGGTGCAAAGCCAACCATGAAGAAATGGAGGCGAGGGAAAGGGATCAGGTTGACTGCAAGTTTCCGGAGGTCAGAGTTCAACTGGCCAGGGAAGCGCAGGCAGCAAGTAACACCACTCATTGTTGCAGAAATAAGGTGGTTCAGATCACCAACTGAAAAGCAAAAGAAAAGGCCAAGTCAGAATAACACGTATCTAAATCATAGGACCAAGGTAGAACAGCACTAAGAATGTCCAAATTCATTTCGATCATGAGTGCCAGAACATAGGAAATGCACAACAGAAAAAGAGGACTATATGGTTGTAAACCACTGTATTGTAATAATTACTAGGAGCAGAGAATGGGAACTAGCATAGTGATGACTGTAAACTACTATATTGTACCAATAGTTACTGAGAACATTGTATCAGAACTAGCACAGTAATTGGGCTAATCACAATATGTTTTAACTTACAGGTGGGTGTAGCAAGCTTCAGAGTGCGGAAGCAGATGTCATAGAGAGCCTCATTGTCAAGGACCATGCACTCATCAGCATTCTCAACGAGTTGATGAACAGAGAGCGTGGCGTTGTAAGGTTCCACCACAGTGTCAGAGACCTTAGGGGACGGGAAAACTGAGAACGTCAACATCATCCTATCTGGGTATTCCTCCCTGATCTTTGAGATGAGCAGGGTACCCATACCAGAGCCAGTTCCTCCTCCCAGAGAGTGGCAGACTTGAAATCCTGTGATACATGACAATCATACTTTAGCTTGGATGTCATTTTAGTTGACAAAGATAGAAGGTAATGAAAAATGATTGCAATTGTGTATGTGTTGAAATGTGCAGCACATCTACACAAATGAGGTACATAAATGATGCTTTGCTCATCTTCAAGAATTTACTTGGAGAGGGGAACAGCTACCATTAATATATAACCCACACTAATGTTTGGAAGCAAAGGATGCAACAGAACCAACATCAACCCACCGAGTGCTGTGAAAAAATAAAAAAATCTCAAGCTATGGTAGAAAACTAAAGCCCAAACTACTCGCCGTAGCATCAAATTTTGCATACCAACAGATGCATGTCTTATTCAGTTCTACTGTGAACCAATGCCGTTGTAACTGAAGAAGTTGCAATATAGAGCAAAGCAGGGTTGCACATTTGCAGCTACGCAGGCCAAACGGGATGCACTGGATCTCTCATATCCACTTACAAATTACACGCACAAAAAAACAAAGTTGTTGACAACTACCTCATCAATTGTCTATTCGCCGGATCTCGGCAGTTAGAACAGCATAAAACCATCCAAAATGGCTACCATAACAAGAGCACAAATAGGATGGATCCCAATCGCTCAAGTACTGGAACCCAGATCTGCTAGTCCAGAACCAGGGCAACCACATCCTCCTACGCAAAATGGGGGCAAAGCCCAGATCTACGAGCTAAGAACCCTAAAATCGTAGCATTCGAACTAATCATTTAACACGGAAGGACCACCAGATCCACAGGCCCCAGAAGCATACGGGATCTCGGGAACATTTCCAGAAAAAAAAACCGTCTAGATCCAGTCGGAGGGTTATACCTTGCAGGCAGTCGCAGTTCTCGGCCTCCTTGCGGACGACGTCGAGGACGGAGTCGATGAGCTCTGCGCCCTCGGTGTAGTGGCCCTTGGCCCAGTTGTTGCCGGCGCCGGACTGTCCGAAGACGAAGTTGTCGGGGCGGAAGATCTGGCCGTATGGGCCCGAGCGGAGGGAGTCCATGGTGCCCGGCTCGAGGTCCATGAGGACGGCGCGGGGCACGAAGCGGCCGCCGCTGGCCTCGTTGTAGTAGACGTTGATACGCTCGAGCTGGAGGTCGGAGTCGCCGGCGTACTTGCCCGTCTGGTCGATGCCGTGCTCGTCGCAGATCACCTCCCAGAACTTGGCCCCGATCTGGTTGCCGCACTGGCCGCCCTGGATGTGGAGGATCTCTCTCATGGCGGCGGCGGCGGGTGGGATAGGGTTCCGGCGAGGTTTAGGAGGAGAGAGGGGAAGGGAGTGTGGAGGCGCCGATTTGATTTGTGGGGAGTGGGAGCGTGGGCGGAGGGGAGTTTTATTTGGAAGGCGTGCGTGAGGGGAGCCCTGCGGGGTGAGGTTACCGGGTTCGAAATTTGAAATTCGTTTTGAGAGAGCAGTGGTGTTTTGGGGGCGGTGTGATCTGGAACGTTCGTTTATACGCTGCTTCAGGGTGGATTTCACTCTCTTTTTGTTTTACGGAAGATGGCATTTTCTCCCGGATATTCCGGTGACATGTTTTTTTTGTGATTGGATCCTGTATTTGTGTCGAGTATCTACTTTTGTTACGTGATGATGCGAGCATGTTTTTCCCAGTAATGTGCCGTCACGTCTATGCGAGAAGGGAGTAGTCACGTGTGTCTATGGGCTGATGTATAGAGAGCGAAGGGCCTCCCAATACCACCTTCCGAGATTGGAATCAGTGGTAGGGGGTGGCGGCGGCGGCGGTCCTAGGGTTCCGAGTCCAGCGGCGTCGGCAACGTTCCTGGGGTTTCAAGACGAGTGGCGAAAGTTGGGCCAATAATTTGGGAAGGGACAAATGGGTTATGAGAGCTAAAATACATTGTTTTGGGCTAAATTGAGAAGCAAATGGGCCAAGTATATATGGTGTATTGGAAAAACTTTATAGGCTTGGGGGGCAGGGCCCTCCCCGGCCTGCATTGGTTCGGGGCAGATCCGAGTCGGGGCCAGGGTGCATGCGGGGCATTGTATGTCTGCATTGAGCAGGCGCGGTGGTAGTTGGAGTGTAATTTGTGCGAACTTCGGGATTGGGAGTCGATGGAATCAGGAAAATTCGAGCTACGTGAACATGTGCTTTCACCAGTTCCGCCCAATGGATTCAACTCTAGGGAGTTGAATGTTTGCCCCAGTTATGACTGCTACGTCCATGGATCATGGAGATGGAGTGCTCCCGAATGAAACCTTGGTCTCATAAAAGAATAGAGTCGTAGTTATTGGAAGTTGTTGTCGATGGCCAAGATAAGCGCAAGAAAGGAGCAAAGATCTATAAGAGCATCCACACTCTTTAGTTTTTCTGCCTCTAACGCATAGAGACAACCTCTAAGGACTGCAGCCTGCTGCCTCTAAGGTTTAGAAGTAGGAAGTGCCTCTTTCTTTAGAGGCAACCTCCAAGAAGTAAACACCGCTAAAATAAAAGGGATAGAGAAAAATCATGAGAGACATGCATGTCAACTTTACTCAGACGTGGGACACAGCTTAGAAATAAAATTGACTCTAGCCGCTGCATCATTTGGTGATAAGCTTAGAGGTATGTCATGGGTCTCAACTTAGAGGTAGAACTACCTCTAAAAAGTGTGGATGCCCTGAGTCCATGGACGGACACGCTCGACGAGATATCTACTTGGCTACCCAAGTTATAACCATTTCTAGTGTCAACGATCCAAATAAAATAGTATAAAGAAAAATATGGAAGAATTTTATAGGAGTGGGAAACCTGGCGAATAATTTTCATGGAACGATCATCAATGAGTTTTTTCTTTCTCAGAAAAAAAGAAAACAAGAGCTTACATCCCATAAAGATCATATAGATATTTTCAACTGCATATCAATCTAGCTGGCGGTATGTCCTCGTCAGATTACAGCTCAAACTTGGCCAACGAAAAGATAGGTATCCAGTAGACGGTACTTCGCTGTCGAGGGCTTCGTTCCAACAACCGCATCTTGGTGGTTGTAGTCGGCTTGAACTAATCACGCCTCCATCATATAATAAACAGCTTTTAAAAATGACGTCTCATGATTGCATCAGAAGCTTATTCCCTAAACCAGAAATTAAGCAGCATGCCGTACAAGGGACGTACGAACCAGGCACATTTAGGCTGATTTGGGTACTGCTCCCGATTTTTTCACATCCTTAGCCATGCGAACACCAAGCTATCCACGAATACAGAAATCCTAGAAACAGAAAATAAGTAAATGGAACTTCCTCCGACCATATAGTGTTTCAAATTTTATACTAAGACCGTACAAAGCTGTATTAGATCATTTATTATGGATCGAAAAGAGTAGCAAAAATGAATACAAAGCGAAAATAGCCCCACTATGGATACAAAATCGGGCATTGGACTGAACACAAAATCATGTTCAGGAGGCAAAATTATACTCCGGCAAAATGTCCAGCACGTATTTTTAGACCACCAATTTACCAACGAAATATGAGTTATATACCACAATAAAGTATATTATCATTGAAATGTTCTTTTGGGTACAAATTTATTGGTATTTGTTGATCAAATTTGGTCAGATCATTTTGCCAAGATGACCACTAACATTAGCGTATATCATGTACAAAAACAGAAAGGGTATCTCACCGTAAATGTCTAGTTTTCATTCTACAAACTCCATTTTCTGCTTATCTTTACTCTGTTTATGTTTTGTTTTCAAGAAAAAGACGGGAAAAAAATCCACCCCTGAGTGGAGAATGCTTCCATGTCAAACAAAATAAACGAGTAAACATAAATATGGCAGAGGAACACCAGTTAATGTCTAGGTTGGACATCACTAGCGTTTGTCTTCCTTTCTTTCTTTGTAAGAAGGAAATGGACGCCACAAACGTAACCTCTACTCTAAACCCCACCATTACACCATTACAGCAATGCATAATTGGCCCCCGCAACTTGCGATGGCCCGTACACACGACACACCACCGCGCACATGAAACTGAGTACTGTATGTTTACTTTGCACTGCAAACTGGATCTTAAAACGGCCATTTGTATTTGTTAGTACGCACAGAAGGATCGATCCACATTGGTGGTCGGCTTAGCCACATGGAGTACCAGGGAGCGGCATCACGTGCCGGCCCCATGAAAAGCACAAAGCGCACTGGGTATGATACCGCCGTAGATCCCCCCGTGAGCTGTAACTAACCTGCCTTCCTCCGTTTAGTCACACTAGCGAGTGTAGTCAATGTTACGTGATCGATCGGTCAACATCACCGGTGTAATGAGATTTTTTTACAGATAGCCCACCATGAGTCTTCTGGCTCCTCTGTTCTTGCCATTTTTGACATAGCCCCTTGGCCCTTCCCCGCATATCATGTAAGGACTAATTCCCTACCAGCCGATCCCTAATTCTCTAACTTCTTTCTTTCATTTTCCCTCTCCTGTGGACTACTCGTCTCCTAACCGGCGCCTCCACCTCCTACAGATTGGCACCATGATCCCCTTTCCTCCATGCTCTCCTTATTGGCATTATGATCGAGTCCCTTTCCTCCATGCTCTCCTTGGAAGGCACTGTCACGTCCACTACCCATGACTTTTTTGTCGCCGCTAGCCACAACACACGCCCTTTTGTCGCCAGTCACCATCCCCGCCGAGTGAGCCGATCCACCGCCGCCGCCACCGCTTTATCGACCTCCACCCTTGTTGTACTAATTTATATCATTGTGCTCCTCGTCCACGAGGAAGGTGGTATCGTTGCCACTATATGAGAACAACATCGTGGTGGGCTGGTGGCGGGACCATTCCACTCGATGAGCATCCTAGGGGGCACGTCCTTCCAAGGCCATGCGACTAGGTCGAAATGGTGCCCTCATTGGTGACCCGTCCGTGCAGGTTGACCATGCACACATTCCCACAAGAGCGGACCACCTTCGGTACTCCCCACATAGCCCTACGTGTTGAACAACGTTGGGATCCTCTCCAACGTTGGGTTCCTAATAAAAAAAACTAATCCTTCCGATCCTAAGTTGTTGTCGAAATATTACATGTATCTAGACGCTTTTTAAAAATAGATATATTAATATTTGGGTAAATTTGAGTTAAAAATTTAGAATCAGAGGGAGTAAAAGAGATTTCCCTTGCATCCACAATCGTTGCAAACTTTGCGAGCCGTCAAATTCTCAAGCCCATGCCCAAAGCAAACGGTCCATCTCACTTGTTGGGCTTTACCGGACCCTATAGAAAGTGTGCCGTTGTACATGTTCCCGCGCAGATGGCGAACCCAGCAGCCCAGCTCGCGGGCGTGCTCCAGGCCTGCATCAAGAGGAGCCCCAAACCAAGCCGCGCCCACGCCAGGGCCGCCCACGCGCGCGTCCTCGCCGCCGGCCTCGGCGCCGACACCTTCCTCATCAACCGCCTGGTCGAGCTCTACTCCGTCTCCGGCCTCCCATGCGACGCTCTCCGTGCCTTCCGCTCCCTGCCCCGCCCCAACGCCTACTCCTACAACGCCGCGCTCTCGGCGGCCAGACGCGCGGGGGACCTCGACGCGGCCCGGGCGCTGCTCGACGAAATGCCCGACCGGAACGTCGTCTCCTGGAACACCGTCATCGCCGCGCTCGCGCGGTCCGAGCGCGCGGGGGAGGCGCTGGAGCTCTACGAAGGGATGCTGCGCGAGGGCCTCGTCCCGACGCACTTCACGCTCGCCAGCGTGCTGAGCGCGTGCGGGGCCGTGGCCGCGCTCGATGACGGGAGGCGCTGCCACGGGCTCGCGGTCAAGGTCGGGCTCGACGAGAACCTGTTTGTGGAGAATGCGCTGCTTGGCATGTACACCAAGTGTGGGGGCGTTGAAGACGCGGTGCGGCTGTTTGACGGGATGGCTTCCCCGAACGAGGTGTCATTCACTGCGATGATGGGAGGGCTGGTGCAGGCCGGGTCCGTTGACGATGCTCTCAGGCTGTTTGCGAGGATGTGTAGGAGTGGGGTTCGCGTTGATCCCGTGGCCGTTTCTAGTGTTCTTGGCTCGTGCGCTCAAGCTTGCGCCAGTGAGTTTGATGTTGTTCGTGCATTTAGGCTTGGACAGTGCATCCATGCCTTGATTGTTAGAAAAGGATTTGGGTCAGACCAGCATGTGGGGAACTCCTTGATTGATATGTATACAAAGTGCATGCAAATGGATGAGGCTGTCAAGGTTTTTGACTCATTGCCCAACATCAGTACCGTTTCTTGGAACATCCTTATAACTGGATTTGGCCAGGCGGGCAGCTATGCAAAAGCATTGGAAGTACTGAATCTGATGGAAGAGTCGGGGTCTGAGCCAAATGAGGTCACTTACAGTAACATGCTCGCGTCCTGTATTAAGGCGAGGGATGTTCTGTCTGCTCGTGCAATGTTCGACAAGATATCAAGGCCGAGTGTGACTACGTGGAACACACTTTTATCTGGTTACTGCCAGGAGGAACTGCATCAAGACACAGTCGAATTGTTTAGGAGAATGCAGCATCAAAATGTGCAACCTGACCGGACAACTTTGGCTGTGATCCTTAGTTCATGCTCCAGATTGGGGATTTTGGACCTTGGCACACAAGTTCATTCAGCTTCAGTAAGATTCCTGTTACATAATGACATGTTTGTTGCAAGTGGTTTGGTGGATATGTATTCAAAATGTGGGCAGATTGGCATTGCCAGGATCATTTTCAACAGGATGACTGAGAGAGATGTGGTGTGTTGGAATTCCATGATCTCAGGTTTGGCTATCCATTCTTTGAATGAAGAGGCCTTTGATTTTTTCAAGCAGATGCGAGGAAATGGAATGATGCCCACAGAATCCTCCTATGCTAGTATGATCAATTCATGTGCAAGACTGTCCTCCGTGCCTCAAGGTAGGCAGATACATGCACAGATCGTGAAAGATGGTTATGATCAGAATGTCTATGTGGGCAGTGCCCTGATTGACATGTATGCCAAATGTGGCAACATGGATGATGCACGAGTTTTCTTTGACTGCATGGTTACGAAGAACATAGTTGCATGGAATGAGATGATACATGGATATGCTCAAAATGGTTTTGGAGAGAAAGCTGTTGATTTGTTTGAGTACATGTTAACTACAGAACAGAGGCCAGATGGTGTCACTTTCATTGCCGTCCTAACAGGCTGTAGTCACTCCGGTCTTGTAGACGAAGCTATTGCATTCTTTAATTCCATGGAGAGCACTTATGGAATCACACCACTGGCTGAACACTACACTTGTCTCATAGATGGATTGGGGCGAGCTGGTCGGCTTGTTGAAGTGGAGGCATTAATAGATAACATGCCATGCAAAGATGATCCTATAGTGTGGGAAGTTCTACTTGCTGCCTGTGCTGTACATCACAATGCTGAATTGGGGGAATGTGCTGCGAAGCACCTGTTTCGCCTTGATCCAAAGAACCCATCGCCTTATGTGCTCTTGTCAAATATATATGCTTCCTTAGGCCGACATGGGGATGCATCAGGTGTTAGGGCATTGATGAGTAGCCGGGGAGTTGTGAAAGGTCGTGGATACAGCTGGATAGATCACAAGGATGGCGTTCATGCCTTTATGGTCGCTGATGATCTTCAAACGGATGGTGGAGAATCTAAAATGTTTAGCAACAAAGAGAGCACTGCTGGGATTACAGATATACATCAAGAAAGGACCTCTGCTGGCTGAATTGAGTCTGGAGTTTCTGCTGTCCATTTTGCACTGGAAGCTGGTCCGTTGTTAGCTTCCCAGGAGTGCCACTTGTGTGCAATTTACTCGAGAGTCTCAGCTTTCACTCTTTATGTAGCTTCATGTGGTACTGGAAGATGGGAAATAGTCTGAAAGTTTTGGCACGAATGAGCTCTGTTGCATATTAGGTGCAAATGAGACTACACGCTTGGTTCATTTCATCATATGCTGCAAAGGATTGGCCCCGATGAGCATGTACTTTGGTGTGTTGTTTCATGTGAAAGAGCAAAAGCAACTGCGACCCCATTATCCGAGGGTAAGCTAAATGGTTGGACGAAACACAGCAATTTGTCGTTTCTTTTTCAGTAACCATAGTTGTCTTATAGCAAAGGACATGGCTTTCATTACCATCCATATGCCCATGAGAGCAGAAGAGTAGTTGCACAATTGCCACTCATAGTATCAAGTGCACAATTTCAAGTAATCATTGTTTTTAATGCTTTATTTCCTCCAGCTACACGAAAAACTTATTTGGTTGAATGAACATGGGAGGATATGCAAGCATGATAGGCAACACAGGTGCAACTCCGAAACAAAATAAATTCAGATGATCAATGTTGTTTTCAAGCCAAGATTTTTTCATTAGTAACTTTAAGTACAGCTTTAATCATGATTTTGATGTTGACAATGCGGTCTAAAGTTTGTGTACGGCAAAAGTGCCCCATTTGCATACTATGTTGGTGTTGCCTTCGGGCATAGTACAGTTGGTATATCTTCCCCTGTAACCTTCACCTTGATTTAAGTGCAAAGCTTGCCAGAGAGACATCATGCTTACAATCTAAACTGATTGCTGCAGGCAATTGCATTCAGCACTTCAGAATCGTTGATTTAAGAGCCAGTGCAAGTAAATTTTGGGTAATCAATATCTGGCTGCGCTTCCCATTCTGTCCAAGATCCATCGTAAACTGGAATATCATGCTTCCCAACTCTATAGAGCCCCTGTAAACCGATATTGTTAGAGCCTGCTTTGTGGAGTCAATGGCACCATTAGAGAAGAGCAGGCAAGATTTCCAGACCAGAGCAAGTATGCAGGCAGTTACGCCAGATCCGCATGTGACGACAATCGGGTGATCAAGGGAAATCCCTGAAGAAACATCAAACTTGGTACTGTTATTGCTACTGTGTGGTGAAACTTTCATACATGATGTTACATATATTCCTGACGAAGTTTTTGTTCTTAGATCAGAAAATCTAGACAGTTGTATTATACATAACTGTTGTTCAGCTTTTGGTAGTGTATAAATTGGGAAAGTTGTTTACTTCATTTCTTGCATCGTAAAGGCCATGAGTATTCTAGAACAGTGAGGTGAAACAAATGAAACAGACTAGAACAGTGAGATAAAACGGAATTCAGACCTGCTTGCTCAAACTTTTTAGATAGTTCATCTGCAGGGAGAAGCATTGGTGAACCATCAAACATCTGGAAACGAACGATGTCAACTGTTAGCTATTTGTGGCTGTCCAGGTATGATGCAATATAATGCATATTTGCACTAATACCGACCTCAGGAAATGGAACACATTTTGTTCCAGGTATATGCCCACTTCTTACTCCTTTCCTTGGTTCTGGTTCTACGCCATCAAATCTATTTATGAAATTTCAGTGCATTTCATCACAGCAATAAGAAGGTAACTTTAGGGGAAGGTCAACAATAAATGAATCAGTTTCATTAAGTTTTGAAAAATAGGTGATAGAGAAAAGTCAAAACCCACGACAATACAGATTCATGTTTAATGCAATAACCTATTAATCTAAATGCCACCAACCTTTTCTTTTTGAAGGAAATTGTGATCCACTAATTTGTTGCAGGAAAGTTTCATGCCACATTTATGATCAGAGCTTCTACAATCGACTCTTCTAACAGGAGTAATCAAAGAGTCAAAATTAGGAGATGTTACCTGCCTCTTGATCGGGCATCAACTAGTTGGTGAGCCTGCACAGCTACATTGTATTTGACCTGTTACATGAACAAATCAGCATAACACACAGGGTGGATCCTCAAGATGTTAGTGTTACTGTCAATAATCTTTGAATTTTTTGTTTGAGTAAAGCTAGGATCTTCTCCAAAGAGGTTGAAACAAAGATCATGAGATAGGAATAATCCCATATTAGAAATAAGTCCGTTTTACCCCCCTGAACTTATCGCAAAGTTCAAAAAACACCCTAAACTCTGAAACCGGGTATTTTACCCCCCCAAACTTTAGAAACCGGACACCTGACCCTCCTCTGCCTGTATCTGCATTGTTTCGCTGGTTTTAGGTGGTTTTGACCCCGTTAACTGCCACGGTGGCAGCCCGATTCCTCTCTCCTCTCTTATTCTCTCGTCTTCTCCAGATCCCCTTCTGCGGGCGCTGCCTCTCCACGTCCACTAATTCCCAGCACGCGGGCGGTGTCGGCGCCAACACCGGCGGTGAGCGGAGATGTTGCAGTCGTGGAGTCTCCTCTCTCCATCCCCGCGACTCCCGCGCCGGTGTTGCAGTCCCATGGGATGCGTCAGTTCAAAGCAATTCCATGGCGGCGACGAGCGTGGCAGGGAGAGGAAGCCTCGCCGGCACAACTCGCTGAGGCGTCTGGTTAGTTACAGATCCAGCAAGAGGCATGAGGAAGAGGAGGAGAAGGATGAAGTAGTGGGGGTCGTGGTGGCTCAAACTCCCCAAACAGCCGCCGCTGGCGCCAGTGAGGAAGAGGAGGTGCCGAATCAGGTTCGCCGGCGTCAATTACCAACCGCGCCGCCACCGCCGGAGTCAAGGGTGTCACGCCGCTGCTGCCACAGGCCAGACTCCTCGATTTGGGAATATGAGAAGAGAGAGAGTAGAGGCCAGGCGTGGGAGAGGGTCAAATGGCTAACTTGACAGCGTGGTATGCCACCATGGCAGTCAACGGGGTCAAAACCACCTAAAACCAGCGAAACAGCCCAGATACAGGCAGAGGGGGGTTGGGTGTCCGGTTTCTAAAGTTCAGGGGGGTAAAATACCCGGTTTCAGAGTTCAGGGTGTTTTTTGAACTTTCCAATAAGTTCAGGGGGGTAAAATGGACTTATTTCTAATCGCAATTAACACCAACCGAGCAATTCATGATCAGATCTATCATTTACCCTTATGTATATAAAAACGCAAGAAATTTTTCAGGTAAAATGAAGTAACTTAAGTTTTCATATATGATGGAGAGCTAGCCTTTTCCAGTGTCCAGAATAGCTGAGGTTGAAATTCAGTCTGAAATGTGGAAGCATTTGCCTGCGAACAATGGAACCATGATTACTCAGTAAGAAGAAAATGGGGGTGGGTTTACAGTAAGATAGCCAGACCATCTTTAGAGCTATCTCACCAATTCACCATTGTAAGTAGTTTGAATAGCACTATTGGCAGCTTTGGACTTCAGAATTGTATCATCAGGGCAGTTGCTTCCAAGATTGTATCCAGAAGCTCGCCACTGAGGTAAACCTCCATCTAAGACCCAAACTTCATTGTGGCCAAGTACTCTGAACATCCTGTTAATTTATGAAGTATGAATAAATATCACCATCTTTTGCATGTAGAGGTAGAGCAGTTTACTAGTCTGGCATGTTTGCCAGATATACTTCCAAAGTGTGATGTCTGGGGTTATTAATTCATTCATTTTTTGTTGTTATGGAAATGGTGACCGATTCAACTTGCTGTCTGGCAACACAAATAAATGGATAAAACCATGACAGTGTAGTGTTTTAAATCGAGACACAGACACGCATTATCCATTCGTGCGTTTTGTCTCAAGATCAAATCTTTGGTGCTTGAAGTAAGCCACGAACAATCATTAAGACATTGGGTTGATAAGTAATTAACTCTATCAACTTGTATAGATGTGAAATGCTACAAAAGAGTAAAGAGGTACCTTCACATGCACTAAATAAAATAAGAAAAATATAATACCATGAACTTTGAACGCCTTACAATTTGACAGCTTAGCTTTCTTTGTGCATTAGCAGCATTCAATCTCATCATTTTGTTAAACTGAATCCAGCGTTCTGCTTACCACCAAACACGAGGCGCGCTGAAGAAGCCCTTGCCATCATAAACAATGACCTTATCATGGTTTGTGATACCAAGTGCAGAAACTGCTGCAGCAAAGGCCTCCTCTGATGGCAGCATGTGTGGCAACTGAAACAATTGCATCCAATAAAAACAAGTCATATATCTATATTCATAGGCAGGAATACCTTAAAAGACAGAAGAGAGGGAGGCTCTGTATTATGTCAACCGCCAAAAGCACCAAGAAATCCTTGCTTCCTATTTTCTCATGTCAATCGATCACGTAAAGAGGAAAGGAATAAATATCTGGAAACATTTCTCACGTCAGTCGTCCGATCAACAATGCCATCGATGTCGAAGAACAATGCACCAGGAATATGGGCCACCTGAGCATATCAGAATACATGAGCTGGGGAAGACATTGCCACAGAAAAAAAAGGGGGAAACAAAACAGAGTAGAACTAATCCAGAAACCTTGTACTCTTGCCATGGGTCCCTGCTCTCTTGTGGCATATACCAGGAGGCGTCCAGTACCTGAAACGGAGTAGTCAAACATAAGAGAGAAGAAACAAAACATAGCGTTCTCCAATCTCTGAAGTCTTGTGTGCACAGCGAAGATACACGGCATGAATGGAGCAAAATCACATCGATTATCCCAGTTGCTTCTTTCTGTTAATAATAATCAGTAAAATAAAAATCCACACGCCAACCCCTTGACTTGACTGGATGATAAGAACAGGTTAGTATTCCGTATCATCTTTCTACGGTGCAGGCGAATAATCCATTTCGGAACTGGAGATGGAAACGCGAAGTAGTTGAGAGATTCTTCACCTTGATGTCAGGCTGCCCTAGGTGCTGCTGCAGCCACTGAGCGGAAACAACTGGATCGTCCTGCGCCATCGGCCCGCCGTGCTGCCCTCCAGGTGGGTGCGGTGGGGAGCCGGGCAGGGGGCCTCCAAGAGGGAAGCGGAAGGGCAGAGAGGAAGGCCGCCGCCGCTGCCGGAGAAGATGAGTCGATTTGGACCCGTGAGGCAGCCGCAGCCAACAAAGGGTGTCAGCGCGGCGACAAAAATAAAAGGAAATACTTGCCGTTCTGGCGGAAGGAATTTTTTTTAATCGAGGTTCGGGCGCAAGGATTGGAGTAGTAAATTAGAGTAGTAATGAGCTGCAGTTGTAAGAATTTAAGCATGATAATCAACACAGGTGCAACTCCAAAGCAAAAAAATAAATAAAAAACGATCAATCTTGTTTCGAGCCAAGAATTTTTCATTAGTAACTTTAAGTACAGCTTCAGACATGAGTTTGATGCTGAAGATATGGTCTAACGTTTTTGTGTGGCAAAAGTGCCCCATTTGCATGGCCATAGTACAGTGGGTATTTCTTTCCCCTATAACCTTCGCCTTGATTCAAGTGCAAAGCTTGCCAGAGACATCATGCCGACAATCTAAACTGAACCTGCTTCAGAATTCTTGATTCAAGAGCCAGTGGAAGTAACTTTTGGGTAATCAATATCTGGCTGTGCTTCCCATTCTGTCCAAGATCCATCGTAAACTGGAATATCATGCTTCCCAACTCTATAGAGCCCCTGTAAACAGATATTGTTAGAGCCTGATTTGTGGAGTCAATGGCACCATTAGAGAAGAGCGGGCAAAGGTTTCCAGACCAGAGCAACTATGCAGGCAGTTACGCCAGATGCACATGTGACGACAATCGGGTGATCAAGTGAAATTCCTGAAGAAACATCAAACTGGGTGCTATTATTGCTATTGTGTGGTGAAACTTTCATACACGATGTACGGATGATATTCCTGAATAAGTTTTAATTATTTGATCAGAAAATCTACATGGTTGAAGTATAAATCAATGTTGTTCAGCTTCCGGTATTGTATAAAATTGGGAAAGTCGTTTACTTCGGTTGTTCCATGGTAAAAAAGGACATGGGTGTGCTAGGAATTTCAGACTAGAACAGTGAGATGAAACATAATTCAGACCTGCTTGCTCAAACTTTTTAGATAGTTCATCTGCAGGGAGAAGCTTTGGTGCACCATCAAACATCTGCAAGACCGACAATGTATCATTAGCTATTTATTGTCGTCCAACGGTCCAAGTATCATGCACTATATTGCATATTTGCAGTTTGCACTAATACCCACCTCAGGGAATGGAACATTTTTAGTTCCAGGTATATGCCCACTTCTTACTCCTTTCCTTGGTTCTGGTTCTATGCCATCAAATCTGATTATGAAATTTCAGTGCTTTCCATCACAACAATAAGAAGGTAACTTTAGGGGAAGATCAACAATAACAAATGGCACAAGTTGTCACACAATGCATGTATCAGTTACATTAAGTTTTAAAAATAGGCGATAGAGAAAAGGCAAAAACCAAGACAATACAGATTCATGTTTAAAACAATAACCATTAATCTAGATAGTGAGCTAAATCATCGTATATGTTTGAAATAAAAACACTATTGCCCAACCTTTTCTTTTTGAAGGAAATCGTGATCCACTAATTTGTTGCAAGAAGAGTAATCATGCTACATTTAATTATGATCAGAGCTTCTACATTCGTCTCTTCTAACCAGAGTAATATTCAAAGAGTCAAAATTAGGAGATGTTACCTGCCCCTTGATCGGGCATCAACTACTTGGTGAGTCTGCGCAGCTACATTGTGTTTGACCTGTTACATGAACAAAGCAGCTCAACACAAATGTGGATCTTCAAGATATTAGTGTTTATGTCAATAAATCTTTGAATTTTTTATTTTACTAAAGCTAGGATTTTCTCCAAAAAGGTCGAAAGAAAGATAATAAGATAGGAATAATCCCAATTAACCCTGAAGGAGCAATTCATGATCAGATTTATCATTTACCCGTATCTATATAAACACAAGAAAGTTTTCAGGTAAAATGAAGAAATTTTAAGTGTTCAGATATAATGGAGAGCTAGCCTTTTCTAGTGTCCAGAGTAGCTGAGGTTGAAATTCCGTCTGAAATGTGGCAGCACTTTCCTGAGAAGAATGGAACCATGATTACTCACTAAGAAAAAAAAGGGAGTAAGATAGTCAGACCATCTTGAAAGCTATCTCACCAATTCACCATTGTAAGTAGTTTCAACAGCAGTATTGGCAGCTTTAGACTTCAGAATTGCATCTTCAGGGCAGTTACTTCCAAGATTGTATCCAGAAGCTTGCCACTGAGGTAAACCTCCATCTAAGACCCAAACTTCATTGTGGCCAAGAATTCTGAACATCCTGTTAATTTATGAAGTGTGCATAAATATCATCAACTTTTGCATGTAGAAGACTAGACGTAGAGCATTTACTTGAAATGAGAGAATGGCTAGTCTGGCATGTTTGCCAGGTATATTTCCAACGTTTATGCATTAATTCATTCATTTTTGTTGTTATTGAAAACGGAGACTTGCTCAATTTTCTGTCCGCAACACAACAAATTAGGTAAAACTGTGAGAGTGCAGTGTTTCAAGTTGACAGACATACACATAGTACTCTTTCATGTTTTCAGTCTTTGAAGTAAGCCATGAACCATCAAAAAACAATGGGTTGATAAGTAATTAATTCTGATCAACTTGTATAGATGAGAAATTCTACAAAAGAGGAAAGATGTACCTTCACGTGCACTAAATAAAATAAGAAACATATATTACCATGAACTTTTGACACATTACAAATTGACAGCTTAACTTTCTTTGTGCAGTAGCAACATTCAGTTTCATCATTTTGTTAAACTGAATCCATGCGTTCTGCTTACCACCAAACACGAGGCGCGCTGTAGAAGCCCTTGCTATCATAAACAATGACTTTATCATGGTTTCTGATACCGAGTGCGGAAACTGCTGCGGCAAAAGCCTCTGCTGATGGCAGCATGTGTGGCAACTGAAACGATTGCATCCAGTAAAAATAAGTCATATATCTATATTCGTAGGCATAGCTTAAAAGACAGAAAGGCATTGTATCGTGCAATTGCCAAAAGCACCAAGAAATCATTGCTTCTCATTTACTTGAGTCAAATGATCACGTAAACAGGAAAGGAATTAATATCTGGAAACATTTCTCACGTCAGTCATCCGATCAGCAATGCCATCGATGTCGAAGAACAGCGCGCCGGGAATATGGGCCACCTGGGCGTATCAGAATACATGAGCTGGGGACGACATTGTCACTCGAAAATGGGGGAAATAAAACACGGTAGAACTAAATCCAGAAACCTTGTACTCTTGCCATGGGTCCCTGCTCTCTTGTGGCATGTGCCAGGAGGCGTCCAGTACCTGAAACGGAGTAGTCAAATAGTACTATAAAAGGAAGGAACAAAACACAGCGTTCTCCAATCTCTAAAGTCAATGGAAGTAAAATCACATTGATAAACATATCCCAGTTTCTTCTTTCTGTTAATACTTAATAATCAGTAAAATAAAATTCCACACACGCCAACCCCTTGACTGGATGATAAGAACAGGCAAATAATCCCTTTCGGAACTGGAGATGGAAACGCGAAGTAGATGAGAGATTCTTCACCTTGATGTCAGGCTGCCCTAGGTGCCGCTGCAGCCACTGAGCGGAAACAACTGGGTCGTCCTGCGCCATCGCCCCGCCGTGCTGCCTGCAAGAGCCGAGATTCTGGACTGGATTGGGAATCGAACCCTTTCAGGTGAGGTGCGGTGGGGAAGGGGCAGCGGAAGGGGAGAGAGGAATGGATGGCCGCCGCCGCTGCCGGAGAAGATGAGTCGATTTGGACCCGTGAGGCAGCCGCAGCTGCCAGCTCAGCGACGACTTGGCGCTCTGGCGGAAGGATTTGATATACTGTACTGAGCTGCAGTTTTAAGAATTTTTTAGATGGAGACGACGACTAGCTGTGAACTTGTGATCGTGAGCAGGCCTGGACGAAAATACAGAAGTTCGACAATGTTACTGAACGCTTCCTGACTGGGTTCGCCAAGGGTTCCATTCATTAGCTAAATAACCAAACATGATTTTCTTTTCAGATCGTTAAGCTTAACAATTTTAACGAGCTCGCTCGGTGAGCACTCGTTAAGTTTCTAGGTGGCTACTCGAACTTATTTTTTGTTGGAATTGTGCTGTTATTTTTCTTTTGCTGTGTTATTTCCGACCTTTAAAGCGTTGTTTAGCTTTTGATATATTTTATTTGCTATCAAAATTTATCCCAAACAAATAATTAATGCCAAAAAAAATAGATCAACATGACATCTATTTATCTTAACGATTTTTAACGAGCTTAACGAGCGCTCGCGAGCTGTCAACGAACCGACCCAAACAATGGTCTCAGATCGTTAATGATAACGATCTTAATGAACACAAGGTGTGCTCGTTAGCCAGCCCTAATCGTGACATATCTTTTATTTCTCTCTCGCTTTGGATTCTTATTATAATCAGGACAGCTGCAAATTGAAAAGCGAAAAATATGGCCATCACGAAGGTTAGAACACTCTTTCTGAAGCTAATCCAACAACTGCTGAAGGTGGACCTTTTTACGGTACACTTTTTCGAGCCCATGCTACTCCAACACTCGCACGCTCATCAGTTGCTTCCTGTCAGCCAAAACTGCTCGCTTGACGCGATGTGCTTCCGCTGCCATGTTTCAGCAATGTGGCCTGGAGACTCCTGAGTTCACTTTGCCCTCCAGACCGAGCAGTAGTATTTCCCCATCCTAACTCACGTACTCTCCTAATTTTGAGCATATCAAGCGGGGATCTGGATTACTCAAATACTCCCTCCGTCCACAAATAAGTGTATTTCTAGGTTTTGTTCTAAGTCAAACTTTTCTAGTTTTGATCAACTTTGTTGAAAAAAATAGCAACACATATGACATCAAATTGATATGTTATGAAACTAAATTTTAAATGGGTCCAATGATACTAATTTAGCGTCATAAATGTTGCTACATTTTCTTATAAAGTTGATCAAATTTTAATATCTTTGACTTAGGACAACACCCAAAAGAACACTCCAAAAAAACACTTATTTGCGGACGGAGGAAATACACCGTCCATATTGATTGGTGTGCACCATAAAAAGACATCAAGATGATTACAACCTCAGCTGGATGGATGATGATTACATCCGCATTTGTCATAAGACAAGTATACCGAAAATGTCAACAAACTCAGCGGCATACTTTCCTGCCCTTCTCATACGATTCAAAAACAACTTGCAAGCTCTTTTTGGTCCGTAAGATCCTAGAAGAAATGTTAACTTTATAAAAAACACGTTTGGTCAAGTTAGAGAAGAGCAAAATATGTACTTCATTGACTTTTTATTACATGCATCTAGATGTTGTTTAGACATAAATACATTTATATTTACACAAACTTGAGTCACTTAATATGGGACGGAGGAAGTACTCGGTTATCGCACCCAAGTTCTTTGCTTGTCTCTATAGTGACCAAACTGTCTACAGACTGATCTTTACTTGCATCCTGTAAGACACTCTTTGGCCACTACAATACAATAACAGTGAAGATGACAAATTAACTCTTTAATATGAAATTAAAAGGAAAATCAAAACATATGAAATACCATAGAGTCACTGTCAACAACTACAGTCAGGTGGTAGCATACAAACTACACTTGGGTACAAATTAGCACAATACCCGTGCATCGCCATGAACTAAAAATGTGATACGGAGTACATATTTAAAAATGTACTATCATCCTATCTTAAATCATGTAATCCATGTTTGGAACGCGCCCTTGTGGAACACGGCATCCAGGTACTTGCTCGGCGTCCAGGCCGGGGCACGCAGCGTCGTCCAGCTCGGGCCGGCCGGCTTGGCTCCTCCCGGAGCGAGGAGGAGCGACAAGCCGTGGCCGCCGCTGTGGATCAGCATCACGGCGTAGGAGCCGAGCCGGCGCCCGGGAGCCAGCGCCGCCTTGTGGAACATGGCTTCCTGGCCCAGGAGGCCCAGGTCCCTTTGGGCCTTCTTCCTCGGCAGCGGCGGCAGCGGGAACCGCCGGCCCGTGAGGGGGTCCAGGAGGGACAGGGCGGCGCATTCCGTGTCGAGGACGACGGCCCAGCCGTAGGCGCACTCCTACGACGCGCACCGGGTGATGACGATGATGAGCGGCGGCTTCTTCTTCTTCTTCTTCTTCTTGTAGCGGGACGAGGGATCGTGAGGAGCCTCTGCTGCGGTGGACGGGGCTCACCTCGACGTCGACGGTGTTTTGCCACCAGCGTACCGCCGCCGTGTCCGGGAAGTTGGGCTGCTCCAGCGACCGGAGGCGCGTGGCCTTCAGCGCGCCGCGCCATGACTTGCAGACGGCGGAGCAGGTCACGTTGTCCAAGGGGCCCACGCGCCGGGCGATCTGGTCCAGGGCTTCTGTCGGAAGGTCGGAGAAGCCGACGGCCGCCATGGGAGCTAGCTGCCGATCTGAATTGAGTCGGCGTTTGAAATTTGAAACCTTCTGGGCTAAGCCACGGCTCCTTTTAGGAGGGTGAACTGATTTAGTCAGCATTTATCCAAAATCCAAATCCCTCCGTTTAGCCTATAAATAGTGGGCATTTAATTACTTTACCTGTGCGTATATACACTACCGGATTTGAAAGTTAATCATCGCCGAATGATGCCACCGTGCTATGTCATCTGCTACCTCCATTTCACAAAGAATGGCACGCACGCATTCCAAGATTTTATTTTGACCAACAATTAGACTAATGGTTTGAGATTTATGTCTTACAAAAATTATATCATTGGATTCATATTTCAAAAACCTTTCCAACAATATAAAATTTGTAACATATAATCTACATACAATTGGTCTAATTATTTATCAAAGTTCGATCTCGAAAAGCGTGGGCGCCATTCTTTGTGAAAAAGTGGGAGTAGTTTGCTTCGTTTTCCCTGTAGAAACTATCCCTTCTACTACCTACATTCCTTGTATAAACTTGATTAAAGTTTAAAAAGTTTGAAGCTAGGCTTCTGCTAAATGAGAAAATTATCCCTTCTACTACCTACGTTCCTTGTATAAACTTGATCAAAGTTTAAAAAGTCTGAACCTACGTTCCTTGTATAAACTTGATCAAAGTTTAGAAACCTTGTGGCCTTGTGGGCAAAGCCACGGCACCTTTTAGGAGGGTGAATTGATTTAGTCTCTGCCCTTATCCAACTCCCTACGTTTAGCGTATAAACAGTGCACAATCACAAGAATATATTTTCTCGAACACGCATCCAAATACATGTCGTTCTGTGTATAACAAGGAGAGTGCCGAACGAAATAGCGCCAAAAATTATTTTTACTTTTGTCAAGAACCTCTAGGTTCAGAATCTGAACAACTGTGATTTCACTAATGAAATCGGGGGCGTATGCTCCTTTCCTAAAAAAAAAGTGCCAAAATCTACAAAAGCTCGAAAGGAGAAACCAGGAATCCATCCAAAAGGAAAAAAAAGGACAAATAGACAGAAAATGTATCAAGACTTAGCTCTGGCATTGCTCCATTTCCCGGCGTGAGCAGGATCGAGTCCACCGCCTCCGGGCATCTTGGTGTAGTGTCCTTGAACACACAAGCGTTCAGAAATGACCACAACTTCCACATAGTGATTTTGACTCCCTTGTTTCAGCCCTCATGGTTTCAAAAGTTTGGGCTCCCATTCGATCTTACGCGGATGGCTTAGTCCTCAATTTCCTTTCGCACCTGAAGGCCGATTAGACCTAATCCTCAAACATCCAAATAATGCCCAACAGTTTCAAACCTGACATGAAAACAGGACTTCGATTCCTCTGGGGAACACTCATGGTTTTAGGCACACACTAGAATGCAGGTGAATACCTCATTGGTTTTGCTGTTTGAAGCATTTTTTCATGCCGTGCCATTCACCTATATTCTGGGATTCTGAACTACCTACCTTCCATCCCCTTGTACAGTGTGTTCTACTATTTCACAACCTACTGGTCTACTGACGCCGTATTATGCTCCCATCTTCCTCCTCACCAATCCTGCGAAGAAATCAAAGCTGCAATGCAGGAAACTGTGTTAGATTTCTTTGATCAATGTGTTCGATATATTCTTCACAATTATGAAGGCAAAAGCATATAGAATGTAGCACAGATATAAAGCAATGACAATGAGAAACATGTTACTATGTTAGTGATGGATAACAAATGGCATTACCTGTTACCATCAGGGTGCAGCTCATAGCTTTTTCCATCATCGCCGTCAGCATATAAATAACCACTTGGTGTTAGTCCCTGAAAAGATTTAGTCTGGTTAAGGAAGAGCAAAATATGTACTCAGTTATCGCACCTGAGTTCTTCCCTTACCCGAATAGTGACCAAACTCTCTACGGAGTGGCCTTCACTTGCATCCTGTACGACGACTCTTTGGCCACTACATAACAGTGAAGGTTACAAAATAACTCTTTTAATATGAAATGAAAATAAATAAAAGAAATACCATAGAGTCAACAATTAAGGCAGGTGGACTGAAAATCAGTACTGGAAGTCCAGCAGAGCATAATTCCCAATACCTGTGAAGCCATGAGTTGTAGTATCGCTCCTCAAGAGCCTGAAATCCTGCGGTAAAAATCAGAAAATATTATGATGCCCCATACCACAAATTTTAGAATTCAGATTAGGTTGCGCACAGAAAGACAAAGAAACTTATGATAAACAAAGTAGTATTATGAGCAAAATAGTATTCACAATTCACTATCTCCTAGCAAAAGGAGAGGAAATATTGACACAAAATTACCTTGGTTTGAGAAAATCTCAAAAAGGACTTCCAATTTGTTGAAGAAGGATGCTAGTATGTCTTCTCGTTTCAGTCCAGGTGAATTAACAGTTAATTCTTGAAGTGCGGCATTCAAACATGTTGTAGGCTTCTTGTTATCGACATTTAAACCGATACCTGAAAAATATAAAAGAATCCAAGTTTTCATAATGAATGAATATTATTTAACCCCTGCAGTTTAGTATCAACAGCTTTAGAAACATGCTTACCAGTACAAATATTATAGGTTTTCAATTCATAGGACGATGTACAAAGAATGCCACCAACTTTTAGCCCATTTAGATATAGATCATTGGGCCACTTTATTCTTACATCTAGCTCTGAAAGGCCCTGAGTTTTATTGCATAGATAACGTCAGAACCAGGAAATTAGCCTGGTGAAAATTTCATTGTGCAATCAATGGACACACTCCCTCCCATCCTAAATTATTGTGTCGTGGTCTTAGTTGAAATTTGAACTAAAACCACGACAAGAATTTAGGATCAGCGGGAGTAACATATAGTACATACCAAACACCCTAACATAATGGTACGGCAGTAAACCCTCACCTCAGCAGAGGACAACTCTTTGATAGCTTCGGTCATGGCAAGGCAAACGACATACTGCATAAGGGGCAGATTACGCGCATCATTCATCTGCGATGTGAACGAGAACATCAGACAGCCCGGAGGTGATTCCCACACATTCTTTGATCGTCCTGCATGAGTCATGGCAATGATTAAGTCATTAAAAAGATTGGTGAAACGCTCTAATGCTTATTAAGATCTTTTTTGAATCCAGCGTACAAGGGGGAAACGCGGAATCAACTAAAACAAAATTCGCTCATGTTGTTTGCTTCACCAAAACTATACTTTTCACAGAAAATTATCAATTGCATCAAATAGATCATTTACGGTTCCAAATTCACTCAACAAGGTTGCTAATTCTGGAGCCATTTATCCCATAAACCACGCAGGTACTTCAATCAACACATAACCATGGCATAATAGATCCACCTCACGGAATTTGATTGCCGAGATAGCAAAATCTCGAGAACTAACATAGATCATTTACAAATCCAAATTCACTCAGCAAGGTCGCTATTTCTGGAGCTATTTATCCCATAAATCGCGCACCAACTTCAATCACTTAAATCAACATATAACCAGAGCATAATCCATCCACCTAACTGCTAGGGATTTTATCGCCAAGATAACAAAATCTTTCAGAACTAACACACACTAAGTCACTAACACTAACAGAGACAGGCAAGCACCAATAAGATTATATTTGACGCACCTCTGCCTTTGAACTGCACGTCGGCGACGCACACGACGCCCACCGGAAGCTTGGCGAAGTTCCTACAAGCAAGCAGGAGAGGACGCGGGAGCTACTTAAGGAAACAACCCCAAGTTGATCGATTTGACACCAAAATCTTCAGATTCAAGAACAAAATAATCTCACACTCACTGCGCCACGAGGTCGTGCGTGGAGGCCATCCGCGGCGACCAGAGCATCCACCGCCCGAATCGCAGCGCCCGGAGCGCGCCCATGTAGGCGGCCGCGTCAAAGCCCTCGCCATCCCCGCCGCCGGCGTCGGACGCGAGGGATACGGAGAGCTCGGCGCCATCCTCTAGGGAGAGGGAAGTGGCGGCGGAAGCGAGGAGCCGCTGGTCCTGGGCGGACTTGCCGGAGAACACGAGGAGGGTGGTACCGCTGGCGGCGGCGGCGGTGCTGCCCCTACTCGCGGCGCATGGGGCCGCGCGGGATGAGTGGGCGGAGAGGTAGCGGCGGACGGCGACGGCTGCGAGCACGGCCGCGGCAGTAGCTGCTGCTGCTGCTGCGGCGGCGGCGGCGGCCTTGGGCGGGAGGCGGGCGGGGAACGGCATCGAGTTTGGGAGAGTTTCAGTAAGCTGGTGTTGTTCTTCTTTGTTTCCTCCGCCCGACACTTTCCTTATTTCAGAGAACGGGAACAAGAAAGTTGGAGTTCGTTTTTTGTCAAAGTTTTGGCAGCCACTCGGTACGTTTTTTTTTTAAAGGGAAAGCCACTCGGTACGTGAAACTGTTCCCGGCAACGACCACCAAGGAGGCCCATCAGTTTACCAGGCCGGCCCATCAGAAAGAACGGATGGAGAAAAAACAAAACAGCAGTTTGTCCGAACAGATTGATAAATCTCAGAACAGATCGAGTTGGCGGAGAAAGATTTGCGGGTTTGAAGGATTCGGGAGAGTTGCCGAACAGAGCTTTTTTCACAACAGATAATGACTTTTGTTTGAGACTCCGTACTACTCTCCTCCGCCATATCTGGATTCAGTGACGTAACGTCAATTTTGGATGGCTGATACGTGGGACAACAGGTCATGGAACTCACGGAAACCCAAAATCAGGTGAAGTACTTCACTGATTGGTTCTCCCCGTCACATATGTCCGCTTGTTTACAACGAAGAAGAAAGAAAATGGTCAGTGCCAGCGCGTCTAGCTAGCTTGCATTCATGAGCCCGACACCAGAGCCACGAGTTTCGTACAGAGCTGTTTGGTTGGAGTCCTGAACAACATGCCCGACGAAATTTGCTGCCTGATCAGCGAGTTAGCAGCGATCAAACCAGGCGCCACCGATGGATGCGAACCAAACAAAGCCCTACGTTCCCGGCGGTCAAAGCTGACTAAGGTCGACGCCAGGAAAGCTGCTAGCAACAGGACACGCCAGCGGAGGCGAAGGCCACGTGGAACCTGCAGGCAGACGCCTAAACCGCCACGTGTGCGCAACGCGGGCTTCCCTTCCATCCGGCCTGCGCTGGTCAGCTAGCCGAGTCACATCACATCAATATCATATCACGTCGACCGCCGGGGCCCATTCGCTGCCCCGATTTGGCTGCACACATATCTATCGCTTGCATGGCACGCTAGCTAGCAGCTGAGAGTGTGAATCCGTTTCAGAGGAGCGAGGGAGACATGCACGGACACCGGCCGGGCCCGGCTATATTATCAGATCAGAGAGTGTAATAAATCCGGACTCGAGTGGATCGAGCTCGAGCTCGAGCTCCCCGGCCGGTCGGTCGAACGTACTGTCCTAGTAGTCTGTCTCAGGTGAGGTGATGTGACCTGAGGCGTCAGGGGCTTGGTCCTGCAAATTAAGTGAAGCTAGTGCTGCAGGAGAGGATAGGACGTGTGATGTATGATGTGCCCCGTCCCCTTGTTTCCCGGCGTGCTATCAGCTGTGTCCATTCAAGCATTCATCTGTCCGTTTGTAGCTATCTATAGGTAACGAGAGTAGTCCGAGGCATCGAACTGTGCGCCCATGCTGGTAGTACCTGCTTCATCGTTTCGAGTTATTACCACTTGCATACGTTCGAACGGTTAAGGACTCATTTGGTGTTTGGGGTAAGTGTATTTTTAGCCACCGGTGTTTTGTATTCGAGTGGTTTGGTTGTTCATGTAAAACTCTTAAAACCCAAAAACAATAGTGGTTTTTTTTTATCAAAAGTGTTTTAATTTGATAAAGAAATAGAGTGTTTTGTAGGAAAAATTAGAGATAATCATCTTCGTACCACACAACCATTTCAACCGTAGAAAACACCCCAAAACTCTTCAAAACTTAAGTACCAAACACAAGGGGTTTAGAAGATATTCACAGAAAATCCAAAGATTAAAAATTTTCATAGGACAATTGACTACAGATATGTATTTGTTTCGAAGGAAACAAACGAAGTGATTTTTAAGGCTCGGTTTACATGATTTTAAAATCATAGAATTGAAAAACTAAATGATAGCGTCTCTTACTCTCTATTCCTATGAAATGAATGCTACGCATAAAACATTCGTAAGAATTATAATCCAGTAAAAGTTATTTAAGAATTCTTCAAACTGAATGAGCCTAACAATCTCATTGACTTCTTGTGTTTTTTTAGAAAAATAAATATTACATTCAGCCTCTTTTATTTCATACGAATGATATTGAATAATTCCTTAATGGCAACTATTATCCTATCACAGTCCTATGTTTTTTCCTTTTCTATGTTTTGCTTTACTCCAAAACATTGTCATATATGAGTGGTTGGAGATAGCACACGAAGAATCTGAATGACAGCAGCCACGTCTAAAACTAAGCAAACACGTTCGCAAAATCCATGCATTTGGTTTAGACCAGATAAGGCGGTCATCAAATTGAGGAAACGCAGAAATAAAAGCCGTCAACGGTTGACTGTCGATCGACCAGAGACGCTGTCGTCGATGCATGGATCGGAGAGCAGGCAGACCTGCCGAATCAGGGGAAACCCTGAAACATGCAGCGCATGCACGAGTCCCATCCATTCCCACTAAGCTTCCTTTCATTCGTACACTTCCTTTCCATAGAGTCTCTAGGCTTCATGTTTGACAACCAACATTCATGTGGTTAATCAAGATCAGACAGACATATCAAATTATTATTGAAAATATGTCACAGAGGTAATAACAATTTGTTATTATTCATATTTTTTTTATTCTTGATAAATGTTTATTATTCATGTTATAATTGTATTAACAGGAAACTAAATACATGTGTGGATAAATAAACAAATACCGTGTCCCTAATACGTCTCTACTAGATTAGCTCGTTGATTAAAAGATGGTTAAGGTTTCCTAACCATTTAATAACGAGGTCATATCATTAGGAGAATGATGTGATGGACAGACCCAAACCTAAGAATATCTTTTGATCGTGTCACTTAAGTTTAAATTGCTAATGTTTTCATTATGTCAAGTATCATTTCCTTAGACCATGAGATCATGCCACTCCCTAGTACCGGAAGAATACTTTGTCTACATCAACCGTCATCTCGTAACTGGGTGATCATAAAGGTGTTCTTCAGGTATCTCGGAAGGTGCTTGTTGGGTTGTATGATCAAGACTGGGATTTGTCACTTCGTGTGACGGAGAGATATCTCTGGGCCCTCTCGGTAATATAACATCCTAATGAGCTTGCAAGCATGTGACTAATGTGTTTAGTCACGGTGATATTATATTACGGTACGAGTAAAGAGAACTTGCCGGTAACGAGATTGAACTAGGTATGGTGATACCGACGATCAAATCTCGGGCAAATAATATATCGCGAGACAAAGGGAATTGGATACCGGATTAATTGAATCCTTGACATCGTGGTTCAACCGACGAGATCTTCGTGGAATATGTGAGAACCATTATGGACATCTAGGTCCCGCTGTTGGTTATCGAACCTGTAGGGTCACACACTTAACGCTTAATGTCGCTAGGGTTTGATGAGATAATAGATGGTGATATCGAATATTAATTCGAAGTCTCGGATGGGATCCAGGACATCACGAGAAGCTTCGGAATGGTCCGGAGATAAGATTTATATATGGAAAAGCAGTTTCAGGGTTCCGGAAAAGTTCGTGGTATTTTCGGTATTGACCGGGAATATTTTAAAAGGTTTCGGAAGTTCTCAGAAGGTTCTGAAATGTTCCGGAATATTTCGGAGAATTTAATTGGGCCTCTATATGAATTAATTGGAGCAATCTAATTAATTAATTATCCCCTAATGGTAGGAAACGTGGGGACTCCACCAAGGTGGAGAACCACGTGCGTGGGGGGGCCGGGCAGAAGGAGGAATCCTTCCGGGACTCCCCTAGCCGGCCCTAGCCTCTTCTTTGAGGAGGGGCAAACCCTGACCACCACCCCTGTATAAATAGAGGGGAGGAGCAGGGGGAGAGAAGACACCAAGCCCTCAGCTGGATCTCTCTTCCCTGAGCCCCTCTCCTTCTCTCCCGTGCGCAGCGAAGCCCTGCCCGCGGAGCTCTCGACCATATCCTACACCATGCCGTCGTGCTGCTAGGATCTCGTCAACCTCTCCCCCTCGTCTTGCTGGATCAAGAAGGAGGAGACGACATCAAGCCGTACGTGTGGAAACCAAGGAGGTGCCGTACGTTCGGCATTGAGATCGATCTCATCGAAAGTACCACTACGCCAACAACAATCCCGTGATCGTAACGCCTTGTGGTCTACGAGGGTATGATGCTCATAATCCCTCTCGTTACTTACATTTAGTAGATATTGTCTTGGATTTTTTCCGCACTTCTCGTAGGAATTTTTTGTTTTCCATGCAACGACCCATTAATTATTAACTAAATTATTAACTAACCTAAACCACTCACCCCTATATTCAGTGGGGAATCTTTTCTCCACCTAAAAAAAAAACCACTCCACCGAGCAAAATGATCTTAACCTAAACGACCCACCACCCACCACTATATTAACTTACTAGCTGGATTGAGCCGTCTCTTCTTCGATCCCCTTCGTGACTTACCTTTTTTTGTTTTTCTTAACTGTGACTTACTGGGAGGTGCTGCACTATACATTGGCGCACTGACGCCTGTAGGCTGTAGCGTACTGGTGACTCTCACAGGTAGGCGATCGAGCCAGCGGGTGTCCCGTCCATGATGATGAACTCCATGATCGATGTTCTTCTGTACAGGACGTACACTACTGCTCCACTGGATGATCGACCGTCCGTTATGAGCGAGATTACTCTCTCCGTTTTATAATTCTTGTCAAAATATTAGATGTATCTAGATAGTTTTTAGAAATACATACATCTATTTTTAGCCAAATTTAAGACAATAATTATGAAGCAGAGGCAGTAGTATGCATGTCGACGCATATGTACGTGGAACCGACGTGAGATCGGATACAGTGCAGGAAGCAGGCAGTGTACACAATTGGATGGTGAATATGTAGTACGTTTCTAGGGGTTGAAAAGTGCTGGCTAGTGCTTGTTCCATGTTCTTAACCATTGCTGTACAGAGAAGTTGAATGCTTTTTATACAGCTAGAGATCAGTCAATTTACGTGGTCGTTGGATCATAATCCAACTACAGCACATGGGAGAAAAGAATGAAAATGACACGTAGATCTTAATCCAACGTTTCTGATGCGTCAACTTATTTTAATCATTTTGCTTAAAAATCACCGACTAATAAATAGACACGCTTTTTTTATCTAGGAGTTGGACTCGAACACGGTCAGTATCATATGCCAATATGAACGAATATGTTAGACACACCCTATAATAGCATTCACGAATATGTTAGCAAATTACCACTTTCGATCACGAGATTTTAGCAAAATATTACCTAAAACCGTAAAAGATGTGCTGTAATATAAAGATCAATCAAGAATACAAGGCTTTCAAATGCAAGTATATTAGCAGTTCCACACATATAATTCAACCCATAGATATATCATTTTCACCTAGCATACGGTTATTGTAGATGAAGTGATCATTGGATGACATGTACAAAATTTACTCCCTCCAGTTCAACACATAAGAAGGCTCATCTCCAGAATCGTGAAATTCCAATATACAAGTCCTTTTTTTTTTCTCTTCCCTCAGTCCTCGTACCAAGCTAGCATGTCCTGCCAAGTTTTTGGCCACCCAATGCATGAAGTGAAGAGGTAGTTAATAAAGTAAATAAGATTTAATGTTTAACCTCACATTAATTACTCTTTTTTTCCTAAAAATAAGGGCGTCCACGCACTTCGAGATTTTACCTTACCCAACAACTAGATCTAATGATACGAGAGTTACGTGCTACAAAATCTATTCATTGGATTCATATCTAAGAAACGTTTCCAACGGTATAAATTTTATAAAATATATTTTACATATTCTTGATCTATTTGTTGCTCAAACTTAAACTTCGAAATGCGTTGACGTCATTTTTTGTGCGAAAAGGAGGTAATATATTTTTAACGGTTTTATAGAAAATTTTGAGAGACCATGTATACGGAGAATTGAGGGAGTATCTAGTAGCTAGATTTGAAAACCGGATGAAGCTAACTTGCATGCAAAAATTATTTGGAAATTTATATGTGAAAGTACAATGCATTATGAGCCAAGGAATAAATGCTTCAACCAATAGGGTAGTGTTTGAAAAGTTGTGCATGCGGATGAGCTCAGATATAGAGAATGAAGTTTTGTTAGAAACACAAGGCCGTCTCTCAAAAAGAAACACAAGGTCGGATACACGGGCGGATACGCTAATCAGCCTAATAGACGGGCGGAGTATGTCCTATGTGTCAGCGTCGAAATCGGATATGGATAATAGAGGATAACCGTTTCACTAAACCATATTATTCATTTTTAGAGAGTCTGTGCATCAAGAAAGTCCACACACAAAATAGTGCAAGCACCCAAGGTTTGTCAACAAAAATCAGAAAGCACTGATGCACGAATAATGGCTACTACGAGTATGATAGTAGAGGGAGTATCTTTTTGCTATTGGACCTGGAAAAAATACAGATATACCACATGGCAATCGTGGTGGTGAGTAATATCAAACCAAAGAGATGACGGATGAACAGAATTTACAAAACTTGCTTCTAGGTAATTTCCTTTTACGGGACAAGTTTTCAGAAAATTACCATAATTCTTGTCTCAAATTTGAACAAAAATAGATGTATTTATTTCTAAAAAGTGTCTAGATACATGTAATATTTCGACAAGAATTATGAAACGAGATACATGTAATATTTCGACAAGAATTACGAAACGAAACGACAAGAATTATGAAACGGAGGGAGTACAAAAGTAGTTTTGACTTGTTACACACAAATTGCACGGTTATTAAGTCGGCTTTGAGACGGAATATATATGTGCCAGGCATTCATATTTCATTGTTCTAGGCATTCAGATTTCATTGTAACATAGTAGTCCTAGTTACCAACAATTTAATCCTGCCAGCAGATACAGAGATTATGCCACTAATTACTCCCTCTGAACTTACGTAGAGTTGATCGCTCCAGAAGTATCAGCTAGCACTGGCGCGCACAAAATAACCTAGAGCTGTGTTCAAATGGCGAACAGAGGACCGATCGCCATTGGCAAAATCAACCTGCGTAGTACTTAATCAACTTAGGCCTACTTAATCCTCTATCTTAGCCTACATGCATTGGAGGAGCATTGGATGATGATGGATCGAGCTAGTTGAAGACGGAGAGCGGCATCAAGCACCCGGCCGCGTGCGCCTCGGCGGCCGCCGCCGCCGCCGCCATCACCAGCACTATATCTTCCCCGGCTCCGGCGCCGCCTCCAGGGACGCCGTCCAGCGCCGCCGCGGCCGCATGGCTCCCCTCGCCGGACGCCGGCGCCAAGTAGTGTCCCTGGAACAGGTGTCCATGCGGGAACAGGTAGTAGGGCGGGTACGGCGTCGCGACAAGCTCCGGCGGCCTGATCTCCCCCACCGCCGCGCTCGCCATTTCCGAAGCCGCCGCCTCCTGGTTCGGCGGCTTCTCCTGCTTCTTCTCCGGCTTCGGCTTCTGGGGATTACTATTCCTCTTGCGGCGCTTCTTCTCGTAGGCGATGCCGCGGGCCTTGGCCTGGGAGTCGCGGACGTCGCGGAGGTAGAGCCGGACGGCGCGGGCCCCGAACGGGTTGGCCTCGGCCCGCCCGCCATGCTCCTCGAAGGCGGCCCGTAGGCGGCCCACGAGCGCGTCCAGCGAGCCCCAGGCCTGCTTCAGCGGGCACGGGCAGGGCCCCGGCGGGGACGGGTGGCCGAAGAAGGGGCAGCCCGGCCCATGGACCTTCGTCTTCCCGAACTGGTCCAGGTACCGCAGGAACTCCAGCACGTGGGCGCCGCTGCACCGGGAAAGCTCCAATGGCGGACGGTGGTTCCGGAGGTACTGCCCGAAGGTCTGCCAGTCCCGCCGCTTCTGCGACTCGTACCTGCTCGGCCGCGGCAATGGCGATCCGCCGCCGCCGGACGGGCTGTCGGCCGCCGCGACCATGCCGGACATGTCCATGGCCGGCGTTTCGAACTCTTCCTTTCTCCTCGAGCTCAGATCTGCACCGGCGCCATGGCAGTAATTAGTGGTAGAAATACAATGAACAATGGCGATTAATTTTGACCGATGGTCAAACGACTCGACAAAAAGGAAAGCAGCTTTATTGCTAGAGTGAGTTTCTCTGGCAGTTCTTGGCCAAGCTCCGTTCAATCTTAAGCTGTGTATGATGCCTATCAGGATTCAGTAAGAACTAGGGTTTCAGGTTCGCTGACACCTACTAGCATAAGTATATGCAGTACACAATCGTGTGTAATTTAAGATCAGAGAGATCTGAGCTTTGTGGCAGGCATGCAAAAGATAGAGCTGACACACAACCTGAGTAAGAGCAGAGATGCAGAAGGGGAAAGGAGCAACACAAGACAAGGCAAAAACAGAAACAAGCTGCAGCGAAGACCCTAGTAGCATCATAGCAAGAAGTCTGATCTGAGGCTGCCTGCTGCACGGTGATAGTGACCGATGCATGGCTCTGTGATCAATTGGCTAGCTAGCTCTGAACCCTAGCTAGGACAGAGCAACAGTAGAGATCAAAGACAAGTCTTCCTGCTAGCTTGGTGCAGGGAAGATACAGAAACTGACATAGAGGGAAAGAATAAACCTGATCAATTTAAAAGGAAGAAGAAGCCATCAATTTAAAAGGAAGAAGAAGCCATCAATCGAGGCGGCCGGATCTGTTCATCTTTGCATGATTCCCCAAAGCGAGAGATCTAGTTATGCATGTATGCTAGCTACGCCCATCCCTTGAAATCGATCCATTTTTTAGCACACGAACAGGGATGAGATTCATCAAATCAAAGATTCAAGCACGTAAACGCTCGGTGCAGAATCAAGAATCCGATCGAAGAACACATACTACACTACATCTCATCATCCATGTACTCTATGTACAAGGCAAAGTAGTACTACAACACAATCAATCATCGACCGAGATCAAGAACCAATACAAAACTACCCCTCTGTTAAAGGAAGCCCACGCAATCAATCAACAAGAATCAAAGAAAGCACCTCGATCAAAAAAATCAAATCAAAGGAAAGCACACACGCGAATTAATCTGAAAGCTGAATACTCACCTGGAAGAAGGCGATGACGAAGTGGCCAGAGGAGGAGAAGGAAGAAGAAGGCAGGTCAAGATCACCAGTTCACCACAGCAGCAGTTGCGAGCTGCCTGAAATGCTGGCGAGGGGAGACAGACAAGCAAGGAGAGGAAAGGAGGAGACGATAGGAGGGCTCTATGTAAAGGGGTGGGGGGAGGAGACAAGGGAGGGATGGGACCCATATGCATGATATCAAGCCTCGTGGGTCAGAGAGATTGAATCGAAGAGGGATTCTTTTTTCCACATTGCAGAAAAAAGGTCGTCACCTCAGTTGTCACCTCAATCCTTCTCTCTCTCTCGTATCATATCATCTACTCTCTCTGTCCCTGTCCTCTCCTCTCGCTTCCTTTGCCTTTGCCATGGCCAGCAGACGTACTACCCTATATCTATAGCTGCGCGCATTGATTGAATGCTGCCGAGGGAGGGTATGGAGATGTCACCTCAGCCTGGATCATGGATGATGATTTCACAGGTCAAGGAAGCAAATGCAGCTGAAGGAGGAGCCATATTTGTCGAATTCAAAGCTCGAGACTCGAGGGAGAGCCACGGAGGTCATCGATCGGTCTGTATTGTATACTGTGTGTACGTATAACCTATACGTATGTACGTACGCGCTGGTTCTTTGTCGGAGCAAAAGTATACTAGCTACATGAGGGAGATTGTAGATGGATGGATGATGGCTAGCTTGCACGAAGATTGTTGGGAAGTCTTGTTTGAATGCGAAGTTTTCAAGCAAGTGTTGCGTGTGAATCTTTCTAAGTCGACTAAAAGAAATCTTCATTGAGTTAGTGATCGTAACTGACCTTTTCTTTTCTTGTGGAAGGAGTACTTTCTAATTTATGGGACTCTCAAAAACTAAAGATCGTAATATAAATGCTTGTGCAGAAAAAAAGTTTAGAAAACGCAATACATTTTCTAGATTCATAGGAGTAAGAAAAACACATGAATCCACCCGCAAAAATAAAGTTTTAAGTGTTATGCGTCACTGAAAACTTTTATCTTGTTTTTATGCAAAGGAGTAAAAAAAGTCGGGGTGAATTATAAAAAGGATGTGGATATATCTCAAGTGCCTGATTTTTAAGAAAAATGATTAAATTTCAATAGACGCATTAGATCCGTTGTATTAATCTCTGAGTGGCATTTACATCATTTCTTCTCCCACGGGTTAATCCAACGGTCAATCATGGCGACTTGTCTGAAACAAAAAAACAGGAACTTATCAATAGCTAAACTGTTATAAAATCCCAGATTTTTCCATTTAAACTGATATCACTAAAAATATTCTTGCTTTTTCCTCTCAATCAAATGGATTAATAGTGTCAACAAAAATAAAATTTCCATATTTCTAAATTTCTCTCCACTCTTCTAACAAATCAAAGAGGCCTTGAAAGATATTAGATTGTTTCATATTTTCTGAACTAGCATGTCAAATTTTAGTTTCAGAAGTGCACAGCTGGCCATCCTTATTAAAATTGTGGCATGCCAATTATTCTGCAACTATTGATCGCATAATATGTGCATCGTTAATTAAGTTATAGATAAAAAAAATCGAGGCACCCAAGAAACAACGCAAGGTTTTATTAACAGTGAGTGCATTACGTTAGGCACGTGCGGGCTCGTCAGAAGTGATGAATGTCCATGGAAAATGGAGATATACGCGCGAACAATATAAGTTGATCTATACACCTTTTTTTTTTCTTCGGATTTACCCAATAATTATATTTTTCGGGCACAAACACATCATTTATCCTTAGCATAAAGGATGCTTTGTACATCTAGTTTACGCCTATATAAAAGACTCAATTGTCATCAGTGGTCTGGACTTATTATTTTGTGTGTGTATTACTTGTTGATTTGGCACAAATTATTAGATAAAACTAATATGGATTAAATGTGGCATCGGCTTAAACATGTAGTATTCTTTTAGTCCGTAGCAACACACATATTTCGTTACTCATTGCAATATTCTTTTCACACTTATACAATGTTATCACGTTATTCTTTTTCTGCGATTTAACGAAGCCGTGCAAAAAAAACTTTCAAATGTCTGATATGGTAAAAAAATGTTAGTGTCAAATATTTCAGAGAGGATTGCCAGTAATTAATTAGGCTAATCACATATGGCATTGATCAAATGTCCATCGTGGGTTCAGAGTTCTTGAGTGACATGTTTTGAAGATAGTTTACCACGTCTGCCGCGGGGAATGTATCAGATAGTTAATTACCCGGCTTGAGAAGTCCAGTTTTTACAACAGTAAATTTTGCGGATATCCGAATGCGCGCCGTAAAAAGTTAAGTTGTGCGTATATTTTCCCCCGCAAAAATAAAAAAGTTGTTCGTATTTATGTACGTGCCGGTCTTTCTGAAAACAAATAAATGGTGTCGCGTAGCGTGTGTTTCATCCCACGTGCAGGTGCCTGTGCGTACGTATTGTATCCGGCGAAAAGTCGTGTGTATCGCTCGCTGCAGATCTGCACTGTACATACGTCACGTGTACCGGCTGGCTGCCCTACCATGTCATATAAGTTATGAATATGGTTTTGGCTCCCGGGTAAATTGGCATATATACATATTCCCAATTACCATAACTCCTTCCGTCCCAAAATAAATGACTTAAATTTGTATAAAATCTACACTTATTTTGGGACAGCGTATTAATTTGTTAGCACCCGTCACACTCTTTTCAAGGGACGTTAAGAACATGCGTTTGTAATGTTTGAAGCTCCCCGCTGATTATTGAAAAACGAAGACGCTTACTAATTTTAAATCGAGTAACTAGAGAAGAATATATACGTTCTGCCAAAAAAAGGTTGATGTTACTCCCTCCGATCCATATTAATATATTACATGTATCTAGACATTTTTTAGACATAAATACATTCATATTTGAGTAAATTTGAGACAATTAATGTGAATGCAAGGGAGTAACTAAAACAAGATAACTAAAGAAGAATATACAATTTTTATGTCACTTAATTAACTATTTGGCGCTGTATATCAGTGTGGTATCCGGGGCACGAAGAAATTAGCAGAATACGCGAGCGTGCACGCAACTGCATTTGCATGCATGCATCATGCAGGATGCCATGCCAGGCAGCAGGCAGTGATCCGCGAGAGAGACCATGCAACGCAGATAAAACAAAGTTAGTACCTCGCAAAAAAAAAAGAGTTAGTATAACACGCAGAGTAATTTGCTGGACACTTCTGCTGCTTACTGCGTTACACAGCTGTATACGTGCCAGGCGTGTCAACAGGTCAAGAACGCCACTAGAAAGATTTCGAGAGACAGGACCTATGCCACGCTTTGGACCAGGCTTTCGCAGCCTATGTAGCAGGCAAGAGAGAGAGAGAACCCAGTTCTGTGGTTCTGACTTCTGACCGGTGTTTTGTCGGTAGGTCGCCTGATGATTTTTTTTAAAAAAAACTGGTTCGCATGCTGCGCGCTAGCTTAATTTCTCCGCTAATTTGTTTCCATGCCGTTGGAATTCGTGCTTATTTCCATGGAATTGGAGCATGGCAGGGTCACGATACCCCGACTCAGTGGCGGAGCAGGAGAATTGGAACGCTGGTAATTACATAAATATTTTAAGAATTAACAATCGACGGATAAATCGATCGATCAGATACAGAGAGTTGCCTGTTACGAACTTCCGGCTATGATGATCAAGGGCGTGATGGGGAATTGCAGAACACATCAGAGGCTCCAGATGAGGCTAGGAGCCAGACTGTCAGCGACGAATCGATCTGCCGGAGACAAACGAGCTGAGGAGTAGGGCCTGGACAAAAAGTTGGTTGCTTAACAGTTTTAATGAGCGCTCGCGAGTTCAGTTCGTTAGTTAAAGAACGGAACCGAACATCAGTTTCAGATCGTTAGCGTTAACGATCTTAACGAGCGAGTCAGCGAGCGCTCGTTAGGCTCGTTATGAAGCTCGTCACGCACAGGAGGCCAGGAGCCCAGGAACCTGCATCTTGCGCTCGTAGGCCTTGCGGTTGCGGCCCATCTCGCTCTCTAGTCTCTCGTGTCTCGTCGTCTCTCTCGTCACACTCGAATACTCGATCCCGAATTCCCGATTGCGTCGTCTCTGGTCTCTCTCATCGACCCAAAGCAACTGGCGGCGGCGGTCCCTCCCCAGTCCCCTCCAGTCGCCTCCGACTCTGGATCCGCCCCCGCCGGATCTGCCTCTGCCTCTATCCAGTCCCCCGCTGTTGTGTTGAACACTTGAACTGCTTTGGAGTAGACCCTTATTTTGCTACTGTCTTGTGTTGAACACTTGAACTGCTCATCTGAAGTGTTATTTTCAATCTCTATAGCACTGTCACCTAACTGTCGGTTTGATATAATTTGTTTGCTGTCGGAATTTACCAAGCAAATAGGTCATGCCATTTTTTTTAGATCAGCTAGCTTTTGAGCTATTTCTGTTAACGAGTTTTTAACGATCTTAACGAGCGCTCGCGAGTTTTTATCGAACCGAGCCAAACTATTGTTTGAGATCGTTAAGGTTAACGATCTTAATGATCTGAGCGCTTAACGAACCGAGCTCTTAACGAACGGAGCGCGCTCGTTAGCCAAGCCTACTGAGGAGGCGTCTAGCCGTCAAGGATGGGGATTCCAATCGACCGGGGCCTGCAGGCTGCAGTGCTCTTAGCGATCGAAGAATCGATCTATGGGCCGAATTGCAGAGCTATGGGCCTTAGAGCTTAGTGATTTGGCGGCGTGGACACCGTGGCGAGCTTGGGCTGGGCCGCTGGGGGATGCGCATCTAGGAACCGCAACCTAGCCGCTACTCCTCGGTGCCAATCGATCTCTGTTACGGTTCCTAAGAGAAACCCTAGCCGCCGTTGTCTTCGAAGAAATTTTAATCTCCAGCGGTTCCCCTCGTCTCTCACGACCGATCTGGCCTTAAGGGACGGGGGGAACCATGGATAAATGTCTGGCATCAAGTTTTGTTACCTTCTTTTGTTAGGTTTTTGTGTGCTTCTCGGTGGCGTCTTGGCGATGGAGACGCCGTCGTCTAGAAAATTGGTGTCCTGGCTCTTTCATCGTCCCGGTGTATGCGTTGTAACCTATGCCATGGAGTCAGTGGTTCTCACGACACGTCTTTTCGGGTTGCTGGTCTTTTTCCTTGTGGATTCATCGACGGAGAAGCAGTTTTACAGCTTGTTTTGCAAAGGGTATTATCCCGGCCATGGTGCGTTCAATGATATTAGGTACTCACCGTTTGAGGTGGGCGGCTCATGCGGCTTTTCAAAACCTCTCAGGTTAGTTCAGCTTGTGCAACCATGGTATTCTACAATTTTGTCAACGAATGCGTGAAGAAGTATCGAGATGCGAAGGATGAATCAAGAGAAGTTTACTTTGAAGGACTACAATGAAGTTTTTAGTTTTGTTAACTATCTTTGTTATTTGTGTTCGTTCGTGTATCGATCTTTTGTAATTTGTCTATCGAATCAATAAAGCCAGATCGTTGATCTCGAAAAAAGAAAAAGAAAAAAGCCGCTGCTCCTCAAGCTCCAAGTCTCCAAGTGATGGACTGATGGTGTCCGGACCGGCGAAAGAAGCTACAAGGGGGGCGAGCGAGCAAAATTTGAATTCGGCAGCAAGAATGCTTCTCCAACGAACAATTTCCTCGCATGATTCTCAAAAAACTAGATCATTTTTACGACGACGCGCCCTGAGAGACCAGCTAGCACTTGCCGTGCCGAGGAGGAAAAGAACTGCATGTACATCAGGCGATGAAACTTGGGCGCCGTACTTGCAGCAGCGAGAAGACCGTGCCGACCGACGCGAGCAGGAGCGCCGCCGTGGAAGCGACCAACAGGACTCCTCCGCTCCGTCTCCGGCCGATGAGGACAGGGGAGGCGGACATGAAAGCGGCCAAGGCAGAGAGCACGGCGAGCGCTTCTGCCGTACTGATCTCGGTGGTGTCGCCGTGGAGGAAGAAGATCAGGTTGGTCAGCTCGACGGCGGCCGTGGCGGCGACGGCCAGCGCCATCTTTGCACGCCTCTTCTCCGTGGAAGTGCCTTCTACTCCTCCGGCTTCCATGTCCTCCATTAATTTGCTTGCTTTGCTCGTCAGTCAAGCCAGAGCTGTTCGGAGTTGCAGTCAGTTGTAGTACAGATGAGCTCCGGGAGAGGATGGTATATGCAGAGGCTGCGGGCCTGCGGCCGAGCGTTGCGGACCAAAAGTGAGCTGGGAGTCAAATTATAACGAACAAGTGGGTCCATTGGGTGGTCAACGGTCAGCCTTGTATGTCAAATTTTTATCCGTTTAAATGAGAATTGTGCTCGTGTGCCACCAGCTTTGGAGTTTTGGTTGTACCGTAGCGGACAAGTGGTTATTGGTGTATTTTAATTCTTCGTGCTATTCTTTTTTTTCTACTAAGCATTCCCATCCCTGATTCCAATTGTCACGTTGGTTCAACAAAAAATAAAAATCCAGTGTGACTTATATTTTTCCAGATTTCTTTACTGCTACTTAATTTCGACGTTCGTGCGTCCATCCGACCGTCAGCCCGTCATTCTCTCGTCTCCTCCCAGTCCCGCCTGAGTCGCCCACGTTTCTCCTCCTCTGGCACAAAAAAGGAAAAAATAAATCCCCCCTTCTCCTCTCCATCCGATCCCCTGCTGCCCTGCACCTCCGCATCTCCTCCACCGCGCTGATGCCGCCCACCTCTCCCCCAAACAGACAGCGTTGTCTTCTCCCCGCAAACGATGCCGGCGCCCTCCACCGCGGACGACGACGACGCGCTCCACCGCGGTCCGCTGTCGTCGCCCTCCCCCGCGGCTGCCGCTGCCCTCGCCCTCGCACTCCACCACGGACGCCGCCGTCCGTCGCAGCGGCCGCCATCCTGCCTACCGGGCTTGTGGAACACTAGATGCGTGGCATCACTGACCAGACGAACCGGAGTTGCGGAGCACCAGATGTGAGCGGGCACGGCTTCACCGGCGACGGCGTCACGATGCAGTCAAGCTTTCTCCTCTCTCCTCGCCCCGATTGTCAGCATGGGCACCAAACAACAGAGTTGCAACCTGCAGTTCCCGCCCTGCTCCTAGCGACCCGCCTCCCCGTGTTTATCCGAATCACAAATAAGGTAGATCCTCTCATCACCGTCTTCGTTGATTCGTAGACACATCAGTTGTCAGCCAATCCATGTGAACTGAGCCTTGGCTAATATTCCACATGCTACACACATTCCGATTTGAAGCCCAAACATGAAGAAGATTAATTTTAACTGTGCTGTATGATGTATGCCGGACAATTTAGCAAAATTACTTTATTTTTTTCTCATGAATCGTTAGTTTGCCACAAATCCACAATATATGCAAGGCTATTTTCTAGAATTTGTTTGATCTTTTTCCCCCTTAAAATTTGTAGTTTGGCATAAATCCATATATTGCATGATATCGAGACTGTGATTGTAAGAGATGCAAAGCTATTTAGGTGGTGCTATGCCACCATCTATGTTGCCTTTATTTTACGCTGAGGTTATATTATGATTTTGTTTCCTGTTCATGTAGTTCAATTCAGAGTTTTATTTCCCCCTTGCATAATGAAGGCATTTCTTTACTGCTCTCAAGAACGTCCATATAAAATGTAATTTGTATGCATTTTTGTTTCAAAATGTTAAAAGGTTTCAATAATGGTTTCTCGGTAACAGTCTTTATGCACTAATGACTTTTTTGTAAATAAGAGTGGAATTAACCATGAACTTCAGTCTTCTAAATGGAGGGTTGAGTAGTTAGTTTTTTGTGTTTCTTTTCCTCTTTGAAAATTAGGTAGGAGTATTTAATCATTTACCTGGAATAGATGGCGGTTTGAGTATTTAGCTTTTGGTTGTTTTTAGTTTCCAACTTATCCTCTTTTATCTTTACAAATAGGCAGTTTTTTCTGTCTTGGTGCCACCTTCTCTGGGCATACTGCAATGTAAAATCTACTGATACTTATTTTCCAGATGGTGCTTCGATTCTGATTAGCAAATAAGGTGTTTCATGAGTATGTGTGCGATGATAAAAATTGTCATGTCCTTTAATTTGGTCGGTGTCAACTATTTCTATTGTATTGCTATAACAGTTGCCTGCTTTTTTTGTTGGGGACAAGCATGCTGACGTGAGGGCATAACCGCTGCCGATGCGAAGCGGAAGCGAGGATTGTTCCTTTAATTTCTGGTTGTTTTATACTCACTATGTAATGTTTGTTTTTTCTGCTATTTTATGTATAATCTAGAGATCATGTATGCCTCTTTGATGGATTTAAGTTAAGTCACCTGCTGGAGCAGCTTGAGGCCAGGTTTGGGTCTTAGCATAAGCTTACCTGACAGTTTCCCCTATTGAAAATGCCTACAATTTACAGTTATTGTTTTCTTGTTCAAGTTCCTTACTACACTTCTGTTTCCCTTCAGGCTGATGATACAGAAAACGAAGCAAACAAATTTCATCGAATCAAGCACTATCTTCATGCCAAGTTATGAGAGCAGTAAAGAAATGCCATTGAGATGGTACGAATTGTCCATTGCATGCATGGTGTTGTTACTTTGTTCCTCATAAGGGTCTGATTTGCTCTGTTTTTTCACAAGGGTCTGATTTCAGAGCACACAAGTCATCCCATGCATTGTCTTTCAGGGGCTAACAATTTGGTACCAATTGAAATTATTCTGAAGTTTGCAAACAAGATTAAGGCGAATGAGAGTTTTTCTGCATACATAGTACTTCCTGTGTTGCCCGAGGATAAGCCAACTGGTGCTCCTACACAAAGAATTCTTTACTCGCAGGTTCGATTGAGCATCTCTGTTTGTGCCTAATTTTTCCCGATAGAGCACACCCAATTTTTCACTTATATTGTAGAACAAAACAACACAAATGATCGAGACAATATATAGGGCCTTGTTAGGTCTTTATGATATATATGAGCCTTGTGATTATTTGAACTTTATTTGTCTTGGCAATACTGATGTTGATGACAGCCCTAGCACAGCCTTAGGTGCAAATCTTGATATACATGTATTATTGGATCGAAGGGCATCTCCAAATAAATGCTCAGTGTACAAATAGAAAGCAAACTAATATGGTTGTGTACATGTGTTCCATACCCGAGACCACTACTTGTGATATTGCTGCAACAACTGTCATTTTGTGTACCAAAATTTCTGCTGAGCCTCAATTGTAGAGGATTTATTGGTTCATGATTCATCATGTTCAGGTAATGGATCGACTCACAGTCCATCGTTGTTGGCGTCAAATATGTAGCATATATTTCACATTACCTGATCGTCATTGCCTCGGGGACAGTAAATTGCTGTTGTTATGTTCACGTGTCGATTGCATTATTTGTTTTCCTCTCACGGTGCGACGAGTACTTGGAATATGTACATGTACATAAGAGTAATGCCTTGTTATCCGATACAATGACTACTCCGAACATGTTAATCCTTTCATGTTTGTCTTTCTTTTTATTAAGTAATAGGATGTTTATCTCTCCGTTGCAACGCACGGACACTTAGCTAGTATTTTTTGTGTCATTAGCTTATCACATTTGATACCGAATTTACCAGATTTAATGATGATGGAGATTCAACGTTGGACGTTCGTTCTTCTTGAGACATACTCCCTCCGTTTCATAATTCTTGTCAAAATATTAGATTTTTCAAGGGGATTAGATTTGTCAAATATAGTTGACATACTCCACTCAGTTCTTTTCCCCTTCCAACGTGGAAGGGGGAAAGAACTGAGTGGAGTGACATGTGGTGCTTAGCCGCTTAGGACATCTCCAATATAGTTAAGTGGTGGCTTGTGGGTTAGAATGTGGGTCTAAGGTGAGAGAATATACATATTTTCTCTCACCCATCATGGAGCTTGTGCCAAGGGCTGCATATTTGACTACATTCAAGTTTGTTCTTTCTTCTCGTTCAATCTCTACCATATCATAAAAATTAAATGCGACAAATTTACAAATAACTACCTTACACCGAATGGAGATATGCTCTACTCGCCATACCAACCTTACATGCGAGGCAACCTTGTTGTGGTCCACTCTCTAATCTTGAAATAAGATAAATTTTGAGGAGTCGTTGCTCTTAAATCCGGTAGGTTGTGACAACAAACACTGATCCCGTGCTGGGGTTCACTTGGGAAAAGAGATGAACTTCCTCGGCTTCTATGAAATTTTCTTGAAACATGACATTTTAGTTAGAAGTACCGTCATGGTTTCAAAATTTCGGCATCGATATGTTGCTAAATATTTTGGCTGCATTGTTAAGAATAAAACAGTAGTATAGATTTGTCTTGAAAAAGTACTTTGATGTTACTACAAAGTTGTTAGACTGCACGCCTAGAACTCGTATGTTCGTTGAACTAAAACTTCTAGGCAGTATGTCAAGCGTAGCCCCAACAAGACACACATTGTATAGGTACCATTTGCAGCACATTTTGAACACAGGCCGTCTTAGCTCAGCTGGTAGAGCGCGTGGCTTTTAACCACGTGGTCGTGGGTTCGATTCCCACAGACGGCGGCACACATATATTTTGTCGCCCTACGCACGAGCGCCTACCTACCATCTGCGTCCTCTCTGAAAAATGTCGTTTTGGAAAAGTAGATATGGATCAAGGCAAGCATCAGTCTTTCCCCGTTGCCTCTATGGATAAACCCAGACTCCGTCGTCTTCGATATTCCTGCGATTCGTGCACTAGCTCTTCTATTGGTGCAGTACGCGTCCTGTCGCCAGTGGACTAATAAACTGCTGCTCGAATCTGTTGGACCGCTCGAATCCAAACCCTGCATGCACCTCGGCGTCAAGTCGATCCATCAAACTCAAACCTGCTGAATTGGTTCAGCCGTTCAGCACGTACCATCTGACGCCGCAGACATCGTCCATTTCTGTCGACTCTATTCCGCAGGGAGAAGAAACGAACGGACGGCGAGGACGAGGGAAAGAATTCACGAGCCCTGTTAATGGGCCGCCCAAACTCAAAACACTGAGATTCTCTCCCCGCCCCGTGATCCTGGGCTCCTGCCATCTCGTATATGGCCCATAAGGCTCAAACGGCAGGGAAGGTCCGGGGTACTCGATCGAGTCCAGCAACTAGTTCCATTAGTAGCACCTCGGCTGCGCAGCCCGTTAGAGTGGCTCGAGGGAGAAGCCAGACGGCAGCCCGCTAGGTATACCACAAGGGTGTCCCGTGCTTGTTAGGGGAACGGTTCGTGAAAGCAGCTTGCTGCTTGGGCCGATATCAACAAAAAAAACGCTTGCTGCTTGGGCCTTCGCTGTTGCCTCGCTGCATCACTGCTGAGGCCTAGCAACCCCAACCAATGTCCTCACAAAAAAGCAACCCAAACCAAAAGCAAACCAAGAATCCCTTAGTTGGACTGTTTAGCGCAAAAACAGGTTTCGTTCTTCGATAAAAACGATAATTAAACTGTCGCCAAAACAAGTTTGCCGTTTCCAGACCGATGATTAAACCATTAGAGGTAAAACATGACACGTATGCACATTCCTTGTCAAGCGACGGGGAAGTTTGGGATTTATATTGCACCCCTAAATAATTAGCATGAACTTTGGTAATAAAATAAAATAAAAAACGAGATTCTTTTTTCCCTGTAGAAATATCCTTGGTGTACAAGGGCGGTGAAGATCGAAACGGTCCGAGAAACGCGTGGCATGTCAAGGCGAAGGGAGGCAGGAGACCTTGAACCGGGGGAGCCGGCGACATGACATGACGAGACGTACTAGTACGTGCAGCAACCGCCACGTACGTAGGCTGGGTCTACCGGTCTAGGAATCGCAGGCGACCAAAGTTTGCTTTGTCCCCGCATCCGCATCGACAAGTCCCGTCGGCCGCTGCCTTCGCCGGCTTGTCTCCGGCGGCGGTCCGTGGTCTGGGTCGACACGATCCGCTGGCCCGCCCGGGCCCGGCAGATCGACCGACCGCGCGTGCTGACAGGGCCGTAATGCGCTGCTGCCGTGTGCCCCAGATTACGATCGCCGCGAGATACTGCTGCTGCTGCAAGCGTCGGCCAGGTGGGTATAGGCGTATAGGTATCTTAGGTAAGGCTAGGAAAAGACAGCATCTTTTTGTTCGTACACAGGGCGTACCTGTATACCATTCGCCGGTCCTTGTTCCCTTTTACCGGATTTACTTCTTCGGATTTCCCTTTCTCCGTTCTCTTGAAAATGGACTAGCTACAGTCATGCGGTATACCGTATACGTGAATTATGTGCACTTTCTAGTTCTCTTATTTCAGCTGAAGTCTAGAGCATCGAGGGTAGAATTTAGTGAGCCCCATTCATTGATAAGTCACATCGTAAGTTTGTATCTTACTCCCACCGTTTCATAATTCTTGTGTCAAATTTGTCCAAAAAATGGATGTATGTATTACTTAAAAATATCTAAATACATGTAATATTTCGACAAGAATTATGAAACGGAGGGAGTACTTCTTTATCTCCACAATCTGTTTGTTACAGACCTGACCACGAAGAACAATCAAAGGACTAATTTTACCTAGACTTGACAATTTCAGAAGTGCACAGATTTCAAGAGGTCCATAGTTTTCACGATATTCACTGAAGCAAGATGGAACCTTAGACCGCATAATCAGGCATTTGCTATTGTCTAGATTTTCGTAAGAAATTATAAGCTTTTCAAAATTCTGGCAAATTCAGTGTAATTCTTCGTAAACTCATATAATACTAACCCAAACGAGAAAACTTCTCCAATTCACATAATTATAAATTGCTGTTTTTTGCATATTTGTTTTCAGATTTTTTTTTGCCGAAGGAGACGGGGTGGTAAGTTATGCCGTGAGTTGCAAATCACTAAACCCGGCTCCTTTCGATAGACAAGCTATGCTAGGATGTTCCCTTGTTAGAAATTTAGAAACCAGTCTTTTGTTTCTCTTTCATTTTACTGTTTAGCAAAAGAGATTCTTCCGGGTTTTTTTAATTTACTTTCCGAAATTTACTCCTTCGATCGATAATAAATGTCTTTGATTTAATATAACTTTATTATAAATATAATAAATGAATCAGTGACACTCATCCTGCACCGGAGGTAGCATTTTCTGGAACAGCTTTTTTTTTAGACTACACTTCATGAGTACGATGGGCTATGCGTACATGGGCCTTCTGAAGATAGGAGCACATGAGTAAGCTACTGGGCCTAATATCTTATCAAGTCCAAATTGGAACGAATTTAAAACGAGGGGAGGAATTGAGGAACTATATCGGCCACGTCACCTGTTTTGAGCAAAAAGATTATTTTACACACGGCAGAGGGGCTTGCCTCCCGTGAGAGGGGCAGGAATTCACCCGTCGCCAGAGGATCCCAGCCGTCCGTCAGATGCCCCATCCACCGTCCCATCGCATCCCATCATCATGGCTCCACCCCTGCCCCGGCGCGCGCTCCGATCAAATCCCTCACAGGCAGGACTAGCCAGCCGCGCGTACCACAGGTCCCTCACGGCTCAGGCCTACTACGCGCCTACCTACGGTTTAAAATTCGGCCCGGATTCTGATCGCAAAAACTCGCAGCATCCTCCCCTCTGTTTCCTTCCGTTTCCTCGCATCTCGCCATTACTCGAACTGAACCGCCCAAGATCTCCATCTTCTCTCTTCCTCGTTTTGATGCTCCAGGACTGCGGTCAAATCTGAAAAAAAATCTTCACTCCGCTCAACGAGGCAGAGAGAGAACCCAGCTGGAATCCTGCCTCCACGATGATGGCCCATGCTGCTGCTGCTGCCGGCCTCGAGTGAAAACTGGAGCCACTGTATCACTGCTACAGTCGAGGGAGCCCAGGAGAGAGAGATAAGAAGGAGAGAGAAAAAGGCCTCACTGGCTATACCTTAGGAGCGGGTACCATAAAGAAAAGATCCTTTTGGGAAAGCTGCCACGAGTCCAAAGAGAACAGGCGAGGGAAAGGCTCTCAATGGAGTAGGCGCCCCAACGCTGGACGAGGAGAGAATGGCAAGATTGACCGTTTTTGAAACGAAATGGTAGTCAGGCAGTGAAAAAAATGAAGAAGAGAGTGCAGTGAAAAAAGGTAAAACTGAATTAACTCAGGCAGCAGCCACATGGGCACTACACAGCTTTGCCAGCGGCTCAGGCACCGAGCAAGAGAGGCCCTCCTCCTGCTTTTGTTTAAGCCTGGCTGGCTGTATCAGGAACAGTAGCCGGCCTGCAGCTGCACGTGTTTTAAAATTGCTTTCTCCGCTGCCCTCTTTTGCCTGGTAGGAGGAGCAGCAGCAGTAGTATATTTTTCCTACACAGAAATTTAGAGGTGCGCACATGCTGCGTGCACAGTGCCCGATCACCGGCACACATGGCCATGGCCCATGGAGGAGCTCGGCTCCGGCCCGGCCTCCGATCTTATTTACACGCCTCACCTAGGTTCAAACGGCCGGCATCTACATCAATTGCCACAGTCACTTGCTTGTCGCTGAAAAGTTTTTTCAGCCCCAAAAGCTACCACCATTGTGCATGGATGCATGGTTGTCTTTTCATCAGATGGCACATGGCTGCTGAGCACCGTGATTAAGCTTCGCCTTTCCATTTTTAACTTTTACATCAAGACAAGAACATGTAGATTAAGCGGTGAAAAGAAAGTACCCCGGGGCATGCAGTAATCACAGTAGGCATTGATTTCGCACTGCAAGATGCAGGAGGCAACCACGAAGGAGACATGAACAGAGTTAATTTTCGTGGTGTTTTTTCATCTCTTGAGGGATCAAGTTTGCTTACAACAAGAAACAGGACTGAGAGTTTAGAGGAAAGGATTGCCAAAAACATTTGAGACAAAATTTACAGTGGACTGGGGTTCTAGACATCCATGCATCCTCTCCTAACAACAAAGAACAAAATCAGAGCTCACCAGGATAACAACATCTAGTACCAATTTGTTTCCTCTTCGATCTCTGGATCACTCCAACTAGTTTCCTCAGACTGTTTTTTTGTTCTCTTTTCTTTTGCAAAGGAAATGCTACCACCTAATTAGGGCTACTTGCATGCTACCGCTACGCCTAGCCTAGTCAAAACAAGGGGTTAATAAATCAACTAATTGCATTTGCTACCAGTGCCGAGATCTCTGCAACTCACGCTGCTGCTTCCGCCGGCGGCCGTCGTCTTCCGGCCAAGCGACGACCGGAGCCTCGCCGCGGCCTCCTTCCCCGCAGCCGAATCCTTCTTGTCCTTGAAGAACCCAAAGGAGGGGCGCGCGCAGACGGGCACGTTGAGCACCACGGGCGTGGAGTAGGACCTGTCCATGACGCGCGACCTGGAGCGGTGGACGCTGCCGGCGGGGGAGCTGGAACTGCGCTCAAGCCCGCCCTGGAACACGATCTTGCCGGAGGAGTTCATGCGCGGGGAGTCCACGGAGGCGACGGATGGCGGCGGCGGGGTGGTGGCCGGGCGGCGGCGCGCCGGGCTGTGGACGGCGCGGGGTGGCGCGGAGGAATGGGGCGGCGGCGGCGGGTGGCGGTGGGGGGTGGGTTGGGAGGAGCGGACGAGGCGGATTCGGGGCTTCGGGGTGACGTCGACGGAGTCGAGGGAATGGCGGGGGAAGTCGTCGTGGTCGTGGGCGGAGGAGGAAGACGAAGAGGAGAGGGAGAAGCGGGAGGAGGCGAGGGAGAGGGAAGCCTCGGAGTCAGAGCTGTCGCGGAGGAGCGGCGCCGCCGCAGAGGAGAGGTCAGACGCTCGCCCGCCGCTGTTTCGTTGGAGGAGGAGCAGCTTGAGGGACCTGGCTGCGGACGAATTGGAAGCTCTCGACGGGGTCGCCGGCACCGGAGACGGAGAAGGCTTGTGAGGCGGCGGCGGGGTCTGGACTTTCCGGAGCCGGAGCAGCTCCCTCCAGCGGCTGGAGCACGTGGGCGCCTTGGGGGAGAACACGTACGGGTCGAACGCCTCCGCCATGGACGAAGAAGAAGGCCGGAGCGGCGTCGTCTTCACCAGCTCAGGCGCCGTTGTCGTCGCCGCATGGATCTCAGCCGCCGGCTCCGCCGCCGCGGACGACTGCGGCCTAAGCGGGAGCAGCTTCCCGTCCGCGAACAGCTCGTCGGCGGGGAGCATGGTGGCCGACCCGCCAAGGCTGAACTCGAAGTCGATGAACTCCTTGGAGACCTGATCCGCCGCGGCCTTGCATTCCGACGGCTCCTTGGAGTCGCGGCCGAAGGAGAGGCGCGGGCCGAGCCAGCCGTAGGACACGGCGGCGGCGGGCGAGGAGGCGGGCATGGGCATGCTAGTGGCGACGGCGGATGCCATGGCGCGCGCGGCGGCGAGGCGCATCCAAGGTGGACGGAGACCAAGGGCGCGGCGGGCAGTACACGGGCTACTGTACTTGGGCTTTGGCTGTGGCGGCGGGTGGGAGGGAGGAAATGCGAGCGAGACAGGGACAGGGAGGGTAAAGGTGGTAATGGGCCGTGTATATATAACCTAGCACGGTTATTTTCCTGACACTCCGGGCCTACACCTTGTGCGAGCCAATCACCGGCCGACGCGTGGTATCATGCAGTGGGGAGATGAGGAGTTTTAATCCGTGGTTAATATTTTTGACAGGAGGTAGGTAACGGTACGAAACAAGTATACTACTACACCCGTACTGGTACAGTACAGAGTGTGCACACCAACAAAAGAAAACGCCGAGACAGCAGACACGCAGCATCTGCATGCAGCAGCGGCAGTGATAATAATGTACGATGGTTAGTACAGTATTAACAAGAAAACGTTGCATTTTGATCACGCCGCGACAAACCAGATCTGTTTACGCAAGTACTACGTGCTTGTTAGCAAAGCTGATCGCGAGCTACAGAACAAAGAGGGGTACAGTGATGCGTATCATGCGTGAATAACGCAAGCACGGCTCCTGTTACGGCAAAATCTTTTGCGTACTAGTTTTAAAAAAAAATCTTTTGCTTACTCGTATTAGCCACTGCCACTGCTGAATGATCTCCAGAGTAATTAATTATGAATTATTACCGGTCGAGCTTGTGCACGTTAAGCCAAATCTCTTGATACTGGCTTGGTACTTGGTATACCCTGCCGTGCAGACAGATGTCCGTGCAACCGCGAGTCCCATCACGTACGCCTGCATCCAGACGACAACAATCGTTTCTTTCAATCTTTCTCGTCTCCGCCATGATGATATGGACGTGGACGCCGATCGATCTAGAACGGTGCCGACACGGCGAGTAGATTGGCCGGTCCGTGATGGAATGGCCTCTGGTTCGGACTTCGGAGACGAGTAACGACGACGCTGCAAAGTACAAGGAAACCATACGGAGTAGTACTCCGTAGGACTCCATCTATCATGGGTGCCCCCGCCGGACGCCCGTTTCGGCGCCGCCCTCCTCCTGATGTTGAAAGGCTCTTTTTACTCTAGGGACGGGAGGGAGGGAACAATCTACACTTCACGTCACGGAAAGGCTAGCGGCTAGATTCTTGTAAACATTTTTTGTCCGTGCTTCATTTCCCTTTTTCTCGTCCGAGATTTCTTTGTGTTCATCCCGTACTACTTCGTGCTATCTGTTTTCGATGTGATTACGGTGTAAAACGGACGCATAGCAAAATTGTTACAGCGGCACGGTAACGGCTCTCTCTTTTAACTTGTTTTTTTTACAGCGGCTCTCTTTTTTACCTTATCTTGTTATCTCGGGCGGAAAGAATTTTTACCCGGTGGATCGATCCGCTCCCCCCCACATTGCTGCGATCCCCCACGTTGACCACGCCGGGACTCGAGGGCACGTGACGCCCCACCACCGAGCACCAACTCCACTCAAGGCCACACCACCCCGCGGGCCAGCCTTATCCTCTCTGCAGCGCGGAGCATCTGGGCCGTCCGTTCCATCCGACGGCTGCTGTGATCTTGGCGCCTCCGGGCACGTGAGACCGCCAGCTGCTGTTCCTTTCGACTGTCGCCACGTGGCCACCGGAGCTGAACGCCGACAGCGGCGGCGCGGGAAAGGCCGGAAAAATGATCGACTGGGTCTCTTTTCCCGTTTTGCACCCTGGAACTGTGAATAATCACGGCCGGGTATATTCGAGGAAAAGGGAGGGCGTACATGCAAAACGACCCAAATCCAGAAAGGGAGGGAAACGTTGGCGCCCAATCATTTGGGCCGCGGCGGAAAGACTAGGCTGCCCTTTGGCTTGTCGTTTCCGCGAGACCGGGGACTGTAGCGGTCAAAGCAGTCCCTGGCAGGGGCAGTACAGGAAATTGCAGCAGATTCCTGCATCGCGAGGTTACAGGTACAGCAAGGCGGAGTGAACCGGGGCCGTACGATAAGGACGGACGGACGGACGGGACCGGGACGGGAGAAGGGAAGCATGTTGGGGATGCGACGAGACATGCTCCCTTCCGTCCGTCGCCAGTGGACCGTATACGGACGTAGTAAAGTAAAGAAGTCCGTATTTTATCGTTAGCATCTTGGTTGCTACCTTGTCGGTTTGCGACATGGATATACGATGGATTAGCGTCGTCGAGTGCAACCTGCGTATAATTAAGAGGAACATCGGATATCTTAAAACAAAACAAAACACCAGTGCTGTTCCGCGTGCTGGTAACGGGTGTTTGCGAATTGCGATGCCATTTTTCTAGAGATTTTTTTTGTTTGGTTCTGGACATGGAAATGGAGTACTCCATGCTGTAGTCGCCGTTAACGAGGGATGGAATGGAAGTGAGCGGCCATTGCGTAGACGGTGGGTGAAAGGAAGTGCGAAGCAGCAGCGGCAGAACCATGGAGTAAATATAAACGTTTCCCTGTCGTGTCGGACGGAAGTGCATGCAGGCACCTGCGTCCCTGCGCTGGACCCGGGCCCCGCTGGTCAAATCTGGGGCCGGGGAACCCATTTCCACCCATCGGTTCATTCATCAGCCCATCCATCCATCGCCTGCCGCGGCAGGGAACACTGTTTGAATGAGACCTTGGGCGTGCGGCTGGGCTCGGTTCCTGTGGCCGGGTCCGCCGGCACCGGTTTCTGCTCGACAAATTAACACGGACACGGAGCAACAAGACAGCGGTGTATCTGCGCGGTAGGTATTTGTATGCGTTTTAGTTTTTCTAACGGAGGAAGAAAAATAATGTCACGAACATGCATGCCTTTTTGGAGTGCATGGATCGTGGTAAAATTCAGAAACGGCATTTTACGGCTCGCAAAACTTTTTTAAGAAACCCGTTCTAGTTCTACACGTACACTCACCCGCTCCGATGACCTGACCTTCTTATCATTACTCGCATGATAAAAAATCATGTGTATTTCCATCGTATCTTTGTCCTTAACACTCCTCGCAGCTGTATGATCGACCTGGCCTCAACCGGATCGGAGATTCCATCGGAGAGTACAGAGGCCTCGGTCAATGCAGGTACTAGTTACTACTCCGACCACCGTACCACGCATTCATTCATCTCACCATCCATTTAAACAGTGGCCTTCGTTCGATCCAGAACCAATAACTCCCGGATCTCATCTCTGGAAAAGGTACAAGAAAGGGGGAGTATCTTTTCTTTCTTTCTTCACTTGTCAGAGACCTCACAGTGGGCTAGCAGTAACGTTTTTCTAGACCACTAGGCGGTATCCACTCCCCTGCGCGGCACCAAAGCCATCCTGTCCTGAGTTCCTGACCATGTGAAAGGCTTTGTATTGCAATTCCTAGACAAACATTTCTAGGCTAGCCACTTAGCCAGCTACTACACCATTGATTGGTTTAACTCTTTGTTTGCAAGCCTTATACACATCTACCGATCGATCTCCCTTGATCACGGATCTGTGTACTAATCAAGCCCATGTTAACCACGAGTGGCTGCTGCGCGCTGGTCAAGCATTCTCCGTGTCGTCGTCATGTGATCTACCCTCCACTGGCATGTTCCTAGGCATTACTATACTCTTCTTATCAACCCGCTAATTAACTAAATGTTTTTTCTTCTGGGTCTTGTTGCTTTGTTGTTAGTTGCTGGTCTCGCTTTGCTTAAACAAAGCGCGCCATGTCGCGTGTAGGAGCTACCGCGGGAGATGGGCGCCCAGATGCCTTGCTTCCTTCCCTTCCCCCGTGGCGCAAACGCCAAGTTAAGCTGAAGACGAACATCAAACAGTGTTTTGGGTCTGGATTACTGATTATTTAATTACGGTTTTCTGCACGCACCATCCCTGATCTCCCTCTGCGCGCGTGATTGAATGGACAAAGTGAAAGGATCGCGGATCACTTGAGGCACGCTTTTTAAAAGAGAAGAGAATTGGCCGGTAGCGTCGATCCTAGCCTGTCTCTGCACAAAAACTCTTGGATCGCTCCTGGCCATATGTATACTTTATTTTGGAAGAGTAAAACAAAACAAGGTTCATCGATGACAGATCAGAATTTCAGAACACCGTAGAAACAAAACACAAGTTAAATCTCAGTGGACGTCCGAATTATTCCGGTTAAGCTCGCTCCGTTTTCAGTCAAATGGCTCTAGAAAGTACTGTCGGGATCGGAGGCGGCAGAGGCAGCAGCCAGCAGCAGCACATATATAACCGCTCCGTGAAAGAAAAGAAGGCGCCGTGCATGATTCTGTGGAAAATGAAGGAGCAGTGTTGCTTGCGCGCCGTATAGTCGTGAGGAATAAAAAGGAGCTGTCTTTCCCTACTAATCTTCTCGTTATTTCGGGCTGCTGCCACGTGGCTGTTGCCGAGTGTAGCACTTGACAAACCCATCTTTGGCCGAATGTAACAGTTGACAAACCCATCTTTCCTTTCTTTTCCAAAAACCCATGCAATTCAAAGCAATTACAGTATACACGCGGCAACATCACAAAGACCATTCACACATCATCACCCATGCAATTCAAAGATGTTCACAAGCATCTGCATCCACCATCACAATTACATCAAAAGTGTCCAAACATCAAAGATTTTCACAAGTGTCCAAACATCAAAGATTTTCACAAGTATCTACATCTATCATCACAAGTGTCAATGGCAACCTCTACATCCACCATTGACAGCATCCAGGATGCAAACCTATAAAATGAAGTGCAGAATAAGTTCAAAATAATGGCATACAAATTCAAACTAGTAACATGGAAACAAAAAGGACACTTGAATCAGAAATGCTGCCATAGGACCATATATGGGTCCTTAGGCTAAAATATGCATTTGGCTCAAAAATGTTGTCGTGGGAGCAAAAAAGATCTATTTTCCCGAAAAACACTACCTAGTGCAATTATTGCGAGGGAGACACAAAAGTTAAGTTTTCAACATAATGGGACGAAAACATGATCAATGTTAAGGCGAACTAACGGGGGTTGATCTCAACACTGCTATGAAGAACCAAGAGGGTTGTCGTGTGTGCTTGTGTGTGGAGATCTAGGCTAATTCGATCCAGCGTCTGCTGGATGCTTTACACAAAGGATTAGAGAGTTAGCACGACCCTAAATGGTTAGGAAGGGCAATAATATTAATAGTTACTGTAAGATTTAAAGGAACTCACAGGGATTGGCATAGGTGGAACGAAGCAGCAGCAAAAGCCTGCATATTGTTTTTGAGGATGCAAGGTTACGTAATGAACTCACTCCCGCGGCTATTATGCGCAAGAAAGTTACCGCTAATTGTTGTTGCCACTTAGCCTCGTGGGCCGCCAGCTGCGTCTCAAAGGCATGCTCTTGCGCCTTCAGCTGCGCCACGAGCTGAAGCCGGAAGGCATGCTTTTGCGCTGCCAGCTGCGGCTCAAAGGCATGCTTTAGCGAAGCCATGAAGGCACCCTCTTGATTTCTCTCGAATTCCGCTGGCCGGGCCTACAATATGTGATCACAATCTCATCATCGTTCCTATGCAATCACATAAAGACGGAGGAGGATGGATGAAAAAGAACTAACCTCCATTGCAATCCACGCAGGCTCTAGGCGAGGGCGTATAGCAGGGCTTGATCTCTTGCTTCCAACCCTGATCTGAGAAAGAGTGGGAGTGGATGCCGTATCACGGATGTCATCGTCAAGCCAGACCACTTCTGTATCAAGGTCATGCTCGCTCGGATCATAATCAGACCCATTCTTCTCCCTTACCATCGTTCTGTATGTAACAATGCGACTGCAAATGGACTCATTGCTGTACGCAGAGGCTTCAGCCTCATTACAAGGCACTGTAGCTTTGACCCTTGCCTTATGGGCCAAAGCCAATGCCATGAGCTCTGGGCACTCCTGACCACCATTGGTTAACAACTGCAACAAAAAGACAGTAAGATTATTAGAGGGGATCTCGCGCATAAAGAACTTGATGGGAAGAAACACATACCCATGCATTCACAAAATCATGAAGGTGGTACATAAAGGATAAGATAGTCTGCACGACCCTAAATGGCTAGGAAGGGCAATATAAACGAACTCACAGGACTCTGCGGAGTACTCTGAGAAGGGATTGGCAAAGCTGGAACGATAAAACCATGGGCTGCTGCAAAAGCCTGCATATTGTTTTTGAGGCAAGGTTACGTAATGAAATTACTCCCACGTCTATTATGCGCAAGAAAGTTACCGCTAGTTGTTGTTGCCAACTAGCCTCGTGGGCCGTCAACTGCGCCTCCAAGGTATGCTTTTGCGCCGCCAGCCGCGCTTCGAAATCATGCTTTTGCACAGCCAACAACTCATCGAAGGTATGCTTTAGCTCAGCCACGTAGACATCCTCTAGCCTCTCGAATTCCGCCCGCGATGCTCCAGCGGAGTGATCCCGTTCCTCGCCCTCCTCCTCCTCCTCACCCCCATCCATCTCCTCCTCAAAAGATGACTCAGAGGGGGGTTGCGAAGGATGCTTTTGCACCGCCAGCCGCACTTCAGAGTCATGCTTTTGCGCACCGAACAACTCCTTGTAGGTATGCTTTAGCGTAGCCATGAAGACATCATGTAGACTCTCGACTTTTGCCCGCGACGCTCCAGCGGAGTGAGCCCTTTCCTTGCCCTCCTCCTCCTCCTCACCCCCGTCCATCTCCTCCTCAAACAATGACTCAGAGGGGCGCGGCGAAGGAGCCCGACCACACCCTCTAACCCTGCCTCTTCTTGGTTTTGGAGGTCTTCCTCCCCAGCCCCTCCCACTTGTCAATCCGTCACCCCGTCTCCCTCGTCCCCGTATAGTTCTAGCAAAATTCTCTTGGCGCCACGGTCGCCCACCATGTTTTAATCACCTGCTATGAGAAAGAGTAAACCAATTAGTACGGATGATACAACTTGATGCAAATAAGTGAAACATATTAAAAAAGCAAGTGAGGAAAAGTAAAGCTATTAGCATATATACGGGCGATGAGAAAAGAATAAATCAATGATATAAATGCAACGATACAGTTAAATAAAAAAGCATGCTGAAATAATCTACACAATGACAAAGTTGATGCATACAACTAATAAGTGTCGGAATCATCTAGATCATAAGCCGGCTCGTCATTGGGATCATCAGGACAGTAAGCTTCATCATCACTATCACGCGAGTCCAAATAGTCATTCTGGTCACTGGGGTCGAGAAGATCGATATACCCTGCGTGGGACGGGGCTGGCTCGGAGTCAGGGCCAGTAGCAGGACGAGGTTGATGGCGACAGAGGACTCCTGCACGGACAAATGTAACCAAGAAAATAACAAATGGTGGCAGTATCAACTGAAGTAGAACACTAGAATCACACTAAATCAGCATTCGTACATAAGAAAGCTTAAGGGACTGGGAAGTTGTATCATTGTATTTTTGGCCTTGAAAAATACAAAAGCTAAGAACACTGAAGATACTATAGCAATTCATATGCTAGTTAGACTCCTAAATAATTTCATCCCAGGTACCCCCATAGGCCGTAGCACAACCAACACTAGAATGAAATCTTCACACTACTATCTATCAACCGCCAATAGTGCAACTTTTGTTGCATCTATAATGAGATAATGCCACAGATGGGTAAAAGCTAGGCTTCTAAAAACTACTAGCAGCCAAATACTTCAGTTCCATCTAAGTCATTATTCAGACATTGCACGAAAAAGCTCAACTCTAAGCTAGAAAACATTATCAAAGATAGACAAAAGATACTACGTATAACTGTAGGTAACAAAGGCATATCTCAGGACCCAGACTTAGTGATAGCATGTACATGTCTTGTAAAAAAAAGGAATTAAACAAAAGTGGAACCATACAGATGGTGATGGCCTAGCCCTGAATCTCAATTCCCTTCGGAACATCGTAATCCTAATAATTCCTATAAGCCTGGCATTGGCATATCTCGGCATCTATACTACACCCATCTTGGGCAAATCTACGAAATATTTACCTAGTCCAGCTTGGTCCATGAACAAAATAAGCTCGTACTGTTTGGTCCATCGTGTTTGGTCCATTGTTTAGTGATTCCGGTAGTAACTACGGGTAACACGGAGGACGTTCACAAGAAAATGTGGAAACACGAACGAAGACCGGCCGAATTTGGGCCGTTTGCTGATCACGGATTTGAAGAATACATCTAATTGCATCATGGAAAGTTGGCGCCGAATCGCTCTAGTGTTTCCAGGAGATTAGATCCACGACGGGAAAAGATCGATCTCACCGACCTCTGATCCCTCCTATGTACATAGTACCCCATATATGTCGCCAGATTGAGGCTCTTTGACGCTTGGTCTCGTGATCTCCCTGTCGGTTCAAATGTTCAATTCCCTCCCTCTCTTTTGCTAAAGGCACGCTATAATAGCTACCTTATTCTTTTATTTTCTTTCTTTGACTAGCTAGTACGTACGAACGGCTAACTAGCTAACTACTCTAGTATCACAAAGTGGCCTCATGAGAATATGATCTCTCTAGAGGAAATCTTGCCTTCTTTTGTCATCCTCTCCAGGAGTGCACGGGGGAAGAAGGAATTCGAATTACATCGTGCGAGAAAAAGGCAGGGGAATGAATACGGCAGCATGCATGCACTTCCTTATCTTTTGGGAAAAGAAAGAAAGAGCGTGCTGGCTTTATTGACCCCGACAGAAAAATATTTTAGGCTTGATTATATGGTCGGAGCTACGCGGGGTTGACATATATTCTGCGAGAGCGAAGGCGGCACTTTGTGGTTCCTTTGTAGTGTTATTAATTACTCTCTCCGTTCCTAAATACTTATCGTGGTTTTAGTGCAAATTTGCACAGAGAGAGTACATGTTTGGGATATAGCTTTGGCTAGATTGGGAGTAACAGATTTTCTTTCATTATAACTGTATTTACATCCCTTGTAAACAAAAACCTTAAAAGGCGTTTTTGTATATATCAAACCCGTTCGGCAACCCTCCACTCCCCCAAATTCTTAACTCCGGTCGTCACTCCACGAATTCTCACTCTGAGCCAGAATCTGGAGTACGGCAAAATGAACTGAGAACCACTCCATTCCGCATCTTCAACTCTGCAGAGTTAGAGTGTTCGGTGCGACTCCACGCACTCCTGGAGCGGAGTTCCGGGGCGGAGGGCCGCCGAACGGGTTCATAATCCCACTGGCCAATTTACTTTCTTGGTACATGCATGCGGCCACACCATGACATTGCCATTAGGGATGTAAACGGCAGCCCGCTTAGGCCTAGTTACTGTCCGCTTAGCCCCCGTCGGGCATGCAGCCAGGCATCAGGGTGTGTGAACACGGTGCCAAAACACACTAGGATACATACTTCGCGGGATTTGCCTTAAACCTTAAGCGCCGTTTGGCAAGCCGTTGACATCGCTAATTGCCATGTGAAACAAACCATCTCGATTTACATATCCATCTCAACACTCCGATCCTAATTTGGAGAACATTCGCTTGTCTTCCTCGGTAGCTAGTGTGGCATGTCATTTCTCAAAAAGCTCCATTTGAGATCCTTTATACATTATCGTGGTGTACTTGTGCTCCATGCCCTTTGATCTTTGCTTTTGCTCGCTTTATCATAGGCAGCATGCAGCAGACAGGAGAGAGCGAGATCAGCCATGGATGGAGTTGCTGTAGCTACTTTTGCTTAGAGAGAAAGAGTGCCCTCTCTATAAATCCAGACCTCACCTCCTTGCTCCTGCTACCATACAACCCTTCACACCTGTGAACTGCTCTACTCTGCTCTCACCAAATTGACCTAGCTATATATACCTTTCTCCAGTAGCACCCTTGTCTTTGCTTCTCTCTACTAATCTTGAGAGATAGAAAGAGAACTATATCTGTACAATTCCTTTGTATCTTCCAAGCTAGCTTGGTGCTAAATTGATGATCTGATCAAGACTGTGCTGTGCCTGGCTCCCTGTATGCCACACATGTAGCCCAGCCCATGAATGTGGTTTGCCTGCTGTGGGTGGCGTGCAAGGAGCCAAGCATGCATTACGCATTATGATCAATTAATCTCTGGTTACTCTTGCAGTTGCAGCCTTGCAGGTTGGCATGTGTTTAGTAATATCCTCTCGAAGTTCACTAAAAGATGGTCCGAAGAAATCAGGGAGGATGGTTATGCACTTATGGTGTTTATCTGGGGATTAATTTTGGTGTGTTACTGCTGTGTGGGAATTTTTCATGGGTATGCTGATTTTGATGCAAATGCTTGTCTTGTACCCTAACCTGATCCACCATTCCCCTCGCATCATATGTGGCCAATTGCACCTCATTTGCCATTTGGCTTTTCTTTGATTTTTTTTTGACGAATTTGATTAAAAAAATGTTCGGTATTTTTTTGGCCGTGTGTGCAGACTTCACAACTGCCAGGCCCCATGGACCCATCTTCTCGCTCATGTGTGATCAGTATGTTCCTGGTGAGCCAGCCATTTCTGCATGCATACAACCATGGAGCACTCCAATGGCAGCACTGCAGTGCTAATACCAAAGAGGCACCTTTACAAGGGAAGCTACTACTCTGGCCTGACCACAAGGTAGAATAAACGGTTAATGCATATTGATGATGATGGTGATGGCAGAGGGGAGGAGGACACTGCCATTGCTGTGTGGCCATGTTGAAAATTATCTCAGTGGCTGGGAAGAGGAACACCTGGGTGAGTAGGTGCTTCCCCCCCCCCACCCAGAGCTTGCAGACATCATGGCAGATGCTTGCTTGGTAGAACACCTGCTAGGGTGTTGAAGCCTGTAAGAAAAGGACATCACATCAGTGTCTAAATCATCCGAATTCCACCGAAGCTGATAGCAGATGAAATGATGTAACAGCATACAGGAAAATGGAGACCATGGGGACTGATCATCACTAGGTGTGCTCCGCACCACAGGGTTGCATGGCAACAACTGGGTAACACCAACATGTCTTGTAAGTTTGCAATTTATGGGTTGTAAATTAAGCAGGCAAGCAGTTCATCTGGATTTTGATGCATCCGGGTTATGTACTCACTGACTCACAGGCCGGGTTTCAAACTTTCACCAGGTAATTGTATTTTGACACCAAACACACACACTAAACAGGATGCACATGCACGCTGAAAGTGCACCATGAATCAAGTACTGTACTGTACGCACACAAGTCAAATCATGAACTTCTTTGATCAAACAATGCTGTTTATGTACTACTATAAATGAAGTGAATCTATACACGAGCAAGATAATCTCTGGAAAAGGCATTCGCCTATGCTACTTCTCTACATGTTCTTCACGTTTGCAACCAACTTGAGGTCACTCAGCGATCTGATATCGTGGTGAATGTTATGGAGGCTTGTGTTGTCTCTTGTGACGACGAAGGAGAAGAGTGTGCCATGATGCTGGATAGCAACGTGGAGGATGAAGCGAAAGCAATCTCATTTTCTTTCCTCATGCTCCTGATCTTAAGGTCCATGAAGTCGCTAATTGTAGCGGGCTTGCTGATCTTCTCCGAGTCAACATCCTTTATGCCCGTTAGCATGCCGACGACTGTTGACATAGTGGGTCGATGTTTTGTGACATCTTGCGTACATAGAAGTCCAACTTTCAGGAACCTGCAGGCTTGTGCAACATCGAAGTCATTGCCCAAAGAACTGTCTATGATTTTCTGCAAATCTCCCTGCTCATAATACATCCATGTCTGCAAGAGAAGAACCCCATTTGTCACCTCTGGGAACTGTAGCAGCAAAGAACAAAGGCCCATGATTTAGAAGATAAGCTCCCTAGCAGTCATGCAAGAATTTATGAATGATTTATGCTTAGCTCATGAGAAAAAAAATTAGCAACTAATGTGCTTACCAGAAGGTAACTAAACTTTAAATTGTATGATAGTTGTATTTCTTTTGCTACTAATCTAATAGCCAAACAATTGACATGTGATGGCAAACATTCTGAAATTCAAGGAGATCAAGGCCGCTTATACGCCCTCCAAATTTATGGAATACAACTCATATTACAAATAGCTTATTTTTGGTTGATGGCAAACATTATAAACCATCAAACTCATATTACAAATAACTTCAGGTTAGAAGTTAATTCGCTAATTATGATGAAATACAAGATTTTTTTCTACAAATAATAACGAGTGACCAAAAACAAGTAAAACACTGTCTGGTTGTGTCATGTCTAACCTTTTCAAGAAGTATCTGATCTTGATAGGATAATCTTGTACTCGTGTTGGATCTCCCACTAACTATTTCCAGAAGCAAAACACCAAAACTATATACATCTGACTTCCGTGTCACTTGTCCTCGAATGGCATACTCAGGAGCCAAGTAACCTCTGTCAAGTAAAACCGAGTGAGCAATGCCACATAAATGTAATTTATGAATAACTATTTAGCTGTTTGGTATTTCAATTGCCTTAGCTAGTTATCTTCTCCACTGAAACAGGTGGATTCATCCTCTGTGAAAGGGACTTTTTTCACGAGATACTAAATATAATATAAACCACTCAACTACTTGGAAGTCAGACTCACACAGAAAGCACTACCTTCCAAAGGAACACATGACAAAATGGAGAAACTAGTAAACACGAGTTCCATATGAAAAAGTTCACTTACAATGTTCCTGCAACCCTTGTGCTAATATGTGATGCGTTTGGAGGTAGAAGCTTCGCTAAACCGAAATCAGAAATTTTAGGGGTGAGATCCTTGTCAAGAAGTATATTGCTTGCTTTGATGTCTCGGTGAACAATGTGGGGATTGACAACGTCATGGAGGTATGCCAATCCCCTGGCGATACCAAGACAAATATTTACTCTAGTTCTCCAGTCAAACTGAATGTTGCTGCGGCCAGAACCTAATGAGAAAGGAAAAAAGCTAAGGAACATTAGAATATCCAGACTTTTCATTCCAAAGATATGTAAATTGTTGAAGAACAGTACGATGGAAAGAACTGGAGTAACCAAGAGGTACCTAGAAGTGTTTGCGCAAGGCTATTATTTTCAAGATAATTGTATACAAGGATCCTTTGGTTTCCTTCCACACAATAGCCATATAGGCTGACAAGATTACCATGAGATATGTTCGAAATTGCCATAAGTTCATTCATAAATTCCTTCAGTCCTTGTCTTGACTCTACAGATAATACCTTGACAGCAATAAGTTTTCCATTCCTTAGCCGCCCCTGCACCATTAAGTTGTAGAACTTTAAATACGTGTACATTTACTCTATTTGAAATCCATCGTTTTATTAGTTGAAAGTTACGCATGTTACCTTATACACAGATCCAAAACCTCCCTCGCCAATCTTATTGGATGGGTTAAAATTCTCTGTTGCCTTTGCTAGCTCCTTATAAGTGTATCTTGTTGTATCAGTATTACCGAGGTCTGTACAAATAAAGCTAAATTTTAAAAATATGGAACATCTTAGGGAAGAAAGTGGACATATCATATTCCACAGAGAGTGTCGAACACAATATGCGTAAGAGATCTACACCTTCATTATGCTTTAAACTTTCCTGGCGGAATGCCCTTCTCTTATGGCAAAAGATGGAACAACAACAACCCATTACTGAGATTCTCAAACTATTATCTGGCCTGCTGTTAATTCAATGAATACCGTTTGCACTTATGATATCTTTTTTTTTTGCGAATTGCACTTATGATATCAACACAAGCATTTCATCAACCTTACTCAGCTGCCATCATGTCCTGAAAACAAAATTGACACTTATGGTTACTCACAAAGAAAAACTACATTGAATGAGTTTTTCTACAGTACCTACCAATTACTGTGTACCCTCCGTTGTTTTCAACCAATAGGTTCGGTCAATTGGGATTTGGTTATACTCTACTACCAAGTAAGAGGGAGTATTACCATATCAGAGGTAAAATGGTAACTACGTGCAGAGAAAATCGTATACATTTTCTTCCTAGCTACAATGTGATGCAAAGCCCACTTGCACAAGAAAGAAGCATCTCTGTTTTCACCCAAAAAAAAGGGAAAGAAGAAGCATTTCTTGCACATTACTCCCTCCCTCCCTCCCTCTCCCTCCTGTTTTGCAGGGAAGAGCAGAATTGCTGATGTACTCTAGAGTAACCTGTTCAAGCTAAGCACATACACAGAGTTCTAACAAGGGAGGCATTCAAAATTCCCACGTGAGCAGCTGAAAGCAACTAACTTAAGCTTATAAGCAAATATACAAATTAGACTAGGTCCAATATACAACATAACTACTTCTCAAGGTGTGATGTATTCCTGGCATGTATCTTTCAGCTTCTCGACCTGCAGCGGCTGCTAGTACTTTTATATTCTAACCATAGGTCTAAAAAATGTTTATGGACATATCAGATTTTCTATTCAGGGCTATGTCATTCTTGGGCAGGCAGTGCCAACTCTTTGTCTCGACGAAATACATTTAGTAGTCTAACCATTTCCTGCTACCAGTAAAACCAACCTGTGATTGCACCTAACCTATTGCACACACAATAACTTAATGCATGATTAGACCGAATCGCCGAAAAGTTCCACCCCACCATATATCTGCGTTCACATCACGCATTCCTCTGCATTTCTGCTATGCAACGTTTCTCAACACCCTTGTGCAAAACCAATCAAAAGTAATACCGATGATTATCAGCTACCGCGCAAGGTGCAGAAGTAACAGAACCAGAAATTTCATCAGCGGATAGCCGTACGAGCAGAATTTAAGCCGAATTCAGTCGTCTCACGAATTCCTCCCAGTTCCCCCTCTGATCATCAACCAACGCTAGACGCAGCAGACTGGAAGACCCCCTAACCCCTCTGTCAACACTCAACAGCAAACCTAAGACCGTAAATAACAACCAGAACTCCCAATATTTCTCCGTAAAAAAACAGAGCAACCAAAGCAGAGCAGCAGACTCACCTGATCAACCGCAGCCCAATTCAAGCCGACGGAAACAGCCCGACGCAACGAAGCCGACGCCGGCGGAGAACACAGCAGGCGCCAGCCACCGCCACCCGCGCAGCGAAGGCAACTCCAGCAAGCGACGCACTAGCGGCCCTGAAAGCCAAGCACTCAGCCAGTCCCCGAACGACCGCGAAGACCCCCGAACTCGAGCGCCGCCGTCGGAGTCGGTGCGACAAACGTGCGTGAGGAAGGAGGAGGAGCAAGGGGTGGGTGGGAAATGGCGGCTGCGGTGGACCGGACCTTGGGGAATCCGGTCCCGAGTGGTATGCTTGACTTCTCAGCGGCGCGCGGCGGGGGGAAGGCCAAGGGGAAGAAGAAAAGAGAGAGGCGGCCACGAACACGGAACACGCACGCGGCGGCCAACGCGGGCGCCTTGAAGCCTTGAACAGGAGAGCTAGCTGGGCTTCGGCGGTTGGCTCGCTCGGTCGGTCAAACCGTTGACCTCGTCGCCATGTGGCCTGGCTGGGTAACCTTGGGCTTGGGCTCGGGCTCGGTCGGGTTCGACGCGGCGGCTGCCACCGGGTGCGACCGGACCATGTGATTAGGATCGAGCCGAGTCCGGAAATTCGATTAAGTCGTCAACGTGATTTGACCCGGTCTCCGGGACAGCGTTTGGGAGTACTCCCACGTGCTTAACGCGGGACATGGGATCGTTAGAAGAAACATGTAGAAACCGATGACCTGCTTTTAGCGCGTGGTTTTGCATGCATGCTTACCAAACAAAGTGCCGCAAACGGGGTTGATTAGGCCTGTTGGTTATTGATTACAGACTGTAGAGCAGGAAGCGAGAGAGAGACAGAGATCGAGCAGTTGCAGAGCAGATCGAGCAGTTGCTATGCCCACGAAGGGACTTATGTAGTACAACAGACGATCTACAGAAGTGGAGATCGTGGGAGCCGGGTGATGTTGACCACGTACAGATACAGAAATCAACTACAGAAGCATGCGCTAAGTACACGTGCGCTAACACCCTGCTGCAGTTTGAGCGTCTAGAGAACGGACACACAAACTGGAACGAAACTCTTGGAACACCGTCGAGGGGAGCCCTTTGGTGAGAATGTCCGCGAACTGCAGGGTTGTGGGAACATGAAGGATCCGGAAGTGCCCTAGCGCAACCTTCTCTCTCACGAAGTGGATATCCAACTCAATATATTTTGTGCGGCGATGATGCACTGGGTTGGCGGCCATGTAGACGGAGGAGATGTTGTCGCAGTACACCACTGTGGCCTTGGACAGGGGGATGTGAAGCTCGCCGAGGAGTTGTTGAAGCTAGTAGCACTCAGCGACGGAGTTGGCGACTGCCCTGTACTCAGCCTCAGCGCTAGATCGCAACACCGCAGGTTGACGCTTCGAGCTCCAGGAGACCAATGAGTCGCCGAGGAAGACGGCATAGCCCGATGTTGATCGCCTGGTGTCAGGGCAGCCGGCCCAGTCCGCATCCGAGTACGCGGTGAGGTCGAAGGAGTTGCAGCGAGTGATCTGAAGACCGTGTCCTGCTGTGCCGCGCAAGTACCTGATGATCCTCTTCACCAAGGCCATATGACTGTCCATCGGGGCATGCATGTGAAGACAAGCCTGTTGCACAGCGTAGGTAATATCAGGCAGTGTCATCATGAGATATTGCAAAGCTCCGACGAGACTGCGGTACGCCGATGGGTCAGCGACAGGGGCGCCGTCCATGGCAGACAACTTGGAGCTGGTGTCAACCGGAGTCGATACAGCCTTGCAGTCCGTCATGTGGGCGCGGTCGATGATCTCTTCGGCGTACTGTCCTTGGGAGAGGAAGAAGCCATGGGGGGTGCGCGTGACGCTGATGCCGAGGAAGTACTAAAGAGGGCCAAGGTCCTTCATGGAGAACTCCGAGCGAAGGCGGTCAATGACGAGGCGCAACAGCCGTGTAGTCGATGCAGTAAGCACAATGTCGTCGACGTACAAGAGGAGGAAGGCGGTGTCAGCACCTTGCTGGAGAATGAACAGCGACACGTCGGACTTGGTGGGAGTGAAGCCGATCGTCCGGATGAAGCTCGCGAAGCGGTCGAACCATGCTCGGGGCGCCTGCTTCAGTCCATATAGAGATTTGGACAGTAGGCAGACATCATGTGGTCGCCCAGCATCGACGAACCCAGCCGGCTGTTGACAATACACTTGTTCCTGAAGGTGCCCATGCAAGAAGGCGTTGTTGACATCGAGTTGATGCACCGGCCAGTCGCGAGTAGCGGCCACGGTTAGAACGGCACGGATGGTTGCCGGCTTCACCACTGGACTGAAGGTCTCGTCAAAGTCGCTCCCCAGGCACTGAGAGAAACCGCGAACCACCCAACGTGCCTTGTACCGCTCGAGCTTGCCATCAGAGCGCATCTTGTGTCTGAAGAGCCATTTGCCACTGACAATGTTGGCTCGGGCGGGACGGGGAACAAGCGTCCAAGTTTGATTTGCCATCAACGCCCTGTACTCCTCCTGCATAGCTGTTAGCCAATTGTGATCACGTAAGGCCGACCGCACGGACTTGGGGATGGGAGAGATGGTATCGGTGGAGGCTAGGACAACGTAGCGAGGGTTGGGGAAGAAGAGACTGGACTTGGTGCGAGTGCGCATAGGATGGTCTACCGCGGCAGACGGCGCGGCAGGGAGATTTGTTGGGGTGGCAGAGGATGTGGGGCTGGGTGGACCTGCCGTGGCAGGAGACGCTGCAGCAGATGAAGGGGGTGGATATGGAGGCGCTGCCGCGGTAGGAAGTGCGGCAGAGTTAGGGACTGGATTTGGAAGTTGGCCTGCCGCGGCAGGAATTGCGGCAGGAATAGGGACTGGATTTTGAAGTTGGCCTGCCGCGGCAGGAATTGCGGCAGAGATGGGAACTGGATTTGGTCGGTGGGCTGCCGCGGCAGGAATTGCGGCAGAGAGCAGGGCTGGGTTTGGTAGGTGGGCTGCCGCGTCAGGAATTGCGGCAGAGAGCAGGGCTGGGTTTGGTAGGTGGTCTGCCGCGTCAGGAATTGCGGCAGAGAACAGGGCTGGATTTGGTAGGTGGGCTGCCGCGGCAGGAATTGCGGCAGAGGTAGGATTTGGTGGGATTATAGGAGACGGGACATCGAGGAAGTTGAGATCAGGATCTGTCGATGACGAAGGAATTTTGGAGAAGGGGAAGATGGACTCGTGAAAGGAAACATGACGTGATGTGATGACGCGATTGGTGGAGGGATTAAAGCATCTGTATCCTTTGTGATCGGTGGAATAACCGAGGAAAACGCAGGGGGCAGATCTTGGCGACAGTTTGTGGTCAGTGGTAGGTGTGAGGTTGGGGTAGCAAAGGCAGCCGAACACCTGCATGGATGAGTAGTCTGGTGGCGTGCCATAGAGAAGCTGGAAGGGAGTAGAAAGGTGGCGAGGTCGGCATGGCCGATGGTTAACGAGGAAGGTGGCGGTGTTCAAGGCTTCTACCCAGAACGAAGGGGGGCATATGGGCGTGAAGAAGAAGGGTTCGGATCGTGTCATTGATGGTACGTAAGATGCGTTCGACGCGGCTATTTTGGGGAGAGGTGTAGGGGCAGAAAAAACGGAGAGACACACCGAGGGATGAGAGAAACTCACGAGTGGGTTTGTTATCGAACTCACGTCCATTGTCAGTTTGTAGGGAGAGGAGAGGGAGATTGAATTGAGTGTGAATGTGGGCTATGAAGTGTTTGATCTTAAGGTGGCACTCAGATTTTGTGGAAGAGGGGAAATGTCCATGCAAAGTGACTGAAGTCATCGAGAAGAACTAAGTAGTACTTATAACCTGACAAACTTTATATAGGTGACGTCCACACATCACAATGTACAAGCTGAAAGGGGAACAAAGACACTGTTTTGGACTGTTGAAAGGGAAAACGCACATTCTTTCCTAAACGACACGCATGACAAGTATGAGATGGTGCCGAGGTACATGAAACAGTACGTAAAACACGGGATAAATTATCACGGCCTGGGTGTCCTAAGCGCTGGTGCCAGGTGTCGGCGTCGACGGAGACAAGGAGGCTGGTGGACAGGCTTGGGCTTGCTGGCGTGATCGGGTACAGATCACCGAAGGAGTCATATCGGAGGATTTCCCGGCGGGTACGATGGTCCTTGACAGAGAAACCAAGAGTATCAAACTCAATGTTAATTGGGTTATCACGGGTCAAAGCACGAACATAAATAAGGTTTTTAATTAGGGAGGGGGAGATGGGAATATTGTGGAGCTGAAGAGGGGAGACAGTGGTGGGAATGGAGAGATGTCCAGTACGAGTGATCGGCAACGTGTCACCATTACCAACAACTATGTGAGAAGAAGAAAAACAGGGAGAAGAGGAATGGAGTATACCAGCAGACGACGCCAAGTGAGACGTAGCTCCAGTGTCAAGGTACCAATCGCCTGGAGTGTGATGCTGCTGCTGCATGGACATCTGCTGCAGCGCGTTGATCAGGGCAGACTGATCCCATGCTGGTCCAGAGGAAGGCTGCACCAGGGCTGGGGCTGTGTAGTTGTACGCAGGAGCCGGAGTCGAGTAGTTGTACATTGGAGCTGGGACAATTGCCGATGCAGGAGCTGGTACTGGTGGTGCTGGTGCCGGAGCTGGCTGGTACATGAGGGCTGCGCCGGCGAACGGAGGAAGCAGCGGCCGTGGTCCGAGCACACCCGCTCCGGGGTAGTGAGGACGCCAGGGGACCGGCCACGCCTGGACCATGCCAGTCCAGCCGGGGTGCGGCGGTTGAGGCGCCACAACGGGAGCTTGAGGAGGTGGCGGTGCCGGCGCTGACTGTTGCTTGCCCTTGTTGCCGCCTCGGTTGCCACCTTTGTTGCCGCCCTTGTTGCTGCCCCTGTTGCCGCGTCGTTGGAGTGGCTTGGTGCAGGGGTGGATGACGCATGCAGAGCCGTGTCCGATGGCGCCGCGTCGGCCTGCTGCTTGAGGCGCTTCTCCTCGCCAATGATGAAGGAGCGGACATCCCGGAAGGAGGGCAGAGGCCGCTCACGGGTGAGAATGGGGATCAGGTGGCGCAGATCACGGTGCAGGCCGCCCAGTGTGGTGTGGACGAGGTCGGCGTCGGAGACGGGCTTGTCGCAGTCCCGCAGTCTGTCAGCGAGCACCTTGAGGCGTGCACAGTACTCCGTGACAGACATGTTTCCCTGCCGCAGAGAATGGAACTCGGCGTCGAGGTGAACAGCAAGCGTGACCTTGTTGTCGAGGAAGAGATCTTCGATCTTGCGCCAGACGGTTGCAGCAGAATCACGGGGGGCGATGATGATGGTGAGGATCTTGGTGCTGATCGTCGTGTAGAGCCACGAGACTACGGTGAAGTCATCCTGGATCCACTGCGGGTCGCCGCAGTGCATGGGCGGAGGAAGCTCGATGTGATCCTCGACGTGGAACTTCCCAAGGACAGAGAGGAAGACGAGGCTCCAGAGGTTGTAGTTCGACACCTGTAGATCCAGAACATAGGGGACATGCTGCTTGATTATGACGTGGTGGAGGTTTTGGGGTGGGGAACGGACAGGAGGAGCGCCAGCGTTGTGGGCAGAGAGCATGTCCGAGAGCGCAGACAAAGTCTGGACTCGGGCAGAGCGGGCTGGGGATGGGGTGGTGCGAGTGCCAGAGAAGAGAACCCCCGCGGAACTGCTCGTCCGGTCAGTAGCGCCGTGGACACGGTCGGCGGCCGGAGTGACTGGGAGCCCGTCCATGGTGGAGGTTGCAGCGGAAGCGGTGGAGCATCACAGGCGGAGCCGGTGAGCGTCTGATACCATGTAGAGTAGGAAGCGAGAGAGAGAGACAGAGATCGAGCAGTTGCAGAGCAGATCGATCAATTGCTATGCCCACGAAGGGACTTATGTAGTACAACAGACGATCTACAGAAGTGGAGATCGTGGGAGCCGAGTGGTGTTGACCACGTACAGATACAGAACTCAACTACAGAAGCATGCGCTAAAGTACACGTGCGCTAACACAGACCAACGCGGTTTACAGCAGTAAAAAAAACTGTCGGTTATGTGTTAGGGCGTGAGTTTCAGATACTACAGTATTAGGAAACGGTCTACAGATACTTTTGGTAGGTATAGAATCATCAATCACGTATATATGTTTCCTAATTCTTCTGTACCTACCGTGATATATAATAGAAGGTAAGAGCCCAAGGCAAATTATTGTTTCTAACTTGGTATCAGAGCGAGAGCCATCTTTGATCTGCTCCGATGACCATCGGCACCACCGGCGCAATCATCACCAGCTCCTCCGGCACGCTTGCCGCCGGCTCCTCAACCTCCACCATGCTTCCCGTCATCCCCATTCCCACCACACGCCTCGACCGCACCAACTTTCTGTTGTGGAAGACGCTGCTCCTTCCTGGCATCTCGGGCGCTAACCTCCATGGCTACCTCACCAGCACTACCGAGGCTCTGCCTAAGAAGATCATCCAAGGCACTGGCGAGGACGCCGTGAAGGTGGATAACCCAGCCTACCTGACTTGGTGGTTGCAGGACCAGCGCGTGCTCAGCGCTCTTCTCTCCTTGATGACCGAGAACATCGCGGCGCAGATGATCGGCCGCGAAACCGCCGCCGACGTCTGGGCGGCTGTGCATGCCATGTTTTCCGCGCAGAATCGTGCGAGTGTCCGGCATCTTCGTCACCAGCTCCAGACGTTGAAGAAAGGCGACATGCCTGTGGCAGAATATTTCGCCAAGATGAAGGGGCTCGCCGACACCATGGCCACCGTTGGCCATCCCCTGGACGACGACGAGATCGTCGACTACATACTCGGCGGGCTCGGACCGCAGTAAATCCCCCTCGCCGCGTCGCTCACCGTCAACAACGCATCGGTGTCTCTTGCTGACTTCTATGCCTTCGTCTGCTCCTTCGAGTCGTCGCTGCAGGCACAAAACGAACAAGCCAGCGAGTTCTCTTCATCAGCTAACTCTGCTACTCGCCCCAACGACACCACCTCCAAGCCTCATCATCATGATGGCAATGGCCGAGGTGACGGTCTTCATGGAGGAGACCGACGCCGCGACGGTGGCGGCGGCCGCACCAACACCCGGAACCGGAACCGCAACGGCGGTGGCGACGGTCGCAATAATTGAGGTGGTGGCGGCCGCTATCGGCCCTAGTGCCAAATTTGCAAGGTTTGGGGGAATGAGGTGCTCACCTGCCGCAATCGCTTCAACCAGGTGTACCAGCCGGAGGACTATCGCTCCGGCAACTCTGCCTCCATTGGACATGGTGACAACCAGTGGTACATGGACTCAGGGGCCACCGATCATCTGACGAGTGATCTTGAGCGCCTCTCGGTCCACGAACGCTATGGCGGCAAGGATCAAGTTCAGATTGCAAATGGAACAGGTTTGACTATTTCGCATATTGGTCATTCTAAATTAGCCGGCTCTAATTCCTTGCTCCTGAAAAATATTCTTCATGTCCCACAGATTAGCAAACATCTCCTTTCAGTGCATAAGTTAGTTTCTGATAATCCTGTTTTTGTCGAACTTCACCCTGATGTTTTCTTTGTTAAGGACAAGGTCACGAGGAAAATCATTCTTCACGGTAGGAGTCGCAATGGTCTCTACCCCATACCCTTCGGTCGAGCTGCTTCATATCGGCGTGCTTACAGCATCACCAAGATTTCTCCCCACCAGTGGCACCAACGTTTAGGTCATCCGTCGAATAATATTGTTCGTTCGATTGTCAAACAGAATAATCTTTTGTGTTCCTCCAATTTTGATTCTTCTGTGTGTGATGCATGTCAACGTGCAAAAAGTCATCAATTACCTTACAATCAATCTCAACGTGTTTCTTCTATGCCTCTTGAGTTGGTGCACACTGATGTTTGGGGTCCCGCTCTTCCTTCGTCGGGGGGTTTTAAGTATTATGTGAGTTTTATCGATGACTATAGTAGATTTTGTTGGATCTATCTCATAAAGCATAAATCTGATGTAGAGGCCATTTTTTATGCTTTCCAGACTCATGTAGAGTGTCTCCTTAACACTAAAATTCGGGGTGTTCAATCTGATTGGGGCGACGAGTACCATCGTCTTCACAACTATTTTCAGCGTGTGGGTATCTCCCACCGTGTTTCTTGTGCACACACCTCCCAGCAAAACGGGATAGCTGAGCGCAAGCATCGCCATCTTGTTGAGACGGGACTCGCACTTCTCGCGCAAGCCTCCCTTCCTCTCCGTTTTTGGGACGAAGCTTTTCTCACGGCGTGTTATCTTATCAATCGCATGCCGAGTCCGGTCATCCAGAACACCACACCCATCACACGTCTTCTTCGCGTCCAGCCCGATTACTCGTTTCTTCGCACCTTTGGTTGCGCATGCTGGCCTAGTCTGAGGAAGTACAACTCGCACAAGTTGGATTTCCGTTCTAAGATGTGTGTGTTTCTTGGTTATAGTCCCATGCATAAAGGGTATAAGTGTCTTGATCGTACCACCGGGCGCATATATATTTCTCGTGATGTTGTGTTTGATGAACAAGTTTTTCCCTTTTCTACACCCGGCGTCACTGTGGACCTCTTGCCACTTGCATCACACACATCCTTTCCTGTAGATGAGCCAGCTACGCAGAATGCTCAGTTGCGAAATTATGACCTAACCATGCTACCTAACTCTTCTGCTGTTTCTGATTCAGCAGTGCAGGTTCCGATCGATGCTTCTGGGATTCCAGCCCCGACCGACGTGCTTGAGCATGTTCCGATCGACGAGGTGCATGCGCACGTCCCATCTGGCGCAGCCCAAGATGGGCCTCATGTTGGGCCTTCCACCGCCCAGCCCCCGACGTCGCAAGGCCCATCATCGGGGTACCCCTCCCCGACTCGTGCAGATGCGTTGGCTTCTGAAGGCGCCACGGCCTCTCCTTCGCCATTGCCCTCGACTCGGGCGGCCGACACCCCATCACCGGCTCCTGCAGCGCCGCCTCGCCATCCCATGGTGACTCGTCTCCGGAACAACGTGCGCCAGCCCAAGCAACGTCATGACGGCATGATCCTCTACGACTCCAACCGCCATGCTTTCCTTGCTGCGCCTACGTCCCATCGTGCGGCTCTCTCGGAGCTGGCCTGGCGCAAGGTTTTGGAGGCCGAGTTCTCGGCGCTGCAGCACAACCAGACATGGGTTCTCGTGCCCCGTCCCCCGGGCATCAACATTGTCGGCAGCAAATGGGTGTTCAAGACCAAACATCGCCTTGATGGCTCCGTGGATAAACACAAGGCGTGTCTTGTCGCTCATGGCTTTACTCAGCAGTATGGCATCGATTATGTCGACACGTTCAGTCCAGTGGTGAAGCCTGCCAGGGTTCGGCTTGTTTTGTCCCTGGCTGTCTCACGGCAATGGTGTCTTCAACAGATCGACGTGAGTAATGCCTTTCTCCATGGCTATCTCCAAGAGGATGTGTACATGCAGCAGCCTCCAAGTTTTGAGGATCCTCACCAACCTACTCATGTTTGCAAGCTTCAGCGTGCCCTGTACGGTCTCAAGCACTCGCCTCGTGCCTGGCATGCTCGCCTCAGTGAGAAGCTCCATCAGCTGGGATTTTCTTCCTCCAAGGCAGATACATCACTCTTTATTTTTGATCATGGAGGAGTCACCATTTTCATGCTTGTCTATGTGGATGACATTGTTATCGCTGGGTCTACCACTCAGGCGGTTGATTGTCCGGTTCACTCCTTGGGTGCGTCGTTTCCTATTAAGGATCTTGGGCGCCTTGATTATTTTCTTGGTCTTGAAGCAGCCTACAATTCTGGGAGCATGTCACTCACTCAGCGCAAGTATGCACTTGATCTCTTGCATCGAGCGAGTATGGAAAATTGCAAGGCTACTTCGACACCCATGTCAGCCACTGACAAGCTCGCCCGCGACACCGGTTGACCATTGAGTTCAGAGGTTGCTTTCAAGTTTCGCAGTATGGTGGGCGGTCTTCAGTATCTCACGCTCACTCGTCCAAATATCTCATTTGCTATCAACAAAGTGTGCCAGTACCTGTCCCAGCCGACTGATGTTCATTGGGAAGCTGTAAAACGCATTTTGCGGTATGTGAAAGGCACTCTTGATACTGGACTTCAATTTCGCAGATCCTCTTCGACTCGTCTTAGCATTTTCATAGATGCTGATTGGGCTGGCTGTGTTGATGATCGTCGATCGACCGGTGGATTTGCTATTTTCCTTGGACCCAACCTGATTTCATGGAGTTCCAAGAAGTAGCCAACCGTTTCAAGGTCTAGCACCGAAGCGGAATATAAAGCACTGGCGAACGGTACTGCTGAAGCCGTGTGGATACAGTCTGTTCTAAAGGAACTTGGTATTATTCAGAATCAGCCGCTAGTGCTTTGGTGCGATAATCTGGGTGCAACATACTTAATTGCTAACCCAGTTTTTCATGCCCGTACGAAGCATATAGAGATTGATTTTCACTTCGTACGAGAGAAGGTGGCCCTCGGTGCACTTGATGTTCGCTTCATCTCGTCACAGGACCAGCTTGCCGACGCCTTCACGAAGCCTGTCACTAGCCAGATGTTAGACCGATTTCGCAGCAATCTGAACCTTGTATGTACTGGTCCAGATTGAGGGGGTGTATTAGGAAACGGTCTACAGATACTTTTGGTAGGTATAGAATCACCAATCACGTATATATGTTTCCTAGTGATTGGGATGTAATATGTTGTTTCCTAATTCTGTACCTACCGTGATATATAATAGAAGGCAAGAGTCCAAGGGCTGATTACGGCAAATTATTGTTTCTAACTTACAGGTGTACTGTAATCGAAGGATTTAAAAAAACTGTTGGTTATAGAAAATTATCTCCGCACCAAGCCTGACGACGAGCGTGGTGATCTGTTGGTTATAGAAGGCATCCATTTTTTGCATCATATGGAGCAGCAGCTTTGTCATGGTACCTGCACACCAGACTAACATGTTTTTCCCAAAGAGGAATACCATTTTTGTACTTACACAGTCCGTAGCACAGCAGAAGATAGCAACATAGATAACTAGACGTTTTTCATTTCCAATCCACAAACCGGCAAGCTGTTTTCATAAGACTTGCCAATTGGTCAAAGAACCATATATATCAGCAATGTCATTCCACCATAGCTGAGCTATATCACATTCAAAACAGAACAGAGTAAACATGTGTCATCATTAACATGCTGTCGGACAAACTTTTTTTTTTTTGCAAATGCTGTCCGACAAAATCTGGGGGGCTACTCAGTGATTTAACATTTGTTGTATGAACCACTTCACAAAGTCAATCCAATCATACAAAAAGAAATGTAAATGTTTCAACATCACTAGAACGTCCGATGTTCTAAAGATACTCCCTCCCTTCCATATTAAGTGACTCAAATTTGTCTAAAACAGTTAATTGATTAGCTTAGAACTTCATGAATTTTACAGAAACACTTGTTTTGCAGGACAGCAAAACAGAAATATGCAACCGAATAATCAAATTTGGAACCGTAGGTGCAGTGTATACATTGAGAATCCTGTTTATGCCATGCTCATTCTCCAATATAAATTGAATTATGTTTCCTAAAACCTTCATGGAAGGTTCTGCTACCTAAAACCCTGCATTTAATCAGATTAAAACCCATGTCCCTGAAGAAAGGAAAAGAAAAAAAAACAGATTAAAACCCTACGAACGAACTGGAAAGCTAGGCCACAGAGTCGATCCGGGTTCCGTTAGAGAAATAAACGCGAAAGGGATCGGAGCACCCTGCGGCCAATCCGAAAGGGGTCAATGCATGGGGGCGAGATCGGAGGATTTAACTCATCGAGAGCGGAGACTTTGGAAGTTGATCGCGAAGAGCGGAGGAGTGCAACAGGGTACGGTGGTGGGCGGGCCGAAGCGCGAGTGCGCGACGGCCATTGGCTGCCTCCGGCCCTGTACGCGCAGCCGTGGCTGCGGTTGAGATGGAGGCGATCTCCTCTCCTCTTGCCGTCTTGCGGGCTCGCCTAGTTTTTTTTTTCCTAGTCCTCCTCCATCCCTGGCTTTACTCGCTTCGGGCCGTGGCTTGGATGTGATGGGCTAGGATTACTAGGCAGGCCATCCTACGTTTCGGCCCAGGCTCAACTGGGGACACGTATCATTATTTGTGTTTTTTTTTCAACGATCATACGATCGGATTCCATTGTTTGTGCTTATACTGGCCCACTTGGTTCTTGTTCCTGACCAATTTACACTCAATTGCTTATAAACTGACCCAAAAAAAATGCTCATAAACCAATGCGGATGATGCACTAGAAACGAGAACTTAACTTTGTACAAAGAGGTAAATATACATGAGCTAGCTGTATAAGGAAATGTAGCGAGTACAAAGTGCATCCAAGGCTACGTTGTGTAGCTTAACACCGGCGTAGGCATGAATTCAAATATTTTGATGTTGAGGGAGGCCAAGTATAAGAATCATACAAAAATTATGTTTTTTTTTCTTTCATATATTTAATTAGCAAATGGCTTATGTTGGGGGTTATATTAATGGTTCTTTTCTTCATATATTCATGCCTTTGGACCACTGCCACCATGTACCATCTCAATTGGGTTATATTAATGGTTTTGCGAATGATCTACTCCCTCCGGCCGGAATTACTTGTCGAAATATTTGAGACAAGTATTTGGACAAATTTGAGACAAGTAATACCGATCGGAGGTAGTACTTAATTATATGTACGTGGATTATAAGTACGTGCATATAGAATACATGGATCCCATAGACACAGGGCACCCAACTAAGTGTGTGTTAAACAGGTTGTTTAGATTACATGTGATACGGGTTATTGTATATTGTTACAGTTCATCCCTATCTCAATGTCTAACCGTAGTCTATCTCTAAGGTAGTTAGTATCTAATCTGTAAACAGTTGTAATCTCCCACGAGCTTGAGTCTCGAGATATAAAGGAAGAGCCGGCCCCTGTTGGTGCGCTGCGCAACCCAAAACCTAATTCCTCCATTGTTTTTACATGGTATCAGAGCCTCACGATCTATAGCCATGACTTCCGCCTCCACCTCTGCTTCCATCACCGCAGCTACTTCCGCAGCTACTTCCCCATCCAACAACTCCGGCACTGTTGGAACTTATTCTGGTAGCGCCTCCATTAGCATCGGCTCGATGACATCTGCCGATGCAACTCCCATCTCTTTTGGTCATCTAATCACGATCAAGCTTGCACAGGAGAATCATCTCCTGTGGAGGGCACAAGTTGTCCCTCTCATCAAGAGCTTTGGGCTCTATGGATTCATTGACGGAACGTCCGTCTGCCCTGCCCGGATGATCGTCGGCACCAACGATGGTGGTGTTGTGCCGCATCCTAACCCCGCGTACCACGCGTGGGTGCAGCAGGATCAGGCGATCCTGTCGGCGCTGCTCTCTTCCATTACTGAAGGCGTCCTCGGTCAGTTCCTCTTCCTCAGCACCTCGCGTGAGATCTGGTCGGCGATTGAAGCGTCCTACTCCTAGCAGAGCAGAGTGTTGCCCGCACTCTGCAGATCCGCCGACAACTCTCCTAGATCAAGAAACGTGACTCATCTGTCACGGTCTACTTCAACAAGATGAAGGCGTTGTCGGACAAGCTAACGTCCATTGGACAGCCGCTGACCAACATCGACTTCGTCTCCTACGTCCTGGCCGGCCTCGACTCTGACTCCGACTCCCTTCGTCACCATTGGTGGCAATGCCAGTCTCCGAGAGAGACCTCTATGCTCATATGCTCAACCATGAACAGCGCCTCGAGAGCAGGGACGCTGATCTATCCGTCGATCCTTCGACAAATGCCGTCAATCGCTACAACAACAACAAATCCTACCGTCCTTCACAGCAGTAGCAGTACAAGCTCCAACAGCAACAGCAGCCGCGCCCTGTCTACTCCAACGTACTCTGGGGGCATCCTGCCTCTACCATCTGGCGGCAACAACAACGGGTCACGGGAGAGACCCGTCTGCCAGCTCTGCAACAAGGTTGGGCACGTTGCATCTCGCTGCTTCAAGCGCTTCAAGCGAGACTTCCTCAGCGTCGGCAATGATGGCCGTGATAGCCAAGTTGCTGCTACTGCTCAAAGGGGTTATGGCGATACCCCTTCCTACAAAATCGACAACTCCTGGTATGTTGATACGGGCGCGACGGACCATCTCACGGGTGAGCTTGATAAGCTCACCATGAAAGAGGTGTACACCGGGAAGGACCAAGTTCGTGCTGCAAATGGTACAGGTATGCGAATCATGCATGTTGGTCACTCTTCCATTCCATCTCCTTCTTCACCTCAATTGATTCGTCGCTGTAATGTGCTACATGTTCCCTCTGTCACTCGCAATCTGTTAGCTGTTCGTAGATTTACAACTGATAACAATGTCTTCATGGAATTTCATCCTAATTATCTTCTTGTTAAGGATCGAGACACGAGGGACATGGTTCTTAGCGGTCATGTGCGTGGCGGCCTCTACTCCATTGAATCTCCCAGTCTGTTTTTGCGTCCGTCTTCAGCGGCGTCAGAACTTCTTCAAAGAAATGGCATTGTCGATTAGGCCATCCAGCTCTTCCTATAGGCCAGCATATTTTGAGTCATAGTGAGCTTCCTATGAGTTTAGACAAGAGTCTTAGAAAAGTGTGTGATGCCTGTCAACAAGGCAAAAGTCATCAGCTTCCCTTTTCAGATTCAGAACATGTAATAAAAACTCCCCTTGAGCTCATATATTCAGATGTGTGGGGCCCTGCCCAAACTTTAGTTAGTGGACATCGTTTTTATGTTAGCTTCGTTGATGCATACAGTAAATTTACTTGCTTGTATCTTCTCAAAAGCAAGGCTGATGTGTTTCAAGTCTTTATTCAGTTCCAACAACATGTCGAACGCCTACTTAGTCGAAAGATAATTCATGTTCACACTGATTGGGGAGGGGAATATCATAAACTCAACTCTTTCTTTCAGAAGTTGGGTATAACTCATCGAGTCTCCTGTCCTCACACACATCAACAAAACGGAGCTGCTGAACGAAAACATAGACATGTTGTCGACACGGGTCTCACTCTCCTTGCTCATGCTTCTGTTCCCTTGCGCTTTTGGAGTGATGCATTCACTACAGCGTGTTTCCTTATCAATCGTACTCCTAGTCGAGTCATAGCCATGCAAACTCCCATTGAAAAACTCCTAGGACATAAACCAGATTACACATTCCTTAAAGTCTTTGGATGTGCCTATTGGCCGAATCTTAGTCCTTATAAGTCACACAAGTTATCTTTCCATTCTCATAAATGTGTTTTCCTTGGTTATAGTCCATCTCACAAAGGGTACAAATGTTTGCATGTTCCTTCTAGTCGAGTCTATATCTCTCGTGATGTAATCTTTGATGAGGGTGTGTTTCCTTTCGCTAATATGCCACGTTCAGTTTCCACTCCATCTTCCTCCTCAATTCCTTTCAAAGCAACAAGTGACCAACTTGTAGATTCAGCATATGCACCATTGCTTTTTACCTAACCATGGTGCAGGTCCTGTTCGTGGCACATGACTCCATGATCTTACCGCTGGAGCTGACCCGGACTCCTCTTCATCAACCGAGGAGGCAGATTCTGCCGCGGCAGACGATCCTGCCTCTCCTACCGCACGTTCTGCCGCGCCCTCTGCCGCGGCAGACTCGTCTCCTGGCGCCAGCTCTGCCGCGCCTTCTGCCGCAGCAGGCGGTGAGTCGCCTGCCGCTTCTGCCTCGCCATCGCCACCTCCACCACCGCCGCCTCCTACACGTGTGCGTACACGTCTTCAGAACAACATCAGGAAACCGTATCGTCGGACTGATGGTACAATTACGTATGCTGCCGAGCGTGATGATCAACGTGAGCCAGCGTCTGTTGCAGATGCTCTTTCCATCCCTCATTGGCGTGCGGCTATGGTGGCAGAATATGAGGCCCTCTTGCAGAACGAGACTTGGCGCCTCGTTCCTCATCGGCAGGGGGTCAACATCATTGATTGCAAATGGGTCTTCAAGACAAAGAGACAGGCAGATGGTTCTATTGAACGGTACAAGGCACGGTTAGTCGCCAAGGGCTTCAAGCAACAGTACGGTTATGATTATGGGGATAATTTCAGCCCCGTAGTGAAACCTACCACCATAAGACTTTTGTTGTCTCTTGCTATTTCCAAAGGTTGGCACCTCAGGCAACTTGATGTCCAGAATGCATTCTTGCATGGGTTTCTTGAGGAGGAAGTGTTCATGAGGCAGCCACCTGGGTTTGCAAACTCTCAACATCCATCACATCTCTGGTACTTAAAGAAGGCACTGTATGGATTGAAACAAGCTCCACGGGCATGGCATGCCCATTTGAGTGGAATCTTGTGTGAACTTGGCTTCAAGGCGTCAAAGGCAAACACATCTCTCTTCTACCGTCATCAACAGGGGGTAACAATGTTCCTTTTGGTGTATGTTGATGACATAATTATGATTAGCTCATCTCCTGATGTTGTGGACAACTTGATCCACCAATTAGGAAAGTCTTTTGCTATGAAAGATCTTGGCAGGCTGCACTATTTTCTGGGTATTGAGGTTCATATGGCAGAACAAAACTTGATACTTACACGGAAGAAATATGCTGAGGAGTTGCTTGTGCGTGCCAAGATGGACAAGAGCAAACCAGCTTCAACTCCCATGTCCTCGAGTGATCGTCTCAGCAAGGATGATGGTGAAGTACTCTCGGTTGAGGAGGCTACCCAGTACCGGAGTATTGTCAGAGGTTTGCAATACCTCACCATAACAAGACCAGATATCTCCTTTGCGGTGAACAAAGTTTGTCAGTTCCTACACGAGCCTCGTACAACTCACTGGATCGCAGTTAAGCGAATCTTGAGATATATCCGAGACACAGTTGCACTTGGTCTGGTTTTGTCAAAATCACCCTCTATGGTCTGCCTTCTCCGATGCTGATTGGGCAGGTGATTCTGATGATAGGCGCTCCACTGGGGGACATGCAATATTCTTTGGGAATAACTTGATTGCTTGGAGCGCCAGAAAGCAGGCTACTGTATCCCGTTCTAGTACAGAATCTGAATACAAGTCTTTGGCTAATGCAACAGCCGAGCTTGTTTGGGTGGAGTCACTTCTCTCTGAGCTTGGTCTTATGCCGAACAGGACACCGGTTTTTTGGTGTGACAATCTTGAAGCTACGTACTTATCAACAAATCCGGTGTTTCATGCCCGTACCAAGCACATTGAGGTAGACTTCCATTTTGTTCGTGAAAGAGTTGCTGAGAAGCGTCTGGAAATCAAGTTTATATCCTCCAAGGACCAGATCGCTGATATCTTCACGAAAGCTTTAGCGTCCAGGCCTTTCCTAGGCTGTCAACACAATCTCAACTTGCAGGCACCCGTTTTGATTGTGGGAGGGTGTTAAACAGGTTGTTTAGATTACATGTGATATGGGTTGTTGTATATTGTTAGAGTTCATCCCTATCTCAATGTCTAACGTAGTCTGTATCTAAGGTAGTTAGTATCTAATCTGTAAACAGTTGTAATCTCGAGCTTGAGTCTCGAGATATAAAGGAAGAGCCGGTCCTGTTGGTGCTCTGCGCAACCCAAAACCTAATTCCTCCATTGTTTTTACATACTTGCATAATTGCATCCAACAAGCATGTAGAATAATATTGTTGAGAAGCGCCTATCCAAACTTCGAATAGTATTACAGTAGTACTAGTAATTAGATCAGGAACGAGTCACAACCCCATGAGATCCATCATAGTGCAGTTACTCTGCAGTTATTGATATGAAACACATCCGTCATGGGTCTGGCTCCTACAGAAGTGACTGGAGACTGGAGTATTGTTTAGGATATCCACTACAGTACAGACGAGCCGACGGTGTATGTAGTCACGTCCATACATAAATACACACAACAGGAAATATATATAGCAGAGAACAATTATATATAAACGGCGGTATTAAAAGTGCCTATCATAGAGAGAAGCACGATTATTCCCATCCCTTAGATCGGCCTGCCTCCGGGCACAATCTTGTCCTTAATCCACATGTAAATCGGCACCAGAAAGAAGTACGTGGCGCATATCGTCCCCACGAGGAAGCGGAACAAGAAGACGATAGGATTGACCGGCTTGCTCACATCCTCAGCCTTCGGTCCAAGCTGCAGGGAGGAAACGTTAATTCAAGTTCTCAGCTGGTGAGCTACGTGCAGAACGAGATATTTATCCAAAATTTATTTACCTTCAAAGGGGAGTCCCCGCTTTCTCTCTTGACACCCGTGACGCAGCAGCCGATGACCAGGCCATGCCTACGGGCGCCACGGTACCATTTCGGCCCGATCCTGTTGAGCTTAACGTCCTTGAACCCGGCTCTCTCGAACCATTCGATGTACTCTTCCTCCGTGGGGAACAGCATCCACATGTCGGCGAAGAAGCGAGAGAGCCAGAACGTCGGGCGCACGGGGCCAATCATACAGGCTACCCCGCCCACATTCAGGACCCTGTAGGCTTCCTTGATTCCTCGCTGCGGATCCGGCCAGTACTCAATGCTGGATGGAGGCCAAAATTAAGCATCATCAGTCGATCATGGTACAAAGAGAGTACTCCCTTCGATCCATCATAACAAGTGTCGAACTTTGTTGTCGCTGGACGGTTTCTTTAATGGAAATCGACGGAGAAACTCGTTGTTTCGGAAAAATTATATATGAACCTGCCGGCGGAGACGTAGCGGTCGAAGGTGTCGGCGGGGAAGGGGAGGTCCTCGGCGTCGCCCTCCATGATGGTGACGCCGTTGAGGGCTTTCTTCCGCCGGGCCTTCTTGAGCTGGTCGGGGGACTGGTCGAGGATGGTGACGTTCTCCGGGTCGACGTAGCGGACGATGCCGACGGTGGTGAAGCCCGTGCCGCCGCCGACGTCGACGACCTTGAGGCTCCGGCTGTGGAGGTCGGCGTGCACGAGGGAGACGTCGCGCATGTCGTCGGTGTACTGGCCCGGGTTGAACACCTCGTCGTAGCCGATGGAGATGAGGCTGTAGAACCACAGCGCCTCCTTCTTGTGCTGGATCAACCGCGCCGGCGCCATCTCGCCGACCAGGGCAGCTAGCAGCTAGCTAGCGGGTGATGTGTGTACGTGAGACTGTGAGTGAGTGCCTCTGAGTGAGGAGTGGACGAGCGAGAGGGGCATTTATACTGCTAGCATCATGGCGATTGCGTTACAAAAGTCCTTGTGCCATTAAGTGCTGCGATCGAAGCAAATGATTAATCTTGCTTGTATATGCAAGGTACCATTTCAGGAAGACCGCAGTAAGACGATGCGCATGCAGACAAGTAAAAAATAACAGCCCGGTTGCGACTGCTGGTAACGGCCCCTGCGTCGCTCTCGTGCGTCGACATGGGCTAGCCGCCACCCAGCGGCCAGCGCCCCAACCGCAGTTGTCACTAGAGGGGTCTCCTCCCTAGCTGTCGGTCTCGGTCGGCATTATGGTTTTTCAATCCATCGGATGGTTTGCGTATACCTCTCCAGGTGATCTATGAATAAAGCAAGTTGGTTATCCTAAAAAAACACTAGAGGAAGCCGCGGGGCGAAACCCGAACAGCGGACGGCGGCGGCAAGGCTATATCATTTGAATATAAGAGATACAACTCTGTTAAACTTTAGAGTAAAGTTCATTTTCAACATTGTCTCTGTAAACTCTATACCAATGAAACATAATATTCATATACCACGTATCAGTGATATGTAACAACGAGTTGGGCTCGGGCTAGCGCCACGTGCCAGCATGGGAGGCCACCGGTCTGTGGCGGAGCCGGTAAATAAGCTGCTCTTAACCTACCTAGCTTTGTTTCTTACCCATCGAAGAGTTTACCACAGGTTGATGACAACATGTAGGTGCTCTGGAAAGCAAGTCTTGGAGTAGCCCTATCGCTTCAACCGAGCTATTTTATTTTCCGTAGCAACGTACGGGCTTCTGACTTGTATTTTTTATTTTTCCTGATCATGGCTGATCTGATCTCAAGTCCTGATCGAATTTAATCTTTTGATCGATGTGCCCAAATAATGTTCTGAGTGCGACCTCATACTGGAGTAATGCCCAAGTGCCCAACTACCGAATATTCTCACAAAAAATATTTTGTTAACAAGAAACTAGCATGATGAGCTGAACCAATACTTATTTTATCAATGTGGATTTATCTTTGTTATATTTATTAAAAATTGTTATCTGATAACAATTATCTTTGTTGGTCGATTGGATGGAGAAGCGACATTGTGTCTAATAAACGCCAATGTTCCTCTTTTTTTAGGTTATTTAGCACCGCACGCGCTAGCTCAGCCAGAGGACGACATGCCACTACACATGTATTCCTGTGCAGCGAGCGGTGAAGAAGGCAGCATAGTCTAGTAGTCTACCTTATGTGCAGGCTTCTTAATTTGCTTATTTGTCGGATTGTAATAAATCACGTTGTTTTTATTTTATTCGGATCGCTCGGCTGCATGCATAAGCATAAGCCACAACTCCGTCCACAAACAAACGTATGTTTGGATTAAAAATTTGTTCACAAAAGAGTATACTTCTCTTTTTTCAAAACACTTTTGTCTGAAAAAAATTGATTCTCTCTCATTACAGGAAGTCAAACCCGACAACATTTTTTCAGCATTTAGCTCATTGTATATGAAAAAATTAAAGATGTGGGAGATGGTGGTTGGCACCCAATGCATTTTCTATCTTACTGCCTTTTCTTTTTTTGAAATTCTCAGATGTATTCCATCCGATCCTAAATTGTTGTCGAAATATTGCAGGTATCTAGACGCTTTTTAAGAATAGATACATTCATATTTGAGCAAATTTGAATTAAGAATTTAGGAAAAGAGGGAATACATTTTTATCAGTGGACAACGGAGTATATCCATTGATACGACTAATAAAACTCTTCATAAAAGAACAAATTAGTGTCAGATCGACTGCAGATTTGCAGTTGTCAAGACGATCGCAGTCCTCCTACTATTCCACGCAAGGCGCCACAGGGCGCGGCGGCTAATCCGACGTCAATACAATACACAATATACCCCCCAGCGCCCAACCTCCTGTCGAGCTCGGCAATTGCCTATACCAAACAGAGCCCACGTGTCTACCACTGTACTATGACAGTACTGACGTGGCCTGTATAGGAGTGTTACTGGACTATGACGGAGACTCGGCAAACCAATCGATCTTCTAGAGCCATGCATTCCGCTCAGTACAGGGGTCGTTGGGCCAACAGCGGCCGGCCTTGATCGTCATGAACTTCACTCGGCGGATGGGCAGCCACACAAGTCCGTCCAATTTACAAATACAGAGGGATACCACCATCACCATTCAAGGTTGTCCCCATTCAAGTGGAGCACGTCCCAAAACAAAAGATCAATGCCTCAAATGGTTGAGGTTATTAATTGCTTGAGATGACGTACATTGGTTGTTTTAAGTCTCTTCTTAACTGTATCTGGCGCAATTCCCCTTCAGATTCTAATCTGCTGTATTAACTTGCCCAGAAATTATATGCGCAGAGCCTGCTAACGTACTCTGTTTTCAGAGGAGGAGAGCTTGTTAACGCTTGTTAACAAGGGAATTTCTAGTAGTATAAGAACGTACGAGTATCATGTACAGAACAACAGAGAAAAGTCTCTTTCGACTCTCTAGAAGACTAGAACAGCCCCCGGCGTATATCAATGAAGGAGACGAGTCCACCATGGTGACAGTAGGAGACCACAGCCTTCAATTATTTAGAAGATGACACTTCGGAGATACATATATAGTCCCCAAAACATTGCCGTCGACCACTAATTAATGTTTGTGAAACCACATTTCCACAATCCAAAAAAATAAATTTAGATGCCATGGAATTACTTTCCGAGACAGAGTGGTCCGCCGAAAAAGAGTGATAGGAGCACTGACGTGGGCCTGTTCGAGTTGTGTAACTTGGTACTAGCACGGCCCATTCTAAGCCCATACAAAAAAGCCCACGTATATTGGTGCCCACGACCTCGTGGCTGTCGGATGTGGGCCTGCAGCACGCGGTGGCGTTCCTCCCGCATCGTCTCTCCGGCACCGCCGCCGCCGCCGTGGGTACCAGGGACTCAGACCTCGTCGTGGCAGCGGGCGCGAGGCCAGGCTGAGTCGCGGGCCCGGCACCAACGTTGATCCGTCCAGGTTTAGATTCCTCGTCGCCGAGAACGGCTCTGCGCGACGTCCAGGTAACTGAATCCAACTCTTGGTCTCCTTCTGGTGTACTAACCCAAGCACAGCAAATGGGTACTAGTGGTTTTGACCAGACTGCTGTGTGGTTAAAACACTGCCCAGCTTTTTGGCAAAACCACAATATAGTATACTAATGCAAAATTCATAGACACAAATGTATCTTGACGCTGGCATGGTAATGCTTTTAGCCTATTCTATACCTTGTCCTGGACGATGCGGCTCGAAAAATGAACTGTCTAGAATGTGCGTGCAAGCTTGGCGTCGGCCGTGGTCGAGCTGGTCGGTTCGACCAAGCCATGGACCGGGCCACATCGAAACCGAGTTATCTTAGCTTCCAGATGTTGGATCTTGTGTCAATCGCTGCTAGATTGCTAGATTAGCCGATCGCTAGTTTTGCTATCTAAGTAGTTAATCAAAGCACATGCCAAACCAGAACCACCACTACGTCGATTGCCGGCATGGCAATGAGCTCGCTAAATCGACCTTGCCCCGGACGCCGCGGCCCAAAAAATAAACCTTACTCCAGACCACTTGCTCCAGACACCACCGCTAAAAAAAAAAAGCCATGTAGTACTTGTGGGCGAGACGATGCGAACGATTACTTATTTTGCTAGATAATTAATTAGCCTGACAAAATCAGAACTACCTGTATGTTGACTGCGCACTCAACTAATCTACCTTGTCTCAGATGTTGCCGCCCAAAGAAACAACAACACTCTCACCTAATATACCTCGCCTCGAACGCCACCACTCGAAAATAGATTCATGTAGTATGTCCATGCCAAACATGCGCCGATTGCTTATTTTGCTAGCTAATTAGTTAACCAGGCCTCATGACAAAATCAGAATTACCAATACAACGATTGCTGACACGATAATGCACTCACCTAATTTACCTTGTCCCAGACGCGGTCGCTCAAAAAGAGTGCTGTTCTAAAATAAGAGTAATGCACCTGGCTAATCTACCTTGCACCGGACCGCCGCCGCTCAAAACTAGAGCCACCTGCAACAAGAGCAGTGCACTTACCTAATCTACATTCCCCCGGACATCGCCACTCAAAAAGAGACCTGTCTAAAAACAAGAGCAATGCATTTACCTAATCTACCTTGCACCAGACGCCGTCGCTCAAAAAAAGAGCCGCGCGAAAACAAGAGTAGTGCACTCACCTAATCTCCTTGGCCCCGGACGTTGACACCCAAAAAGAGAGCTGTCCGAAAACAAGAGTAATGCATTTACCTAATCTACATTGCCCCGGACGCTGCCGCTCAAAAAGAAAGACGCCCGAAAACAAGAGCATTGTACTTATCTAATCAACCTTGCCCCGGACATCGCCGCTCAAAAAGAGAGCGGTCCGAAAACAAGATCAATGCACTTACCTAATCTACATTGTCCCGGACACCGCCGCTCAAAAAGAGAGCCACCCGAAAACAAGAGCAATGCACCTATCTAATCAACCTTGCCCCGGACGTTGCCGCTCAAAAAAAGAGCCGTCCGAAAACAAGAGCAATGCACTTACTGATCAACCTAATTACCCCGGACGTTGTCACTCAAAATGAGAGCCGTCCGAAAATAAGAGCAATATATGCACTTATCTAATCAACCTTGCCCCGGATGTTGCCGCTCAAAAAGAGAGCCATCCAAATACAACAGCAATGCACTTACCTAAGCTACCTTGCCCTGGACGACACAACTCAAAAAGAAAATCCTCGGCCATCCGAAAACAAGAGCAACACACTTACATAATCTACCTTGCCCTGGACGCTGCTGCTCAAAAATAGAGCCAGCTCGAAAACAAGAGAAATGCACTTGTGGTTAGGCGCACATGGTGGGGGAGCACGGGGACAGCGCGGCGGCGATCAGGTCGAGCATCAGCGTGGGTGGGATGGTGGTGCTCAAGGCGTACGTAACACGGCACAATGCATTTACTGATGATGAACAGGCAATTCCAAATATTATTTATATGTTCCTCAAATTTCCACAAGATTAAACCCCAAAACTAGCTAACATATGCAGATCTCTCCGTTCCCCGAACCTTAGCCACCAAAATGGACAGCACCGACGACCAGCTCACCTTCGACGTCAAGGCCCACATGCATGGATGGCGAAGACGAGGTGCCCATCTTCGACTTTGAGGCTGACATGGAGGGCACCGTTGAGGAGCTCATCTTCGACTTCGAGGACGACTTGGACGGCACTGACGAGAAGCTCATTTTCGACATCGAGGTCGACATGGACTGCATCCATGCACTCAGCTGGTCGTCATTAATCATCAAGAAAATGGTTAGTACACACTCAAGAAAGTGGTTAGTACACACTCAAGAAAATGGTTAGTACACACAAGACAGATTAGTACACACTCAACAAAATGGTTAGTACACAGAGACCTGGTGGTCATTAATCATCCAGAAAATGTTCAGTACACAAATGGTTAGTACACACAAGACTAATTAGTACACACTCAAGGAAATGGTTAGTACACACTCAAAATGTTCTATTGCACCTGCGCCTCTGCAAGTTGTGCCACCAGCAACTAATGATGATTTAAGTCACTGATTCCACGCTTTTTAGATTCACATCCTACAAGTCACTAATTAACTTCTGTTAAATTGACATCCTACTGTATCAAATAACCTATGTGCAAATCTCTAATTGCACACTTCCATTAGATTGACATATCCTACCTTACCAAATAACCAAGAGATATATATTCTAGCGTATTAGATTATAAATTTGATCAATGTAATTACCTTTCTCACCTTTCTGTGACCAGAACTCGGAGTTTTGTAAAACCATCATCTTGAAACTTTGTAGTAATCTACAACAACTATACATGTCCCTATTTTGCAGTGCTAGACATGCATACGTACTGTCAAGATTTTCTGTGGTGCGGTAAATCGTACACGTGAATCCTGACATGTTCAGCTATCTCACTTGGAACTAAATCTTGTACCCTACAGAAGGACAGAATGACGGAAGCACCAACCGAAGAGCAGCAGCATCTTGCAATCGAAGCAGCACCAGGAGCGCAGCCTGCTCTTGCTGCCAATGGTCATGACTCGTAGCCGTCAGGGGTGATGGATGCTTCATGCTTCACAGGCTGTTGCGCTGCATATGGTCATGGACCTTGCTTGGTTGGAACTAATCTTTGCTGGGTTAATTCGAACAGGAGATCCCCGCAAAAAAAATAAAAAAAATCAAACAGGAGGTCCGAGATATGCACCGACATTATGGTTGTGCCGGTTGACTTATTATTTTGCTGGATGTGTTGATTATAGACGTGTTCAATACTGTTTCATGAGCGGCCATGCAGGATGTTTTGAGATTTCACCATCTTACAGATCACACTTTAGTATTATATTAGAACCTTTCAAGTATAGTTGCTTGCCTTCTTAAAATAATTTCCTAGATATTCTTATTGCACCTGGTAGATTGCTCCGTGCGGATCTCGTAGAGTAGCGACCATATATGCATGTACAGTGAACTAGCTAGTCTTGGCTGAATTCGAAGCAGAGACCTGAGATATGCACCGACATTATGGCTGTGCAGGCCGTGGGCTTATTTGTTTGCTGTATTTGTTGATTGTAGAGATGTTTAGAATTGTTTATGAGCGGTCATGCGTAGGAAGTTATGAGAATTCACCATTTTACAGATCGCACTTTAGTATTATATTAGCACCTTTCCAGTATAGTTGCTTAGCTTCTTAAAGTAATATAATTTTCTAGATATTCTTTTATTGATGATGATCCTGATGCTTGGCCAGTTGATCCTATCCTAGGATTAGACGGTTTGGCCACTGGCCATCCGATGGTTTCAAACATCTTTTTTTTGTCTGCAACATATTTTGAATGATAAATTTTGTGGGAGAATCGATAAAATTAAATGCTAGACACATTTTAATGGTAAAGTATGTGTGAACCATTTATATGTGGCTTGCATCCTGTTGCTAATTGTGCGACTTTGTTTGACTGTCAAAAATTGTTTGTTCAACATGATGAACAATTTGCGAACTATTGTTTGGAAGCTTGGCAGACTTCCACAATTATGAGTGCACTTGTTGCCTCTCAAGAGAGATACCACCATCTTTAGATTTGATGATTTTTTCATAGAATCCAAACAAGTGCTCTCGGATGACACTTGCTGAAGATGTGAACAATTAATCCAAACAATTATTCGTGTAAAACACCTAATGAAGACAATGTATGATGAGGGGAATGAAGACAAGATCAAGATTATTGTGCACTGTGTAGTGCTCGCTACCATGCGAATGGGTTCTGCATCTGCTGTGACCTCTCCGACCGTGGTTCCATGGTAATTGTGTGAAGGTGAATTCTGCTCAAGCGGAGAAGATTGATACAGAATGGACAACACTGACGACCAACTCACCTTCGACTTCGAGGCGACATGCATGGACGGTAGAGATGAGGAGTTCATCTTCAACTTTAAGGCTGGCATGGAGGGCGCCGTTGAGGAGATCATCTTCAACGTCGGGGAGCCTATATTCGACTTCGAGGTCGACATGGATGACATCCACACACTCAACTGGTCGAAATTAATAACCAAGAAAATGGTTAGTACACACCGAAGGAAATGATTAGTACACACTAAACAAAATGGTTAGTACACACAAGACTGGTTAGTACACACTCCACGAAATGGTTAGTACACAAACCTGGAATTTTGCATCCCTTTGAGAACCAACTGATTTTTTTTTCTAATGATGGTCCTGACGCTCGGCCGGTTGATTCTATCCTAGGATTTGCCGGTTTGACCACTGGCCATCCGACGGTTTCAAACATTCTTTTGATAAAATTGAATGGTAGACACATTTTTAATGGTAAAATATGTGTGAACCATTTACATATGGCTTGCATCTTGTTGCTGATTACGTGACTTTGTTTGACTGTCGAGATCTGTTTATTCAATATGATGAACAATGTTTGCGAACTGTCCTCGTTGGAAGCTTGGCGGACTTCCACAACTATGAGTGCACTTGCCGCCTCTCAAGATAGATGCCACCATCTTTAGATTTAATGATCGTTCATACAATTAAAACAAGTGCTCTCGGACTACACTTGCTGAAGACGTGAACAATCCAAACAATTATTCGCGTACAACACCTTCTAGAGATAATGCATGATGAGGGGAATGAAGACAACGATCACGTTTATTGTGCAGTGCAGTGTTCGCTAACATGCGAATGTGTTCTTGATCTGGTGACGTCTCCGACCGGTTGTTCCATGGTAGTGTGTGATGATGACTTGTGCTCAAATGGAGAAGATTAATCACCGAAGCAGCACCAGGAGCGCAGCGTGCTCATGCTGCCAATGGTCATGACTCGTATAGCCGAACGATTATTTCTGTTTAACCGATCGGTTTCCGGATTTTAAACGAAAAAACGAAAGCCAAATGGTTACAATATCTGAGAACTGGAACCGAAACTAAAAACCGTAAAAACCAATATTTCACTTCGGGTTTTTTGTTACGGTTCGGTTTTGCACACCCCGAGGGTCTGGATCTGCTGTGACGTCTCCGGCCGGTGGTTGCTAATGTGTGAACGTGACTTCTATTAAGTGGAGAAGATTGAGATAACGTAATTGTCCTGACTGCATCCTTGCAGATCTCGTGGAGTAGCGATCGTATATGTACCGTGGACTTGCCAATCGTCGAAACTTCCAGCACATTTCTATATTGTATAAACAATTGTTTTGCTATGGTAATTAGTCATATTGCTTTCCTTCGAAACAACAGCAGCTATGTGTTCGGTTTATCGTTTGATCAGATGCACGAGGATCGCAACTCTGATGTGTGTGCCTTGTGTTTATACTCCATGACCGCATGTGTGTTGGCTTATCCCGAGTCGTGGGGCCGGTTGCAAATTACAGCTCGCCATGATCTTTTGTTTCATCTTTCAGTTGTGGTCGTTTCCCCTTCTAGCAGCCAAAGGTCAATCCGCAGGAGAATTTTGCATCCACATGAGGACCTACCGATTTTCTTGTAATGATAATCCTGAGGGTCCGCTGGCTTTGACTCTATCCAAAAGGATTGGCCAGTTGACCACCAGCCATCCAATGGTTTCAAACATTCTATGGTCCGCAACAAATTTTGGTAGGGATGCAAACTAGGCATTGAAAAGGCTATAATCTATACTTGGTGTCTCGGTGCTTCTTCTCTAATCAGCAAGGTTCGGCGAGCTTAGGCTTAGTCGCGAAGCTAACGAGGTTAGGTCTGCCCGATCTAGCGTGATCATCCAGCCGTCTTTGACGTCATCTTCAACGAGGCAACAACTTGTTTCTCGGATCATCATCGTTGACGTCTTCAGTAGCGGACGCAGGGAAGAAATGTAGGTGTGGCGGAGTTTGCAAAGAAGAAAATCATGTGACAAAGCAACTCAGTAAAATAGTGTATATGTTGCTCTATATTCAACAAATGTAGTAAAAAATCAAAAAATAAAGTATCAACATAAATTATATGGACCGTATACTAGTATATACAACGTATCACTGGCGGATCCAGAAGGTGGCCAGGAGTGGACCACCCTGGGAATTCGAACCATATATCATTATATCTAATATCCTGAGCCTAAAAAAGAAAAAAGAAAATAAGGCTGTCAGCCCATCTCCTTGTTAGGCCCGGCCGGCTCCAAGTGCTGCATTGGGCCTTGTCTTATCAATCGATTGACTGATCAGCCGCGAACAAGGATTCAGGGAACACACATCGATCAGACGATCGATCGATCAGCCGCGGAGGCGGAAGTGACGGAACTGCCTCTGCCGGCCCTAGCTTAGCTAGCGCCTAGCGATCAACGGGGATCAGGACACGCATCCCAGCCGCAATCTCTCGTCATCATTGTCTCTCGGCTATCAGGCGATCAAATTAATGTATGCTTTTTTAATATTAGCATATTTACTGTTGGCGAGTAATATTTGGAGTAAAAAAATAGCTGGTTATAATATATATTGGGTAAAACTGTCTCACAAATTTGGATCCACCACTGCAACGCATTGGCCAGATTTTAGGTGTGGCGGCCGCCGGAGCAAGCCATACTGCTGGTACGCCATTGGACGTCTTTTGGATTCGATTGGCTACTTCACGGTTGCTTTCAACAATCTTTACCTAACTCCGAAATGGTTGGAGGTACAGAGACGCCAACGTCAAATTTCTCTAACGGCACAAGTGGCGGTGTAATATTATTTTGAGGAAATTTCACAGAACCATACTTTCTGTGACAGTGGTCTTAGGCCCGAGTCGTCAGAAACACCATCAAGCCGCCTAATCATCGAGATTAGAGTTTTTTGAGACTCACTGCCCCAAGAGTTGTGGTTTTGTGAGACTGTTAGCAATAACTGTGTGGTTTTGTGAAACTGTTAGCAACAACTGTGGTTTTGTGAGACTGTTAGCAACAACTGTGTGGTGCACTGCCACAAAAAATGTGGTTCCGTGAAATTTGCTATATTATTTTTAGTGATGGGTTGATGCTTTGGTTGATATAATGGAAGCTGTGCTTTGTCCAGTACTTTTTGGGAATGGTCTAGGCTTCTGACCTCCGGCCTCAGACCCTCAGTTATGCTAAAGTGTTCCTGGAGGCAGAGGCCCTGTACATCTCAAGGAGACAAAACCGAACTATTCCACCACACTCCTCGTATGCATCTGCAACAGAAAGAAAGCACTATTCAAGCACCCAACATCTACAGAAAGCAACGGAGGTTATATGCTTCCTTAAACCAGTACATCCTTACAACGGCAGGAGAAGAACCAAGCACAGGTTTAATTATTGGCCTTAGCACATGGCCAAGAAGAATGTAGAGAAGCTCACAATTTTGACACACTACCACTGTCGACAAAATATCAGGGAGGAGGAAAGCACTCAAAAAAAAAATGTGTGGGGCAAACGCTCCACCTTCGATTTCCCCATCGCGAAAAAGCCAGTCAATATTGCGAAACGACGAGATCTGGGATCCAAATCCGGGTCCCAACTGAAGATCCGAAAGAGATGGGAGGAATCGCAGTAGAAACTGACGAGGACAAAATATCTTCAGAAAGAGTAGGTGGTGGTGTGCTGCGCGCAATTCCCAATCCACTTTAAATTTGTCAAAGCAAACCAAATTGGAACACGTTGGCAGGGCCAGAAGGCGCTTGCAAAAGGTGCAACTGCCAGTGCGGCACTTGGATCATAAGCAGGCATCAGGGCATCACATTCGCCCTCCAGGTAGACCACACAGACATACAGGAAAGGGGAACCATCTTTACCAGCCATTAGTTCAATTCAATTCAATGGATGGGCACTCAAAATGGTCAATCATATGGGGACCCAAAAGGCACATGGGAAGGCAGGTCACCCCATGTCTTTGCAGGCCATTGTCTCCAAGAAGCAGTGCCAAAATTACACAGGTATTAAAGCTTCAGGTGGCTTCCCTCTTGGATCTATCTATATATCAGCTTTCCAGGACCATAGCAGACTAGTACTTTTACTGAGAAGAGCCAGCATTCCTGGAATAAGTCCAGTAACAACATTCCTAAAGAAGTTGCTTGTAGATATCAGAAGTAGAATAAATTTGCAAGTGGATCTTAGCAGGATTAGCTCACTGGCCACTGCCCTCTTTAACAGAATTCATGCAATTCGTCGCCACATGATTGTACTCACAATGTAGAAAGTTTGGCCATTGCGTAATGGATTAGCGTTCATCGCCATTGTCCATAGCAACATTGTGGAACCAAAACATCATCAGTATACAGAATATTGACCGAAACAAGCATGTGTGGAACTAAGCAACAAGGGTGAAGGAGTCTAATATTAATTAGAGGCCCTACCTACACGAACAGCGCTGGTATTCTGCAGAACGAAGTGTCAGCCTGTGTTACCGAAATGCAGGAGTTACTACTAAATCCATATCATATGACATAATAATCAAATCGCGGATAGCTTTGAGCCACGCTTGATCTATGTGCTTTGGTTTCAGTTCACAAAACTAGGGAGGAGCTTGCAGAAACATACAGAACAGACCAGCCTAAAACCGAGGGCCATGAGCTCTCAATCTTCAGAACTCAACAGAGCCCACCGCCGCGATCCCAGTGCTTAGGTTCCTCGATTCCTGCCTGCTAACGTAGTTATCACAACCATTGCCGAGCCTCCTTGCAGGAGCCGAGCTCAAGAGCTCGATGCCCTGCTTGCCCATCTGTTGTACCTCCTGTGGCGATAGTATCTTTATGCAGGACACGCTGTTCACAAATTCCCTGCAGATTACAAGATCCATATTTGTAAGGGTGAAAATGAACAGTGAAAAAAATATTTTTCAGGAACTTATTGGCTAGAACTTACTGCCATGGATCATCGCCAACTAGAAGGACATCATTCTCTCGGTCAACAAATACAAGCTGCCAGCCTGATCTCACAGGGTCTTCTAACTGGCCCTCAAGGCCAAATAGGTGCCCTAGCTCACTTCGTAGTTCATGATAGCTGCTAAATCTAGTGATATCGAGCAATCTTCCAACAGCTCCAGACTTGTAAACCTTTAGGACAAGGTATGTCAATTCAAAGTGCTTCATGGAAAATAATACGAAAAGAAGTAAAGTTGATTAATGGTGCATAAGATGGACAAGGCAATTTCACTCACCTTCACGAAAGTGGCAGGTGGTCGATTTACTTGATCAGGATTTTCTGAAAATGGAACATATCCTGATCCATCTAAGCAGCCTGAACTAGTTAGTGCTTCATTCAAGGGGAAATTATTTTGAGAAGGGCTCAGGAAATTGCAGGTGGAATATGGTATCGTGTTTGAACCATTGTCATCCTGAAGGCTTGCAATGCAATCATTCTCATTCTGAAGGCCTGGAATGTCATCTTGCATCAAAAGTGACTGAGAGTCTATATTAACACCAAACAATAGGTGGTTTTGATGGTCAGAATTCTCATCTTGATCCACCACACTCTCTCTTCCAGGCAATGGTGCCAATGAAGAGCTTTGAGGTATATTAGAAGGAGCTGAATCCAACTGTTCTATGTGCGACACTGTAACATGAGATCGAGAAGGGATCACAGACTCCATCACAACCCGCTTAGACGACCACGGGTCAGAGACAGGTACAGGGGTGGTTCTTGGCACATCTTGGAGGTTCGAACCTGCTTCTGAAGGAAATGGTCGCAACACGTCATGCATGGACGAGATATTCAATGGAGAAAGGGAGTTAATATCTGTGTCTTGGAAATTTTGCTGCTGTGAGAACGCTGAAACTGTCTGCATTATGGAAGGTGGAGACTGAGTGCTGGGAGAAAGCTGAGAGAAAACCGACAATGCATTTGGTACGGACTGAAAGTTGGGGGAGTGATTCTGTTCTTGCATGTGTTGGTGCTGTGACTGTTGCTGCTGGTGTGATTCTTGTTGTTGCTGCTCCTGCGGTTTCTGACCGTTGAATGATTGGCAGCGTTGAAGCTGTTGCTGGAGGTACTCAGACTGATTATGGCCTTGAATTGTGTTGTCATTGATGTTTTGGTGGTGCATCTGCTGAAACTGAGGCTGTACTTGCTGCAGAATCTGACTCGATACAAGAGATCGACCAGCAATGTTCTGGGGCTGCTGGAACTGCAGTACTGCAGGTGATACTTGCTTCGCCGGGTTCTGTAAAGCTGCTGCTGATATTGCTTGGTACATGTCAGGTTGCAGACCAAGTAGGGAAGTATCCAACCTTGGCTGCATCCAAGGATTCATACCAAGTCCACCAAAATTGAATGACTGGAAACCTGGGTTTGCACCATCCCGGAGCCACATAAGAGAAGAGGTCAAGTCATCTTCCTTTCCACCTGAAAAAACCCTCACAGGTAAGATCATGTTTACTATTAGAACAATGCATCAAGGACTGAATTAATCATCATTGTCGACTGATATGGCTTGAAGGTATTGAATAAGGTTACAACTGTCATTTGTACCATATAAGGAAGGTAATCCTGTTGGCCACGGCCGCTTCAGTCTCATAGGAAAAGGAGATGAATACATCGGTATAGTTGTCAGAGGCTCAATCTCCCAAAGAGACACCCTCGGCTGCCTCTCTCCAGCAGTTGACTCATCCCATCCAACCTGCATTATTAAGGAAAAAGATCGCATGCTCAATTTTGAAGCACATGGGAGAAAATCTCTAGAATATAATAATACCATCAACTGGATACTGTACCAGTATGCACGTAAAAAAGTGTGGAATCGGAGAGGTATGTAGACAAACAGATAATTATTGTTTCAAGATCTACCTTTACAGAACGCCAGTGCGAGTTCGGCCAACGAGCAGGATCAAGGTCACTTATTCCTGTAATTGTTCCCATATATCTGCAAGAGTGCATAGCAATTTAGACCGTTTATATCATGCAATACTGAAAACATGTAGCTCATTACAACAGATCAGAAAACCAACAAGGAACCTGATATAGAAGGCATCAAATGACTTATCTACATTCTATACTTTGGGTAAATGAATCAAGAGAAGGAAAGAGTAAACTGTGATGACCAGGAAACAAAATCATAATAGATAAACACGGGTTTGACATACCGCCTAACGCTGGATTCTTCTGTCTCGAAAAGCATACGGAAACGCATGCCCACAGATATACGGGTATGGTACACAGCTTTTACATATTTAGCCAGTGGTATGACAAACTCTGAAGGGCTTGCTCTGCAGAACAGGTGGGAAAAATGCTGAGTATGTGAGAGGAAATGTAAGATATATGCAAGGAGTTGTTCTACCTTGGGTTATAGAAAATAGTGAACCGGCTATTTGTCGATGCAGCATGAGCAGCTGCAGCGAGAAGCCCGATGTGCATGCTGTCACTAGATAACACTGATGATGGCATGACTGTTTGTGGCCTGTTTGCTCGACGAATTCCCAGAAGAAGCTGATTGTTATCATTCCTGCTCAACCAAAGACACGGACGAATATTATCAGGAAAACTCTGCTGGGGAAAAAATAAGCTCGAGGAAGAGAGTATTGAGTGTCTGTTGTGATTTATTATATTTTATTTTTTGTGGAAGAGGAGACAGACCAGATAAAGAGGACAGAGTCTCCAGCAACCAGTCTCTTAGCACTTATAAAGACGCTCCAACCTGTGGTCAGAAGATGCCGCTTTGGTTGGCCTGCACCAACAATTTGATTTTGTAAGTTCTTTTACATCATACTGGTTTTGGGAACTTACATGTGTTGTATGGAGAAAGGTTGCATGAAATGAGGGTATATCCAGGCTGTATGCAATATACACTTCCTAAAAATCACAAAAATAAGAAGCAACAAAAGTAGCTTAGAAATAACTAACCTCGAAAGATATGACGAAATTTCCACTCATTGCCATGAAGGTCTTTCGCCATCAACTCCTGTGCTGGAGGCTGCTGAGTGAAATCCTACAGAATTATCAAATGAACATTTATTGCCAATAATAGTCGGTTCAGTTAATCTGAAAAAGTAATATTATCAGTTCAAACGATAATGCACACAATTGCTGATCAACAACACATACCAACGGAGGAAACACCTTCTCTGCTGCTCGGCGGGGAACAGAGAATCCACCATGTGTACTTGTATCACTTGCAGTTAATGTTTTGCAAAAATAATTTGTTGGTTGTTTGTTTGCAGTGCCTAATTCAGCAGGTAGAAATGGGTCCTTGAGCTCCTGCTGCAAAGAAAAACAAGATACAATATAAGTATGTGAGGTACAAAAAGAAGTGTACAGATTGGTGGAAGTAGTTAGAAAATCCGGTATTACTGGGCTGAGTGGTTGTAGCGTCATCTGTGCACAGACCTCATCAGTCTCTGCATCAGCCTGGAGGAAGAAAAACAACAAAGTTTTATGAGATGCAAAGCTAATAAATGGTATTCCCCTAAAAAAAAGCTAACAATGGTATTACTTGTTCTTGAAACAGATGCGCTATATCGCTCCAAACTTACGTGCATGATCACATTATGTAGTTGGCATATAAGCTGCGGAGGCAGGTTAGGGTAATTGGGGATCTGGGACTCAATTTCCTTATTGGTTGATGCGGATACCTGTGGTAGAAATTTATTTTGTAAGTTCTGGCAGAACTGTTTAAGATCTGATAAAGAAACGCCACAAGATAGATAATTTAAGAGGAAGCTTACAAAAAGAAAAGGATGAAAGGAATTTTGCAAGATTTACTGATACTTATACAAATTATGCAGCATTTGAATTTAATCTCTTTTTTGTGAACGGTACATTTGAGTTTAATCTTTGTATTGAGAGGAAGACTGGAAGAGTAACCTGCTCGCTGTGACCTTGAGGAAAATACAACACCCGACTACCAACCGCCGGTAACGAAACAAGGGGCCCGGCGCAAGCATGCCACAACTCTGAATTTAGGCACTTGTGCTCTTCTGCTACTGAAAAAGGAAAATCATCTGAGCAGAAGGCATAGCAAATAATAAAGTTCAGTTAACATCAGTAGCTCTAGGAAGCATCTAATAGACATATCCAAGTTCAGAAAATGATTCCTGCGTCTTGCAAGCAAAACTGTTTTGTAGAACCAAGCATAGCTTGGGTGGTCAGCCAGCGAGGTATGCTGGCAGCCCACCAGAGTTCGATCCTCGAAGGCTGTACTTTGGTGTCTCACTTTGTAAAATTATATATCTATATACTGTCGGACTGCAATCACGCAGCTCTTACAGTTTAATTTACTCTTGGGAACAAAATATGCACGGATAAATGCTAATTTGTTCATAAACATGTAAACAAGCAGACTTAAAGAATCAAAACTTACTCCGTCATGTGTACTAATATTTTTCTTACTTCAGTAACAGAACAATTTTGTTGTCAAGAAGCATAAGTCACAAAAAAGAAGAATAAATTGATAGCTTGCACGGCACATTGGAGTGATTCGGAACACAACACCACACAGATTTAAAGCAAGGGAAGCAAACCAAAGCATCTACGAACTTAGACCGCCAATGGAAGAGGAGAGTATTAATGAGCCAAATACCGTACAAACTGTCAACTGAAATGTCAGGTATTATACCTTCAGGCGACCCCGGCTGGTCAGGCAGGCCGCCGCCGGCCGACGGCGAGAGCTTCATACTACACCCCAGCCACTCAACAACCGAGCTAGAACTTGAGAGGGAAGTGAGCAGAAAAACGAAAAGGAAGCTTCACTTCTTTCCTACACGAAATCACGAGCGCTTCCAAGCAGCATCGCCATCGCTTTCTCCTCCCCAAAACCGGCCAAACCTCTCGCCCTGGCTCCGCCGCGCCCTCAAGGCGCAATCTTTTTCGATCCAAGAAGTCGAAAATTTCGAGCCCCTCGATCCAAGAACCCCCAGCTTCGTCTCCGGGAAGCGGGAGCTGCAGTCTTCAGGAGGAAACGACTGTGGCGGCGGAATGCGCCGCCTTTGCGGCTCCGGGAGGCAAGAAACGCGCTTGGAGCAGAGGAGCCTTCTCGATTGTTAACAACGGCCGCTGCGCCCTCAGACTCAGATCCCGCCGCCACGAGCTCCGAAACGAGAGCTCCCCTGCTCCTGAGGACTCGGCCGACGCTCCACGGCAGATCCGACCGCCGCCGCCGCCTGGCGCCGGAGGGGAGCAAGATGCTGCTGCCGCTACCGCTTCTTCTTGCTTATAGCTTCCTGCTGCTTTGCTCGTAATAGTAGTTCGAGTGAGAGAGAAAGAAGTGCACTTCCTTCTTCTGAGTGCTACTTGCTCCTTCTTCTTGCTGCAAGCTTCTGCTGGCCTTGTGCCGCTGCTCCTATGCAGTTCTTGGGGTTTTAACCCCACGAGTGGTGCTGCTGCTCCCTTCTCTCCTCTATGCACTTTAAAAACCAACTTTTTCCTCGATGGCAACATGCCACGCTTCCGCCTTCCGGTAAAGTTTTTAACCGCTGCAAAACAAACAAACCCGTGTAATTTATTCAACTAAACAAGGAGTTGAAAAGGTTCATTACTGCAAGTTTTTTTATAAAAAAAGTCTATTTATGGGTTGAGTTTAGTTTGGGAACAGTTAAGACGAATTTGACTCTTAATTAACCTATGCCGACAGATTTAGTCTTCGACCAAGTTAAGACGATGTGCTAGTAATCACGTGACCGGTGTTTTCACGCACGTGACAACAGCTCACAAAAGAGAGAGAGAACAAACGTGAATGTGTAGAAATAATTAACCAGCGGCAAGATGGCCAATGGTCAGCTGCTAATGGAATCGAAACGTGTTGAGACGAAGAAAAAGGTTATCAATTCTCTTCTTATGCATGTGTGAGGTCGTGGTCAGCTAGTGAGTGAGTGGGCTTTCTTCATTTCATATAGATCCCCCAGGATACTGCCTTTTTGACCAATGTTTATACACCATCATTACATACTGTATTTATTTTTAATAACATTATCATTTTCTTCTCTTTCAGTTAATTAATCAGCTGGTTAATAATTAGTGTGGTCAAACCAACGTACGTGTGCGTGAGCTGGTGTGGGCGATATGTTTATTGCTCAAAGCACATGCAGTCAGAGAGACACGTATATACTGGTCATCGCTTCGTCGGCCTGAAAAATAGTCTAACTAGAAAGCTAAATTTAAACAAAGCTTAATTTCGTACTTTTAAAGCACCATACAACAGTTACGTTGCAGTAGTACTACTGTAAAAACTGAAGAAAAGAAAATAAATTCGCCATCAAATATACAGCGGAGTGGGGATAATTTATTTAAAATGCTTCTTCCCTGCAGATTAATTAATTATTTAATTACCACCGGAATAACAAATCATTAAAAATGCAAATCTAGGGAACTATTCGCATGGATGCACGGACCACGAAGCCGCTGCATCTGCAAAATTCCGCGACTGTGCGTGCACGTTCACACGAAAGCAGGACACTGACCGGCCCCATAATGCAAGCTAGCAGGACGGAGATATATGCATGTCATTGTCCTGCACTGCGCTGCATGCATGTAAAGCTACCTAGTTTATATCTCCCTTGCCGACACAAGTTTAAGTCAAGATCAGATCAAAACTGTTTACATTTGTGATAACTCGAGATTATTTGACATATCCCCATGCATGTTATGTTATCTTGAGGCTAGCTTGTTGAGTCGTTTGTGCTAGTTGGTGTGCGTGAAACTTAACATATAATGTACAGTAAATACTTGAAGCGTGGAAAACTTGTTTCTTTAATTTACACAAGTTCATGTCTTCGGTGTGCACGTAAATTTCCATAAAATTTATTTTTTGAACGAAAACGGCAAGGGAGTGATTATTAGTGAATATTCAAAGCCTATTTGCATGCTTGAATCTTCCGTGATCAGATGGAATGATTCTTAATATCGACTTAGAGATAGTTTTTTTCTCGGTCGTCTAAAAAATAGCAAAACAAAATATTTAAGGGGTGGAGACCAAACCTTATGCTTTTGACATTGCAATTTTACATACACAAAAATGAAAGAGACTAATGTGTAAATCGTCTCAAAATCTAATATTTCAATAATCATTCTTTTGCAACCACTGGGCAACTTGAATTACCGTGTCAGGGCGTCTAGGCTCAGATGTTATACAGGGTTCCTTTTAATTGAGATTAATTGGTCGGTAAACACACACACACGTGACATATATGTCTGGAAACAACAAAAGCGCAAGAGGACCAAACGGCGCCGAAAAAGCCGATGAAAATGCTCGCTCTCTCGACGTACGCCGGCCGGCTGTTCCCATCGTCCAATCCCAAGTTGCACATGGCGATGGATGGATGGATGGATGGATGCCGATGGCAGGACGCATCTTGGCATCGATCCCGGAAGCACGCACGATCGATCTACACATATATGCTAGGAATTGGGCTTTGGATTATTGGATTCCACTTGGAAAACGACTTAACCGAACGGCACCCCTCTCCATCCACACTGTACACATGTCTGTGTCCTACCTTTGCTACGTAGTAGTACTAGTGTCATATACAACCGACCCTTCAACGAAATGAAAAACCTTAGGACAGAAGAAAAGCCTCTTTAGGTGCAGTCCCCCTATGTTGAGTAAACAATGGCATGCTCATATCTCAACAATAATATGTTCTTAAGTTTTTAATAATAACTGTAATTATGGAAACCCTCTGAAAAATCATGGTCGGCGTGTGTGTGTGTGTGATCTGTGGCACCTCATAACATATGTAGAATTTCCTAGTGTGCCTGCCATGTGTCAAGAACACCGGGTAGCCACTTTACGTGCCGCTGCTAATTTTGAGGAATTCAGTATTTCTGTAAGTATGCGACTTATAGGCATTTTATGAAAGAAGTTTTGTAAGTTTGCAAATTTTGGTTCCAAACTTATATTGGCTTCAATGTGAACTTCCAAGTAGATAAGTGAATTAGGGTACACAATGGAGATAATTAGTTAATAGTTAACCGTGATCTGGTTCTAGCTTGTGGTTGATTATGGCATATTGCACATCAAATTAATCCTTAGTCCTGAGATGATTGGGATAGTCAGATAGCTGGTACTATATGTATGTGTGTAGCGAGCAATTTTAGTCATATTTATATATTCTTCTTCTTTTTTTATTGGGTGGTACCACAGTGCAGAAGCAGTTTGTGTACACCAAGATGCCAGGACCAGGCAGGCACTACAAAGACTTTGGGGCAGGCCCAAGAAGCATGTGTTGATTGTGACAAGTAATATGTCACGATGAATCTAGTCCTTTTCTTGTGTATGTATTTGAGAACTATTGAATGGTATTTTTCTTCTGTTTAATTTAGTTTATGAACTGAATTTTGTTTTTTTTGACCGAAAATGAACTGAATTTTGTTGTTGAGTGTATGATGATATATTAAGTACACGAGAAAGGTTATATCATTACCCTAAATTTTCACAAAACAGACCAGTTGATAAATTGCTAGTAAATATTATTTAATAAGCACTTTACCTTTTATTAGATTTTTTAATTTATTCGCACCGACCTTCATTTTGGACGTCGACTTACAGTTTTTTCTACGAAATACAAATTTTAATAGTATATTTACAAATTCGGCAAAAAATATATGAAGCATGTTTTGAGATAAATTTATATATATGATGTTCATGTATCTAATCTAAATATCTGTAAATAAACTAAGAATTGATAGTTAATTTTTTTTAGATGTTAAATCGGTCAATGTGTAAAACGACCGCTTGTAGAGACCTGGATGTAGTAATTTAGTTATCAAACTACATGAGTTGCCAAATCTGAGATAAAAGCCAGTAAACAAAGCATCTGTACCACTAGCTGCTGGACACGCTGAATTTGTGATGCAGAAGATAGATAAGATACCAAACAAGAATTGGAATATTTGTTCTCTGGGTAGCTGCAAGCATGCATTTCCACTTAGGGAAGTTATGGAGATCAAGAAAATGATAGCTTGGGGCCTAGCTTTGTACAGTAAAATTTGCTCATGTAATGTGCCCATCTGCCCACCCCCATGCATGCAGGCTACAGTGTGGAGAGCAGGACCATGTTGCTCCTGTTGTTGGGACACCTAAAAAATATAATGGTCCACACCCCTCTTTCTCTCTCTAAATTGAAATCTCTCTCTGGTCTCTAGCTATGACCACTTTGGAGAAAGGGCCGAGTTCTTTGTGCAAAACTATATCCAAGAGTCAAATGTAATTTATCTTTTCCTGCTTGTTTCTTTTTGCATTGGCAATGGTGTGAGACAGGGCCAATTCATCGGCAAGATTGTAGCATGGGGATGCTCTAGCTTGTAGGAAGGGGCCGTTTTGGAGTACATGTTAATGAGCTCTGGTAAAATTAAACGCTCTGTCAAATATAACGTTCGCCCCTTAGCTACTGTAAAATCGGAATGAGACAGTTTGCATACCGTTATGACTTAATTTGTGCTCTTTGTTTTGTCAGTATAATCACCATGAATTTAAGGTTCTAGACAAAAAAAAGAGAGGGAGAAAGGAGGGACAACGAAATGGAAAACTAAGAGCATCTCCACTTGACGTCCCCCCCCCCCCCCCCCCCCCATAGACACACACAAATCGTCCAACGCATGGCCATATGAGAAGCGCCAACGCAAGCAATTCGTTTGGGGTGTAGCCGGCACCCAGCCGCACCCCCCAAACGTCCGCCTCTAAATTTGGTTTGTCTCACCGACAGAGGTGTCCCGCGATGCCTTTTAGCTTCATCTGGCGCCCCCGCTAGCCCCCTGTGAGTAGGGTGCGGAGTGAAGTGCGCCGCCGGCTAATTGATTCGTCACGCCGGCTACTTTTTGGTTTTACCGCGGGGGGGGGGGGGGGGGGGGCTGGGTCGGTTTTTTGGCGGCGGCACCCCCATAACCCATTTGGGGGGCCTTTAGGGAGGCTAGTGGAGATGCTCTAACGACCGCTTTCACCGGTGGCCTCCTCCTCTTGGACCGTCCGGGGTTAGTAAGGTGGCCGTCCGGAAATAAGTGTCGGACCGCTGATGGCGACAAATTGAGAGCAAGCAACATACGGTGGATAGACGGTAGACAGGCCAACAAGGCAGGTCGACGGTGGCAGTGCCAATCCATTGGATAGAGTAGGAGGGCGAGTGTGAGCAGAAAGTATATGACGAGGGAGCCGGAAGAGGCGAATCTACGGGGAAGAGGTGGATCGAGCATGATGAAACTTGTTCATATGGTATTAGAAAGAAATTTTGTGCCTGCAAATTTTGGTAAAAAATGATCATTTGTGAGTTGTGCAAGAATTGAAAAATAAGTCATGGTATAAAAGGCTATAAGTACAAGTCATGGCACAAAATGAGCCATGCACGTAATTTTGTTTCGTACCTGGATTATTTGTGATTTTTTTCATAGCACATAATGAACGGTCATATTATGTTACCAATTTTTTTTCAAAATTCCCAAAATTCTTCGATAAGTTTTTTTTTAAAATGATCTCATATGTACCCAGATTTTGAATAGCGTTCTCCGGAACCGAATGGCCTTTTTCCCTCTCTCTGCCTGACTCCTTTCGTCCATGCTTCTTCTTGTATACGGCACGTACAAGTCTGCATCTGAAGTTCTTCCAACTGCCAAATTACTTGATCCTTGTACATGCTCACAAGTTACAATGAGTTAACTTCCATGTTCTTTTCCTCTATACAACTATACACGCTAGCTCTAGCTCCTACTATCTAGTACTATACCCCATCGAACCATACATATGCACGAAGCCATTGCTGCATCCAATCCATGCACGGAGGAGATCGAAGAAGCTAGCTAGGCAGAGAGCTGGAGTAGTCATCAGCTAGCTAGCTATAGCTTTGTCCAATTGCATGTACTACCATGCACTGCCCTTAAACTCTCATCACTGCTGCATTGCACAATGCACATGTACCCCTGTGTGGTCTCCTCTCCTCTCCTTTGCTCGATCTGCGTCGATGAACAGTATGATTGTGCTTGATTGTGACCGGGTGGCCGTAGATCAATCGATCCATCCATCCATCCATCGAGCAGCAGCTGCAAGCAAGCTAGCTGAAGCTATAGCCAGTACTAGTACAAATTGGATCGATCCAGGGAAATAAATTGGCTTCAACTAATCGCCCGGAGGCCGCACTGTGCGGATAGACCGTAGCACAATGTTTGAGTGCCACTTCCACAGTGTGTGGTACTATATACAGTCTACAGTACAGCGTTGGCTAGCTCTTGCATGCACATTAATCATGCCAAATGGAAGGAGGGTGAGATCTGGAATCTGGCATTTAAGCGCGCGATGGATATTAATTCCACTCAGCTCGGGTAAAATTTCTGGGTTTCATCTTGTAATAAGAGTAGCAGTATACTCCATATAGCTAAAGTGAGCTTCTGGTCAACGAATTTGTGTGGGTAGTACTGGGTAAAATTCAGTCCAACAGTGCACATGCAAAAGCCTGACCCGCTCACTGCTGATCGAAACCTTTGCATGTATGCATGGGCTGGAGAGAGGTTGCAGAGTCGCTGATCGATCCTTGCGGATCCAAACTGCTGTTGCTGCTGTGTTGTGTCGTTGGATGGATCGATCGTGAGGTCCTGAAGATGCCACGTGGGCTGGCTGCATGCATGATCGCTCAAAAATAATAGTTGGAAGGACGTACACTGTACTATCACGATGCAATGCATGCGTGCATTATTTGTGTCTAAAAGATCGTCTCCAGCGGACTACCCATTCCACCCGTTCATATTTGTGGATTTTGATGAAAAAAGAGACACAACAGAGCGCCTATTCCACTTTCCAAATCTAGCCAGCCCCAAATCGCCTCACGAAGCACTACAGAAAACCGTCATTGCCGGCGGCAAGTCCTTTTGCCGGCGGCTTTCTATCGGGCCGCCGGCAAAGAGGCCCTATGCCGTGGGCCGGATAAAAAGCCCACGGCATAGGGTCGGCCGCCGGCAAATTTTCCGAAAAGCCGTCGGCAAAGTAACCCCGCCAGCAAAGAGACCCTGCAAGTGGGCCCGCGTGCGAGGTTACCGGCGGGCGAAACGGCCGGCGGTTGGAGAAAAAAAATATCTTTGCCGGCGGCCAACACAAAAAAGCCGCCGGCAAAGAGATTCGTTTTTCCCGCGACAATCCGTTCAAATTTGGATGCGTGCGCACGAATTTAAAAAAAAAAAGAAATAACCCTTTGCCGGCGGCCCCAAGAAAAGGCGGCCGGCAAAGGCCATTTTTTTCCCCAAATGTCCCCCCTTCGAATTGAACCGGGAAGGAAAAAAAAATAACCCTTTGCCGGCGGCCCCAAGAAAAGGCCGCCGGCAAAGGCCTTTTATTTATTTTATTTTTATTTTTTCCCAAATGTCCCCCATCGTAGCTCGGGGCGTAGACACCGGGGGTGTGTGAAGATGTCGTAGCCCGGGGCATAGACACCGGGGGTGTGCGGCACCCCCTTTAGGTTCGGCAAAGGGCGTCGGGGATCGCTCCGGCGATCGCCGGTGAGGCCAATGTCAAGCGTGAGGGAACACAAGATCGCTTTACCCAGGTTCGGGCCACCCTGAGGTATAAAACCCTATGTCCTGCTTCTGTGCTTTTATTAGCCGATGTACAAAGGTTTACAGGTTGCCGGGGCAGTCCCCGGGTGCTCTCTCTTTTCTTGCTAAGGGCTACTTGCTATTCCCGGCTAAAACTAGTAAGGAACCGAACCCTTTGACCGTTGGCGATGGTCCTCCTTTTATACTCAAGGGGATGCCACAGGTGCCTCGGTGCATGGGTGACAAGTGTTGAGCAAAGACCCTAGGCAGCTTGCCCTTACTGCGTTGGCTTGCATGCACGGTACGTAGCGCAGCAACTAGGGCGGTACGTGCCCTAGACTCACTGCGGGCCAGTCACTGTGGGCTGACTGGACGGGGAATCACCTTTCTGTTGGAACATTAAATGCTTGCTTGTGCCACACTCCTCGCCCTGACCAACCCTGCGCACAGGGAGCCTCCCGGGCGGCCACGTGGCGTCAATGCTCTGCCTGCTGGGTACCGTCCCTGTTGTAAGTGCCTGCGCCCAGGAACTCCCTCCCCGGCAAGTGACCTTCCCGGGGGGGGGAGGGGCGCCCAGGCGGGAATTCTCTCGTTGCCTTCCCGGGTAACCCCCGCAGCCCGACTAGCCCTGCCGGGCTGGTGACTTGCCGGACAGCTTGTGCGGTGCTGCCCAGGGTGCTATCCTTGCGGGGAGCAGGTGAGGCGACCCACGCGTCAAGCAGCGGTGGTACCCCGGGTGCCACTGGTGCGACAGTAGCCCCTGGGTGTGGGCCGGCAATGCCTGTTCCCGAGCGAAATCACCCGTGGTCGATTGCCGGGCTACGCCCTTATCCGACGTGTGGGTCCCGAATCGTTTCAGGTTCCCGTTTATGCGTTACTCCAAGGACTCCGCCGTTACGGGCAGAGTAGTGGGGGCGAGATTTATGCCTTAACCTCCCCTTAATCACGGGTGGTTAAGGCCACGCCCCGCATTTTCTCTCTTTAAGCGTACTTATCTCCAGCGCACCCGTAGGGTGCGGATGCAACCGTTGCTCAGCGTCGGGGTACTATAAGACCCCACCGCTGCGCTGAGGAGCAAACACTTAGCCCCCAGCCCTTCTTCCTCATCCCCATTCTTCCTTGCGCCCCTGATTCTTGCCAATCTCCGCCTGTGTTCCCCATGGCGCCCACAGCCCCCAAGAGAGGGAAAGGCTCCAAGAGTTCCGCGGCCGACAAAGGCGAGAAGGCTCCCAAGAAGCCTCTCTCGGAGAAGGCCCAGAAGAAGCGGGAGTTGAGGCCACGCAGGCCTTTTTCAGGCCCGGCTACAACGGCGAGGGGCTTGACAAGATCCGGCATGCCGTCGCCTCCCGGTTCAACGAGCACGGCGAGACGCTCGTCTTCCCCGCCGGCGCTGATCACCAGGACAACGACTTCCGGTGTTCGCCCACTTCATCCTCGCCGGGCTGGTACCTCCGTTCTCCCTCTTCCTCCACGCGCTCATGGCGGCATACCAGATCCGGGTCGCACAGCTCCACCCCACCTTCCTCTTCCTTCTCGTCGTCTTCCAATTCCTCTGAGAGGGGTTCTTTGGAGTGATGCCGTCAGTGGCATTGTTCCGCCACTACTTTTACCCGCGTCTCGAGCAATCGGAGGCGATATCGTCAGGGGTGGTGTTCCGTGCCCGCGACAAGATGAAATCGGAGTTCATCGTGCGGACGGAGAAGAAGATCGAGAAGGAGTGGCGCGCGGATTAGTGTTGGGTTCGCATGGAGGATCCCGATGAGCTCATCTACGCGCCCACCGAGCTGCCCACAAGCAACGACGGTTGGCGGGACCGCTATAGCCGCGGCGCGGAGCTCCTCCCCATCGTCGAGAGGATCAAGGCTCTACGGCTAGCGGGGCTCACTGATCTCGACGTGGCGCGCACCTACATCAGTAGGCGTATCGCGCCACTACAGCTGCGGTCTCGCCCCGTGTGGATGTACAAGGGGCCCGGGGACAACACGCGCCTCCAGAACGGGGGCGTGACCCCGAACGCGATCCGGGCGTGGGTGAAGGGGATCACCGGCGAGGATGCCCCCTTCACGGATCTGCCCTCGGGGGCTCCTTCCCTCCATGCCGGCATCGCGGGGCTGCACGACATCGTCAGCAGCCACCCGCCCTGCAACGAGTGGGGGCTGATGTCTGATTCCCCCGCTCGAGCCCCGCAACCTCCGTCGGCCGCAGCCCGCAGGAAGCAAGTGGCCGAGGAGAGCGGGGGGGCATCGGAGCTCAGCTGGCCCGATGTCGAGTCCTCCGACCCTTCCTGTGGCGGAGGAGACAGACGAGGACGACACACCACTGGTGCGGAGGACGAGGGTGCCCGCGGCAACGGCCACCTCCGCTGCTGCCGCAATCGTCGTGGTGGCTTCCACGGCGACCGACGCGGTGGCTACCCCACGAGGGTTCGTGGCTCTGCCCCGCTTGGGACGCCTGCTGGAGGGGTGCGGCAAGGGCGCGATGGCAGTGCACCCATCGGCGCTGAGCACTGATGGCATGCACCACCATCGCGTCTCCACGGCAACCCTCGCCTCGGAACCGCCTGCTGGAGGGACGCGGCCGCAGGGACACGGTGGTGGTGCATGCATCAACCCGATGTGTGCAGGCACCGTGCCCTTGCCGCGTCCCTCGCCTTCGAGCCATCTCCTTAGCTTTGCTCTGCGTTGCTCCGTGGCCACCACGCCCTTTTATAGGCACGATGGAGAACCTGCCACTATGCGTGCTGAGTTACCTCGGCACACGTGGCGACACCCTCCTGCGGTAAGAACCTTGGAACGGTCGCCATGCACTGCTGGCTACCCGCTAAATGACACGGCCCGTGAGCACTCCACGAGTGTCACAGTGTGTCCGACCCCCATCTTTATCCTGCATGTAAGATTCTTACCGATCCCGAGATGCTGCAAAAAAAATTCGAAATGCACGAAAAAACAATACAGCACAGATAGCCCTCTTGCCTCCCAGCCCCCGGGCACAGAAGGGCCGATACCAAACTTGGGTGTGAGCATTCTTCCAATCCCAAGACACATACACTGCGTGGTGCACATCGCAGGGGATCCAGTGACGGCACGATCCCGTGCCGGAGTGATCCGGCAACGGGATTTTAGTTTTCGAGGCTCCGGCAACCCCCTGCTCACAGCCAAGGATGGAAAGAGATTTTTGTGCACTTAGGGCAGGAGACAGAAGGAAGAACACGCAAATAACGAGACAAATTGAAATTCAGAAGAAACCACTTATCTTTATTCATTGAAACTAGCAGATTACAATCGGGGGTTGCCCGGCTACTCTAGTTCGAGAGGCATGCTGCTGGAGCATCACCTGTGGGTCGGGCTCTGCCGCTTTACGAGTAGAACTTGCGCAAGTTCTCAAGGTTCCAACTGTTTTGCACTGGCAAGGCTTCTTTGGTTTCCAACCGGACAGCCCCGGGCCTGATCACCTGCACTACCTGGAAGGGGCCCTCCCATTTCGGAGCCAGCTTGTTTCCGGCCTTCGTTCCTTGTATCCAGCGTAGGACAAGGTCTCCGACCTCGAGCTCCCAGGGACGGACCTGCCTGTCATGATAACGGCGGAGCCCCTGCTGATAGCGCGGAGCTCTGACAGCAGCCCGGCATCGAAGCTCTTCGATGAAGTTAAGATCGTCAACCCTCTGCTCGTGTTGGCTATGCTTGTCGTACGCGCGTACCCGAAGGGATCCATGCTTGAGCTGAAGGGGCAGCACCGCTTCTACCCCGTAGACAAGGGCGAAAGGAGTTTCGCCCGTTGCCCGGCTACGTGCGGTCCTGATTGACCACGGCACGGGCTGGAGTTCTTTGACCCAGTGCTTCCCGTGGTCTTTGAGCTTGTCAAAGGTTCTCGTCTTGAGCCCCCGCAGCACCTCTGCGTTGGCTCGCTCCCCCTGTCCGTTGCTCCTCGGGTGAGCGACAGAGGCGAAGTGGATCTTGGTGCCCATGCCCTCGTAGTAGGCTTGGAACACGGCGCTCGTGAATTGCGTGGCGTTGTCGGTGATGATGCCATTGGGCACGCCGAACCGGCACACGACGCCCTTGAAGAATTTGATGGCCGCCTGAGCGGTCACCTTCCGTACTGGTTCCACTTCCACCCACTTGTAGAACTTGTCGATGGCCACAAGCAAATACTCGTAGCCACCAACCGCTCTCGGCAATTTGCCGACGATGTCCAGCCCCCAGACCGCGAATGGTTAGGAGGATGGAATGACTCACAGGGCCTGCGCCGGCGGTTATTCTTCTTCGCGTGGAACTGGCACGCTTCGCATGTCTTGACTAGCTGCTCAGCATCGACTAGCGCTGTAGGCCAGTAGAAGCCATGTCTGAAGGATTTGCCGGCTAAAGCCCGGGAGGCCACATGGTGCGAGCATGTGCCTCGGTGTATGTCTTCCAGAAGTGCACGCCCTTCGTCCTGGGGCACGCAGAGGAGCTTCACTCCGTTTGCACGCCTCCGGTAGAGATCCCCGTCTACCAGAGCGTACATCTTGGCTTGCCGGGCTACTCGCTCCGTGGCAACGTCATCTTCCGAGAGGGCTTCCCCTTTCAGGTAGCGGGTGATGTCCGCCGCCCAAGGTGGGGTTTCCCTACTTACGCATGCCGCCACATCAGCGGCATGGACCTCCGCTGTTGCGGGGTTTCCTTCGGTTGCTCGTGGGGATTCCCCGGCAGCCAGCTTGGGAGCGACCGAAGGCACAGTCTGCCTGTGCCAAAACACCCCCGCCAGAACCTTCTGGCGCTCTGCTGCCCACTTGGACAATTCGTCAGCCGCGAAGTTATCCTTGCGCTTGACATGCTCGAATCGCAAACCTTTGAACTTGCGTTCCAGCTTGCAGACTTCATCCACGTACGCTACCATCTGCGGGTAGTCGTAGTCCTTGTTGACCTGATTGATTACAAGTTGGGAATCCCCGCGGACAACCAGGCGCTTGATATCGAGGGCGATCGCCGCCCGCAACCCGGAGAGCAACCATTCGTACTCAGCTGTGTTGTTGGTGGAGTTGGGGAAGTCGAGCTGGATGGCGAACTTCAGCTGGTCCCCTGTAGGTGACTCGATGACGACTTTGGCGCCAACTCTCTGCAGGCTGAACGCGTCGTCGAAGTACATCGCTCAGCTTCTCCCGCATCTTGGGGTCGCGGACGTTGATGGCGAAGGTGTTGATGATGGCGGCAGCCTCCGCCTCCAGAATGGAGTAGGAGAGACTGGAGAAACGGTTGACGAAACTCCGCAACGTCTCTCCCGGCTTCTGCACCACGGTGTGCAGCTCCGCCATGGTTCCCGGGCGTTTGTAGCCGCCCTGGAAAGCACTCACAAACTGCTCGCGCAGGTCAGCCCATGAGGCTATGGACCCGGCAGGCAGGTTGTGCAACCAAGTTCTCGCCGATCCTTTGAGGACCATCGGGAACCAGTTGGCCCTGACCTTGTCATCGGCGCCGATGGCGTGCATCCCCAACATGTAGGTCAGGAGGAAATCCTTCAGGTTCACATCCCCGTCGTACGTCCCAAGCGCTGGCGCTCGGAACTTGCGGGGCCATGTTACCCGGCGCAGCTCGCAAGTGGACGCGGTGTAGCCGTCCTCGGCGCCCATGGGAGCATCCTCCTGCTCCTCTGGACGCTGGCGCTCTGCCTCACGACGGTGCCGGCGCTCCAGGCGCAGGCGGAGGTCTTCCTGCTGGCGGGCGTTCAGGACGCCCCGCGCATCACCCCGCGTGATAGTAGGTGACGAATCCGAGGACCCCAAGGGATCCTCGCCTCCCGGCCCTCCCTGCGGGGGAGGGTTTTCTCCCTGCCCCGAGACGCGTGGCGCGTCTCCATATCCCGGGTTCTGCCCCCGGCCCGAACCGGCCGGGGCGCCCTCACCTTGCGGCTGTTGGGCGGTGAGCGCGTCCCGCTCCACCCTCCATGCCTCGTGCGCCGGCATGCCTTGCTGCGGCTCGTAGCGCACCATGACCCGCGCGGCGATAATGGCTTCTGCCGGGGTTTGGGCTGGAGGCAGCCGATTCTCCGACCGGCTGCCCTCTGCCCTGTCCCCCGGCGCACCCGGATGGGTAGGGTGCGATCCCGACGGCGTCGCTCGCGATGCGGTGTGTTCGTGGCGTAGCTGCCGCTGCGCGTCTTCGGCCCGCGAGTTCCGCGAGTGAACTCGCTGGCCGACGCGGGCGGCGCCGTGGCCGCTCGCGCGACTGGCTCCAGCGCTGGGAGCCGCCGACCCCTCAGCCGGTTGTCCACCGACAGCCGAGGAGGCGGGGGTGGCAGCTGCGACTGCTGCACCCAAGAGGGCTCAAGGTTCTCCTGACCCTGCGATGCGTGTTGCGCGTCGTGTGACCGCGTGGGCACCGCTGGGGCACCACGCGGATCGATCCGAGAGTCACCGGCCCGCTTAGGAGGCATGATGGCTGGTCCTGTCGGTGAAGAAGACGATGCCGATGTAGCTGCAGACGACGGCGTCGGCGGTCTCCGGCGAGCTATCCACATGATGCTCTCTCTTTTCTTGATAAGGGCTACTTGCTATTCCTGGCTAAAACTAGTAAGGAACCGAACCCTTTGACCGTTGGCGATGGTCCTCCTTTTATAATCAAGGGGATGCCACGGGTGCCTCGGTGCATGGGTGACAAGTGTTGAGCAAAAACCCTAGGCAGCTTGCCCTTGCTGCGCTGGCTTGCATGCACGGTACGTAGCGCAGCAACTAGGGTGCTATCCTTGCGGGGAGCAGGTGAGGCGACCCACGCGTCAAGCAGCGGTGGTACCCCGGGTGCCACTGGTGCGACACCACCACAACTCGATACACTGTACGATCCTGAGGATGACAGGGACGAGGAGATTCAGGAGGAGGTGAGGGAGATGGAGATGGAGGCGGGGGACTTTGGGGAGGACGAGCTGCAGGATCACTCTGTTGGTACCTCCGCGGGAGCCTCGGCAGGGGCTGCCTCCAGCTCTGGTATAGACAAAGTGTACCAGCGTGGTCCTACTCGTCTCCCCACCAAGCGGCCCTCTTGTGAAGCTGAGAAGCCGGTCATTCGTCCAACAGCCAAGATGTACCTTTCTTGATCCTAGAATTCAGTTTACATCAAATTGTTGTTTCATTTATTAACTGCAATTGACTTGTCTTATCCTTGTGCAGGGGCTGGGTGGTTGTTGCACCCAAGGTCACAGGCTACGCAGAGGTGTTTGAGGAGGTGCACGGCCCCGGGGCTGATCCTAGCCAGCACGACCTGGATGTGGAAGTGGCCGTGAGGGCGGGAGGAGGCATGAAGCACGGTAGGCTAGTCTTCGGGAACGGAACCATTGATCCAAGCACCATTCCCAACCTACCTCACCTGAAGGCTACTTCCACGAGCTCGAGTGCTAGTATGCGCAGTCGTCCAGGTGCACGACAGTTCTCACAGCAGGTTAGTTGTTCTTCATTCACCAGCTCGTGTCTTTTCGCATTTCATTGTAATGAAAATGAACTTGTAATGGCATTGCAGGAGGTGGAGACTATGGTGGCGGCTCAGGTGCAGACTCAGATGGAGGCTCAGAGGTAGGCTCAGGATGCTCAGATCCAGGCTCAGGTGGCGGCTCAGGTCCAGGCTCAGATGCAGCCCGCACTGAGGGCTCAGATGCAGCCCGCACTGAGGGCTCAGTACGACCACCTTAGGGTATGTTTACCGCACATAATAGCCAAGAAAACATGATATTAGTTCCATAACTGCAACTCTTTTTCTTTTCAATATGCAACCGTACCTCGCCGCCACCTCTCAAGAGCCGCCTACAGCACCACTGCCGTTCGACTTGGCGTTTGTCAATCTCCAGATTGAGCATGCTCCACAGCCTTCTCCAGACTCCGGTGAGTTCACTCGAAACATTTCAATCTCCATTCATGACTTTTCTTGCTTTCGTTGAGGGTTGGGGTCAATGCCTAATCATCTGTGCAACAGCATCAATCCGGCCGTGGCTCGAACGACCCTTCTTCACACGCAAGCCTTGCTGGAGGCAACCCTCCTGGGCAGTCACCTACTCCTAGGCACTGACTCGGGTAAGTTGCCACAAACTTGTCTCATCTCGAGGTCCGTTGTTTTAAAAACTTACTTTCTTGTCTCCACACGTAGAACTGCGTAACCTAATATCACATAGTGACATAGATCACCTTTTAGAGCCAAGAGGGCTCACTTGGCTCCAAAATGGTGCCTTGGTGGCATTTTTGGGCATTTGGCTCATTTATGCCACCAGGGCACCAATTTGGAGCCAAATGAGCCATCTTGGTTCCAAAATGGTCCCTTGGTGGCATAGTTGGGCATTTGGCTCATTTATGCCACCAGGGCACCATTTTGGAGACAAAAGAGCCATATTAGCTCCAAAATGGTGCCTTGGTGGCATTTTGGAGCCAAAAGAGTCATATTAGCTCCAACATGGTGCCTTGGTGCCATTTTTTGGCCATTTGGCACCAAAATGCCACCAAGGCACCACTTTGGAGCCAAATGAGCCATGTTGGCTCCAAAATGGTGTCTTGGTGGCAAATATGGCTCCAAAATGCCACCAAGGCACCGTTGTGGAGCCAAATGAGCCTTGGTGGCATTTTGGAGCCAAATGGCCCAAAAATGGCACCAAGGCACCATATTTGGCTCCAAAATGGAGCCATGGTGGCATAATGTAGCGAAATGGCTCGTTTTGTAGCCAAATGGTGCCTTGGTGCCATTTTTGGGCCATTGGCACATTTATGCGACCAAGGCACCATCTTGGAGCCAAATAAGCCATATTCACTCCAAAATGGTGCCATCGTGCCATTTTAGAGCATTTAGAGGTCATTTGGCTCCAAAATTGTGCCTTGGTGGCATTTTTTGAGCCAAATGAGCCATATTTGCTCAAAAATGATTCCATTGCACTATTTTTGAGCCAAATGGCTAAGTTCCGCTTCAAATACTAAAATTGTCACTTCAATTCCTTTCTTTATATCTAATTATGCTATTCCAACTCCATTTCATAGGTTTCTACTGGTGCAATGGGTGGTGGATGTTGAAGGTGCCCGAGTCACCATCTTATCATGTATGAACACTAGCTAGCTTGTAATATGTTGCTACCATGTGATGAACACTTGTAATACTTTTGTTGTGAGATATGTGATGTTTTCGGACTTTCATGAGATGTTTATATGCTTGCGATGTGGATGCGTTATGTGGATGCGTCGATGATTTTGTGTGAATGTATTGCTGTGATGTGGATGGATATATATCTATATATATGTGCTGTGAAAATATTTCAAATTGCTGCGATAAAAAAACAAAAAAAATACCCTTTGCCGGCGGCCTTTTTCCCTGGCCGCCGGCAAAGGCTGAGCAAGGGCACGCACCAGATCGTGCCACGTGCCCACCCTTTGCCGGCGGCTTTTTCCCTGGCCACCGGCAAAGGCCCCCCTTTGCCGGCGGCTTTTTCTCTGGCCGCTGGCAAAGCCCCCTGCCTTTGCCGGTGGCTTTTTCCCTGGCCGCCGGCAAAGGCCCGCCATGTGGGCCATGTCGTGCCTTTGCTGGCGGCTTTTTCCCTGGCCGCCGGCAAAGGCCCGACATGTGGGCCCAGCCGTTAACGGCACCGCATGCCGTGATCTTTTTTCTTTGCCGGAGGCCGTCGTTTCGGCCGCCGGCAAAGGCTTTGCCGATGGACCCTTGAGAAAGCCGCCGGCAAAAAGTCCTTTGCCGGTGGTCCTCCGTGCCGACGGGCTTTGCCGGCGGCCCCAAAAAAAAGCCAGCGGCAAAGGCTTTGCCGGAGGCAAATGTGCCTTTGCCTGGCCCCCCGCAAAGCCACTTTCTCCCGTAGTGAAGCCCCCAAATTGAGGAGCCGGATGGAAATATCCATCCCAACTATTGCATTGAAATATTCCTCTCTTCCTCTCAAAATGTTGAAAGAGTCCAATGAATAAAATATAGATGAACACATTATAGGGGTGAGATTTAGTGAGTCCGCTGGACAGAAAGTATATTTAAGGAAAAAATCTTTTATAGGGACTTCCCAGACCATATAAGAATTTAGGGATTCAAATTTGAGGGCTCCGCTCGAAATGCTCTAAGCTAGTAGTCTACCACATTAGCAAATGCCAACAAAAACAGTCTTGATGAAGGTACCAGTCCTCACCCCACAGGCCCACCTAGTCCACTCAATAAATATGTGGGGCCATGCATCTAGCAAGACCGGCGAGTGGAGCCACACTACCCTGTGCTTGGTTGCTAGGGAGTGGCTTGAAATCTTGGGGATGAACATGCACGAAGCTAGGGAATGCATGCATGTGGTGGCAAAGCATGCATGACAAGACAATTTTCATTGAGAAGAGAAGAAGAAGCGCGCATTGTGTCAAAAGCGGTCAAGAAAGGCATCCAATGATGCTTCCTAAGATGGCCTTATTCTTCCTCAAGTTAGGGTAAAGGCCCTAGCTTTCTCTACTGTCAATCAACAAAGAGAGATTGTGAGGTTAGGTATGATCACTTATCACACTAGTGTAGAATAATAATATGAAGCAATGGCCAGAAATATAGCCTAGGATTTTGTTTTTTGTTATTTAACTTGAGTAGGCCCATGACCTAACTTAATAAATAATCCTCTTGTTGAATGCTACGTTACTACCATATTCAGAAAGGGGTTCGATGTTTTCATTTACAGTAATTTGAAAACTACACATTGCTTTGACTAACTGCAAGGCAGGTCTCCTTTTTGCAGTAAATAACACTAGTAGTAATGTTTAACCTGTACTGCTTCAGTCCTTGCATGCATGCATGTGCAGCGCATTTGGACGGATAGTGTAGTAGAAAAAATGAGAAGTTGGAACCCATAGCTCACCAGTCACCAACCTGAGTCACCAAAGAGATGCATGTATGCTTGAGATTATATTCACCTGCCGATGCTGCAGAGATACACACAGTATGGTGAAGGTTCTCTTCAGAAGTTCAGTTCATTCAGATCTCTCCAGCAGATAGCTAGGGTCTCTCTCTGCTGGCTTCATGATTGCAAATCATGATCTATGCACTGGAGCAGCAGCAGGAGGCCCATGCATATAGATAGATTGCAAAAGAAATATTTGAACTAGCAATTAGTAACATTCTATAGTAGGATATCACACAATATATGTGCACCAACAATTTCTTTGGGCATGCATGAAAGGAATACCAGTTCAGAATTAGCTAGCTATAGGTTAGGTTCCTATCATAAATTGAGAGGGTCCCTTAATTGGGCCTAACTAATCCAGTACTACTTCACACATAATGCCACTTAACCCTGGTGATGCATGGGCCTAGCTAGCAAGCTAGTCCTGTAATATGAAAGCAACAAGGAGGGCTAGGCCGGGACTGCAGTACAGTACAACTCACCAAATTCTATGAGACTACCTAGCTTGAAGCCTTCAAGAGTACTCTATTCATAATTAATTTCATGGGGGGGACTGTGTTGGAATTAGCTGCATGCTTACTGTCACATCCTCAATTATGCATCATTACATAAGACAAAATCCAGTTGATCACAGGATATGCATACCCTAAAGTGACAGCACGTCCTGATCAAAGCTATACTAGAGAAAGCCTAGCGCTACTATAGCCTCAGTTTTGGCTAACTCCTTATCTGACGAGAGGGAGTTTATTATTAATCAGTGGATAATCCAAGGACCAATATATTAAGTTGTTAACCCGGCAGCAAGCGCATGTCTGATAAGGACAACACCCAAATACTATACGGCATGCATGCATATGTATGCATGCCATGTGGACCCATGCAGATCATGCATGCATCCTTGATTTGAGACCTTAACACCATGACATGCATATATCTAGGAGGTCCATGAATCATGATATAATCAGCTAAGCTATAGTCCAAGAGGAACTATGAATAAGTATTTGATTTGCTTTGTGCCGGATGAGTTGTGTCTGTACCTAGCCCAAGAGGGAAATCATGATGATTAGGAGGGAATTAATTAATGTTTGCCTTAGGTCCAGCTACTTAGCTTTGAATGATGCATGGATGCATGGAGACCCTCATGCACATGCATGGAGATGCATGTCACTGGTCCCTCCGTTACATAATTCTTGTCGAAATACTACATGTATCTAGACAATTTTTAGAAATAAATACATTTATTTTTGGGCAAATTTGAAACATGAATTATGGAAACGGAGGGAGTAATTGTTAAAGAGAATACTATGTATAGTGATGTTGCACATGCATGCGTGCCTGCTTGCTTGCTTTCACTGTGTTTAAGTAACTGTGTGTTCACTGTTCAGGTTCAGATGCGCGATGCCTGTTTCTTCATGCATGACACAACACCAAGAAGGCAAAACCTTTACTGATCAATTTGTTGTAATTAGCAAGACAATTAGAGCTGAGCAGCTAGCTCAACTAATTAGCATAAATGTACTAGTATAATTTACACACGTCTTGTCTTAGTTTGAACTAAAACTAATTAAGTCTGCGCATATATATGCATTTCTTATCCAGAATTCTATCCGTATGCGTGAGTACGATCCTCAAATATATTTGCATAGTGTCCGTTGCTTTCGGTCCGATCTCACCAGCAGTGTTATTCTACAGCGACTGGACTCACTGTAGACTACATGATATGTCGTTTTAAAGCGTGTAATAATTTAGTATTTGAACAAGGAAAAGGAAAATGGCAAACGAAATTAAAGCGATAAAAGAAAAAGGAGGAGGAATTCGATCATCCGATGGAGATGTGCCACAAGGAGAAAGAGATCATCGATGGCGAATTGGGATGAGAAAGTGCTGACAGCGACTAAAGCAGAGGAGGAGAGATCTATTGGGTGACCATAATCTCAGCAGCAAAAAACAAGATACTGGATGACCATGTGTACGCATGAGTCAAAAGGGGGTTGAAAAAGAGGACACACCTAACCTCCGATTTTCCTAGGTAGCGAAATGATGTCTTCCTCTACGGTGAACAATTACTTCCGCAAAATTTAGACCGTAAAATTTCTATTGTTTTAATAATATACAGAGTATTAGATTCCCAATTTTGAATTTTCGCATACATATAGTGATTTTTTATGTGTAAATGTTTTGTAAAAGAAGTTACTTTTCCTCTCTCCCCTCTTCCACTGACCCCTATCGAGACAGACAAAGCTTTCATTTGGTCAAAAAAAAAAAAAGACAAAGCTTTCATTATGAGGTAAAGAGGTTAGATCTTGAGGGGGGGAGGAGATCCAGCAGTCATTTCTGATAAACCGACCCAGTCCTTTCTTCTTAATGAAATTGCAAGAACACCATAACCTCTACTCTACTTAACGAGGTTCGTAAAAAATGGAACGAAGATGTATAGGCGGGCTCCATTAATCCAGACCAGTCCGTTCGACCCTCCCAAGTCCCTAATTCATTTGCATGCTTGACAAAGTTCTGACTATATTTTCGATGCAGAGAGGTAATTATTTCCTGGAAACATCCAACCTTTTTCTCCGGATGAAGAAAGAAATACACCAAGTGTACATCGTACCGTCAACCGGTGGTCAAAATGTCAACTAAACTAGGCCTACGTACATACTGTCGTTCGTGCTTCCGCGGCCGCCACGATGGCACGATATAGATTTCACATGAGTAACACACACGAAAAATGCATGAGCTTTGACTTGAGCATTCCTGTTTGAAAGATCGACCGGTGCGTGCGTGTGAGACGTCCAACTCATGGAATACCGATGCAGCATCTGTACAAGCATAAAGAAACACGACGAATGAGACCACAGAATCTACGATGGGACGTATGCACACGTGCACCATAAGAACGATCTAACATGTTCTCTTTTTTGTTTACAACCACGGTCTAACATGTTGATACCAAAGGAGCTAGCCAGCCCAGCCCTGAAGAACGGGAAAGATTTCCCGAGGGAACAGATCGAATCAGGATTTAATACATGGACCGTACCCAAGCAAACCACAGAGGCCCTTTTAGAGCCCATTTGAACAAGGAAAGCACACAAATTGAGATGCCACTAAACGTGGAGTTTCTTAATAATACACGTGAGAAACTTCACAATTGCCATTTGGATATCACAGTACTGCTAGTGTACCATACATGAAAATTGTGAAAGAAAGAAAGAACGGAATGAAGAGAGAAATCACGATTATTTTACCCCAAAACTCCTAAGGAAATAGGCCACAATATAAGAAATTGAAAAGAATCACTGTAAGCTATTTCCTTGTTCCAAGGAATCACCAGTCCAAGGTTCTTGTGTTTGCCCTTATTTTCCAGTTCGGAAGTGGAGTCACCGAAAGCATGAGAACTGCATATGCATCTCGCAGAAAAATTTCTTCTATTTATCAAATGACACAGTACAGGCCACTTGAAGGAAAAAAAAATCAGAACAAACATACTTCGTACTACTACATGCATTGATTGATGGATCTTTAACTATTAAATTGACAGGCAATACAAACATCCAAACTGGAGATTATTAAATTTACTCTGTAAGAAAATAATATTTTTGTAATGCTGTGTAAGGAAACAAATGGAACAAGTGAGTGTACAACAACAGAGGTAGTGTAACTTCTATGGTCATTTGTATTCTTGGAAATTGACGTGGCCAGTGGCTTGAGCATGCTCGACGGCTTCCTGCATTGTGCACAAAAATAAAAGTGCTTTCAGTGCAATGATCTAAGAGCTGTGCAGCTAAAACCTAAGAAGCTCACCTTTTGGCCAATGACACCGATTTGGCACACGCCACAGCGCAATGTGAAGTTTGCAGTGTCTGTGTAGCTTCTCTTCCTACACATGCATGCCCAACAAAATTCAGCAACATTACTACTCAACCTCCTTTTTTACTGGGACATGCGTCGAAATGTGCAATTTTGTATAAGTATTTATACTAAAATCTTTTCTTGTTTCTACTCGGCCAACAGGTTACAGGAAAACAAATGAACTATTTGCATGCCCCTTGAGCTGCATTCTTACATTCATGAAAAGGGTAAGCTAAATAAAACATTCATGATCATGCTTAAAGATTACCTATGTGCCTCCTTTGCTAGGTTAAGAGCAAGGCCTTCTACGGGACCAATGGAACGGTTTCGGTCAACAAGGTAGATGGTCTGATCAAATTCTTCTGGTGCTCCTTCAACTGGAGACATCTGAATTTTTTTCATTAAAAAACAGTTAAAATAGTTAGGATCATGTCGTGTCTCTTTCAAGTGGGTTACTATCATGAAAACTCACTGCTAAAGCATCATAATGCAACCCATCATAAATGAGCATGGCCCTCTCGCTGTAGTTCTTCTCCTGTATCAAGGGATACAAGCTAAAAAGTAAGAATTAGTTAACGATTCCTGATAAACAAAGAAAGTAAACATACAAGATCACCGACCTGACCATACAGATCACAGCGTGTTGTCTGGATGTCATATGCAGCAATTTCACGCCCATAATATTCTGACAAAATCGATAGTTCTATGGCACCTTTACAACCAAAGAAAGTATAAGTTAAATTACTGAAATAAGAAGCAGGCACACTGATATATCAGTTGCAATAAGAAGCAGGCACACTGAAATATCAGTTGCAATTGGAAGCAGGCACACTGAAAATTATTGTTTCCCAGTGCAGATGCACTGGCACACTGACAATTTTCATGGTAAAGAGGATTATGTTTTCTCTTTTGGGGGAAAGAGGTGTCTAATGCAAACTTTGGAACATTATATGACCAAAACCAGTGCATGGCTGACAGAGACCAGTCTTGAGACAACACATTACAGGAACACTTGAAGCACGTATTTCCAGCATTAATATTATTGTGTAGAATAATAGTGCTGAAACTCACCTCCCCACTTTTCGGGATCCAAAATCCAAGCACAATACGCTTCATTTGGTTTTCCAAGAAATGCTTCATTATACTTTTCAGGATCACTAGCAACTGCTGCTGCTATGACCTTCGAGCAAACAGGGAATAGAAAGCAGCACAGTCAAGATTGGAAGTTTTTAAAAATTAACAAAATGGCAATAGCATGTACATACCAGCAGCACTACGTACATGACAGTTACTAGGTAAAAGGAACATCATGGTGTACAAATCAGTGATTCATTTATCCTAAGTGCACTTAAGTTATTTTCAATTGTGTTTGTTCTTATTTTCCACTGATAGATTGTACTGAACAAAACACACTGTAGGTACTGGATCGAAGGACTGTAAAGTCAATAGCGCGTTAACAGAACAACCTGAGAGCCTGCGTAACTATTTTTAAGAACATTCACTTGGTAGAATTGACAAAACTATGGAACAACACTTAAACAACTGCTATGCTCTTGGAGCCAATTTAATCTTATTGCATTAGCTAATCAGTACATGCCATGAAAGAAGGTCTAAAGAAGTTTGTCTATATCAGTTCAATTAATATTCAGCAGCTCATGCTCATCTGTCAGATATTTCAATACTGATGTCAAAATCGATGGCCTTTTTCATCCAAAAAGCTGTTTCAATCAATACAGTTGGCAGTGACCATACCACTGTTCTGGTAGAAAATCGACACCAGAACACGTTAAATGTACTGTAAAAAGAGCATAGCCTGCTTATCAAGTACTCCTTCCAATCCATAACAAGTGTCTTGGATATAGTTCAAAGTTAGTACTATTGATTGATTTTAGAACAACAAGCTTCGTACTCGTCACGATTCTACTTCTGTGCAAAACACCACGAGGTATATATTACCACCTACACAACATCAAAGTCTACAAACATGGGAAAGCAGGGGAAAAGAAAGCACAACAAGTACTACCAAATTGCTAAACAGTTATTCGAAGCAGTTACCTGTCTGAGCTCAGAAGCCTTGTTTCTATTATGCTCCATCACATACCTGCATCAGGGGAGGCGTTGAGAAGTACCATCAGCAACCCCCCCTGACTTGTGCGGAATCATTTCACTGCTAGTTTAGTACTACCAACATATTACGACAAACGTAGAATCATACCCGACGGCATTGAAGAGGCAACTGTTGTCTGAAGGGATCACTCTCCTCACAACAGTACCTTCCATCTCCACTCAGCTTAGAAATCTGCCCAAATCACTGAAACACCAAAGAAAAATTCAAAATCACGCTCGAGCTGGACGGCAACTGCATACACTACTTGCATTCTAATCAACACTTTCCACTTGGAACAAGGTGCTCAGGTTGAGAAATAACGCGGCAAACGACGGTAGAGATACCCGGCCAACATTTTCGCTCGGAACGACATGCTCAGATTGATAATGTGACCACACAACAGTGGATGAAATGATGCAAATGCACGATCTACTAATTCAAATCCCGCGAAATGGCGAGCTACGCGGATGCGGGGCACCTTACTCCCCCTCCACCACGCGCTAAAACGAGGGCAAATAAATACTAAATCAGAGGGTAAATATACATATAACTATAAGCAGGTGAGGGCAATCCACCCATGCCACCTAACTACCAACGTACAGCAAGCGGCTCCCACGAATGAATCCCCATAATATCAGAATAGATATTCGGATGGCAGGCTAAAGCGCCGAGGGAGGGATTCGAACGCTCGCGAGCTATGAACACACGAGAAAGAAAAGTCTGCCGCGCGCGACGAACCGGCTGCGAGATTCACGGAGCACGAGCGCACAACTGAGACGAGCATGTGACTACACGCACGCACGTACCGACGGAGCAGAGCAGGAAGCAGCGCGGGATTCGGCGCCGGGCGCAGGCGGCTGCTCCGTCCGAATCTAGCAGAGCTCTGAATTGGAGGAGAGAAGGGAGGAAGGAGGCGCGGGGAAGGGAAGGAGATGCCCGGAAGGTACCTGATCTGGAAGGCAAGTAGTAGGAGGGAGGGCATCGCCGGATCTGATACGCCTCTCTTCCTTTCTTTCTGAGCCCAAACCAAAAGTGTCTTCCCTCCATCTGCCATCCAACCAATATCCAACGGCCAAGACAGCACAAAGGAAAGAAAACACATGACTTAGGGCCTGTTTGGTTTTGAACCAACTCGGTCATGCCAAAATATTAGCAACCATCTAAAATTTGGTGCTTGTTTACTTTGTCGTCAAAAATTTGGTTGCCAATGGCCTTCTCGCCATCGCTCTCACAGATTTTTGCCAAAATCTTTGGTCAAGTGTGAGCTCAAGAATCGTTGGCCAAATAATTGACAAACCAAATATTGCCAAGATTTGATAGGGTTGCATTAGGCATAAACCAAACAAGCCCTAGACTAATCACGGTGCAAGTAACTTGGGTAGTAACATAAATGACAATTAGACATTTTGGTGACATGGCATGATAATTAATAAATAAAGAGAGTGTGTGCCATCACACTTTACAAGATAGAATGAGTTTATAAAACAATTAATGAGGTTTGTACATTACCACAGATTATGTTACTCTTGCTATTGACATTGCAACATAGACTAGTAACGTATAGATGTTACTATGCAATATGACTGGCCTCAGAGAGGAGGGTGCGAGCAAAGGGGGGGAAATTGGCGGCGACGGATTCTGATCGCTACGCGGCTCGCCGGGGTGGGAGCGGTGGCTGCTCGCTCGCCGGCCCAGGGGCGGTGGCTGTGCCCGCTCTCCGCAAAGTGGGAACCCGCTCGCAGGGGAGCTTCTCGCTGCGCTGTTAAGTTATGCCGCCTCGTTCCTCTGACCCAGCTTCCCTAGCATGTCGCAACTCTGCACGCATGTATATGAAAAATATTAATCTCCATCGATATACGTCATGAGACGGCAAGTTGGTATGGTTGCAACTTGCAACTCTGCATGCATATTTGTATATGGAATATTTAATCGCCGTCCATAATGTCATGAGACGGCAAGTTGGTATCGTGATATATTTTCTTCGTCCGTCCTGTGTTGCTCATGGGAAGTTGGTGTCCTCACCGTGCTGTTTCATCAGCAGGGAAGAAAATTCACATCGTAGTTCAGCGTTACCATGCACGCTAAGGAAAGCTACTCTGGGAAACATGTTGCCCAAAGGCCTCATCTGTCATCTCCTGTCTGATGAAGCAGAAAAATGTTTAATCAGTCGATATAATTATGATTCCATGAGTATCATATGTTCAGTACTGATTTGTATTAATGGTAAAAGTCACAGAAATTTCGACATGGTAACAAAATGTGAGACGCCACTAATATATACTCATGAACAACACAGATATCCCCCGCAAAAAAAGAGCAACACAGAGACAGTGTTGCCTAGTAGTAATAAAAGCAACCAATGAAATTTCCATACCAGCTCGCTTGGAGATCAACCATTTTACGAACCGAGGGCTGTGTGCCAAAGAGGATTGAAAATGATAAGCCTGGATGCGAAGCTTATGTTTCTTCCAGAGCCACATCTGAAAACCCTTTCTCTTCCACGGCTGCATTTGGAAAGAAAAGAAAAGATTAGTTAGCCCACTGTAGGGTTAGAGAAGGTTCGGGGATGATTAATGACTGGACATAATAACAAAAATATCTCATGCAAATCCAAACCAGAAAATTGTACTCCCTCCGATCCATAAAAAGTGTCGGGGATCTAGTACCAAGTTTAATAAGTGTCGGAGATTTAGTACAAAGCTAGTACAACTTTGTACTAAATCCCAACACTTATTATGGATCGGAGGGAGTAACTATTTGAGAGGCTGAATAATACTACGGAGTAAGTTATTAACAGATGTGCAAATGAAATACAAGACCAAAAACACAACAAAACCATACGACATGTGAAGACGGGATATTTAGTGGGATCATAGTGTTTACCAGGTTCCACTAGCCCTAACTGCTGCTGACCAAGGAAAACATGCCTATAGGCTAGAAGTCAAGCTTTGGAGCTTCCATGAAAGGTTACATTCTTTCTTATACGCCGAAGTATATGCTATATGGATATTGATCTTTATCTAGCAATCAACATGCTCCAAATATAGTTTCTGGACGAGTAGTGAAATCCACTCCCTTTGTTGCAAAATGTAAGGTGCCCACTGTCTACACGATCTAAGATTTAGGTTTGACAAACGATTAGACTAATAAAATGTGAGTCATGCAACACAATTTTATCATTTGGCTCACGTTCAAAGGCGTTTTTTCTAGTGATACCACTTTTGTGCCTCATAACTCACATTTTATTGGTCTAACTGCTGGTAAAACTTAAATCTTACAACGTGTGGGCATCTAACATTTGTAATGGATGATGGAGTATCATGCAATTTTTCATTCATTTTTCTAAAAGTTTAAACATGAGAATTACAACATCTCGAAACAAGAAACTTTTAATGAGAAGATGCAATACATTTATGCAATTCTCAAGTTAGATATAATCTTCATCCTAACCTGTCACAAAAGAGCAACTCCATTGAAAGTGGACGCACTCAATTCCTGATCACATAGTCATAAAGGAAGTTCTACTGCAACCAAACTCTGACCAGGTGGCTTTCTGAAAGTGGCTTCATTTCTTATCTTCCTTCTAAGGGAATCAACTTCATGCCACAGGTTCTGGTTAGCATAGATATTGGACAGAAGCACATTAGCACCCCCTTTATAGGAGCAAACAGATTCAATCTTCTTGAGAACTAGTTCTCCGATCTCCAATTCATTATTGATACTACATGCACTCAGCAATGCTCCTAGAATTGCCAAGTTTGGGTCAAAAGGCATGCTGTCAATAAGCTGAAAAGCACGTGAAAGAAGCCCTGCCCTGCTGAAAAGATCCACCATGCAGCCATAGTGCTTGATATCTGGGGTGACCTTGTACTTGCTCTCCATGGAATTGAAGATGCACATCCCCTCATCCACCAATCCAGCATGGCTACAAGCAGACAGAACCACAATGAAGGTGGTCGAATCAGGCAGTACTCCCATCTTCTGCATGCTCGAAAACAAAGCAAGCCCTTCTTTGACATGGCCATGAGATGCCAACCCGGAAATGATCGTTGTCCAAGAATGCAGATCCTTCTCATGCATCAAATTAAACAAAGCACGAGCTGACTCTACGCCACCGCACTTTCCATACATATCCATCAGCGCATTTGTCACAATCAAGTCACTTCCGAACCCCAGCTTCTCCACATAGCCATGCAGCCACTTAGCATACTCCAGGGAGCCAAGACCGGCACACGCAGAAGCAACTGACACAATCGTTGCCACATTAGGACTTGCAACCTCCTCTCCACGTCTCATTTCCTGGAAGACCTCAACGGCTTCAAGGTGCATTCCAGTGTCCACGTAACCGGACACCATGCCGGTCCATACAACCACATCCCTTGCCTGCATTTCATCGAACACCCTGCGAGCGGGGGCAGCCAACCCGCAAACAAAGTACATGTTCATCAGCGCCGTCTGCGTAAAGAGGTGGGAACTGTAACCAACGCGGATGCTTTGCCCGTGCAGGGACTCACACAGCGGAGGATCGCTGCCGGAACAGGCATGGATCAAGAAAGGGAAAGTGTAGGTGTCCGCCGGAACGTCTCTGTGGTGCATTTGGCCGAACAGGCGGAGAGCAATGCGGGGAGGCGACGCGCGGATGAGCGAGTTGAAGGAGAATGGGGAGAGGGAGGAGGCTGGGAGGTGGGAGAGGAGGAGCAGCGAGAATGGTAGGGAGAGGCGCGAGGAGACGAGGAGGAGGCGGGAGGCCACGAAGGGGTTGCCGGCGAGGCCGGAGACGAGGCAGTGGGAGAGGACGGGGAGGAAGGCGCGGTGGGAAGGAGCAGGGTGGAGGAGCGGGAGAAGGCGGCGGTGGCGGCGGAAGAGGGCGTTGGCCGCCGCCCATGCCGGAAGGGGAGGGGAAGGCGGCGACGGCGACGGGGCCATGTAAACGGCCATGCCATGGTCCGGTCTACGTGGAGTAGTGATCAGAGTCCAGAAAGTGGTTTACGTTTATACGTATTCTCACGGGAAAAGCGAAAACTACTCAAAGTCAGGAAGGATAGTACAAACACTTCTGTCGAATATTGAAAGCAAATGCAATGCAATCACATAAAATACGGCACATCGGGTCAACGATTGCATAAAATTTGACATTTGAAAACACAAACATTTGCTTTGATTCTAAATTCTTGTCGTTGTTTTAGTACAAATTTGAGAATTGAGTGACCTTAAATCATGTGACTTTGAGTGGCAAGTCACCGAATCTTCGTCCGCTATAAACAACCATGATCCTAGCTAATGTTAAAATCAGATAACAAGTGAAGCAAAATAAATTTTGTGAAATAGTCAATTGCGACGGCCGAGGGTATGTGGGATTCGACGTCAACAATTTGTGGTATGGTCAGGCGTCCAACAGCGAGGAGTGGAAGGCCATCGGCGAGTGGCCATCAGTCTCTAGAGTTGTTTGCGTGTTAGCCAACAAAAGAGGTAACCAAGTAGGCAGATGATATAAAAGGAACGTCGTGAAAAAACAGTATTGTCTCCATAAAAAAAACAGCGTCCATGCATTTTGATATTCAATTTTGACTACTATCAATTCAACCAATTTATGTAAATTATGTGTTATAAATTTTATCCAACGGATACTCTTTTTTTCTTTTTTGAAAATATGAATCAGATAATAAACTTTTTGTAGCATATAACCCACGTATCACCGTTCCAATTGTTCCTGAAGGTTTGACATCGAAATGTGCCTCATCCTTTGTGAAAAATGAAGAAGTGTTGTTTAACTGTAATCACTAGAAATCATTATTCATCATTAATAAGAGAAACATCATAATGGAACGTTTTAATTTCAAATCAACAAACCCTAATTAAACACTTCCGATAGAACTTGATCCAGATTCATAAAAAGCTGCACGTCGTCCCGTAGACCCCGTCCATTTCATAGAAGGCGCCCCCACGGCCATGGCCAAGATCGCCTTGGTTGTTGTAGCCAAGGTTATAGTAGTCGAAGCCGCCATGGTTGAAAGGCAGAGCAGGCGGTTGCGGCGGCGGCAGCGGCATCATCGGTACAAGCCCGTGGTTCATGCCACCGCCGCCCATCAGCCTTATGTTGGTGTCCACGGCGCCGACCTCACCATGGTTACCGCCACCGCCGCCGCCGTCTGCCATGAACGAGCCGGAGCTCGAGCCGAGGTAGTGGAAGAAGCTGCCCGCATCGTTGCACATGAGATCGGTCCCATTGTCCATGGCCGCCGCCTCATGGGCATTGCCATGGCTGCTCCCCATGGCGTCAGGCGCGTAGTACGGGCCGCCGGAGCCGAGGTAGTCGAAGAGGTCTCCGCCATGGCCGTGATCCGCCGCGGCGTACGAGCCGAGGTAGTCGAAGAGGTTTCCGCCATGGCTGCTACCAATGCCGTCCGCGGCGAGGCACTGCTGCTGCTGCTGTTGCTGCACCATGGCTTCCTGGGCGAGGATCTCGTGCGCGCGCTGGGCGGCCTCGGCCTGGACGCCGAGGAGCGCGGCGAGGGCCGCCTCGAGCTGCGGCGCCCCGCACCGGCTCAGGTCTCCATCGACCCAGACCCCCGCGGCGCGCACCATGGCCTCGAGCTCTTTACCTCTAACCTCCTTGGCCTCGTGCACGGCGTCCGCCAGCCGCTCCGCCTCCCGCTGCAGCTCGCTCAGCCTCGCCAGCTGATCCGTGCCGCTGGCGGCGGCGGCGGCGGCGGGGGCTGGGGCGGATTGTGGGTTGAGGAAGCGGTCGACGACGGCGGGGAAGGAAGGGTGGGCGAAGGAGTAAGGCTTGCCGGCGGGGGAGAAGACGACGAGGGCCACCTGGGCGTCGCAGAGCACGCAGAGCTCGAACACCTTCTTGACAAGCCCCTTGCGGCGCTTGGAGAAGCACACCTGCAGCGCGTTCGGGTCCCGGATCAGCTCCATCTGGATCTTCTGCCGCCCCTGCGTCCGCTTCATGGTGGCCGCCTTCGCCGCCGGCTTCATCGTGCGATCCGATCGCCTGCTGCTGGGGGCGGAAGAATGCATGTTGGCGATCTTTTGCGCGTGTCGATCTAATCAGGCCGGTGACATGAGCACGTACGGCAGCTATATATGCGTGGGCATATATAGAGAGAGAACGGTACGTGACGAAAGAAGGAAAGTTTTTTTGTATTAGAAAAGGAAGGAAGGATTGATTGATTGATCGAAGAATCAGGTCCTCATTCGGCTGGACGTCCAACGGTTTTGAAAATACAACGTTTACCAGTCAAAAGCATCTCGTAACAAGTGACGATCAGGACAAATAAGGATGCCAAAACCAGAGGTGTGTTTTGGCACGTGTAGATGGAGGTCTGAGGTCTCGGCATCACTTATTGTGCATGCAGCGGACGACCGTTATAGTAGCCGAGAACACTTTTTGCATACATGAATTTTTCGTTTCTATACATCTTCCCTCTTCGAACGTACTAGAGCCAATGTGTATGTGAACACTTCAATTATATTGAACTTCAATATATACGCCTCCCAGTATGTAGGGGTGGGCCCGCAGTATGTATACCTCTCTCTTTGCTTTATTTTCTTCTCCCTTTGTTTACTACACTCGCTACAAAATTGTGTGTACCGCGAGTCAAGAGCGAAGAGTGAATCGCGGCTACTGAAATCATATTGTACCCCGTACTGGTATACATGTTGCCCTTGCACATGTTATTCCACGAAGAAAAAAGAAACAACCATAACAATAAAAACGTGTACAATACATTGGTGTCAGTATTTTCTTGACCATGCCACGTAGGATAATTGCTGACGTAAAAAAAAATAGGATTGAATAAAGATATGTGCTTTCTTTTTACTAAGAGATGATCTCTGCACAAGAAGGATAAGGCAAAAGTAAGACAAATTTCTCATTGTGGTAGATTTCATCTTTTCTTAACATATATTTAATTAATTTTATTCATCTAAGAATTAATAGTAAGATATGAGATTAAGAAATAATCTATTGTACACCGTATTTTGTTGTCTTTTTCTAAATGTTGTGGAACAGATAAGAGAAAAGTCTTATCAACCATTATACATGCATGCCCTAGCTAAGCATTCTTTGGTGACGCGTGAAATCTCCACCCGATTGTATCAAGAAGTTGGTATCCAAACATCTCATAGCTCGGCTCACACTTGTTGAATTGTTCTTTGATGTCTCTATTTTGCACATTTTATGTTGGTATCAATTTCTTCTAAAATTATGAAGAACATATTTAGGCAAGAAAGAATCAATGAACGAGGAGTGTCAAATATCTAATGACAAATACTTTTAGACAGCTTCCACAATCTAGAACTTTCTATTTACTTAAGATAAAAATAATAATATTCTACACAATTATACATTTATTACGTGCATCTATTAGGAGGTAGACAACCATACATTTTAAAGATACGTACCTTGGATTTTATGGATCATACGGTTTAGAGCCTCTTATAAAATAAATATGGATGCTAAAAGCATGTACAATGCAAGTGCTTAATTGTGAGCTCAGAGAAAAAATGTTTTTTTGGTTAATCAGAGGGTCTCGTTTCGCATAGATGCTTTTCCCAGTTGCTTGAAAAATTAATTGGTGCTTAACACTTTCTGTCATTCATTTGTGTGGAATCACTTTTCATTGTAAGTATTCTAATATAGACTAAAACAAAATATACACTGTTATTCATTTGAATCCCACAAATCAACTCGCAATGACATGTGGGTTTTTTAATATATTTTTCTTAGATTTAAAAATACTTAATATAATAGATAATCCATCAAGAAAAGCACAACCGATATAACGTAGGTTGCAAAATAATAGGATCAAAGTACATCTAAATAATTTACTAACGTAGGTTGCAAAATAATAGGATCAAAGTACATCTAAATAATTTACTTACCATAAAATTTTACAAAACATAATACTATATTGTAATCTTCGGCAAATATGCTATGTGATTAATTTTATTAAGTGTAATAGAAAACTATATCAATTAACTTTTTAATGTAACAAATTTTATTTTCAATACAAAACATGATCAAAGTACACTCTTAAAAATGTACTTACATATAAAAAAATAATAGTGCCAAGTAGTGTTCAACAAATATGTTATATGTTTAATTTTTTTTAACGTAATAGAAAACTATATCAATAAATTTTGTAAGGTAAAATTTTATATTTTTGATTGAAACAATAAAAAAACACAATACAAAAAAATTCCACATGGTAACAAAGAAACCGACTATGAAAAAATAAAGATAATTACATTTTCGAATATGACATCAGTTTTTCTTTTATTACAACGTACATTGGATTATTTAAGTTTAATTATACAATTGTCCATTTAAGGGTAGTCACACGATCAAACCTAAAATAATACAATATAAGTATTTCAGGGCCGAAATATGCTCGCGTACTTTTCCAGAAAAAATAAGTACGTACACATGTCTACATGATGCCACATCAGAAACATACATATCTAAGTAATAATACAATTTTAGTGCAGCAGAATTAAAGTTATTACAACCGTAACAAGCTTCGATACAAACCAAAGATTTCATCAGAAAGTAGCAGCGGAATAAGATACAACTTGATATAAGTTGGCTTGAATGAAATCAGTGTGGCGTCCAACTAAACACATCACACACATGACTTATAGCCGACGTGGGTAGAATGTCTATTGATTTTTTTTGTACTAGAATTCGTCACACTTGCATAGGGAAGGCCAACACTCCTGAACAACAGTGGAGGCAAGAGTGAGTCCTGAGAGTACTCAGCAAGACTTATGCCTTCAAATTTAGTTATCTTAAGAACTTGTAGACATTTTTCTCGATTTTTATATCGATATATCACTTCAATACTTTATATAATGTGTTTTTATCTCTTGTGTAATTGTGGTTGTGTGAAAGTCAAGTCGGTGAGTTAAACGTTCCCAGGTGATGTCATCCTAGGCGGCGAGAGTTTGGTGTCGACATAACCGTAAGCAGTAAACACGTGGCGTCTTCGTCTCCAACTGTTGTGTCTGCAAAGTAGAAGCCACCGTCAGCATCACAGATCGATTTCACTCAACCTTAAGCGAGCAAGGATGGCTTTTTCGTCGACGAGCATGTCAAACAAAGTAGTGTGTTATTTAGTTCGGTAGAAAAAATGGATGGATTTAATTGAGAATAGGAAATTAAGCCAGTACGATTAATCGATCGAAACATTTCTGAGGGAAATAAGAAATGATCATGTAATATGACGAGCATCCATATTTATGACAAGTAATAATGTTTTTATCATGAAAGTATTACATTAACACATTTTAAATTGGTTGTTTGAGTTAGTAGAGAGATAGTAAAAGGGAACGTTGGGTATATGATTATGTTGTCACTCTATGCTTTCATACAACAACGAAAAATAAAAAACGATGATCCTTGTCACTATATGATTATGTTGGGTGTATAATTATGTTGTCACTGTATGCTTTCATCTACCATTATATATGTCGTTCGAGGTTTTTGTTGCTAGAGCATCATGTGAAGGGTGATTATAGATCTATCCTAATTTAGTTGATACTCCGGTCCTCCACCATATGAAAGATGATACTTGTCATCAAAACGATGCATGAGATTTCCTCCTTCTCCAAGACAATCTGGACTTCGTTTCAAAGAGAGAGAGACCGATGATGATAGCTTTTTCAGCGAATGTTTGAAAATTGCAGCTTTTTGCCGGAATGTCTGGTGTCATCTATAAGATCGGATTGTGCACTCCTTGTGAGTAGTTGTCCTTTTTTCGTTTCTCCCAAATCAGTTGCTTGTAACTGAGTTTGGGCCTTTTTGATCTCCTGTACATGAATTTTCTTGTCTTCTTTAATGAAAAAGCAGAGCACCTGCTAGGTTCTAAAAAAAAAAACGAGCTTAAGCAGTAGCTATGTAGCAATCTTTCTCTTTTGAATTTTGATCACATGAGTTGCCCACATGATGGAGGATCTACTCTCTTGTAATGAGCACATGAACGATTGATTCCCTTCATATTATGTCTTATATTATGTCTCATTTTGGTACGGATATTGTTAGATGTGTAGTGTAGGATTTGGTCACCGTCCAAACACACCATAGGAACCATGGCACAACCACCAGAAGTTACTGTCAAAGAATTGTTCCTTGTATCCAAAGCCTTTTATGAGCCCAGTAATTGGGGTTAGACTCATCCCTAATGAGCCATTAGACGTAGTAGTCGCAGAGCACGTAGGGAGAGGAAGTTGGGGAACAAGATCAACAGTACAAAAGAACCGGAGAACAAAACGCTGAACAGCCAAGCCAAAGCGCTGAACAGCAACACAACTTATCCAAAGTCACCAGTCCTCCTCTCGAGCAAAACACCATAGGCTTCCCGGTGTGAGCCACGACGACCACACTGGGACAGGGATGGAGCCGGGTGATTTGTTTGGTGCAAAGTTGACGCCGAAGACACACGAAAATCGAAAGAACCTAAACTGCACAAGTACGTTTTGACTGCGATCCCCGCCTCCCCATGCTCAAACTCTCGCCGGCGTTAGCCTTTTCGTGTGGCCTCTTTGATCTGACCGCGCCAGCACCAACCGTTCTTGTAAAGAAATGTCTTTATGACAATCAGATGGGTTGCCCCTGTTAAATTCTTTTCGATCAATTGTACTCCAACACAACACAACTTCACGACACAGGACCAGACTGGAGCAGTAGCAGATCTACAGCTGTTGCCACTGTTGTCCCCATCAGAACCTAACCTTTTAAGCCAAAGAAATTCAGCGAGCCATCTACACAGATATCAGGAACGCCTCCGCCTCCGGCGTCGGCGGCAGGAACACCACGCACCTTGCCGCCGCCATCCTCCTCCGGAGCGGGTACCGCGCCGCGCCCCTCGCCGGGGTCCCCGACAGGAAGTGCGGCACGCCGCCGCCTTGCCGCTGCTCCGCCGCCGCGGGAGCCGCGGGCGAAGGAGGGGCAGACGACGGGAGCGGGAGGCGCGCCGCGGCAGCCGCCGACCGGAGCGAGCGGGCGACGATCCTCGAGTCCCGGAGCCGCGCGAGCGCCCCCGGGCGCAGAAACCGGCCGTGGCACTCTGCCGCGCGGCTGCGGCGCTCCATCGCCTGAGACGGAGGGGGGCGGAGATTGACCTGGTCGGCCGGCTCGCTCTTGCGACGGCGGGGATGTGGATGGGAAACGTGCGGCCCGTGTGGAGGAGGATTGGCGGGGGCGGGTGGGAGATTTAATACAGGAGGGGATCGACGATGCGAGCAGTGGAGTGGAGGGAAACCATGGCGGGAACGAAAAACTGGAGGGAAAACTGGGAAAAGGAGACGAAACACAGACGAGTGGTGTGTCCCTGACAGGTGGGCCCGGAGGATGCCTTAGAGATGTGTACTGACAAAAAATTTAGTACTCGTAGCAAATTCAGACTTTCTCTTTTCCATGTTCGTGGTTTGCCCACTTTTTACTAGCTCATGATTTGATTTGCCACTGTAAAGTTCATGATTGGGTAATTAGGGAAAGTAGGATGTAGTTTTTCAGGATAGAAAAATAACAAGCGTGAATTGCGTCCTGAAGAGTGGCAAATCAGTTGTTACAATCTTTGGAAAGGCAAATCATGAATTGCATCCTCCACCATTTGTACTGAGCTTAAACTGTTTTATTCTCAACAGGACGGTACGGATTTCTCCACAATCACTGAAATGAAGCATCAGGATTCAGGTAGTTTTATTCCGGTCATACATCTCATCTCAGAGGCCAAACGGTACAGGAGATCGATACAGAATGGCCACCTGAAACATTTTTATCCACGAAAAGAATGCAGCGACAGCTCGTATTTATACCCTTCTTCACCATCACCTTCGCCTTCGCTGCTACCGGCGGACAGACTCTACGTAAAATTGTGGTCCGCTTCGTCGGCGTCAGCTAGCCCCAGAATCAAATCACAGCTACCTACAAAATGAATCACACACCATACACAACACCCGTGGGCGATCTAGTATACAACTAACTGACAGGGAAGCTTCTGCTTCCGCGTCGGTGTTCCGTTCGCGCTACAAAGTGGAATTCCACAGTGCACTTTCGCCTTCGGCGCACTTATTGTGCACCTCCCAGATCCTGCCTTCCGAGTTGCATATGCCGCTGCACCTCCAGTCGAAGGATGCAGCGCAGATGTTCCCTGCCTGAGCTTTCCATTCGCAATCTGTGGGGAAACAGTGAGGGGACATGTGTGACATCAGTCTATGCACAGGTCACCGGATAAGCTGGAGTTATAAGACATGAAGCAATGGAAGCTCACCAGGTGGGGTGCCACAGCAAAGTCTCTTTTCATCAATGTGCTCAGCATCTAACCCGAGGAACCAAGATCCTAATGAAACATCCTCATTTATATACTTGTGCAGGACATGCCTATCATAAATCGTGTTAGCAGCGACTCAATTAGCTTTCACCAGAACCACAAAAGTTCAAAGTCTGCAGTTACAAGAAAATGTATGATATCTCACTTGTTTATGGATATGTATGTTGCTAGGTCTTTTGAAATGGCGTATAATTGACCAGTAGCATGTCGAAAATACTTATTTCCTGGTTCGCCGAATTTCCAATGCTCGGGCTCATAATATCTCACACCCCTGGAGAAAAAAGGGCTAACATATTTTAGCAACTTCGACAAGCAAGAAAATGGAGATATATACGATGTACTTACTTTTCAGATAGGACAGGTCCAGATTTCATGCACCCAATATATACTCTGGGCTTCCATGCATGTTTGGATAATATCTGACCAAGCGTTGCTGCCAATGTAATAAATTGATGTTACAAAGAGTTCATTATGTAAGTAAAGATGTCTTTTGAAAATCTGAAAAATTGCCCCATGGTATCCCACCTACTATTTGGACCTAGGCTAATACTTCTAATCCATATAAAGGCACTCTGTCGATGATCATCAAGTTGCAGACACATATACTAACTTTGCTCCTAACTTCATAGCAGTATAGGGCATAAAGAATTACCTATGTTTACATGGACATCGTCATCAACTTTCACATAAAAATCTGCATCCCATAATGAAACAGCTGTAGCAAAGTATGTCTTGGTTTTACCAGATAGTGCAAGGTATCCTTCTACATGATCCTGCATGAAGTTGTAACAACAGTAAACAGGGAGGCAAAACAGCATTCCCAGTCAAATGAGAACACCAATCACATCGGCACTCCCATTAATAGAAATTTAAGAAAGAAATAACTTACTATCTTCATGAAATCCCCGTGTTTTCTGTCCTCTGCTTCAATTGCTCTATCAATAATTCCACCTGATATAGCACTGCACAATATGTGGAAAATGATGTTATGCCTGTCTTTCCTTAAACAGCTAACAAAAGGAAGAAGAAAGAGACATGACTAAGAAGACATTGATGTTATGCTTTGACACGCATTGCATGAAATGACTTATCTTTTGTAGTATCTCAGAACAAAATTATTTTAACAGAATATCTTGTATTAAAGGGCGAAATTGAGGCCACGTCACTTCACAACCCACTATTTCACAGACTCGTTGACCCTTAGAAATCAGTGTGGCTGATACTCATGAACTAACTTTTCCTCTAAATTTTTTATTGTCTCACCCTTTTTCAGATTCTTTTTCCATAGATCCTTAATTGCAGTCACTAACTCGGCTACAAAAATTTGGGGATCTCAGCATGTCTAGAAGCATATGAAAGGCAGGATTCAAACCTACGTAGAAATCCTTCAACAGATTTACAAAGATCGTTTATTTGCAGTCTACAGGAATTACCTTTGGAAGAATCATTCAACTACATTAAGATCTGAGGTTGTACAAAATATATGTTTCTAAATAGTAAAGTTAACTGAAATAACTACTGAATATATACAGTTGCAATTGGAAAAAATATAGTTGTGACAAAAGATAAGAACTATGTGTAATTTAAGTTCCGACATTCTTGTGAGTTGAGGCTTCTTTTCAATTGTCTGAAAAAAGATAAGAACTATCTGTTTCACCCTGTTGATCTAAAAATACATGATAGTTTATCTTTTATGAATCCTGATTGAAGCCGTTGAAAAAAAAGGAATCCTGATTAAAGAAATAAATAAATCCAGAAGTTCTCAACATTCACACATAAAAAAGATCCATCCACACCATACCTGTGGCCAATGACAAAACGAATTATGATCCCTTTCTCTTCTTCTAGTTTTTTCCTTTGTTCACCTAATTTTACAGTACTCCGTTATTAGTTATTGAGGGCGTGCCAATATAACAAGTGACAATATAAAGCCAGTAAGATTATAGAGTTTCATGCCAGCAACCTCGAGGCATCCAGGTGTAACGTATGGAGTCCCTTCTCTTGCGACTGCTAAAGGCAGTATTGATCCCAATCACCATACGGTACTTTCTCCTGACAATCGACTCAGAAACTTTGAACTCTTCTGCGACAGGAGAACCATTGAGCAAGGATTCTTGCAGAGTTCTTGCAGCTGAGAGTTCTGTCTCTAAACTCGCTATTGTCTTATCTAGTGTTCTACATCCCAAAAAAAATAAATCAAAATGCCAATCAAAATTAGTTTTTCATAAAAGATACTATCAATAAAGGGACAAATGTTGTGCTCAGGAAAGAAAAACAAGGTTGGTACATACTGTACATCGTGATGAGTATCTTGAACTGGCAACTCATCTTTGTAGTTGTGTAGTTCTTGGATCTAGTAACACGTGATAATCAAACAAGGTATCACTGACTGCACACGGTATCATAAATTTATAATATGCAGAGATGGTTGACTTTCATAATGCTGACTCGTCGTGGCTGACATACAAGAATTAGAGTGCTAATCCTTAACAGCAGAATACTTGAGAGAAATTAATGAAGGAGAGATCAAACTACCTTTTTAGAACCACAGTCTCCAGCAACTAGCGCGCCGCCTTCATCGTCCTTCTGATTTGGCCGTGCAATCTCAGTTGCCTCAGGCAGTGTCCACATTCTGGATGAAGGAAAACCAGTTAACACAAGAATCATCATTTCCTAAACGTCCAGGTCGAATGGCGTTGCAACGAAAAAGACTAGCCCAATTACACCGCTGCAGTAGGAGGACAAATACAGTACAGATATTCAATGTCGAACAACATCAAGCAATAACTCGTCTCTACAATTACATCGAGATTCTGTGCAGGATCATTCGCGCTCCGCCCTAATTGGTAACGGAAGACGTACAAATGTGGCAGCAATCACTGAATTTCTAAAATCAGAGCTTTAAACACCCTCAAAATCGGCTAGCATCAGATTACTGCATGACCAGAATAGCAAGAACACGTCAATTGTTGGATGGCAGAGCAGAACGAAGACTCTGCCGACAGAATCAAGAAATCCCCAATTTGAGAAAAATCAATCGAGTCCCCCAGATGCGAAGGCTCGCGGGACGCCGCGGATCTTGCGCTAGGCCTAGCTGGATTTTTTAGCTACCGTGAGAGCTGAGCTGAGGTCCGCGTACCAGGAAAGCAGAGCAGCGAATCTGGAATTGAAGAATCAGCTGGCGTGGAATTGGAGCAAGCTGGTTTACCTGTTGGTGAAGAGCAGGCCGATGCAGAAGCTCCCGAGGCAGAGCAGCACGGCCCACCGCCTGGACACCCCTCCATCCCCTCCTCCTCCTCCGCCGCCGCCGCCGCTCCCTCTCCTCCAGCTCATGGCCGCCGCCGACAACTCGAACGCTGCCCAAGCACCGCCACCACCAAGCCTCCTCCTCCTCCTCTAGCTTCTCAATTTCTCAACTCAGTCCCACAGACCACAGTCCACCGAGGAAGAACTGATGAAAGAGCTCTTCTGTCGTTCTTGGCTTGTTGCCCTTGGCGGCCTCGCACAGCACGCAGCTGTGTTGTTCAGTACTCACCTCCCCTTCCCTCCTCCCCACGACGGGCCATGTGGGATACTCCTGCGGGAGATCAGTCCACTGGCGCGCACGCTACGTACGCCATTACCCCTTACACCCGCATTGATTAAACTAAACGCGACCGCAGGGGACGGTAACCGGTAACCGCCAAGCCAGGCTCGCGAGGGCGGCGGGTAAACCCCAAAGGAGGACGGGTGTGTCGGGGCCGAATGAGATCAAACCAAACCGCCCCACTCTGTTACCGGAGCGGATCAGAGAGCTTGAGGATGGTTCGGGAACCGAGATCTTCCTTTCCCCGGTGCGGCAGCTTTTTTAATGGCGTGGTGGGCAGGCTTCGTCTTTTACCGGCGCGGTTGGACACAGACTGCTTCCACGATTCCCCTTTTGTTTGCTCACATGCGCTTGCTGTTGCTGCAGCTGAGCTGAGGTGAGCTCCACTTGCTTGCTTGCAGCTACGCAGGGTGGGGTGAGGTGAGAGGATGTGAAGGCCCAACGGCCGCGTGTTGGGCGCTGGTGTGGCGTCGCTGTCGGTGCCTGGCTGCCCGTGTGGGTAGGTGCCGGTGGCCGTGGCGGGAGAGGGTGGTTGGACGGGACGACGGGAATGGTCAAATCGCGTTTTGTTGGTCCTAATTGCGCGCGCGTCTCCTGATTTCAGCCACATCCGTGTTTGCTTAAAAAAGGGGGTTAATGCCTAATTCCTCTGTTCCCACAAATGTGACGTGAGCCCATATCGATCATGCAAACACGACGGAATGGCCTCGTCTACAAGGTGTTACGGTCAGGATGCCGTTGGGAGGGTTTGGGTCAACCGTGGTTCGCTCTCCCCGTATCCAAAGATTGGAATGCCCATACTTATACTCCTCAAAATTTACCCATTACTCATGTTACCTCAGACATCAAGAACAATAATTCAAATTTCTGATGCAGGTCGAAAAAAAGGCAAATTCTTGAAGGAAAAAAAAAGTTTGATCCATCGGCGGCCCGGACAGACGGCGGCCCGCGCCAGCGAGGAGGAAGAGGACGACACGATGGGTAGAGGTGAAGAGCTCCCTCGCCGATGGTGGTCCGGGTCACCAGGGAGGAGGAGCGCCCTCTCTCCGTTGAGCCGTCCGTGTCGGGGAGAAGAAGGGGTGGCGGACTGGGCCGCAGCAGGGTGGGTATGGATAAGGTAACAGGTAATGGACAAGAAACGACAACCTGATGTTACGGGAGAGCGGGGGGTCGAACGGCTGGCGATCATCAGAAATGTTTAGAAGGATGCCGCTCTGGGACACACAGGTCATGCGGAGTAAGAGAAAGTTTTTTTTTAGACAGAGTAAGCGAAAGTTGGGCAAGGTGCTGCGCGAGGGACTTGGCAAATATTTTTAGAATGACTTGTAACTTTAAACTTTATTCGAGAACCATTACAGCACAATGTATTAGATCATAGACCCTAAAGATTACAAGATAATTCCTATAACTAAGAATACATTTTTTCCGTGGTATCATTCTTTGCAAGCTGAAATGCTGCCAATGCTTCAACATGGAGACCGCAATAGACTGGAGCGGCAACATAGTTACTCATATCCCCACGCGAACTTGACTACTTTTAAAGGTTTTAAAAAGCCCCTTGAGTCGATCATCCAAAAAGATAGAAGCCGTGAGCGTTGAACGTACTTGGGCCGGGGATGATCCCCTAAAGATACAGGTCGTCGAACCGCAAGATCTTCACCAAAACATCAGAGAAGGAATTCCAAAATATAAAACCAGCAAAAGCACAACAATACACTGACAAAAACTCAACAGATACGTATAAATGGATCTGCGAGTACACAAACCCAATATCGGTAAGATTGGGTACACTGAACCTATGGTGACTAAAACTCTCTGGTTCCGCGACAACGCCCACTGAGACACCCCCACAGGAAAGGAAGAACCAGAATACCTTTATTCGAGACGACATTGCAACCTCCACCATCGTGTTGCTATCAAAACCAAAAAATTGATATAACCAAACACTTGTGGATACTCTTATGAGGAATCGAGATTCCCCTCACCTCGCATCGTCAAGACGGCGGCCGAAGGCGAGGGGGACGGGCAACCTTCAAACGGCGGCTGCTAGGGTTTTCTTCATCAGGCGATTGGCAATTAATCTAGCCATACCACCGTACGTCAACCTATCGCCTGAGGCCCAGTTATTTGTAAGCCCATATTACGTGACATGTTACAAAAAAAAATACAGGCCAAATGGTAAACCCTTGCAATGAAGAAGAAATGTAAGGAAAAAAAAAGCGTCCGAATGGACCCAGCATGCAGCGCTCCGCTTCCGCTCTGTTTGGCCGACAGCAGCGCTCCCGACCGGTTCCAATTAGATCAACGTTGATGGAGGCTGGTGTGTTGTGAACGGCGTGCCATGGAGGAATCTATCGGCTCCTCCCCAGAAAGTGGCTTGAGCACCTGCGCCATCTCCCGACGCATAACAGGACCGGCCCTAGGCCCAGCTGTGCTGTTCTAGTCTCCTAGATACTGAGACTCTGAGGACCAAGAGTCCAACATTCTAGAAATTGGACCAAGAGTCCAACACCATGCATGCACGTGGAACACGCGGCTGAAGCGGCGAAGCGGGCCGGGCTAGCGCTGTACCCGCCGGAGGTGGAGCGGGAGGTGGCGCTCGTCCGCGCCGGCAAGCTCCTCAGCCCCGTGGACGCCGACGGGAACAACAACAACAACGCCGCCGACATCCAACTCCAAGCGCCGCTGATCCTCCCCCTCGACGCCTGGCAACCGCCGCCGCTCCACCTCCCGCAGTTCAACAGCGCCCCGCCACTGCCGTTATTCCAATTCACTGCCAACAACTCGCCATACGAGCAGCACGTCTCCAGCGACCTCGTCGACCACGGCGCCGCGATGGGGGTAATGGTGGCGGCGCAGGCCGAGCTCCCTTCGATCCAACAACCGGCGGACGCCGGCGCCGCTGGCTGGCCTCCCTCGCGAACGGATGGATCAGCTGGAACCATTTTAAGAAAGGACAAGAGGATTTAAATAAGTATCAGTACTACCAGCAGGAAATTTGAATTTGATTTCAGGATTCATCGGCCAGCAAAAAAAAAATACTTCGATGTTTTGTTAATTTGTAAGATTTCATTCATGGAAGCAAGGCAATAAACCTACTTTGTTCTTAAAAAAAGGCAATAAACCTACTTCATCCGTCCACAACGTGGCTGCTTCCGGTTTTGTTGTGTCGTATCTGATTCAAGATTTGACGATATGTCTTTTATTGAAAGCTCTCATTTCAGTTATCATAGCTCATCGTCATGGACAAATCGATGATCATAAGAAGTCAAACCATAAAACAGGTCCGGCATGATAACCTCCAGAGCCAAAAGCCACATAAGTTGTTTATTAAAATCACGCTCGGAGAAGTTATCTGAAACTCGATAAAACCGACAACGAGCAAATACTTTGCCTGCTGGACATGGCACCCAATGGTGATGCATTATAGTCTGACGATGTAACAACACTTTGCAGAGTTTGGCAATTAGTCTCAACGACAATTTTCTCAATTCCTAGCTGCTCGGCATAGGGAATGAATACTTTGGATAGGAGCTTCGGCTTTAGTCTGAAGGGCATTTGCTGCCATGTCAATACTAGTACCAAAGACAATATCACCGTTTGTGTCTCTTGCAAGACAATGCCGCCCACCTTGGGCAGTAATTATAAGTGTCGGGCTTAACAAAATTCTCCAGCGTGCGCTTCCGGGTTTCATTGATGTTGTGAATTTGACTTTCTCTTCTCTTTTTACCCCCGGCGCTTGCCATTTTGAAGCGAAGTGTTTCACTGAGAATTGGAACTCATGAACCAATGCAATCGGCTCCCCCTGTTTGCCTTGTTCCATTATGTCCACCTGCACCACAAACAAGAGGGCCACAACTATAATTGTCTTCTCCTTCGGCAATACAACAATAGCACTACCCACTTCCATGGCCGAGGGGCAAGCTGCTGCCAGTGACAACCGATATGCCTTATTCGAACGAAAATACCATCGCGTATGATCAATTGTCGTCCGACGTGGGTACGATGTGATATCAAGCCACACGATTGTTTAATGAATGGGCGATGTGCGGACAACGTGGGTACGATGTAATGTGTTTCAAAATGTAGAAAGTTCACTAAATTTTTTCTTCGGTTTCACGGTTAAAATGGAATATCAAAAGAACTTCAAAATCTCAGCGAAATGAAAACGAAATCTTAGTAAAACCAGAATGAAATGCATTTCAAATTCATAAGAGCTTCACTGAATTCAGTATTTCGGAAGGTGATTCCTTTTCCAACTAGGGGCCATGGAGAGGCACGGACCTGGTAGGGGTGTGTGCCCTTACGTGGTCGCTCCATGCTCACGTCGTCGATTTCGACATCTGCACACTAGGACGGTCAACTCTTCCTTCGCATAAAGCGAATCAAGAAATCCACAGGGTCACCTTCGCAAAAAACGTAGAAAGCAAAAAAGTCCACCGGCTCATCAAACTGCACAGCACAATACACTCCACGTTTGCACAAAAGGCCCTTCAGGATTTCATATTCTTATCCAATTGCCCCCCGAACTCCTCCTATCTCCACGACTCCCCCCGTTGCTTCCTTCCAGAATTAATCCAGATCCCTCTCCCCCTTCGCACGCTAAGCGACCGAAAACATTTTCCGAATTCCGATTCCCCACGCGCGATCTCCATTCTCCACTCCTGTCACTGCCCGGGGGATCGGGGTCGGGTCGGATTCGAGCCGGATCCCCACGGCCGGGCTGCTCGTCATCCCCGCGAGCGGCGGTGATGCGCTCCTGCTAGCGACGTCCGATCAGGGGCGATGAACATCGTGAAGGGCGTCGCCGATCTCCTCCGCAAGTCGACGCCCTCCTCGCCGGCTGCCGCCGGCGGCGGCTCCGGCGGAGGCGGCGCGGGCGGGGGTGGGGGTGGCTCCCCCTCCGCTGACAAGCTCGCCGCCGCTCCGTCACCCAGAGTCTGCTTCAGGTGCCCACCACCCCTACCCCCAATCCGAGTGGCTCGTTTTCCGTGGGAAAATGCGACTTACTCGTGCCCACTGTTTGGGTGGCTGCTTAAGTTGCATTGCTAAATGCGCTGGTGCGCGCGAGCTAGTGAATTCAAGCTCGTGTTGGATGGTGACCGGTGGGGTTTTTGATTTTCTAGTTTGCTCCAGTGTGTTGGGTTTTCTAAGCTTTTGTTTAGAAGAGGCGTCGCCGGTATCGTGCTAACTGTTCCTGTTGGGTAATGGCATGGCTACGTGGAATTGACTACACATGTTAAGTTCTTCAAGTCATACTAGAACGATAACACTATGTGATCTTAGAATATTGATGATTTGCTCATCCTTTTCCATTTCAGTAGGTATGCACACCATTTTGCTCTAGTCAGACCAAGGCTGAGACGCTGAGTTTGGCATTACGATGGATTGTGATAATCCAGCTTTTGCCTATTTTTCTGTTTGGCTAACAAACTTTTGGCTGCTTTCATCTGTATTTTTCCACAGCAGATTATTATAAAATAAGTTCAGCACATCCAACGGCAAACTTAGCCTAAATTGTTGGCCGTTGGGTAGTTGAGTTTTCCTATACTAATACTCCCTCCATTTCACAAAGGTTGGCGTATTTGGTTTCGTTAAGACAAGCCTTTGACCAAGAATTCTCTGTTAATATGTAAGTTATATGATACGAAACCATGATCATGAGCAAGAACTTTTAAAGACGAATCCATTGATATAAATTTCATGTATGAAAAAACACATATCAATAGAGTTTTCATTGGTCAAAGTCTTGTCTTAACGAAACAAAGTACGCCAACCTTTGTGAAAAGGAGGGAGTATTCACCAATTATGATTTGTGAGCTCGTAACGTACTGAGATTTTACAGCCTAGTCAAATGACTGAATTCTGTTGACATTTTAATTGCCCATTACCTGTAACGTTACAAAGGTTACCTCTTAATGAAATCTACAAGCAGTTGCTGTTGTCTTGTTAAGCTATTATCATAAGTTGCTTATCCTAATCCTATGTTATATGGTTCCAGTGACAGTGGTGAAGAAGGAGTCTTAAATGCGCTTTGGCAGAAGTACGAGAATGCCATCGACAAGGTAATCACCCGATCATGCTACTTTCTCTTTTACAGACTTCTCAGTTTTCACCAGACTATATCTAAGATTTTGAGCCATTTAATTAGCATGGCAAATAACCTTCTGTAATGCAGGTCGTCTGTCCATCTGATGGTTTACTGTTTTTTTACTAATATCCTTGGTGAGAATCCTGTATTATTAAGGACCTTGGTTGGGTAAGGGTCAGATGATAGAGGGTATGGAGCTTGCCCTCATCTTTGCCGCTGGCAAGTCTCTCCACTGTCGTGTATAGATAGACTCAAGACTCAGAGAAAAATATAGAAACTAGAGAACTTATGCTTGTTCTTCTCTTATTGAAAAATGGTTGACAGTGCCGTGCTTATATTGCTGTCGACCTAACAAGGACATCTAATGCAAACAGTGCACTTAATATAAGATGATGTCTGGACTATCCTAACTAGGAGATACCCTGTGTCGATCTCATAATTTATCTGCACTTGTAACCTATTCGTTGAGTCTGTATATGGTTTTCATTATTTGTTTTGGGTTGCTTATGTACAGTGGCTAGGTCGTGGGCTCGTGGCATTCATCTTAATATATGATGAGCAAGCTTTTGCAGATTTTTTTTAATCCTATGCCCTTACAATCATATCCTCCATTAAACTAATAATGCATATCATTTATCCACTGGCTGTCCCTTGCGTGCATACAGCTGCACATAACATATATAACAAAAGGAGATATTCATATTCATGAATGGATCAACATATTTGTCTTCTTAGATCATGTAAGTTAGTTTTAAGGATTTTAAGGATGGATCTGCGCGCGTTTCTGTTTCTTTCAGTAAGACGATAACATAGCTGAGGTACTTATGACAGTATTTTGAACTCCATAATTTATTATGACATGAAATATATTTTCATTTCATATTTTTTATGATATTTCCTCATTTCTCTTGTCTGCAATTTCATAGGCTGAAAAGAAGAAATCCCTGCAAATATTTTTCCAGCATTTCATACAAGCATTTAAACACTGGGAGCCAATCCCCATTGAGCAATCATTTTACCGAGAATCAGTATCAGATGATACAGTTTTAGGTTGTTCTGGTGGGCATCCTTCTGAGGTCATCCTTATTCTCGTTCAGGAGATTTCTCAATTAACTTCATTTGTTGCTGAGCGTAAGTGGATCCACTGAACAAATGATACCTTTTTTTATACTATAGCATACGAATTTTAAGGTTTGCACTCACCACTAAACCTCTTCCTTTTCAAGTTGCCATTCATATGTATGTGTTGTGACTGAATGATCTAAGACTAGACTGATAAAAGGGGAACACAACAATTGCTAGTCTTGAGAATTGGGATATATATGAGTTAGGAAGCAGTTGCATCCGCTAGCCATATCAATGTTAAAGACACTTCTACATTTGTACAATCTAAAAACTGGGTGGTCTTCATAAGATAATAGCATTTTGTTAATGTTTGCTAGATGCTTCGCCAGTAAAAGTTGCAAGGTTCAGTTAGAGGTGCAACATGGTGACCCTCAGGGTACCCTTTGACCCTGCTTAGTTCAAACAAATGAACTAGTTTTCCAAAAGGTTGTATCATTTTAAAATTTTAGTTCATTTGGTTGAACTTAAGGAGGGTCAAAGGGTACCCTGAGGGTCAGCATGTTGCAGCTCTAGGTTCAGTATAAGTAGACTGAAATACTATGTGGGGCTAGGCAAGTAGGCATTTGAGTTAGCTATTTTTTCTCTTGAACTATCTCTTGAACATTTTCAGCTTCTCTTATTGTGGAATTGCATTTCACTTTGATGTTGTACTTAAAGAGTAAATGCATTCCACATACCAGATTAATAACGAACAACTATTACTCTATGCCTATCTATTGTTTAGTGGTTTATTAGGTTTGCAACTGCAGTGAGTCAGTGGCAATCGAAATCTTACTTGTTTTCCTGCATTAGTAGGCAGCAGCTGTCCAGAATCCCCTGGGGACCTTTCAGAGCAATCCACAGACCTGGGATTAAGCACTGAAGTGTTGACTGTTTTGGAGTGCTTCACCATTGTTACTCGCTCAGTGCATAACTGTAGAGTATTTAGTTATTATGGAGGCGTGCCGAAGGTTACTGCTCTTTTGAAAGGTTGATTTCTTCTTTAGTTGGGTATTTACTGTTCTGGATTCATTTTTATTCCCTTTCTAATTTTTCTGTGTTATGAATTTCCCTGTAGCATGGAATGATAGCTGTAATGAATATTATCTTAACTGACACTTTTCTCTTGTGTATTCAGCCGCAGTTGTAAAGCTCAAGACCTTGACCAGTTTGCTTGCTGCAGACGAACAACTGTCAAATAAAACTGTAGAAAATATGAGGATGATGCAAAAGATTCTTGTATACATTGTTACGATAATTTCAAACTTCATGGATTTGGAGCCAGCTGTAACAAGGATTTCACGGGTTGTCAATAGCACTGATGATGCCCCATCAAGTAGTCACTTTGCAATTACTCCAAGTACTACAAAAAGATCTGTTTCTGATAGAAATTGGCAGCAAAAGGCCATCGTTTCAGTTATGGAAGCTGGTGGTGTCAATTGGTTAGTAGGTAAGTTGCTTTCCAATGTTTATATACATTTGATTATATTATCCACTAGTTTGCTTTGTGCTTGGGTCAGGCTGTATAATGCAAATTAGATTATAGGGTAACTCTTATGGCATGGTCCATAAATCCACTTTGCTCTGAAGAGTTTGCTGGTTGTTTGAAGTGAATTGCATGGTTTCTAATTTCAGAAACATTTTGAAGGAAGTATAAAAACAAAGATGAGATGGCATGTAGGTTCTGTTCTGAAATTAAAATGTGGCACTTTCAAGAAATGAATGACTTGTGGATCAGTTCTGACTGTGGACAAACATATTACGAAAAATCTGTATGGGTAAACATTGTAAGAAATAGAATTTTAAAGTTGTGGTAAAACAGCACGCGTAGAATAGTTTTTCCATACATAGGCAGTGTAGTTGTTACGTAGGTAGTGTATTTTCCCACTATATATTAATTAATTAATTAATTAACCTACATTTTTGTGTCATCGTTATCTTATAGATCTGGAATTGTTCTTTGCAGAACTCTTAAGGGTCATTCGAAGACTGAATCTGAAAGAGCAGTGGACTGACTTGCCACTTCACTATATAACTTTGTATGCTCTGAGATCAACAATATCGGAAAATACTCGTGCACAGAATCATTTCAGAAGCATCGGAGGGCTGGAGGTTCTATTGGATGGACTGGGACTACCGTCAAGCAAATTTTCAGTCTCAAAGCATTCGGTTGTCACCAGTGATGAAAGGTAAGTGTGTCACTGCTTCAGCAGTGGCAAAACCAGATCGTCACCACATGATGTTATGAAGTAGGAAAAATAGGAGCAGCAAATATGATGAATGAGAATGAACAAAAGACAGTAGATTACTTGTCCGCATGGACACAATATTCTTAAGGACTGATGATTCCTCTGATCTGGGGAGGTCCCATTTTAGTTACACCCCTTTGTTCAGTGCCATATCATTGTTCTGGTTATGTGGCCATTCTTCCATTTCCATTCATCTGTTCCAACCATCAAGTTTAACTACTGAACAACTGGTAAATATTCTGTAGCTGGGGTTTTACCACAGCCAGTGTTGCCAACTTGCCATTGTAGTGTCTTTCAAGAGGAACATCTAATGTTTCCTTTTTTACTTGGAGGAAATAATTTTATAGTAATGATAGTGTATTGTTAGTGATCTGCTATCATGTGTGGAATATGAAGAGTTTTGCCATTATAAATTGATGACACACTAACAACAATCTACCGTAGATAGCCAACTATTCTTATTATCTGATCTTGTCAGTGTGTTTGCTGTTTTTTTTTCTTTCTCTTTTGATTTAACATGACATGCTTTTGCAGGAGTGACATTCTTGAGCTCCAGATTCTATCTTTGGAAATTCTGAGGGAAGCGGTGTATCCTGTTTCATCACTTCTATGTTGAAGAATAGTGCATCTGCTAATACTTCGTTAATTTTTTTAGATTTTGCCTGTCTGGAGCAGTGATAGGCATATACATACTGAATATGCTGACCTTTTATTTAACAAAAGAGCTCCGATTAGATCATGGGCATAGACCTGCAAGCAATGCTGGATTTAACTGTGATTGCGTTGCTCACCACTTGGCTAGTTTTTTTTTTTCTGTTTGGATTTAGATGCCATATAATGTTTGCATGGTTTGTCTCTCTTGGATCCTTGACTGTTTATTCAGTTTTGGTAATGTCAACAACTTGCAATTCTTATGTGAAAATGGACGGATACACAAATTTGCGAACAGCATTTGTTGGCCTGCATTTATGCTTCAGGAGTTTCATCAGCAGAAATTTCTTGATCCTCAAGCGCCCAACTGGAAACTTGATCAACAAAGCACCAGAACTTCACCTACATTAGAATCTTTCTCAAGTCCTGTTGATATTCTTGATTCGGTCGAATGGAATGAGTATTCTGTAAAGTTAAGCATGGCACTTTGCTCTTTTCTTCTTCCTCCTAATGAGATCAGATACTGTCCTGGCGCAACTGTTGTTACCGAAATTTCTCTATCCATCTCATTGGCATACTGGGAGCAATGTGCAAGGTGGATCATAAAGATTCTTTCAACAGTTTTCCCATGCATCAAAGCTTGTGCTAGTGAAACCGAATTGCCAAGCCATATAAAGTAAGTTCTTATTCTCCGTTGGCTGGGTATATTTCTTTGTTTACCATTTTTATTAGCCATCAGTGCATCACACTTTGCTAAGATTATGTATTGACTTATTAAGAGATCCAAGCTAACATTTTGATGAAAGAAGTTCTGAGGTATTGTTAATTCTACCAAGTTACACCAATGACAATTCCGATATGCTGGTAGATACTTTCGAACATATGAGTAATTTTCCACAGTGCTATCGGTCTCATAGTATGTGTTATCCATTCCCTTTTTTCTTCTTCATTTTTTGCAAATTGTTCATTGTTCAGCATTTCAATGTCTAATTGTTGCATTTTAACAGCATTGTTTTGCTCTCAATTTTTTTTTGCTGATGAAGTCTTTTGGTGTGTTCAGGACTTTAGCAAATACTCTACAGCATTACATGCTCTCCACATTTAGGAAGGTTCTCATTTCAGCTCCAGTTCTACTAAAATCTTTTCGCGAAGAGGGTTTGTGGGATCTGATATTCTCAGAGAAATTTTTCTACTTTGGGTCTGTGGACTATATTCATCAGGTTGTTGGCGAGACACAAAATGATAATTTCATTAATGCTACAGAATCAACTGGTTCCAAAAGCAATCTAGCTGATGTCAACATCCTTCAGTCTGAAGCTATTTCTTTCCTGGAGTTTGCCGCAACACTTAAGGAAAACATAAATAACTTGGTACCCAAATTTCACCTTTCTTACATAAGATATTGTTCATTTTACATAATTTGAGTGCTGACCTTTTTTTGCATTCATTTCTTTAAAATAATTTTGTTTGTTTGTAGCCAGAATGCTCAGCGTTATTAAATGCACTTGAACAATGCACTTATGGTCCTGGATTGGTTGCTACTATTCTTAAGAGCTTTCATGTTATCCTGCAAAACGCCACTGAACAAACTCTAGCTTCTTTTAAGTCATTGGATGTGCTTACCAGAGTCCTGAAGGTTGCATGTCTTCAAGCACAAGAACTAGGGAAGGTGTCCCATTCCAGAGATGACTTAAGTGAAAATGGTTCTGAACCAAAAAATGTTCAGATGGCTTCTTCGGACGAGAGAATTGAGAATACTCTTACATGTGTAGAACTGGCTTTCAACCTTTTCAAGGGATATGTCACAATATCTGACCTTGAAAGGACTCTAGTTTTGCATAATGCCAATTGTATTGGGTTCCTATTTGATTTATTCAAAGAAAAAACTCTCCGGAAACATGTGCTGGAGCAAATTGTTGCCTTATACAGGGTATACTCATGTTCACTGTCTTTTTCTCCTTTTGTTGCTGTTGATATTACTGTTAGAATTAACTCTCTCCTCTGTTCTTTCTTATACTCAGTTGCCTCCATCATCAGCGCAAGATCATGCAGCAAAGTTGCAGCTATGCTCCAAATATTTAGAGACCTTCACTCGTGCAAAAGAAAACGAAAAGGACTTTGCAGAATTGTCAATTGATCTATTAGTTAACATGAGAGAGATCATTATGATAGATCGTGTGGTATGTTTTGTTTTTCAAAGATGGGAACAGTAGTACTCCCTCTTTTCCTAAATATAAGACGTTTTGGTAGACTATTTAGCCTACCAAAATGTCTTACATTTAGGAACAGAGGTAGTAGCACATTATTATTGTTTATTTCTTCGCATCTTAGTAGCAAACCATGGCTGATGAATCACTAATATCTTTTGCTAGTACTACCAAACTCTATTTCGCAATGGGGAGTGCTTCTTGCATATAGTCTCTTTGTTGAATGGAACTTTCGATGAAGCAGTTGGGGAGCAATTAGTCCTTAATGTCCTTCAGACGCTGACTGTATTACTTGCTGGAAACGATGAATCCAAGGTAATAAAATATTTGGCTGTAGTTTACTTCACAAGTGCTCTGTATGAAGCCAGTAACAGTTTTTGGTCATTTCTGGATGGCCACCTGCGCTGTTCTTTTGTCTAGACATTTATTTCAAATTAATCACCAGGTTCACTTGCTGTGCAACCAGCTGATTTCTGGTGAAGCCAGGTTATCCAGAAAGTAAAAAATTCCCTATTTTTGACCGTTTCATGTACAAAACTCTGTTTTAACATGTAGGGATAAAATAGAAACGTCAATTAGCACAATACTTGGCATAATCTCTTTCCTCACACCTTTATTTCTGGAAACGAGTGCAGTCACACTGGTTCATGTAATGATTTGTTTGATGCTCTTTTTTTTAAAAAAAATATCCTGGTTTGTCTCATCCAGGCTGCTTTCAGAATGCTGGTTGGTGTGGGATACCAAACACTGCAAAGCTTGCTATTGGACTTCTGTAAATGGCCTCCGAGTCAGAGACTCTTGGATGCTTTACTTGGCATGCTTGTTGATGAGACATTTGAGATGAATGAAAAAACAACAATAAAGGTAGAGAATCTTCATGACCTCTGAGGCATTGATATGATCTTATATTCAATCGCTTCACTCAATTGTACCTACATTGTTACTTTATTCTGTAACCTGACGTTCTTCAATATTTTTGCGCTGCAGAATGAAGATGTAATTATACTATTTCTAAATGTTTTACCGAAGGTTCTCTCTCTCTGTCTGTCTGTCTGTCTCTCTCTCTCTCTCTCTCTCTCTCTTGTATTTTATGTAACATTGGTGATTTCCGATTGGCAGAGCAGCACTTCGCTTCAGCATTATGGGCTTGTGGTCTTACGACAGTTGCTCAAGGGATCCATTACAAATAGAACTTATTGTTTCAAAGCAGGATTACTTAGTTTTCTTCTTGATTGGTTTTCAGTAGAGGAAAGTGAAGACACAGTTGTCAAAATTGCGGAATTAATTCAAATTATTGGAGGACATAGTATTTCCGGAAAAGATATTCGAAAAATATTTGCTCTCCTACGTGGTGAGAAGATTAGTGTGAAGCAGAAGCATAGTTCATTGCTTTTGACAAGTCTTAGTCATATGCTCAAGGAAAAGGGACCTGAAGCTTTCTTTGAGTTTAGCGGTCACGATTCTGTGAGTTATTTCCATTTGTCCAGTTTTCATCCTTTTCAATAGTCTGTTTCCTAGAGTTTTTTAAAATGATATTTTTAAATTTAGTTTCTTTGGCATATTTTTCATTGTGGTATGGTCCCTCTGTTTCAAACTGTAGGGTGTATTTTAACTTCCTAAATTCATGCTTTGACCTACAATTAATCCAATACTATGTGGATTGTGTTATATAAAATTGATATGGTGATACTATTACATTCATATTCGGAAGTACTTTCTTGTGATTATGAAAGAAATATTTTACACAGAATTTACTGTCAAAAATTGGTCAGGCAAATCTGCCTTACAATTTCAAACAATGTAGTATAAGTTTATATTTTGAAGTAATGTCATATGGTTTTCTTTGTTGTTCTGAATAAAACCTGCTGGACAACTACTCTATTTCTTTATATTTTTGTTCACGTAATATTTATGTGCTGGCTAACTATCCTACCTTCTTCCCCCTCAACAGGGTATTGAAATAAAATCACCTGTTCAATGGCCTTGCAATAAAGGTTTATCTTTTTGCTGTTGGCTAAGAGTGGAAAATTTCCCTGAGAATGGTATGATGGGTCTTTTCTCCTTTTTCACGGAAAATGGAAAAGGATGTTTAGCTATGCTTGGAAAAAACACTCTAGTCTATGAGGTAATGGTGGTTGTTGCCTTCATTCTTTAGGAGAGCATTCCGTGAACTGTACTAGTATTTCTTTTGATTAATGGTGTTATATTCTAACCAACAATTTCTTGGATTATCGAGTAATTTATTGAGACAAGATTAATTTGTGAAGTTGGTTATTCGATCGCCAAGTTGGTGACAGAGATTGCGTGAAATTCAACATAGTGACAGACTTACATTTTTCATGAAAATCCTTGTTTGGCTTTACATATATCTGAAGAAATGTCTTCATTCGTCAAAGGAAGAAGCAGTGTCTTCATTTGAATGACTAATCTTTGATATTCTAATGCTGCTTTCACAATAGACTAATCCATTCCAAAGATAATTATGATTATGATCCATTGTGCATGAATTATTCCGAGTTACCAAGCTGGTTTAATTTAAAATAATCTAAGCCATTTTACCGACAAGAACTCTATTATCTTTTGTCATAGTTATAGATGTAATGTGCACATAGCACGAGCTCACTGCTTGATTTAGTTATCAGGTAACATAAGTTTGATTCAGTATTAGTGTCAAATTTTAACACCTCACCTGTGCAGTCTGTCAGTCAAAAGAATCAGTGTGTTCTGTTACCACTAAGCCTCCCAACAAAACAGTGGAAGTTCCTTGCTGTTACTCATACAATAGGGAGAGCTTTCTCTGGAGGAAGCCAGTTGAGATGCTATGTAGATGGCGATTTAGTATCAACCGAGAAGTGCAGGTGAGTTTTTATTCATTTCTTCGGTACACCGTCGGAACTTTCAGTGCCTGTTCTATTTCAATGATCATCATACCTAACCTAGTAATTCCAGTCAGTCTTCAATATTTTTTGTTCAAATATTTGGAATTTCTTGCTGATAAAATCCTTCTAATAGATAGTGCCTCTGTCCATGGTTCTAATCACTATTGGTTCTTACACGTACATATATGATATATCTTCTTAAAGGCAAATAAGGATATTGCAAACTTTCTTAATTTTTTTAAGAGAAAACTGAGATATACATGCCCTAATTGCAGAGGTTAGCGATTGGTTATCTTGTGAACTCATAGAAGGTTAAGAGATTTAGAATTTTGGTGTTCTGTTTTGATTCCCAGTAGTAATTGAGATGCTTTATACCACTGTTTTCTGTTTTCAGGTATGCAAAAGTTAATGAAGTAATGACTCGCTGCAGTCTTGGCACAGAATTGATGCCCATTGGTGAAGAACCTACCTCTCTTGGTTTTGAGAGCACTTCTGCCTTTACTGGTCAAATGGGCCCAGTTTATGCGTTTTCCGATGCTCTATCTTCTGAACAAATAAGAGGCATATACAATCTTGGACCAAGTTACATGTACTCTTTCCTTGGTGATCAAAACTTGCTTATGAATAATGACACACTGTACAAGGGAATTTTGGATGCAAGGGATGGTATTTCATCAAAGATGATTTTTGGCTTGAATGCGCAGGTACGAATTGGCCTGTAAGCATTATGTTATAATGTTTTGATCAATTGCTGGAATCAGGGAATTGAATATTTTTCCTTTACTTCTTCCAGGCTAGTAATAATAGGACTTTGTTCAATGTGTCTTCTGTACTTGATAGTCTTGACAAGAGCAAGCTTGAGGCAACCATCATGGGTGGCACAAAGTTATGTTCGCGACGGTTGCTGCAGGAAATAATTTATTGTGTTGGCGGTGTCTCTGTATTTTTTCCTCTTCTAATACATTTTGATGATGCCATCACTCATAGTGGAGAATCCGCCACTGGTGATGCATTGGCAGGTCAAGTCATTGAGCTTGTTGCATCTGTTCTAGATGGAAATGTAGCAAATCAGCAACAGATGCATCTTCTTTCTGGATTCTCTATTTTAGGCTTCTTGTTTCAATCTATTTCACCACAGCTGCTAAATTTCAAGACTCTTTCAGCACTGAAGTACATGTTTAATGTTTTGACGAACTGTGGTGATCTCTCTGTTCTCTCTCTCTCTCTCTCTCTCTCCATTTAACTGCTTGGTTGGAAGTGTGTATATCACTAACCTATCTGCTCTTTCAGGTATGTCAGAAGTTCTATTGAAGGATGCTCTTTCACAAATTTTTCTGAATCCACATATCTGGGCATATTCAAGTTATGGAGTACAAAGAGAACTTTATTTATTTCTGATACAATATTTTGAAACTGATGGGAAATTATTGCCAATATTGTGTGGACTCCCTAGGATCATTGATATTGTACGTCAGTTTTATTCAGAAAAGTTAGATTCTAGGTCTTCCAAGCCTTTACTTCATCTGGTTAATGAACACATGATTGGAGAGAGGCCACATATAGAAGAAATTCGCAAGATCCGTCTCCTCCTCTTGAGTATGGCAGAAATGAGCTTAAAGTAAGTACTTTTCAACTGTTCATTCAGAGATGCTCCTTTGTGTTTATCTCTCCAGATGTTCTTTCGTGTTTTCTCTCTCCATCAGCACTTCTTAACCCCCCCACCCACACACACAACAAAATGCACTTTGTTTTGTTCTGCTATCGTGATTATCATTTTAAATACCGCCATAAATACATGTCTGGAGATATTTTTCTTGGATTCATATGCTAACAATTTTATGTCTGAAGCATCTTTCTCATGAGGTTAATCTGTATTCCAACAAACTTCTATTGTAGGATGAAGGTTTCTTCAAATGATGTAACAGCTCTTGTGTCCTTTTTTGAGAAAAGTCAAGATGTTGCATGCATCGAGGATATACTTTCCATGATTATCCGTGCTCTATCACAGAATTCACTTCTATCGTCTTTCTTGGAGCAAGTAAATACCGTGGGTGGTTGTTACATTTTTGTTAACCTGCTTAAGAGGTAACGCGCATCCAATTATTCACAAGTCAGACTGTCATCCCCAGTCATGCAGTACTTATATTTGTGCAGTTTACTGAGTTAGTCTCTGCAGTGTAAAGTCACTTTAGATCAAATTCCACTTCTACATGGAGCTTGAGCTTTAGCCACCCCCTTCCCTTTAGATGATGAGTCAGGGATAATGTCACTTTTGTGCATTTTGAATTTTGATCTTTGAAATAGAATCTGTGTCCATATTTTCCTCATTAATTGAAGGATCGGGTATATGCTACTGGACCATAATTTCCCTTCATTTCCTGGCATTCCTTGTTTAATTATTGTGTAATTCATGGGCATAATGCAGAGTGGTGGATGTCTGTTCTCTTCTCTATATCACATTTTGGAATCAGTATTATTGAAGATGTGTACCTATAACATTACTTGTTGTTCAGGGAATTCGAACCAATCCGTTTACTGGGGCTTCAGTTTCTTGGAAAGCTTCTAGTTGGACTTCCATCTGAGAAAAAAGGACCGAAACTTTTTGGCCTTCCTGTAGGACGACCTAGATCCATTTCTGAAAATCTACGGAAAGGGATAACAGCAGCACCCCAACTCTTTTTCTATTCAATATCTGAGAGACTTTTCAAATTCCCACTTTCAGATCATCTATGTGCTACGTTTTTTGATGTTCTTCTTGGTGGAGCCAGTCCTAAACAAGTAATTTGGCAAACTTCATGTTGAATATTGTACTATGATGTTTATCCTCTGATGTCAGACTTATGTAAACAAATAATCTGATTATTGAATTATATTTTTTGTTCAGGTCTTACAAAAACGTTCTCAATCCAACGAGTTAAAAGATAGAAGCAGTACGTCAGTAGTGAGCTTGGCTCCATTTTATGTTCCTCAGATTTTGGTCTGCATATTTAGATATATGCAATCTTGCCAAGACAATTCAGCACGTACAAAGATCTTGAGTGACCTTCTGGATTTGCTTGATTCAAACCCCTCAAACGTTGAAGCCATTATGGTAATTACCAGTTACTTTTTTCTAGGGCTGTGTAAATTATTTCTCTGCTATCATTATTCATAAAATTTATTTCATCAGGAGTATGGTTGGAGCTCTTGGCTTGAGACATCTGTGAAGCTTGATGTCTTTAGGGACTACAACACAATTTCAATGGCTAAGGATAATAGTTTGCAGATCAATGAACTAATTCTTGTGAGGAACATGTATTCGTTAGTCCTCTCCTATTACTTGTGCTATGTGAAAGGTGGCTGGCATCAGCTGGAAGACACAACCAATTTCCTTATCTTGAAAATTGAGGAGGTTGGGATTCTAACTCGTTTGCTTATGTTATAGCAATTTAATAGCATTTTCCCTGTTCGTAACTCTTTGGATATTAATTAATCCACAGGGACAGTTACCAAATTCCTGTCTGCTGCGTGACATCTTTGAAGATATCATTGCAAGCCTGCTCGAGACATCTCCTGATGAAAACATATTCATCTCACAGCCATGCCGTGATAATGTCTTGTATCTTTTGAAGCTGAGTGATGAATTGCTTGTTGATCAAATGGGAATTAAACTTCTGGTATGCTCTGAGCAATACTTCGCACAGAGCTGCAAAGCTATGCTTTATTTTTTCTTTTGTATACCCCTTTTTGTTCACTCATTCTGCCCCTTTTCTCGCACAGTTTCATTCACCTGATATGTATGCACAATCTTCATCTGATGATGCACTGAAAGATGACATTGGCTCTGCAGTTGTAGAAATTATAAATCTTGAGAGCAACGGCCAAACTACAAGGTAATGTATAAAGCTCACGCCTCTTGCAATGTGTAACTAAGGATACTGACTACAAAAGGGCAGTGGGGGTATTTTAGCTAAAGCAAGTTTAAGCGAATTGAGGAAATAGGCTTTTTGGCAAAATCACCAAGTGCACTTACAAGCTAATTGTCGTCAGAGGTTTGCAATCCTACGCTCATGTACAAAGGTTTGGCATAAGCTAAATCTTTGTCCCATGACGTAAGATAATTGCTGATGCGGAGGAGAGGAAGAAGAGATAATATAATACAACTTACACTTAGTTCAGAGTCAAATTCTACGAATAACAGAATCTTAAGAGTCAAACGCATTGCTTTTGCACGCCGAAACATTTAATGCTTAAGACACCCCATTTGTACGAGTTATTTTATTGTCGACTCTATATGACTTGGAGAGACGAAGAGTCAACTACCGACTTTACAACTGTGGATACCCTAAGGTGATCAAGCAATCAATATATCTCCAAGAAAAGTAAATGCACAAGTAAGAGCGAGAGAAGAAAACCACATAGAATTCAATCAACAGATAGAGCAATTAGGCTCATGCAAGAAGCTCGGCATGGTCAGTTAGACCGAAACCATGACCGGGCCTCTTATGGTAACGGCTAGTTTTTATTGCACGGTATATCATCAATCTGTAACCAAGTTGGGTAAAATAGCGTGCATAGCCAGTCAGAACAGGCTTGACCGCCCGAGGATCACATGGGCTCAAAGGAATTTCTTTCAGGGGAAGATTGGACGACAGCTAATATGTTGTCTGTCTGGCACGGTTGATCAGTCCGCGTATACTTCACTTGTCAGACTGCTCCGGAATAAGAGATAAATATACCTACTAGAGTTAAACTGACAGGCAGGATTTACCTGGCCAGTCCATTGCACCTGATCAAACTGCACCATGGATGCTGGTTAGACAGGGTATCAAACTATCAACTGAAAATGGACTCTCTCTCATAAGAGCTCGACCAGGTTGAAACAGTCTGTCTGACCCAACCAGACAGGCCGTTGGGTGCTTTCTGGCGGTCTGTGCCGGTGGTCAACTAGCGGTCGGGCTGACACATGACATGACCAGTCACCATTTGAATGCCAGCCAGTCTGGTCTCAAGACGATATTTGAACTTGAAAGTTTAAACTTACAAAGCACGAGATTAACAAATGCCAATTGGTGATATGGATATGATGTATCCCTAATTGAGCAATGTTGTGTTTGATAACTAGCAAGCTACTAGGAAACACTGAATGGAAGCCTAGCAACCCAGTCTTTGACTAGACTACAAAGAATGGCACAGGGCTTTAAAAATGTCATCCGTCTTCATTTTTACCTTTCCCTTCAGCTATATCCATGAAGGTTATCGTTTTGCTTGAAACTTCTCAAAATCCGGGACTATTTCTCCATTAATCTCAATTGAAATGTTTGTCCTGTAATCTGATTGTCATTAATCATCAAAATTATAATTAGGGGCTTAAACCCTTTTGCGTTGTGACCATATGGAAATTAGTTCTAATAGTTAACGTCTGCATATTAAAGATCAAGGTGCTGGAAATGTCCAGAATTTTTACTGTTAGTCAGACTGGAGATTACTGTTTTTAACTGTGTGAAACCTTATCCTCATGCCAACAGTGCCTGATGTGTTACATCATGGTTTTTCGTTTCCTCTTTTTAGAGTTTAATCATTTATGTTTTACTTAGTATATGAAGGATTGTCACACAATCACTTGTGAGCTGCATGGTATGAAGTAGGGATGCAAGCGGGATCCTGCTTCTAGTGTAACCTCCAGATCTACAAGTCAAATTTTAAGCAAAATTTTAAACTAGCAAGTCAATTAAGCAGGATTCTGCTTGCATCCCTAGTTTGAAGATCTGAGAACTCTTCTTGTAAGCTCTGTCTTCTGAACGTGTTGGTGGATTGTGATCATCTCTTCTTTATGTGCCCTTTTAGCGTCTCTTGCTGGGGCAGTTTGCATATCTATTGGGACATGTCAATGGACAATAGGGATAGAGTAAGGGCTGCCAAAGCTTCTTTCAGTGGTCCTAGTTTCATCATGATTTTCCTTTGTGCAGCCTGGCACATTTGGTAGCAGAGGAATAGCTTTATCTTTGATAGGTCTCCTCCCTCCTTGTCTAGTTGGTTTGCTGGTTTCAAGCAAGAGCTGTCCCTGTTGAGTCATAGAATTAAGGAGAACCATAGGTCCATCTTGTTGGCCTGGTTGGAGTCTCTTGTCATTCCTTCTTAGTGTGAGGTAGTCTGTGGCTTGTTGGTTCGGTTCGTTGGTGTGTCCTTGTGTTCGGGGGTTCTCCCCCCCTGTATATTTGTACATTCTGTGTTTTTTTTCTATTAATAAAATTATACTGTCGGAGCCTCTCCTACAGTTTTACTTCAAAAAAAAAATGGGAACACGCTATGCTAAAATACAACTGACGACTTTGCTGCTAAATTAACTGATATCACCACTTCTTCTTTCAAGCCTGGAGAGAGATGCTATACATATCGATTGGCGTACTTAGGATTAGTGACTACTGCTGAAGTACAAATTATATTCTCTTTGTATTGGTAGTTAGACATTGTTTAAAAAGTAGTATTTGGTAGTTAGACAGTTCAACATCGACAATTTGGCAACAAACTTCTTGTAGCAACTCTTGTTCATATTTTTTTCACTTCTGTTATTATGATATGTATGAGTAGAACTTCTGATAATTTTATATTTATCACAAGTAAATATGTTGAGTTTGCTCTTCTGCAGTCTTCCTTCGAGTGACAGCATATTTACTGATGGAGATAAACTGAGTGATGATTGGTGGAGTTTTTATGACAAAATGTGGACTCTTATTTGGACCTTAAATGGAAAAGGACAAAACAGATTGACACCAAAGGGTTCAAATGCCGCTGTTCCATCTATTGGGCAAAGGGCACGTGGGTTGGTAGAATCACTAAATATCCCGGCTGCAGAAATGGCTGCTGTAGTTGTAACTGGAGGCATTGGTACCTCATTAAGTGCAAAGAGCAACAAAATTACTGACAAAGCCATGATGTTAAGAGGAGAAAGGTTCCCAAGAATCATATTCCACCTCGTACTTTTGTATCTCTGCAAAGCTGGTGTAGAAAATGCATCCAAGTGTGTCCAGCAATTTATAACAATGCTTCCTAATCTTATTTCGGAAGAAGATCAATGCAAGAACAGATTGCACTTCTTAATTTGGTACGGATGCACTCTTAATACCATATAACCTCTCCTTGATGACTGTGACTGTTCTTGTAATTTCCTTTTTGCTGCAGGTCTTTGCTGAGGGTTAGAACCCTGTATGGGGAACTTGATGATGGTGCACGTTTCCATGTTATGTCGCATTTGATTCTTGAAACTGTTATATATGGAAAGTCTATGCTTGCCACTAGCATGTTGGGCAGAGATGATTCCGCTGAAGCAAATAGCAATAATGAGTCTGGGTTCATTCTTAATCTTGTACAGAAGGATCGTGTTCTTGCTGCGGTTTGTTCCTGTCTTCACTTTCATTCCGAATTATTTGCGCTTTAGCATGAAAAATACAATGCCTTACATTGTTACATTGCACTTTTCATCTTACTAGGCTCTGTATCATCTTGTATCTTGTAAGCTAACTCTCCTCTCGTTTTTTTTTTCTGTTTTTACCTTCGCATGTATGCTTTGCATCATGCTGACATCGTATAATACAAAATGACATGCATTTAGGTGCGTGTTTTGAGGAAAAAATGATTTTTTTCTTCTTCTAAAAACCTTTGTTGAGAAATAATCTGTTTGTTGCTTGCTAGGCTGCCGATGAGGTAAAGTACATGAAGGCTGCGAAGGATGATCGCCTTAGGCAGCTGCAGGAACTTAATTCTAAACTTGACGAGCGCTTGATTGAAGATATAGAACAACTCCAAAGTTTTGAGGATGATATACAATTTGCCAAGACCACCGCACTTTCTGCAGATGACAATAGAAAAGCAGCTTTCAAGCTTGCATTTGATGAGGATCAGCAAATTGTTGCTGTAAGTTGTGGCTGCAGTAGTTTTTCCCTAGCATGCTGATGTTTAATTGTTTAAATTGCATATAAACTGACTTATGTTTCATATCAGGACAAATGGATACATGTTTTCCGTGCTTTGAGTGATGAAAGAGGACCATGGTCTGCTAGTCCTTTTCCAAACAATATGGTGACATACTGGAAACTTGACAAAACAGAGGATAAATGGCGGCGGCGACTGAAGCTCAAGCGTAATTATAAGTTTGATGAACGCCTTTGTCAGCCCCTGTCCACCAAATCAGTAAATGAAAACACTGCCCCATCTGCTGATCCTTTTGTTAGTGCCAAGATTCCAGATAAAATGAAGCACTTCCTTCTGAAAGGAGTGCGTGGAATCACAGGGGATATTAGTTCTGAATCATCTGAGGATAACAACGGTACGAGTGAGGCTTCCCAAAGCAACCCATCAGAGAACCAGGTGTCAAGTGATGCTCCAGATTCTGCAGATTATCCTACTAATATTCAAACTAGGAAAGAACCATCATCTACGGGTGGAGATAATGATTATGCTGAGGTAAGCAGGTTTCATTTTGTGCATACAAAATTTGGTGGAATTTTATTGTTTCTTTTCTCCCTCAGAATCTTCTTTTCCTTTCTATTTCCCAGGTGCTATCTTCAGTTCACTGTGTTCTTGTAACGCCAAAAAGAAAACTAGCTGGACAATTGACTATCACACGAAGTGCCCTGCATTTTTCGTTTGAATTTTTGGTTGAAGGCACAGGGGGTTCATCTGTTTTCAGCAGGTTTCAAGATAAAAAAGAAGCAGATTCCAAGAATGAGCCAGGAAGTGTGGAAAAGTTGAAGAGTAATTCTGATGTAGGACGATGCAATGAGACTGAATCTGGTGATGCTCTGATGAAAAATCAATCTAACAAAATCAAACACCATAGAAGGTGGATAATAACCAGGGTGTGTCCTCTCTCTCTCTCTCATTGGGTGTGTGCCTGTGCATATGTGTCTGTCACAGATTTGACTCCAATTTCCTTTGTTGACAGATAAGAGCAGTTCATTGGACACGTTACCTACTACAGTATACTGCAACAGAGATATTCTTTGATGATGCAAATGCTCCTATATTTCTTAATTTTTCCTCCCAAAATGATGCTAAAATTGTTGGGTCTCTCCTAGTTTCCCTAAGGAATGATGCTTTGTTCCCCAAAGGAAGCACGAAAGACAAAAACAGTATGATTTCCTTTGTTGATAGAAAGGTTGCCCTTGAAATGGCAGAGAGTGTCAGAGAAAGTTGGAGAAGAAGAGAAATCAGCAACTTTGAGTATCTAATGATTCTGAATACTCTCTCTGGTCGATCTTACAACGATTTAACTCAATATCCTATATTCCCTTGGATATTGGCTGACTATTCCTCAGAAAAGCTTGATTTCAACAAGTCATCTACTTTCAGGGACCTGTCAAAGCCAGTTGGTGCCCTGGATGCAAAGCGCTTTAAGGTATATTCAGGAGCTGTGGGGTATTGTCTCTTCTGGTTGTTGCGCCTTCTGATAAACATTGGATAAATAATTTAACAATGTGCAGGTTTTTGAAGATAGATATCTGAATTTCTGCGATCCTGATATACCAAGGTTGACCTTGATCAAATATGCACTGTATTCCTTCAAAACTTTTCTTGTGTCCCAAGTTTGATCAAGACACTCATTACGTCAAATTTCTGTATTTTCCTTTTTACAGCTTTTATTATGGGTCCCACTACTCTAGCATGGGGATGGTTCTTTATTACCTTCTAAGGCTTGAGCCTTTTACTGCTCTGCACCGCAATCTTCAGGTCCTTTATTCTCGTCTTACTGACCTCCTTTGGTTCATACTTCATTGTCCTTTTCTTCTTTCTTCCAAGTAATTCCTTTCTAGTTTGAACACTATTTTCTCTTACTGAAAGAGAGGATTGATTTAGGACATCTGTATATTCTCTCATAGCATTATTTTCACTGAAGCACAAATACTGCTATAGCAAATTAGCTAATACATTAGTCCTTATGTTTGTACAGGGTGGTAAATTTGACCATGCAGATCGTCTCTTTCAGAGCATTGAAAACACATACAGAAACTGCCTATCAAATACAAGTGACGTCAAAGAGCTTATACCTGAATTCTTTTGCATGCCCGAGTTTCTTGAAAATCTAAATTCGTATCACTTTGGGGTAAAGCAGGACGGTGAACCTTTAGGTGATGTTGGTCTCCCTCCATGGGCAAAGGTAATGGGTAAATTCTGCATTTTTTTTTTTAAAAAAGAGCTTGGAGTGAATCTACTCATATAACCAATCTTAATATTTGGAAAAGTTATTATTGGCTGAAGATAAAAAAAATAGGTTGCACACTATATGCTACATGAATTCATGACCAAAGGAAATATGTCTCGTGCAGGGTTCACCAGAAGAATTCATTCATATCAATCGAGAAGCTCTTGAAAGTGAATATGTAAGCTCTAATCTTCACCATTGGATTGACCTAATATTTGGTTATAAGCAACGTGGGAAGCCTGCTGTTGAGGTACATGATTTAGCACTTTTTGCAGCACACTTGTGTTATCAGTTTTCACAATTTGACCTTATTAACCACATAGCAATTATTTGGAGCAGGCTGCAAACATATTTTACTATTTGACATACGAGGGTGCAGTTGATTTGGAAAACATGGATGATATGTTGCAGAAGTCTGCTATTGAGGACCAGATCGCAAATTTTGGACAGACACCCATTCAAATTTTTCGGAAGAAACACCCAAGAAGAGGACCTCCTATACCAATTGCACACCCACTATATTTTGCTCCACAATCAATAACAGTGACTTCTGTTGTCCCTAATACAGTCAACTCATCATCATCTATATTGTTCATTGGCATGTTGGACTCGAACATTGTTTTGATGAGTGAGGGGCTCATACTGTCAGTAAAGCTTTGGCTAACGACTCAATTACAATCTGGTGGAAACTTCACGTTTTCCGGCTCACTGGTCTCTTCCTAATGATAATTATACCTATTGGGTAACATTATTATTCTGCAATTATATGTATTTTATTTACTTTGTATGTTCTGTTTATTGTAGGAACCTTTCTTTGGAGTTGGTTCTGATGTTATTTCTCCCCGAAAAGTTGCCACTTCCTTGGCTGAAAATGTTGAGTTTGGAAGACCATGCCTGGCAGCTGTCCAAATTCTTGGTGACAATTATTTAATTTTATGTGGTAATTGGGAGAACAGTTTCCAGATCATTTCCCTTAGTGATGGAAGAATTGTGCAGAGCATCCGCCAGCATAAAGATGTTGTCAGCTGTGTTGCAGGTAGTTAAAATTTTCTTAAGTGTATGGTATTAAATTTCCTCTTTTGCCTCTAGTTTTAAGCAATTACAGAAACATACTTCCTCCAGTTCACAATATCTGTCCAGCACGCATGCGCTGGAAGTACAAAAGTGAACTAATGATCTAGTATATAATGGAACTGGACCATACCAGCTTCTATTAGATGACTAATTGCATATCTATCTAAATAGGTTCAAATATGGTCTAATTCCATCAAATATTACTCGAGTTCTATCTTAGGTGCGTGCTCTCAACAGCTACTGTGAACCAGAGAGAATATTAGTTAGTGCTAACAACTAAGCATACCTCATATATGCATTCTTCCTTTCCATCTTGTCTTAACATCTTGGAACACACTTTTTGTGCAGTTTCATCTGATGGAAGTGTAATTGCAACTGGGAGTCATGACACAACTATTATGATCTGGCATGCATTCCGAGGAAGATCAAATGACAAAAGATCAAAGGTTGCAAATAATGACCTATCAACTAAGGACCATGTTATCATTGAAAACCCTTCTCATATTTTGTGTGGTCATGCTGATATCATCACATGCTTATTTCTAAGTACGGAACTAGATATTGTTATCAGTGGATCAAAAGATGGGACTTGTATATTTCATACGTTGCGTGAGGGCACTTATGTTCGATCAATTCGACATCCATCAGGTGCTGGCCTGTCAAAGCTGGTGGCCTCACAGCATGGTAGGCTAGTATTTTATTGTGAGAGTGATCTCTCCTTGCATATGTATTCCATAAATGGAAAACATATTGCTTCTTCAGAATCCAATGGCCGTCTGAACTGCATGGAACTAAGTTGCTGTGGAGAGTTTATGGTATGTGCTGGTGATCATGGACAAATCATTCTACGCTCTATGCATTCTCTTGGTGTTGTTTGGAGGTATGAGGGAGCTGGGAAGACAATAACTTCTTTAGTTGTGACTCCCGAGGAGTGCTTTTTGGCTGGAACCAAGGATGGTAGTCTGGTTGTATTTTCAATAGAAAATCCTTTGCTTCGCAAAGGTGGCATGCAACGGAACAAGATAAAATCTTCTGTAGGTTAGTGGTGTATCAAAAAAACATTAACTATCGCTCTCGTTGCTACAAGTTCTGAACAAAAGGTCAGTCATTTCTCACAGTCAATGCTGCTGCTTCTCATGCCACGGATTTACTGGTTCAGACCTTTTAACCACTCTGCCTTAAGTCTTTGTGCTCATGGCTTGTACCATTTTGTTTGTTCTTGAAGCTTGCAGAATGCTGAAACTAGGTAGTCAATTCTGCTTAGACTGGGGTTTTCTTCAGGATCTTTTTAGGAGGGAAATTGTTTTGACTGCTCTGCGCATCGATGATGGTATTTACTATATTTAGCCATTTAGGTTTATCTTTGTATCTACTGTAGTTAGATGATGCTACTTATTTGTACTTATCACAGGTTGTATGGACAAGGAATATATATATTATTGTAGTTGGCGTATCATTTGTTATTTCCAATTGCCTTGGCTAATACTCCCTCCGTTCCATAATTCTTGTCGAAATATTACATGTATCTAGACACTTTTTAGGAATAGATACATCCATTTTTGGGCAAATTTGAGACAAGTATGGAACGGAGGGAGTATGTAATAAGTAGCATCCTAAAATATCCTGAATAACGCAGAACAGTGCAAGGATGTTTGATTACTACGTATCACAGGTTATGGAAGCGGAATATGCTTTATTGTAGTTGGCCTGTTGTTATTTTTTGGCAAACTTGGCTAATAATTAAACATTGGAGCAGACTGTTCAAGGCTCTCAGTTAATCCAGTGACTAGATTAAAATCTAAGAGAACAATGCCAGACGGAAGCTTGGTAATGGTTTTAGCAATGTTTTTTTTTGTGAAATTTGCACACTACAATGTTGTATTTCTTCCCGTATGCATCAGTTCTTAGCTATTGTGCTTTTACCTCTCTCTTTTGTAATGTTGATGGTTCTGTTTTTAACTCTGCAGGTTATCAGCAGTAAATGTAAAAGAGAACAGTTTATTACACCCGTACACATGTACATACAACATTAGATTGAGTTAGGATTCTGGAGAACTCGAGCTGACCACAATCCATAAGCTTTCCCATAGCTTCTTCTAACTGCGAAAATGGATACAATGGTAACTAATACCACAACATGTTTACATTTGATTTTTCAAGACAGGTTTGAATACGGAGATCCTCATCATAGTTTCTTTGGTGATCCTCATTGCATACCTAGTGCACATGTGTGTAACATAATCCTTTGTGGTCTCGTTAGTTAGGGTAGGCAACTTCCTCTCCTAATAGAGTTTGTCTGTATGTATTAGATCTGAGTACCCTGTAATTACGAAACCGGACATTGTACATGGAAGCTCATCTTCTTGGTCGAAAAATAAGTGCACGCAGCCTCGGTTATTTATTCTCTTTAGATTCAGAAACCTTTGTGGAGATGTTGCGAAGGGTTGGTCTTATTCATGGAATTTCAGTATCCAGAGAATCCAGAGAATATCTCTAGATATTGAGCAGTCTTGTCTAACGACATCCAGATTAAGACCTGGCGATTAGCATTGGAATAGTTTTGACTTTTGAGTGTCTGCTTTTGCCATCATTGGTCTAGTTTCGACAATGCCTTCACATTTGTGTGCATAGTGGTTGTATTGGGTGCGAGATGGATTGGCCACCATGATTTTGTTGATAGCTCTCAGGTTCCAAGTCTTCCAACATAGCATGGAGACAGCTAGCGAGCCAAGTGTAGAGGGTAGTGGTCGTCGGAGTGGGTTCCAGAAAGGATAAAATCTAAGCTTAGGCACTTTGAAGAACCGAAGAACTGACATATGCAGTGCTCAAATATGCTCTAACAGCACAAGGTGGCGGGCAACAAAAAAGACAAGCCAAAAGATGAATAATGGGGGAGGAGTGTGAATTTTAATGTTTCAGCATAGTCTGATAATAATGTGAGGACGGTGGGACCACAAATCTCCCTCTTTGAAACGTGGTTGATATGCCCAGCCTGAATCCATCGGTGTTCCATTAGAAATTTCAGACTATTCTGACTCAGCTCGGATCAATACGGGCATCCGGATTTCTGGATCACATTTTGACCGCCCGACTCTCATCTCTGGCTCTCTTCCGGGTGGATTCTCTTAACCATCTATTGGCAATAAATAGTTCGTTTTCCGGCTCTCTTTGTGGATGGGATGTGTATGTTTAAGGTAGTGATTATCCCCTGTTTACAACTAGAGTACTCCCTCTCGGGGACGGAGCCAGAAAAATGTATGAGGGGGGACAATGAGATTGCTCTCAAGTAAAATTTAGGCAAAAATGAAACGAATATAACAGAAAAGATTTTTTATTTGATTGTATCAGCATTAATTGTCGACAACAACAAGGTAGACAATTGCTTAAGCAAAAATCTAGACAATTAAAGATAGAAGAAGAACTAAAATTTGGTTCGCTCTGAACCGTCAACTTTTCTTTAAAGAATGCATCTTTACAAGTTTTTTTTTTAACTTTTAGCCATGATTATCTTGGAAAGATTAAACACCATTGACTATGAAACTTTATCCTGTTCGACAAAACAAATGCTACTATGCATCTATGCCAGATTAGAATAGAAACATGGGATTTTGGTTTTGTTGTATCCTTGTTCCATGATTAGCAGAAAAGAGAATATCACAGGGCAAGAGCTTGGCTGCTGCTTTGCTTTGCTCCATGGAGGGCTCGAGTATCATGGGCGAGGAGAGTTAACGCAACAAGACGGGCATGCGTGCCGTTGCCGTGCGCGGCCGTGGGCAGACCCGCAGTCGAAGTGACGAAGAGAAATTTCTGCAGCTGGCTGGTTTATTTTGAGAGAAGCAAAAAATCAGAACTTCCTTGTTGGATCCCGATTTTCTGTGCATTTGGGAAGGGCCAGAGGACTGCATGAACGCTGATCTAAAAGAGTTGCTTGCATGTTGGGCAAGGCCCCTGCTGCCTCCCTGGCCTCCGCGACTGCTCGCTCTTAATAGTGGGCATATCCTTTCCCAAAAAATAAATAGTGGGCATATCTATGACTCAAGCCAAGGTAAAATAAATGAAATTTCATCCCGCCTACTTCTTTTCTCTTTTTGAATTGTGGGGTTTCCTTCCATTTTCCATTGTACTTTCATGGGACTAAAACCTAATTATAAGTTTGTAGGTTGCATTAGTCCTCTAATCATAGTGTCAACTTCACCAAAACCCGCTTAGGGACTAAGATGTTCTTTCAATTACTATGGCATTTTTATGCATCCATGATACTTTCCTTCTACTGCTAGACCGACTATGTAGCGTTTGACTATTGCAGACCATCTAGGGTTGGCGATTCTGAGGAAATTGGCGGCCGCCGCCGGGCGGCCGGCGTAGGAAGTATGAGTCACCAGAAGGAAATTGTTCCTGTTCGGGAGTCTGTGTCAAAGTTGACAAGGAGTCCTCATCGATTGGGAGATCTACAGGTTTCCCAAGGCGATGCTTTTGCTAGGGTTTTTTCGGAAACTCTATTAAAGGAAGTGGGGTGCACATCATCGAATCTACAAGGTCTTCGTTGGTCGCCCCTGCGCAGAACAGATCCAATCGTTAAGCTCCCCTCTGCGCAGAAACTCTCGATGGCTCTCACCGGTGATGGGGGTGATAAAGGGGTCGCCGTTGAGGCTTCCACCCACCCGAAGTCCCAGGCTGAGAGCACGGTTGCGCCTGTGCAGGGGGCGGGGCAGTTGGTAATGCGGCAGGCGATGGCGGAGGGGGCAAGCAATTGGGAAGCGACGGAGAAGAAGGAAGCGTATGGCGGTCCTGAAGACCAGATCGATGGTGAGGTGGACATGGACGATGTAGCGTTCGTCGAGCTTGAACCAGAGGAGGAAGATCCGGCTGCTGAATCGCAGTGGAAGATGCTGGGCCGCTACTAGGCCCAGCGAATCCCTAATGCCGATCAGCTTTTTGAGAGGATGAACGTGGTATGGCAACTCCGCACTGGCGTGACATACGTGCCGCTCAAGGACAACTTCTTCATCATCACCTTCTACTCGAAGGGCGACTTCAACTTCGTGTCTCGTGGCGGTCCCTAGATCTTTAAGGGCTACCCTCTGCTGGTGGCGCCCTTCATCGGAGCTGCACGCCCATCCGAGACGATCCTGAACTCGGTTCCCGTTTGGACTAGAATCTATGATGTCCAGTGGAACAAGCAAACAAGTATGAGTCACCAGAAGGAAATCGTTCCTGTTCGGGAGTCTGTGTCAAAGTTGACAAGGAGTCCTCATCGATTGGGAGATCTACAGGTTTCCCAAGGCGGTGCTTTAGCTAGGGTTTTTCCGGAAACTCTATTAAAGGAAGTGGGGTGCACATCATCGAATCTACAAGGTCTTCGTTGGTCGCCCCTGCGCAGAACAGATCCAATCGTTAAGCTCCCCTCTGCGCAGAAACTCTCGATGGCTCTCACCGGTGATGGGGGTGATAAAGGGGTCGCCGTTGAGGCTTCCACCCACCCGAAGTCCCAGGCTGAGAGCACGATTGCGCCTGTGCAGGGGGCGGGGCAGTTGGTAATGCGGCAGGCGATGGCGGAGGGGGCAAGCAATTGGGAAGCGACGGAGAAGAAGGAAGCGTATGGCGGTCCTGAAGACCAGATCGATGGTGAGGTGGACATGGACGATGTAGCGTTCATCGAGCTTGAACCAGAGGAGGAAGATCCGGCTGCTGAATCGCAGTGGAAGATGCTGGGCCGCTACTATGCCCAGCGAATCCCTAATGCCGATCAGCTTTTTGAGAGGATGAACGTGGTATGGCAACTCCGCACTGGCATGACATACGTGCCACTCAAGGACAACTTCTTCATCATCACCTTCTACTCGAAGGGCGACTTCAACTTCGTGTCTCGTGGCGGTCCCTGGATCTTTAAGGGCTACCCTCTGCTGGTGGCGCCCTTCATCGGAGCTGCACGCCCATCCGAGACGATCCTGAACTCGGTTCCCGTTTGGACTAGAATCTATGATGTCCAGTGGAACAAGCAAACTCAGGCGATGGGGCGCGCGCTTGGAGGGACGCTGGGGAAGGGGCTGGAGGTGGACATTGATGAAGCACGTCAGGGCCTTAACGAATATCTTCGTGTCCGTGTGGAGCTGCCCCTGAATAGGCGACTCCAAACGAAGATCACGACTCGGGTGAAGGGCAAGGACGATCTGGAGACCTATGAACTGAAGTATGAACGGGTCCCATATTTTTGTTTCAAGTGTGGTTTCATTGGGCATGAGAAGGAGGGAGTGCGAGAAGGTGATACAGGGGTCGGCCAAATCAGAGTACAGTACGGCGTTGCGCATATCGCCACGCCGGAAATTTGAGCATCGGCCTCGCCATGTGGCAGCTCCGTCCAAATCAGAGGCAAGGCGCAATCTAAGCTTTAATTCGCTAGGAAGTGCCGGATCGTCAACGCGTCGTGCAAATCACAGCATGCCGCTACAGCAGACTCAAGTGAATGAGATTCCCGCGAGTGTAGATCACCTGGACGACTTTGAAGACGAAGAGAAGGAAGGAGAACAGTAGGATGACCAGAAGCTGGCTGATCATGTGAATGACCTGAAGCTACAGACTACCAATGAAACACCAGAGAACAACAACTACAGGAGAAGCAAGAAAACTCCAGTGATAAGGAGGAACTCGCAGGGGCAAAAGAATAAAGACATGTTATGCCTTACTAGAGGGGGATCAATTAATATTGGGAAGGACATGCCGACCAAGTCAGATTTGATGCCGACGCTTGATGGTCTGAGTTCACTGGAGGTCTCGTATGGAGGAGCAACTGATACGCCCATGCCACCAGCAGACTCACTGCTGGGGAAGCGCACAACGGCAGAAGAAGATCACAAGGAGCACGTGAAGGGACAGAACCAATCGATTATCCCGTATCAGAAGAGGGGAAAAATGAAGGAGGGCATGGACAAGGGAGTAGACACGAGGAAGGGGAGGTTGAGCAAGGCGGAGCCTGAGGTGGTACAGGCAGCAACCGACCATGGGGCTGTCGGTAAACTGACGGGGCCAAACGGCAAGCCCCGTCAGGAGCAATGAGTTGTTTGAGCTGGAACTGCCGGGGGATAGGGAGCCCCCAGAAAGTTCGTGAGCTTGTGTCACTCTCCCAGTTGCATCGTTCTAAATTAGTCTTTTTATGTGAAACTAGACAGAGTTTAGAGAAAGTTAAGCGTCTTCGCCTTCGTTTAGGTTTAAATGGTTGTGCTGGTATTGATAGTGAAGATCAAAGTGGTGGTTTAGCCTTATTCTGGTGTGATAGCGTGTGTGTGGATGTGCAAGTTTTAAATGAAAGATAAATTGATGCGTATGTCCGGTTGTCTCCTTCCGATCCTCCTTGGCGACTGACTTGTGTGTATGGCGAACCCCGTGTGGAGAATCGGCATTATATGTGGACTGCTATGCAGCAATTGAAGACGTCCTCGGAACTGCCGTGGGTGATCCTTGGAGATTTCAATGAAGCTATGTGGCAACATGAGCATTTCTCTATGACACCTCGTTCAGAGAATCAGATGCGGGCTTTTAGAGATGTGTTGTCGATCTGTGAGCTGCAAGATTTGGGTTTTTCAGGGACCCCGTTTACTTATGATAACAAGAGGAGGGGTAGTCAGAATGTGCAGGTGCGACTTGACAGGGCAGTCGCGGATGAGAGCTGGCGCGACCTGTTCTCAGAGGCGTCTGTAATTCACTTGGTCTCTCCATGTTCTGACCATTGCCCCGTTTTGCTTGCTCCTGCGCAGGAACCTTCAAGTAGCCGACGGCCGGGTCACCATCAGTACGAAATCCTGTGGGAACGTGCAAGCGAACTCCCAGAAGTGATCGTCAATGCCTGGGAATTATCGGGGAACAAAGGAGACTTGGAGGAGATTAGAAAGAGCATCGATTGCATGATGGTCTCTCTCCAGGGATGGAGCAAGAAGAAATTCGGAAATGTGCTGAAAGAATTAGAGAAAGCCAGAAATGCGCTGCAGTCCTTGTTACTTGCACATGCTGATCAACGAGACATTAGACGAGTAACAGATCATATGAATGAGTTACTTTACCGTGAAGAGATGTTATGGATGCAAAGATCAAGGATTAATTGGCTTCAAGAAGGGGACCGAAATACGAAAAAAATTCACAGTAAAGCAGTCTGGAGGGCGAGGAAGAATAAGATTAAGAAACTTAAAAATAGCCAAGGTGAGTGGGTCACCGGTTCTGAAGAAATGGATAAGATGGCGATAGAGTTTTTCCAAAACCTGTATACGCGCGACGAGACGCTGATCCCAGCGAACATCATTCAGCTTTTTGGAAACCGAATCTCAGATGAGATGAATCAAGCCTTGTGTCGCGAGTTCAGCGATGAGGAGATTTCAGATGCTCTGTTCCAAATCGGACCCCTCAAAGCGCCGGGCGCAGATGGGTTTCCTGCAAGGTTCTATCAGAGGAACTGGGGAGTTTCGTGCAATGTGTCATCAACTTTTATGAAGATTGAGGTCGTGGCTCCTGTCTAGAAATTCTTCTCCACTGGAATTATGCCGACAAATGTTAATCACACCTCTATCATGCTCATTCCGAAGGTGGATACACCAGGAGAATTAAAGGAGTTTCGTCCTATAAGCTTGTGCACAGTGTTGTACAAAATTGTGGCGAAGTGTTTGGTTAATCGCCTACGGCCGATTTTGGGGGAGATAATTTTAGAAAATCAAAGTACCTTTGTCGCGGGCCGCATGATCACTGATAATGCCTTGGTAGCCTTTGAGTGCTTTCATTTCATTGATCATAACAAGAATCTGAATAAGAATTTTTGTGCATATAAGTTGGATCTTTCTAAAGCCTATGATAGAGCCGATTGGATCTTCTTGGAGCAAGCAATGTTACGGTTGGGTTTCTCTCATCGATGGGTCAAGTGGATTATGGCGTGTGTGACCTCGGTGAGTTATTCTGTGAAATTCAATGGAACCCTGCTGACATCGTTTACTCCAAGTCATGGTCTCAAACAAGGTGATCCGCTCTCTCCGTTCTTATTTCTCTTTGTGGCTGATGGATTATCCGCGTTGCTTCACAAGGAGGTACAGGAACATCATATTGAAGCTCTCCATGTGAGTCGACGTGCCCCTGGAGTGTCTCATATGCTCTTTGCTGATGACACATTGCTATTTTTTAAAGCGGAGAGGATCCGGCTGGTTCTGGACACATATGCTAAAGGAACCGGGCAGCTTATAAATCCTGAAAAATGTAGCATCATGTTTGGGGAGTCCTGCACACAGGATGTCCAAGATGAGATCAAGGATATGTTGCATGTGTCACAAGTCACCTTTGATTCAAAGTACCTTGGCCCCCCTACCCCAGAAGGTCGAATGAATAAAGGAAAATTCCAGTCACTTTAGGAAAAGCTTGCGAAGAGACTTTTACAGTGGGGTGATAATCACTTGTCGAGAGGTGGTAAAGAAGTCATGATCAAAGCGGTTGCTCAAGCTCTCCCAACCTATGTCATGGGGATCTTTAAGCTTCCCTTTAGCGTCTGCGACGAACTAACGAGTCTTACCAGGAACTTTTGGTGGGGTGCAGCTCGTGGGAAGAGGAAGATCCACTGGGCCTCGTGGGAGAGACTAACTAGACCAAAGCTGAGAGGAGGAATCGGATTTCGGGATATGAGACTATATAACCAGGCGCTGCTTGCGCGACAAGCATGGTGACTCATACAATTCCCTCACATTCTTTGTGCTCGTGTCCTTCGTGCCAAGTATTATCCTAATGGTGTTTTAACTGACACCGTGTTTCCAGAGAACGCATCCTCTACTTGGCAAGCTATAGAGTACGGCCATGAGCTGCTGAAGAAAGGAGTTATTTGGCGAATTGGCAATGGTACTAGTGTGAGGATTTGGCGTGATCCTTGGATCCACGGCACAATATGCTTCGGCCACTGACACCACATGGGCGAAGTCGCCACAAATGGGTTTCAGAGCCTCTAACTCCGGATGTGGACTGGAATCTGCAGGCCCTCGAGGACATATTCTGCCAAGAGGACATCGCTGATATCCGGAAAATTATGCCGTCGAGAAGAATGGAAGAGGACTTTATTGCTTGGCACCCGGATAATCGAGGAAACTTCTCCGTGAAGAGCGCTTATCAGCTGGCCCTCAACCTTGCGATGGATGATCAGGGTGTTGGCGCTACCAGCGCTCGCCCTAATGGAGAGAGGCCAGAGTGGAAGGTGTTGTGGCAGTGCAATGTTCCTCCGAAAGTCTGAATTTTTGCTTGGAATGTGGCCTCTAACAGCCTGGCGACTCAGTTGAATCTGAAGAAGAGATGCATGGATGTTCTGGCTAGGTGCCCGATCTGTGGTCTGGAGGATGAGGACTCCTTTCATGCACTGGTTCGGTGCCCCCATGCAAGGCGCCTATGGCAAGCTATGCGTGAGATGTGGAAGCTTCCTGAAGAAAGTGAGATAAGAAACATGGGGCATGAGTGGATCCTACAGTTGCTATGTGACCCAAATGACACGCAGAGAATGCAGACGTTGATGCTCATGTGGAGGAATTGGCACGTACATAATGAATTCACACATGATAAGCCACCATCATCTACTGAGGTCTCCTGTCGTTTCCTATCTAGCTACGTTGAGTCTCTTGCTGCCATACAAAGATCTTCGACTGAAGCAATGATCAAGGGCAAGCAAGTGGTTGATATGAGTGGAAGATGGAGGAAACAGAAAGAGACTTGTGGCCATAATGTTGTGCCTGAGCCTTGGCGCCTACCTGACCCTGGCAGAGTGAAGTTAAATGTTGATGGTTCATTCATGCACGAGGATGGTACTGCTAGAGCAGGTATGATTCTGCGAGATCATCGGGGCCAAGTTATCTTTGCGGCTTGTCGCTTTCTATCCTGCTGCCATGACCCGTTGGACGCTGAACTTGCGGCTTGTGAGGAAGGCCTGCTACTTGCCTAGGAGTGGTCCGACCTTCCCATCACTTTGGAATCTGACTGCTCCGAGGCGATCGCCCTCATGAAAAGTCCAGGGGAGAACAGGTCGCGCTATGCCCATAGGGTGTTGGAAATTAGAAGATCGTTGAATGGAATTAGGGATATCACAGTTCTGAAAGCTTCGGGTACTCAGAATGGCGCTAGCCATAGCTTAGCTTCTTTAGGCCGCTTAGAACGCCGCACGTCGTGCTGGCTTAGAAGTGTGCCTGATGGCATTCAAGCTGTGGTGACCAGCGATTGTAAGCACATTTAAGTTTGCAACGATATCCTTTTTCCTCGCAAAAAAAATGACTGTAGCGTTTGTGCCCAACATTATCCTATCATGCGGCACATATGCTCCCCTAGTGCTAGGGTACATAATGTTTGCAGGTTTGCATGACACTATACTAACATTCGATCACTTTTAAAATTAAAAACCATTTTATCTCTAAAATTTTGCACAATATTGACGATCTGTTTTCACCGTTGGCTTCCTTATGATGTGTCATAGCCCGGGGCTTAGGCACCCCCTTTTAGGTTCAGCAGTGAGCGATGGGGATCGCTCCGGCGATCGCCGGCGAGGCCAATGATGAGCGTAGCAATGAACAAGCAAGTTTATCCAGGTTCGGGCCACCCTGAGGTGTAAAACCTTACGTCCTGGTTCTGAGTATGTATTAGCCAATGAAAAAATGTTTACAGGTTGCTGGGGAAGTCTCCGGGCGCTCTCTTCCTTTCTGCTAAATGGCTACTTACTACTTCTGGACTAACTCTCTAGGAATAGTAACCTAGCTAGAGTCCACCACCCCTTTGACCGGTGGCCTCGGTTCTTCTTTTATAGTCAAGGGGATACCACAGGTGCCTCGGTCTGCCTGGGGACGCGCTTTTGGACACGCGCCGAACAAAGACCCTCGGCAGCTTGCCTTTGCTGCGCTGGCATGCATGCACGGTACAAAGCACTGTAGCTAGGGCGATACGCGCCCTAGATTCACTGCGAGCTGCTCACTGTAGGCTGACTAGACAGAAAACCACTTCCTTGTCGAAACATTTAATGCTCGACTTGTGCCACACTTCAAGCTCCGACCAGCCCTGCACAAAAGGAGCCTGCCGGGTGGCCACATGGCGTCGATACCCTGCCTGCACTGGGCACTGGCCCTGACGTAAGTACCTACGTCAGGAGACACCCTCCCCGGCAAGTGAGCTTCCCGAGGGGGCGTCCTGATGGGGATCTTCACGCTGTCATCCGGGGTAACCCCCACAGCCCGGCTAGTCCTGCTCCAGGGCAACCCCCTTCCCAGGCTCCTGCCGGGCTGGTGGCTTCCCGGGCAGCTCGCACTGTGCTGCCCAGGGTGCCGTTCTTGCGGGGAGCAAACGAGACGACCCACGCGTTGAGCAACAGTGGTACCCCGGGTGCCACTGGTGCGACATGATGAGATCCTCGGAACTAGATGCCATGTTGATTTGTTTTGACTTATGTTTTCTCATCAATATCTACCGGGACATCGGAACTCGTAGAAAAGTTATAGCCACTTGGTTACCAAAATATACTTGTGTCATTCTGTGGTCTAATATCAACTCTTATTCGTTTGTAACACTTCAATACTTGCCCGTTAGTCTTGCATAACATTGTGATACACTACTATGGTGGTAGCCATTCACAACTAACATGGTTGCGGGTTCAGGAGATAAATTATTTTAAAATTTGAAATATAGCAATTAATGCTGCCAGTGTCACCGCGAGGAAGAATATTCCGTACATGCATTGATACCACACGTGAATACTAACTGCGGCACGTGCCACCAGGCACCTACATACCACAGTTAGATATTTATGGTTAGCCTTGGCCTCGTGTAAAAAAAAAGCCTTGGTCAAAATTTTAAAACTTTTTATTTTTATTTGATGTGTAAAACTCGTATAATAGATTTGTCTGAAAACTTATTTTCATGACATAATAAGAGAAGATTTTGAGGTCATGCTTCTAATTAACTTATGAAAAATATATTATCTTTTTTTTGCGGGTAAGGAAAAATATATATTCTGAAGGCATGCAAGTATTAATATACTCCCTCCGTCCCATATTAAGTGTCGAAATATTACATGTATCTAATCGTTTTCTAGTCATAGATACATTCATATTCGGACAAATTTGAGACACTTAATATGGGACGGAGGGAGTACAGCTAAGGATCATGTAAGGCTCGGAGGGAAGATAACGAGCATGAATTCAGATACTTCCTCGTTTTCGTTATCGGGGTGACTTCACCGAGGAACCGAGTGACAAACAAACACGCACTCCATGTACTTGTAGCATGTGTATATATACAAAGAAGTAAATCGATCTCCGGTGGATTATTACCATCTTTTCACAATAGATAACCCGTGCAACTTTAGTGTAACTTAGGTTGACCAAGTGTCCCGTTCTCGATATGCATCCAAGTCATAGATACATGCCCGAGAATAGAGCTCTATAAAATGGCAGCATGTGTAGTCGATGGAGATCGATCAGAGGGAAGTACGCAGCAATCGGCACTTGGCAATCGATCCAAGATGGGGGGTCGTCTCAGCAGCTGGCCGTGCTCCGTCTCCTCCGTCCTCGTCGTCGTGATCTCCGTGGCGCTGCTGCTCAATGCCGGCACGGCGGTGGGCGGCTGCTACAAGCGCATCTTCTCGTTCGGCGACTCCATCATCGACACGGGCAACTTCGCGTACTTCATTGGCAACGGCCCGTCCCGGTTCAAGGAGCTCCCCTTCGGCATGACCTTCTTCCACCGCGCCACCGGCCGCATCTCCGACGGCCGCGTCCTCGTCGACTTCTACGGTAAGTTACGAGTAATTAATTCCTCCTTCGTCCAATCAATTAATTTCTCAAATGCATGTACATGTGATCTACGTGTGGGTTTATATGAGTTAATGTATGTGTATGTGTGAGTTCAGCGCAAGCGTTGGGGCTGCCGCTGCTGCCGCCGAGCTCGCCACAGGAGGGGTGGGGGAACTTCTCCACCGGAGCCAACTTTGCCGTCTTCGGCTCCACCGCGCTACCGCCGGAGTACTTCGTCCCCAGGTACAACCTCAGGATGCACCCGCCTTCCACTCTCGACCGCCAGCTCGACTCCTTCAAGGGGGTCCTCAACCGCATCGCTCCCGGAGACCGTAAGTGCCTAACTAAAACATCGCTTACTATACATTTCATCCAAGTTTTACATAATTCACCATGGATATTTATCTTATCCGTTTGTTATGTACTTTGTACACACACAGGTGCGAGGAAGGCTCTGCTGAGCGAGTCGCTGGTGATCATGGGGGAGATTGGCGGCAATGACTACAACTTCTGGTTCTTCGGGGACCGGAAAAAACCCCGTGAAACCACATACAAGTACCTCCCGGACGTTGTCGCCCGCATCGGCGCCGCAGTCCAGGAACTGATCAACCTAGGCGCGACCACCATCCTAGTGCCCGGCAACTTCCCCATCGGCTGCGTGCCGGCGTACCTGGCCAGGAAGCCGAGCGGCAACCCGGGCGACGACTACGACGAGCACGGCTGCCTCAAATGGTACAACGACTTCTCCCAACGCCACAACGCTGCGTTGCGGCAGGAAGTGAGCCGGCTCCGGTGGAAGAACCCTGGGGCGAGGCTCATCTACGCCGACTACTACGGCGCCGCCATGGAGTTCGTCAAGAACCCGAGGCGCTACGGCATCGGTGACCCGCTCGTGGCGTGCTGCGGCGGCGAAGGGAGGTACCATACAGAGAAGGAGTGCGGCAGTGCGGCCAAGGTTTGGGGGAACCCTGCTGGTTTTGCTAGCTGGGATGGGATGCACATGACGGAGAAGGCCTACAGCGTCATCGCCCAAGGGGTGCTGGATGGTCCTTATGCTGACATCCCGCTGCGGCGCAGCTGCCCTGCTAGGCTAAGCTAGCTGGCTGGCTAGAACTAGAAGGATTCTTGTTGATTCTCATAGGTTTGTTGTTTTGGGGAGTTGCAGTTGTGCACCCCAACATATACACAGAAAACTAATAAAAAGTTCAGTGAAAACTTTATAAAGGATTGTATGAATTATGACCATGTGATTTAATCAGATCCCTCCTGGAGGTTTTTAGATTTTGAAAGAAATTTCGGTGGGCCATGAAATTTTAGCCTTTTGTGTGAACTTTGTTTTGTTTGACTAGCTATAGTTTAAGACTAGCGCAAAATAGCTAATGTAAACTTGCTTTGTCCTCAGATCCAGATTCCAGAATGTATGGGTGAATGGCTTAGATCCTTTAGATGACCTTTTTTTATAAATTTTGATGTGCATATTTTAGTAATAAAATTTACAGTAGATCAATTGATCTACTGTCTTTCCCTCAAAAAAAAAAAAAGAATGCCATTTTTCTTTTTTCGGTAAGATCCAAGTACTTATTAACTTGAGTAATTTGCACGGCAGAGATTTATGTTCTACTACAATTTCGATAAATTTTGGTGAAATTTTAAACAACAAAAATTGAAATTCCTCAAATTTCAGTCATTTTGGGTGGGTACCAAAATTTATCTTGAGGGACTAGGGTGCTTGCATAGAACTGAAAAAGTAGCGTACAGACATTTCTAATTTGGGCCGGAAAATTACTAAAGGTTGTTCATCATTTTTTAATGAAAAAACAATATGTGAGTATGTGACCTACTGATTCAGCTATAAGTACCATCGTTAGCTACTCGAAAATACAAGTCATATTTCGTAGCATCAATTTTGTTTAAACAATTCTACTCCTGGAAATGCTCTTATTTCTTTGCATACCTCGAAATGCTGCTAATAAACTATAGCATAGTGGACGTCCTTTGCTGCTAATATTTAGACTACGGACCAATGCAATTAAAGCCTGACGAGTGGCTTTGCTGGATTTGGATTATGAACCCAACCTCTTGGAGATTGAAAGGCAACATGAAAGAGATTTAGTGAGGGAGTGTTATGTTTTTGCTTCTCTAACTCACGCGTTTTCATGGTTCAACTTGTTATATCTGGGTGAGAAGAGACATATTAGAGTGAATGGACGACCACCAACTCCAAATTTCATATGTTACGAAAGATGTGTTTTTATGAAAAAAATTTGTGAAACTATATATTTATGTTTCTCTTGTGTAGTCCAACACATAAAAGTATTTCTTCACGGATGTTCTACAGGGATGTAGTAAGCATGTATGTGCGAGAATTTTATTTAACACCAATAATTTATTTTTGAATTTGAAAAATATGATATCCCTGGCGGAAAGCTCTTACCGGTACACACCGTACATAACATATTTGTATTGTCATGCCTACATAACTTATGTGCAGAGGAGATCACACATGTGCCATCCTCGGTGAAGATGATGGTACGAATATCAGGCGCGAATTTACACCAGAGGTAACTGTTATTTTTTTTTGTGGGCATCCTGAGGTAACTGGTGCTATTGCCCCAGGCTTGACCCATCTCTTACTTGTACCTCTCCGTTTTTCTAGCCCACGGGGCTGTGCCCCCAGTCCTAGGTCGAGTTCTGTCAGATTTGGGCCCAATATATATTCTAGAAGAAAAAAAATATTTGGGCCCAATACGGCAGTTCCTAGCAGCCCACGAACGAGAGAAGAAGCTCAATCGATCGAATCGCCTGTTCCTCTGTCCAGTACCCTGTCCCCCGTGAACCACACGCCGCAGTCTTTTCGAATTCCCAGCGTGGATAAGATGATCTTCCTCATGATTTGCTCCATCAATTTTTGCTTGCATGCATATGCATCATCCAGAATACGGAGTAGCCCCAAACACGTTTCCCTTTGCCGATCAGAGACCAACAAATGCCATAAAAAAACGGAGATCTTATCCTCAACGGAGAGAAGTAACTCTCGATTTCTTGTGTTTTCCATCTTCACCGCGCATATATTTGGAACATTAACTCTGTGATTTCTTTGAGCCGATCCACATTGATATCGTGATATGGATCCTTCAGTCCTAATATAACCCTGGACAATTAAACCTTCTATGAAACGGCAGAAAATAGAATTTCAGATTGGGGAGAGTCTCTCAGGTGCAAATACTCAGAGAAGTAGAAATTAAAGTGCAAACACACGTACGTATATAGTAGTAGCATAATAGAATTTCATATGGGGATCCTCAAGTGCTCCTCCGCCGTCGTCGGGTGTTACCAGCGCATCTTCGCGTTCGGCGACTCCATCATCGACACAGGCAACTTCGCGTACATCACCGGAAAAAAACCGTTCCCGATCAAGCAGTTCCCCTATGGCATCACCTACTTCAAACGCCCCACCGGCCGCATCTCCAACGGCCGCATCATCCTCGACTTCTACGGTGAGTTCCCTGACGATGAACAATCTGTTTTAGCCTCCGAATCAATTTGTTTCCCCAAAAGTCACACAAAAAAGAGAGTCATCATGGCAATTTTGTGGCTAGAAAGATTTTGACAACAAGTGGATTCCCTGCGCGTTGCCGCGGAAATCTAAGAGTGCCTGATAGCTGCATAGATAGAAGTTTGAAACAATATGACATTGGTGTATGTACGCATATAATTCAACACTCGAGAAAGTATGCATTTCAAAAAGATTCATTAAGATAGACAAAATAATAGAGATTCTTACCGGTCTCGTTACTACAGGTGGTTTGCTAGTCAAGACGGCAGTTCTTGCTGGCCTATTTTCTTAGGAAGCTAGTTTGGTTGTTTATATCATCTTCATCGGCTTGTTTATATTTGGTTGTATTTACGAAGATATATACAATAGTCTAAAAAGGTTCCTTTTATTTTTTGAACGAAGTCTAAAATAAACTCAACATCTTTCAAAAGTAGCAGGCAGCCTGACAAAACACTTTAGTAAAAGCCCAACCTAATCAAAGCCCACTACTAACCCACCGTCAATCTGGTCCACGTGAACGCATTAGGGAACCTCCTGACCCCGAGCTCATCCTCTACTCCTCTCGATCATCTCCCTCGCGTAGCGCCGCCACTCGCCGCGCAGCTGTTGTGGTGTGAGACTGGTCCTTTGCTGCCGCCGGGTCCCGAGCTCGTCCTCTCGTGCGCACCAGCAAGATTGGGTACCTTCGCAGATGACTCTCAGCGGCGGGGACGGCAATGGGCGGCGGCCGGGGCTGAGCTCGGGGGTGGCGGGGACGGCGCTCGGCGGCGATCGGGGCGGAGCCCGGGATGAGCCCGAGGGCGACAGGGACTGTGCTCGGTGGCGGCCGAGGACGCGGCGGTCTGGGCAGAGCCCGTGGGCGGCGGGGACTCCTCGGTCAGGGGCTCGGGGCTGAGCCCATGATGAGCCCGGGGCGGCAGGGACGGCGCTCGGAGGCGGCGGGGGACAAGGTACTGGTCGGGGCGGAACCCGTGGGCAGCGGGGACACGGCGGTCGGGGCTGAACCCGGGGGCGGCCGAGATGGCGCTGGCGCGGAGCCCGTGGGCGTGGGGATGGAACTCGGCAGGTGCAGCGCGCAGTGGCGGCAGGTGCATTGAGCGGCAGCACTGGCGGCGGCGTCTCGCAGCCTATCACATCGCGCAAGATTGAGCGGCCAGGAGGCTGATTAGAAGCGGCCAGGCTGACGTGTGAGAGATTAGAAAATGGGACGCTGACGCGGACAGGCTGCATGTTGAGTTTGCTAAATTAACTGTACTTAGTGGATTTCAATCTTATAGGGTTTATAGATTGGAGGACGAAGAGTAACGGTCTGCAGACATGTTGGAAACTGCATTGTCAAAAAAATTGCAGATATTTGTGAATTTAGGAAAGTACTCCATTAATCTTCTTTTTCAGAATATAGTACTCCATGAATCAAGTGACATGCATGTACATGTTTCAGCGTAAGCGTTGGGGCTGCCGCTGCTGCCGCCGAGCTTGCCGCAGGAGTCGACGGGGCAGTTCCCCACGGGCGCCAACTTCGCCGTCTTCGGCTCCACCGCGCTGCCGCCGACCTACTTCATGTCCCGCTACAACGTCACCTTCAACCCGCCTTCCGACCTCGACGAGCTCGCCTCCTTCACCAAAGTCCTCTCCCGCATCGCCCCCGGCGACAGTAAGCAAAGAATAAATTTCATCAATTTCATGCATGCCAGAATTCACACAAATTCCTTACACTTACACGTACTACAGGCGCCACGAAGGCTCTGCTGAGCAAGTCCCTGGAGGTGCTGGGGGAGATCGGGGGCAACGACTACAACTTCTGGTTTCTAGGCGACCCCCAAAACCCCCGTGAAACCCCAGACAAGTACCTTCCGGACGTCATCTCCCGCATCGGCTCCGCAGTCCAAGAAGTGATCAACCTAGGCGCGACCACAATCCTCGTCCCCGGCAACTTCCCCATCGGCTGCGTGCCCGCGTACCTCGCAGCCAAGCAAAGCAACGACCCCGCCGACTACGACGAGCACGGCTGCCTGGCGTGGTACAACGGCTTCTCCCAGCGGCACAACGCGGCGCTCAGGAAGGAGGTCGCCGGGCTCCGGTCGCAGAACCCCGGTGTTAAGATCATCTACGCCGATTACTACGGCGCCGCGCTGCAGTTCGTGGCGAGCCCGCGGAGGTACGGCATCGGGGATCCGCTCGTGGCTTGCTGCGGCGGCGGCGGGAAGTACCGTACGGGGAAGCCCTGCAATGGCTCGGCTACCGTGTGGGGTGACCCTGCCGGGTTCGCGAGCTTGGATGGGATTCATATGACGGAGAAGGCGCATGGGATCATTGCTGATGGGGTGCTGGATGGGTCGTTTGCTGACACCCCGCTGCGCAGTTGCAAGTAACTCGCAAGCTGTGAGCTGTGGTTGAAGGAATCCTTGGAGGTGTCTGATGTTTCTTGGGATTAATCCTAATGTGGTTGGCAACACGAACGGCAATAAGATGGGAAAAAATAGCTACGAGCTTCTGAAACTGCTAACTTTTGGTTTTAGATTCTCGAAAAGATGAAGCTACATCCATCCATATGTTGTGTATATCTACAACCCTCCATCGTGTCATGTGCGGAATGCCCCCAAGAGATGCCGCCGTCACATGTTGGCGCCGCCACACGGAGCATCCATGTCCCGTACGCCTCCGCCACATTGTGTGGCCCCACCACGCCGTTGCATGGAGCTCCGACGTGCCGCCTCCATTGGGCATAAGAGCCGCCGCCGCTCGGCGCCGCATATGAAGCATGGAGCCCCGATGACACACTGCCGCTATGGATCAGAGGAGGCGCATGAGAGGTTGGGGGAGCGAGGCGAGACCTGAAGGTTCTTTGTCGTGTGCCTTCTGGCCTCTTTGACGGGAGTCTTCGTTTGCCGGAGGTCTTTTGGTTCCTTTGCCGGCGGCCTTGTCTTTGCCTTGGGCGTTCCCAGCCACCCACGACGTGGTAGTTGTCTCTTTGGGAGACCCAATGGAAAGCCTCCGACAAAGATTGCCGGCAACGTCACGTTTTCCGACAATAACTATGGTATCATAAGACCTTCATTTATTAATTTACAAGAGAGACAACATGCCTTGAAAAATGCTATGTTATCTCGTATCATATTATGATACTATTATCTCTTTCTTCGTTGAAGCATGTGCCACATCACCTTAAATGCGTACGTGGCACTGCACGTAGTGCCACGCATAATGCTACTTTTGTTACCAGCCTTAGTTCGTTCCTTCGTGAGCTTAATTATTTCTTTTCCGAAAAGGGAAAAGAGCCCAAAGCCTCTTTGAGCTTAATTAATTACCATGCAGCTGGTGCGCACAGACCGCTCGCCGGCCGTGCCCTGCTTTGTGCTCTCGCCTATACTTCCCCAGCTGCCGCTGCCGCCGGCGGCAATCTGACCACATGCACGACCCTGTTGCTGCCGGAGAAGCAGCCGCTGAGTTCCCTCATGAACCCGCCCCCCGTGCGCGCTGATCCAGCCGGAGACGCGGCCGCCGGCCTCTTGGGCGACGGCGCCACGGCGGCGTCGGCGGCGGCAGAGAGCTGCAGCTCCCTGTCGTCCTCGGCGATGGTGTCAAGCACTGCGGCGCCGCTCCTGCAGGGCGCCCTGTGCTGCCGCCTCCGCCGCACGATCGACACCAGCTGCGGCGGCGCCACCTCCGTCACGAACCTCGCCGCCACCTGCGCCTTCGCCATTATTTCACTCACTTACACTAGCTGCCTAAAAGTGTTAAGACTGTTAGTGAGTGTGGCGACCTCAGGGCTCAAGGTGAGGCGAATTTATAGCAGCCGGGGTGCCATGGGCGACACGGCAGAGCTCGAGAAACGGACAAGAAGACGGGATCGCACAGGTGTACGGATCCGGCGGCTCGCGCGGCGCCTCTCTGCCTTTCCGTGGCATGCCGGAAAGTTATTCGGCGCTCGTGCGCCGGTCGCGACGAGGGAGCGTTCAACGTGGCATGCCGCTCGTCGACGCGGCGTCGCTTTTCCGGCCGGCCAGTGGCGCACCTTTTTGGTTTAATGAGCTTAGCTATAGCTGGCGTCCTAGGGACCCACGACGGCGACCGGCGGCTCTCGCCGTATATATAATAAGTAGGAGTTATATAGGTTTGTATCTTTGCCGTTTTCGTGGATTCGCGGCTGGCTGGAACTGGTTACGTTCGCTCTTGTCCTGGCCGGCGTTATCCATATTGGGGAGGTCGAGCTTGTGCGATGCGCAGAAACGCCTTGCACCGCCGGGCACCAGGAAGAAGATAGACATACACGTCTGGAAAAAGCGTTTTTTTTTGTTGATTTTCCATATATGCATGGAGCCATGGACGGTGCCACTGGCCATACAAACAGATGACACGTGGACCAGCCAGACTTAGGCCGATTTCTTTTTTTTTGAGAGGAAACTTCAGCCGAATATGTTTCTTAGGCCAGAACGGGCTCAAATTCAGATTTTTTTTTTAGCGCAAGGCTCAAATTCAGATGAGTCATTGAGGGCCCAGAGGCTGATGAAGGCCCACGCAACGGAATCTGGTGTGAGCACAGCTGTACATCAGGCCTCGTTTTCATGGCCCATCTAGGCCCATGATATCTCCGGCCCGACTTGCAGAGTCTGCCTCCGCCTTCGCCCTCTGCAATAAACCCTACCCAATCTTCCGCCGCCATCGTATATAACCTCTCCCGCTGCATCTTTCTCTCTCTTCTAGAAATTCCGGCGGCGGCAGCGGCGAGCTAACCACCTGAATCACAAGGAGAGGAAGCACCGGCGCTCGTCTCGATCTCCCGTCTCCTCGTACCACCATGGTAAGCCTTCGCCTTCGTCTTCTATCTCCAGCCATTTCCATGGCTGTCGGCCGTCGAGTTCGTGAGGGCAGACTCGCAGCTCAGATGCGACGCTAGTTTAGAGGGGCGTTTCTGTGTGTTGTTGATGACGCGCTTTGTGATGTTGGGCTCGGCTATGTGTGTTGTGCGCCTGCTGCAGCATGGCTCGATGTTGGCCAATGATGGACTGTAGATTTACAGATTTGGATGTGTAGAACTCTAACCTTGTGATTCTAATTGGACACCTGGATTGGTAGAGAAACCACAACTTATTAGTAGTAATGGACGAATGGTTAACGAGGTTTGTAGGTCATGCTCTCTGTGCGAATTGGGAAATTGTTTGTTAAAGGGTGGTCAAATTATTCAATTTTTTTAGGGTATTCTGTACAAGTGAAGTCACATATTGTAAGTGTGGCTTTCTATTCACAATTTAGCATCTAGAAGATCTATGATTTTTGTGCTAAGCACGTTTGCATTGAATAGTTTGATGATACACAAAAAACACTCTTTATGTCTACTTGATTGGAATTTTGCATTGGCAGGGCATTAATTTATGGTTGAAGTTAGTTGATATAAAATGTAACTTGAATGTTGTGCAATTATGGTGACTTTGTAATCGCTAACCCTGATTTTTCATGCCAGTCGAAGCGGAAAACCAGGGAGCCCAAGGAGGAGAATGTTACTCTTGGACCCACTGTCCGTGAAGGGGAGCATGTCTTCGGAGTTGCTCATATCTTTGCATCATTCAATGACACATTCATTGTATGTTCTGCTCTTTTGCCTGTCGCTCTGTGATCTGTGCCCTTACGAGCTGCTCAGTTCCTTACCAGTGTTAGCTTTTGTTTGCAGCATGTCACTGACTTGTCTGGGCGGGAGACCCTTGTTCGCATTACTGGTATGTTCTCCTGTTAGTTTTTTCACTGCATTTGATTGTTTAAAAGAAATTAAATTGATTTCTCCCCTAATGCTTGCAGGTGGAATGAAGGTCAAGGCTGATCGTGATGAGTCATCACCATATGCAGCTATGCTTGCTTCTCAAGATGTTGCTACACGTTGCAAGGTTTGTATGTGAACATAATTGCTTCGTCGTCCTAGTGTCTGTTTGGGTGGCTATTTTCAGTATTCTGACAAATTTCCTGCTTGCATTTTCAGGAGCTTGGTATCACTGCTTTGCACATTAAGCTCCGTGCCACTGGAGGCAACAAGACCAAGACTCCTGGACCTGGTGCTCAATCTGCTCTCAGGGCTCTCGCCCGTTCTGGCATGAAAATTGGACGCATTGGTAAATTCAGAGAGCCCACACGTATATGCAGCTGAAGAATACACATCTTTTTTCCATGTTATTTACTTTGCATGCTGTATCAACCATTAGCAATATTATTGTTTCATTGTAGCGTCATCCTTCTTAGGGATACACTAATTGTATGCTCGACTCTTTTGCAGAGGACGTGACCCCTGTTCCCACTGACAGCACTCGCCGTAAGGGTGGCAGGAGAGGAAGGAGGCTGTAGACGCCTTTTTTCCGTCGTCTTTCGATGTCGTCATCAAGACTTTTAATTACTATTTTGATAACCTCGTAGATTCGATGGGTCGTCTGTTCATGACTTTCAGTTTACTCTGAGTTCAGAGCTGTTAACTTTTAGTTTATTGAGAGTTATATTTGTGTACTGAATTGCCTGTCGTATTTATGTGAAAAAAGATCCTATCCAAGCACGCAGATGATTCCAGTCCTTGCAACATCGTTGCAAATGCACTATTATTTCAGTTTGAATGCTAAAACATGCTCATTCGGAATATGCTAAAACGTGTTACTAGTTCGTGAATGTATATAATGCTTCAGTATGTTGGTAAATGACAACGCTGAAAGATTGCTTCGCAATCATCAGTATGTTGGTGCTTCAGTATGTTGGTAAATGACAACCCTTAGGCTAAGAAATTGCAAGAACTACTCATCATGGTTTTCATTTGGATTGAATAGTTTTGCATTGAATAGTTTGATGCTAAGAAATCGCAATCTTCACGTTTTGCATTGAATAGTTTGATGCTTCAGTATGTTGGTAAATGACAACCCTTAGGCTAAGAAATTGCAAGAACTACTCATCATGGTTTTCTGATAACGTGTTTGAATTTTTGGACACTGAAATGTTCTTCATTTGGGTTCTTCAGTTTGCGTACATGTTAGCGTTGGTGATTTGCGGCATTGCATTACAACATGTGGTTCACGACTAAAAGAGTACAGGCACAAAGACACAATGCCTTTTACAGTAGAAATTAACATTCTCTGATCTGGACCTTAAAAGACCAGTGAAAAATCACTTCGCAGATTAAGTAGTATCAGATTCAGAGACCAAGCATGGCATATCCAAACCACGCCATGAACAAGCCGGCAAAGCCAGCCACCGCGAAGCCAGCACCGTTGGCGGCGGCAGGAGGCCCGCCATTGGCCGTCGAGTTGTTGGCGGCGGCCGGCGGAGAATTCGGCGTGGCTGGAGTGTTGGGCGAAGAAGGCATCGCGCTGCCGGCGTCGGCGTCAGCGTCACCCGAGGGAGGAGACGGCGACGACCCCTGCTGGCTCGGAGGCGGGGCTCCCTTGGCGGCGGAGACCATGACGATGAGCTTCTCGTTGGCGCGGCAGTTGGCGTCGACGCCGCTGATGAAGAAGAAGGCCCCGGCGCGGTCGAGGTCGAACACGGTGCTCCCGTCGCTGAAGGCCTTGTCGTAGGCGGAGGTGTTGCAGGCGTTGTACCCCGCCGGCTCCACCAGCAGCACCGAGTCCTTGTCCTTGGGGTACACGAACACTGATATATATATATAATCCACAGTCCAAAAACATGATCAGAGATCACCAATGGAATTAATCAATCCAAACGGAAATGAAATTGTGTGAAAATGAAATGTGTGAAGTGAAGATTTTGCTCACGGAGCTGGTCGCCGGTCTGGAAGCCGGTCTTCTCGGCCCAGGTGTTGTAGGACTCGGCGCCGGCGGCTGGCACGGCCCAGCCGTTGTCGCCGCCGACGGTGTACTTGGCCGCGCCGGCGCCGGACACCGCCGCCATGAGAGCCGCGCAGGCGAGAACCAGGCCCGCAGCACGAGATCTACGGCTCGACATGGCTAGTTCTAGAAACTGAACTCCAAAGTGAAAAATCGATCGAATGGATGTGTACTACTATACGTTCTCTGGGCCTGGGGTACGTATTTGTAGCTAGGCACGCGTATCTGCATGTACAGGCCTAGCTTTACAAGCTGTACTACGTACACGGGGAGGATGCCTTGCTTTTGGTGGTCGGCGCAAGCTAAACGTCGATCGGTCGTGCGTGTGCGAGCCAGGCGTTGCACGTGCATGCCAGTGTGGCCTCCTTTTCTCGTGCCGGGCGCAGGGCGCGCCTTGTGCGTGCGTGTGTGTTGCCTTTTAGAATCGATGCTTTGCCTGCCCCGTTGCAGCACACTCCGAATGTGGATCATCAGCGCGTGTGGCCGTCAGATCGAAATGGATTTTCCCTGGCCAAGCATGTTTTATTGTTTATCTTTTTTTCATCCTCGATCGCGACTTATTAATTCAAGGCAGGTCATAAAGTTTGGAGCGAATTTCACTTTTTTACTCGTGGGTGTAAATTTGTGACAATGTTTGTTATGTTTAAAATTTCGTGTCACACATTCTATCTCTAACTTGTAACATTGTGTAAGGTTTACACTATTAACAATTTTTCTTTGGTTCTACTAACAAGTGGTTGGTTCTGCTTGTTAGGTTGTCTTGGCTGGTGATTTTGATTCCTTCTGCAAAGCGGAAATCTCTAACATGCAAGCTTGCCATCTCTGCATTCTATTCCTTGTTGCCCTCTGTTTTTCCTCTGGCTTGCTACTTGGCCTCACGGGAAATGGCGTAGCGAGCGATGCAACTAAGTAAGCTAGGGCGGGTTGCGAGGTCGGGTCAAGGCTAAAGCGGGCAGGGAAAAAACACATTTATAACTCGTTTGGTAGCCCTCATTTTGTATGGTTCATTTTGGTAGAAATAATTATCAATTTTTTATATGATTTTATTTTGTTGAATTTGAATTATGGATTAAAAAATCAGGTTTGTTTGCCACATGGAAGACAATTCTAGAGGAATGATGTCATTAAAGAGGAACTGAGGTTAATTATATGTGTGATTTGATCGAATTTCATATTGAATCCCTCTTCCTAATTCTTTGCTAGCCAAACAATTGGCCCGATTAATAATGGAGCTGCTAGCGGTTTTACCTTCCGAGTTTGAATCCTGCTCACCGGTCACGTTAGCCTGACAGATTGGCCCAAGCCCAACTAGTTAGAACCGGGGAAAAAAATATTAAATGGGATAAAGCTTAACAAAGTGCAACGAGTTCGGGAAAAAAATGTGACAAAAAAAAAAGGGGTAAACATTGTCAAAAAAATTAATTTTAAAGAAAATGCAATCTAGCAATCTAAAAGAAAACATTATATTTTTTTAATAAAATTGTACTATAAACCTTTCTTCAGAATCATAGATTCATAAATCATGTCTTCAATTTTGTCGTTAAAGAAAAAAAATCATGCTCCAGTGGCATGCATGATGAGCCCAAACGGCCAGAAGTAGATTCGTGCGAGCATACAATCGATCCATTTCGAAACCGCCACATGATCGAATACCATTTCCCCCTATTTCTTTTCTTCAAGATCGTCTTCTCGACTTGTTAATTATTTCATCCCGTGGAAAACGAATTCGTAGTTTTCGTACAACAAACAGACCGATCGCTCCATCCACACAGATCTCACGTCTTTTACAAATCACGGCACCAAATCAATCACACACGCACTTCCTCCCTCGCGCTCCAGATCTTCAGAGGGCAAACAGCATGGCGTAGCCGACGACGGCGCAGGCCGCGGCCGAACCAGCGAGGCCCGCCGTGACCCCGGCGGCGGCGTTCCGGTCGCTGGGCCCCGCCGGACGCGGCGACGCGCCGGCCGGAGCAGATGGCGGAGATTCCGGAGCGGATGGCGTGGGTGACGCCGGAGCGGAGGGGGGTGAGCTAGGAGGAGACGCGGCGGGTGGGGGGGAGCTCGCCGTCGTCGGAGGTGGGGAAGAAGCGGGGGCCGGAGGAGGAGCCGATTTGGGGCTGGGGGACTTAGGGGCGGGCGCGGCGGGGGGCGTCGCTGGCGGCGGGGCGGAAGCGGACGGCGAAGGCGGCGGTGCGGCGGACGCAGGAGGCGGAGCAGACGAGGAAGACGAAGGCGGCGGCCCCCCGCCGGTGCCGGTGCCGTTGCGGCCGGCGGCGAGGACCATGACGATGAGCTTCTCGTTGGCGCGGCAGTTGGCCTCGACGCCGCTGATGAAGAAGAATGCCCCCGCGCGGTCCAGCGCGAACGCCGTGTCGCCGTCGGCGAACTTCTTGTCGTACGCCGTCGTGTTGCAGGCGTTGTAGCTCGACGCCGACACCTGCAGCACCGAGTCGGTGTCCTTCGGGTACACGAACACTGCAGCAGAAAGCCAGAAACACCGTCAATTCAGATCATGGCGACAGAATGAACTCTTGAAGAGCATCTGATGTCTGGAGCTCGGCATTACCTAGGGTGTCTCCGACCTGGAACCTGTTCTTCATGGCCCAACTGTTGAACGACTCGCCGCCGGCGCCGGGCACGCTCCAGCCACCGGCGCCGCCGACCATGAACTGCGTCGCGCCGGCCATGGACGCCGCCAGAGCAAAGCACGCGAGCACAAGACCAAAACCAGCTGCCGCTTTCGCCATGGCTGCAAAGATTATCAAAAACTACCTAGCTAGATAGCTAAGCAACCAGGCTTCTTCTTCGACTGCTTGGATGAGGTCGAAGAGAGCTAAGCCCCGTGGTATTTGTAGGCCTCAATCGACGGCGAGCTAGCCATGGGCCTGGGGTGCTTTGCTTTCCATGGACATCTTGAGCTATCTCTCCGAGGAGTTTTTCCAGCTGTCTTTGTGCTTGCCCTGGCTGCAATGGCGTCCTCTGCTATGCTCTGCTCTGCTGTGCTCTGCAGCTGAGCTGACGAAGCCTTCCCAAGTGCCACTGGAATATTCATAGCTTGTGCACCGATCTTTGGGTTGGTTCATGGCCAACGTCCTGATGCAAAGGGGTATGGTCTGGACACGTGGCATGCCATGATAAGTCGACGACGCGAATTGAAGCATAGCAATTGGCCCCAGGTAAAGGTCCATTTTGCCATCGGTAAAATATTTGCCACGAATCTTTTTCTATAATATTCAGTGAAAAATTGCTGGAAATAGAGAAAAATTGGTTAACCAAACAGTTAAAATTGATCAAAACTGGTTGACCAATCGGGATTATCATGACCCACCGTAATGCTAAATGCAACCTAAGTTGGTCAATGCAAGGATCTGGCCAGCTAAACCCTTCTCAAATCCTGTGGGAAATTCACTGTTTCATGTGGACTTTTTTTTCACGTTCTTCCAGAAGTTCTCTTTTGATCTCTTCAGTAGTACCGTACTATTTTATTTTCAGCCATGTGCAAGGAAAGCAAAGTTGCAGCTCTTGGAAACAGAAGAAGCAAATTACTGATCTTATTGCAGAATGCTGATCGGGTTAGCTAATTGAGACCATGGTATTACTATTTACTAGTGATGTTCTCTGAAGAAAGTACACAGACCTTGAACACTGTGCTAATTGTAGGCATGATGAGCCATCTCTGCATCTCATCATGTCAATAGCACGTCTATCCTGGCATTTGAAAAAAAGGGTTTATAGGTCCTGGTCTTAATTAGTCCACACATGTGATCATCAATGGTGTTTGCTTTGGCATGGATGCTGATTAGTCACTTTTACAGTTATATGTCTTGAAAGATAAAGTGAATCAAGATACTTTTCCTCTGTTCAGGGATATAATTCGGCTATTTTGACCATCTAGGATGGGTACCATGACTCCATGACTCAGAAACATCAGTGCATATACATATGTGTTTAAAACATTGATTTACTTCCAATTTCCTTTTGCATTTCAAACTATGTACCCACTGTAAAGTTTAAACAAAGAATCAGCAATTCACAAATCATCTCCCTCCCTAAACCGAAACATGTATATGCATTCTGTGAGCCACACATGGTTTTTTTCAAACCCGGAATCCTCTTTGAGACTCGTTGAAATCGTCGTAAGCCGACGCGAACGAGGCCCTCGACCTCGAGGAAGACGATCTCGCTGAGGAGGTAGGAGACGATGTTCTGGTCTTCTTCCTCCTCGCCTTCCTGGGTCCTCTTGGGGGGCAGGAGGAGGTCTCTTGCCCTGGCTTGTCTGGGAAGATATCAATGGGCAGCATGGATCTTGCTGGCTCGAAGTCTGCAGAAATAAAATATGTACTACTGGTCAGCACCTTGTAAACATGCAAGCAACATTGCAAGGGGAAAATGGTGTAGTGGTGTGCCACTAACTAAATCTATTATTATTGCTAGAAAATAGGCCAAGAAGATTCTCACGCTTATGCACATTATAATGATTAGCCATGTAGATTTTGAACCAAGTAGACTTGGTGTATGGAGACATATGTTTTTGTACAAGGCATGGCTCAAAAGACATCCACATGACCAAGAAAAATATTATTTTTCCTCTTGTATTTTCCTACAAGGGAACAGGCAGCCAATCGTTGATGCAATTGTAAATGTGCATTCCAAATCTAAATATAGTTGTGTTGCAGTTCTTCATGTAGGACTCGCGAAAAGCAATTCTTTTGTCTTGCTGAATATATCAAGGGTAAAGGGTAAATAGAGAGAAATGGGTGGATGCTAATTACCTATAGAGGCCCAGGACGTCTGCCTTGACTGCCCAGCTGTACTCAGAGAGCCTGCAGATAAATCTTCTGTTGACTTGAAATCATTCATCTAAAATGAAAAAAAAATCACGTAAAAGATCAGTGACAATACTAGAAGAACATTACAAGCTCATATTATGACAGCATAATTAGTCTGATCTACAAGATAATTTGAAAAGGCTTCCAAGTTTGTATGTTTACCCAGCTTGGAGATGTGTCACTGGTGCCCAAACCTATGTGAGCCACATGCTTTACATCTGTAGGGAACCCAATTTCCATCTCATGCTCCTTATGAGCTGCAAGAGAACAACAGTTCATATGCAATTAGGCATTACATCTGTTAATGTACCTGATTTTACTCTCTAATTTGCTTCATTACTTGTCCAAGAAAAGTGTGATGATGTATATTTTGTTATTGAAAGTGATTTCATCAAAACTCAAGACAGGCCATGTAAACATGTAAAATTGGAAGAAAAAAAAAGAAAGATGGAATCATTACCAAACATTTGGGAGAATATCTTCAGCCCTTTGAAGATTCCCTTCATTTTTATCGCCATTGATGGAACTCTCCACCCAGACAAGAGCTCCTCTGCAAGAATGGCAATGTACAATAAGATTATCCGTTTTTGCCTTTTCGAACGAAGCAACTTTTAGCACTAACGCAATACGGAAGAAAAGATTGCGAAAGGCCAAGAATCACATGGTAGAGGACAACAAGGGCAACTTACCTGCAGAACTAGTGCTTCAGTTGCAAAACTTCGAGGAACAGACTTTGTTTCTGAACCTTATGCCTAGTTTAACTCCGAAAAAGAATCAAGCAACCAAAGCCAGAGCCTTGTGGTGATGATGATGAACAAGCAGTTTGGTTTACAGGGAGGAGAGGAGAGGAGACGAGACGAGAGGAGAGAGCTAAATCTTCTGAGAGGGTAGCATGACAACAGCTTAAATATGGTGACAAGTTAGTTGGCTGCACCTCGTCTTCTTGTTCTTTCCCCTTTTTCTATTCTCTAGGGTCTAATTCAAAGCCTGCTGCACAAACACCAACTTGTGGCTGTTCTTGCTGTACTTAGATTTTGTGCCTGTGCCAATCATTACTTTGTACTTCAAAATTCTTTTTTTTTTTACAATATCACTTTTCCTGCATTTGGTAATGAGCTGATGTTCTGCTCAGTTTATTCTGGAGACACGCTGGCTGCTTGCTACACAGTAACAACTTGAACTGCCCAGTGTTAAAATTCGTTAAAGCTTCAGGCACAGTGGTCCTTTCTCAAACCTGTCAGATTAAAACTAGGCATGTGCCTCACGGTCCTGATCCTTTCGAAGAACATCACATAATTCTGCTGGTATATTAGGTAGCATTGGGTATGCAATTAAGTACATGACAGCAAGCTAAGGACCGGCTTAAATGTCACCTAATATAAGCTATGGAAATTGGAAGTTTGGAACTTTAGTTACATGTGTACTTGATAACTTCCTCTTGCTAAACTAGATGTGCATGCATAGAGGTACCAAAGAAAGAACAAAGAAGCAACTGAAGATAGTAGACCTTCAGCAGTTCAGCTATGAAATCTTGGAAAGCATACATCTGACCTACTTCATGGAGAATGGTGATCTGTCCCATTCCGTTAATGCAAAATATCTGTTCCAAGATTAGTTTCATAAAACAAAATTCTTGATAGCTTATTTTCATTCAAAATATTATCTGCTTCGCTTCTGTGCTTCTGCCATGAGATTTTTCTAAGTTCTAACCAAGTAGCAAGTGCATCATAAGAAGCCAATCGCTAGAGGTTGCTTGTGTCTTGCCAGTTCTGAAGCAGATAATACGTACCATCATTTTCAAGCCAGCCTAAAAAAAGCCTCACTACTATTCTGCAAACCAGAACCTTGTACCGATCTCCATTTACAATTTTCTGAACCCCCTTCATTTTTCTACTTCACCGAAGCCATTTCATCCACACCGAAACACCAGGTGTACACCGCCACCTGTAATTGTGGATCTGCCAGTCCCAAAACCACCATATTTTTCTGACAGTTTTTTGCAACACATAAAATAAAACCTCCATTATGATGCTTAAAAGATGTTCCATGGATCTCACTGATGCAAGCTAAACAGATTAACTGTTTCTTTAATTAGCAGAGAAATGATCCAGCACAAAGCCACAGCTAAGCCCTTTTTTTTTTCTCTCCTCTTATCTTATAACCATTATTTTCTTGACAGGATCTCATAATAATTATCAATTTGCAGGACTGTTGTGGGCATGTCGTGTGGATAATAAGCTGTTGCCTGTTGGGCTGGGAGATCAGTGCAGAAACAAGTATACGTGCATTGGTTGGCTCAGATCGGACAGGATCTGGGTCATGCCCTGCACCTACCGTGTGATCAACACCGATCGTGGAATGATCGTCATCTGATCTCCGCCGGGGAGCTGTTCCGGACTTCCGGTCTTGCAGGCTCTAGTTTTAATTTAGCTGAGTCGGAGATCTTCTCGTTATCGGTTTCAAAGGTTCGGAATCCGTTTTGGGGAAGAAAATTGACGCTGATTCCGCGTGAAGGTTTAACTGAATCCTTGGCTGCTGGTATATAACATTAGGATGGAGGCCATGTGCTCCATGCAATACAATTTTAATGCGTCTATTGTACTATAGGTTAAGGACCTGTTGAGCACTGTTATGATTTGTGAGGTTACACCTCACCAAACCGTACTTTGAGTCAACCCATGTTCTTTTCGCCTTCTTTCAAAAATAAATAAATAGAATGTGCGAATGGATGGATCCAAATTTGAACTTGGAACCGTCAGTTGGACGAATTTCAACTTGCAGCTTTTGGTTGCACGAATTTCAACTTAGAACTTCAGTGCGACGAATTTGAACTCGATAGTTGTTGAAACTGAGAAAAACGAAGAGTAAATTGCACAGAGTCACACCTATGTAGACACAACTAGCAAAAAATCCCAACTCCGAATGATTTGTGAGGTTGCCTCACCAAATCATAATTTGGTCCATCCACTTCCTTTCTTCTATGTATGGCATCTGGTCAAACAAAAACAATGCATATTGTGAACTGAGCCTAACTCAAGTGGTCCGGTTCCTTGTGGTGGAACCAGCCCATCCAGGTTCAAGTTCTAAACTTGACATGGTACAGTGAGGCGCCAGCGGTGACTTCGTCAATCTCTCAAGAACTGCCGGCTCGGTCTTTCGGAGGTACCCTGTGTGCGTTCATAGGGGTGAGTGTATGCGCGTGTTGTGAGCGTCTGCGTTTGTATTGTGTTCTAAAAAAACAATGCATATTTATATTTGAAATAGATGGGTTTGAATTTGATATTTCGTAAATACCTTGCCTGAAGAAAGAACACAATGGAACGCTCTAAAACAGAATTTTGAAATACTTTTTTCACATAAATTTAAGTTTCAAGCAAGATAATTAAATTCCTTGCCTTCAGAGGAACATGAAAGATTCCCACGCATCGTTTTTTGGCTCCAGCGAGCACATGCACAAATGAACAGTAAAAAATGTTTAAAATATAAAAAATTATGATAGCCAAAACAGACAGATTTATTGCTCTGAAAAAGCAATTTTTTAATTTTATTTTTTTGCGCAGGACACCAATCTATTTGTTTTTCATGAAAGTTACGGGCATATAAATGTCAGGGACATGTACAAGTTTATATTGTTTCGAACATGTCTGACATTCAGAATGTTGTTTTTTCAAGAATCTCTGGTTTTGTTTTTAGGAGCCCCGCTGCGTTTGGATGTTGGAATTGGGTCCCAGAATTCGGAATTGGTATTGAATGCCCTCACAGCGCGTTTGGTTGGGGGGAATTGAAGGTAGGGAATGGGAGTTAAGGGGATAGAGGGCTAGAAATCTGCTGTTTAGTTAGAGGGAATGGGAATTCCCGTGGGAAGTGGAAAGGGAGTTCAGAATGCAACTCCCCCAGATTTTGTCCCAGGGGAGACCTTGGTAATTGGTCATATGGCGAGGGAATTGCTTCTAAAAAAACGCGGGAAGCTACACACGACGACAGAGAAAAATGCGCCAAAAAATCCAGTTCTCGCGCGCGAAGTAGAAAATAAGCATCCGCACGAGTAATCCGTAACTATCCCTAAACCTCCCATATATATACGGTACCTCAATCTCAGCAGATCGACACTGCATCTGGTGGCGAAGTCCTCGGGAGCATCGAGGTGAAGTTCTCCATCCCCTTCTGATTTGTGAAATCTTGAACAATTTCTTGTTAATTCTTCATCTAGCGCCTTCTAATCTGTGAAATCTGGAACGATTTCTTATAATCTTCCCATAGGCCGTTGATACGGATAATATCCAAATACCAAATACGCTCACTATGCGATCCACGGAAATAAAAAAGGGTTGTTTTGGTGAACATCAAAGAAAAAACTTGGTCTTCTTCCGTAAAAAATTCTTCTAAAAATACCGAGCCCAATCGTTGCATAAAAGTTCGTACCGTGCTTTTATGTTTACGAGCTAAAGTTCTAGCGCATGAAAGTCGAAGTATATACTTTAGTCGATACAAAGTCCGTTTTTCCTCAAAACGAGGCTCATCAAAATGCAAAATCTAAGACTGCTATAAGGCTACTAAATAAAATAAGAAAAAATATCATAAATATGAGTAAAAAAATAAAAAAAAGATACAAAGATATCCGTTTCAGGGTAAAATATACCCTTTACTTTAATTATTTCAAATTATTTTATTTTGAATTTAAACATTCCCGCAGGTACTCTTTTTTTTTTACTTTTTAGAAAGTAAAGTGCTTTTTCGAAAGATTATCCCTGTCTTTGTTTATGTTTCGGGTTGGAGCAAATGACTCTAATTCGGCCACGCCTACGAATCAGTCGACATTTTGTACAAATTTTACGAATGGAAGAGAATTTCATGTGATTCAGTAAACAGAATATAGATTCCATGATTGCTAGATCGATCCGTAGGGGTTGATGAAGAGTGAGCTGATAATGGAATTTTTCTTCGATACACAGGAAACTTAAGATTAAGATGCTCCGGAATGGGAATGAGGGAATGTCCACAATACCCGAATTTAGTTAGATCCAATTTGAGGGATTTTGTAGGTTCATTAATCAAGGCTTGGCAGAAGAGCTTGAGAAGTTTCTAACAATTAAAGATCCAGATCACGAAATTGCATTTCAATATTTGCGAAAGGATATCAATTGCTAGAACCCTCGATAAAAGAAAGGGATGTTGTGTATGAATCACTCACCTATTCTTCCGAATTATATGTATCTGCGAGATTAATTTTTGGTTTCGATGTGCAAAAGCAAACCATTTCTATTGGAAACATTCATTCGAGAATTGCTGAGTAGGATTCGACAATGGGCGTGAGTCAGTGATTCGAAAATTTAATTAGCTTCATTTTCTCAATCTCAATCCGGATTCGCGTGGCAAAAATAAAATGATGATACCAAGGAAATCGGAATGCCCCCCGAAAAGGGCGGGGCATCCCCGAATCTAACTTCGCCACCCCTGCAAGAAATAAATGAATTCCAAAGATCTTGGGCAAATCTAAAGAGGGTTTTCCTGTCCGATCATCTTCAAAAATTGCTAGGTCCCAATATACCCAATGCCAGATAGCAACGGCGAGCGAAATGGGAGCAGCCTAAACCGTGAAAACAGGATTGTGGGAGAGCAATACAAGTATTGTGCTGCTAGGCGAAGCGGTTGAGTGCCGCACCCTAGATGGCTAAAGTCCAGTAGCCGAAAGCATCACTAGCTTACGCTCTGACCCGAGTAGCATGGGGCACATGGAATCCCGTGTGAATCAGCAAGGACCACCTTGCAAGGCTAAATACTCCTGGGTGACCGATAGCGAAGTAGTACCGTGAGGGACTGGTGAAAAGAACCCCCAGTGGGTAGTGAAATAGAACGTGAAACCGTGCTGAGCTCCCAAGCAATGGGAGGAAAAAGTGATCTCTGACCACGTGCCTGTTGAAGAATGAGCCGGCGACTCATCGGCAGTGGCTTGGTTAAGGGAACGGAACTCTAAAGAAAGAGATAAAAGGAGACCCATGCCATGATTTTCAAATCTTTTCCATTTAGTAGTCTAAGTTTCTCGCCTTTGTTTAGAGTATTCTATGTATAATTATTCAAGAAATTAGATTGATTGATACCAGTTGCTTTCATATTACGATGGATGGAAGAAAGAATGGATAGTCCAATAGCGGCTTCAGCAGCCGCAAGGGCTATAACAAAAATTGCGAAAATGTCTCCCCCTTCTTTTATCTATGCAAAACAAAAAAGAATGGTAAGTGATTCCAGAAATCTACGCAGTTGCCCAAGAATTCACTATTCTTCTTAATTAAAGGTTTCTTATATAGAGAGAACGGCCCTCACAAATAGCAAATACTAATTTGTTAAGTATCAATCGAATTGAAGTCATACTGTCATCGTTGGCTGGAATCGATATATTCGCGAGATCTGGGTCACAATTTGTATCAACTAAAGAAATAGTAGGAATCCCCAAAATGGCAATTCCCGAAGAGCTATATACTCTTTTTGCTGATCAAGTACGATCACAATGTCTGGCAAATCCCGTGTCTTCTAATCAGTAGATTCATTATGATTTTTTCTTCTTGTACTTCAGACCTAGATCGACTTCTTCATACGGTCCATGTTCCTTTTCTTTTGACTGATCTATCTATTTGATTCTCCTACTGGTGCGGGTTTTCCAATCCTTGCTTTATTTCTCTTGCAGATCTGTTACAAGTGAGCATTAATCAGGCATCATAAGCTGCCGATTGCATGAAGTAGAAACACTGGACCGCATCCATAGGTATATTCAGGTTAATTAAAGTAGTTCTATCACTACTTTTTGAGCAATGTGTTTACAGATCACCTGCCCCTCTTGTTTCTTACGCTCGTGTGAAAATTCGTAAACAGTAGTATGGCATTAAGCGAATGGATTAGGTGGCTAAATTATCTTCTAGGCATTGACTTGTGTGTAGGTACTGCTGTCAAAAAAGACCTGTGTGTAGGTACTTCGTTTTGTTTTTAGTTTTCGCACAGTGCCATACAGGCCTCAGTTTGGTCATTCCAAAACCAGATGTTTATCAATTTGTATTCTGAAGTCATGGTTTATATTATTGCATATCAATGATATAAAATTTACTAGGCATTTCACTAGCACATGACTTGTAATCAAATAGTAGTACAGCTAGCGTGTATTGATTTTTCTCTCCTTTTTGAGGATGCAAACAAACCCATGTCTTGTAGGTATGGTAAATAGAATGTTAAAGCATTTCTTTTATATGTATTCATTGGATTCATAAGAAAATTAAAATGCCTCATATACAGAATGGAGGGAGACCTAATCCTTATCAAAATACATCATGGGGGCTCTTTTTCAAAGGAAGGTGAACTTGGTTATGATGGAGGAGAAGTATCTAATTTCCCAGATTATGACAGTGACAGGATCTCCTATTTCCGTTTAGTTTGCTTGGCTAAAACCGTAGGTTGGAAGGATGGTGACGAGTTATATTATAAAAGCCCTGGACGCACCCTCACTACAACAAAACATAGTTTAAGTAACACAGTCATGTAACACATGTTAAAATGTGTTACAGATAAAAATTATTGTAACACATCTAGTGTGTTGCAAGCCAGTCAGTAACTCATAGTAAATAAAATCCAAAAATATGTTACAAAGTTAGTACGGTAGTAACATATACATTTGTGTTGGTCCAAATGTGTTACAAGTTGTAGGTTCAGTCACACATCTTCAGTCACACATAATCATGTGCGGTGGTGTTACAAGCTCATCAAGAGGAAAAAGAGAATGGACCGTTGTCATAACACATGCATGGTTAGACCTACCTGGCACGTAAACAAAATAAAAATTGTTTGAACGTAAAATATGAACCTGTTTAATAAAATATATCAATTGCCTCAACAATAGGGATCGAACACTAGACCTCAGATACGAGGCATCAATGAGCATACCACCGCGGCATCTGTCTAATACTGAATAATTAGCAAGTTTTATGTATTTGGCACCGTGGTTCGACCTATGTGATTAACCTGAGATTGTAATGGGCCTGGTCTAGGCAAAAAAGGAGATAGCAGACGTGATTTAGCCGGTCAGATGCAGCCCAACGGGAAGAAACGAATTTAGAAGAATTTCTGAATAAAGATGTCACAAGAATTCAAATAAGTAAAAAAGAAATACCATATTAAATAAAAAATTTATAGTCCCTACTGTCTTGTGTCAAAAAAAAAATTAGAACAATTGGAATAGGAATGTAAAGTGTGATTTGTTCATTTGATATCATCTTTAGGATGGCCGATTTAAAAATACCAAATGAGCTGCCGTAGAAAGAAAGATGTACAATATACAATCCTCCTCAAACTAGCGTATAATAATATTAACAATGCTGGATGTTACATTGTCCCATCTGCAATTAATAATTTTATCCAAAGGAAAAGAGGCTGGCAGCTTGCTTGACGCGTACAAGCCAACACTGCGTGGAACATGAAGCAAGCTAGGGGCGGCATCATCTCCATGTTACTACTATAATCGTAACAACGCTAAATCTACGAACAAAGTATAAATTTTGACAGAATATCCTTTGTTTTCAGGAATATCCAAGACAATCAATTAATAATATTTCTCAATCATAACCAATAAGTCGAGTAAAGATGCATGCAGTTAATATAATCTCTGACATCCTCAAAATCGTACCATAATAAATCATGAGCGGCCGAATGCTCAGATCGAGCAATCGTGATGTGAAACAGTTCTCAATATGGACTATGTCTCTAAAAACATATTATGAGATTAAGACAACTAAATTATAAAATGTCTGATGTCCGAATTTGTGCTACTCCCTCCCATGCATGCCTTTTTTAAGTACCTGAAAACCAAATGAAACACAAGGGTGAGTACAGAAATACTCGGACATTAAAATATGAAATTGCAAGAGCATTGATTATTAGTCACCATCACATTTTCACTATAGAACAACAAATTCACTGAAAAAAGAATGAACACGCATACAATGAACAATTGGAATGAGAAATCTGGAATTAACCACATGTAAAGGGGATTAATCAAGTGTTCAGGCTACCTAGGGGTTCAGCTGCTCAAGCGGATGAAACTAGTATTGAGTGAGCTAGCAAGGTGTTTAACAGAACAAGGTAACGATTCTCCAGCATCAAGGTAATTGACCAAACACTAGCTTCTGCTTCTTGATGTACACCAATTCAGACTCCCTATATGGCAGCTATAAAACAGAATAAAACGCCTAAAACAAATCTACAAACAACTAGCCCCAACCGATAGCTACCTTGCACCTGAACAAAATAAGTGTACAGGATCCCATCCACCTGCATAGCATAGCCTGCCCATATGCAACTATTCCAAAAACCAACTCCCTGGCACATTCAGATATTTGTTGTGTCTGCTGCAAAGCACCTACTGCTAGCCAATTTGATAGCAGTAACTACTATTTATGTAGCTTAGCTACTTGATAATGATGATATTTTAGCCAAACATACACATACCTGAGTGACCAAGTCATTAAATTATTGACTTCCCCTACTCTTCGTTGGTCGGAGCATTGTTATTAGCATCCACTAATGTTCCCTCGATGTCTGTTCTAACCCAATGTTGGTCATTTGTTTTCTTTTTGAACATCTCCCCGAGGTGGGAAACATGGAATGGCTCAGATTCTATGTCCGCTGCTGATTCAAGGTCACCAGTGTCATATGAATCTCTAGGTTTGGGTGGCTTCACTACCACAGACCAACCTGGGTTCATTTCATCTTCCACATAGAACACTTGATCTGCCTGGTTAGGGAAAATAAAAGGCTCATGCTCAATCTTTTCTCCTTTGTGTATCAGATGTGAGAAGTTCACAAGTGTGTAGCCGTACTTGTCTTTTTTCATTCCTTCTTCAGAAAATACATCAACCCATTCACATTCAAACAGCACCACTGAAAATTGTCCGGAGTAGTTCAGCTCGATGATGTCAATTACCCTCCCATAGTACGTCACATCATCTAGAACTGGAGTTGCATCTCCTGCTGCAGCATAACTAGATGTTTTTGCAGTTAGCATGACTCCACTGTTCTGTGTCACTTTATCCAAATGCTTGGGCCTAAAACGGAAGCCTCGAGAGATGAAACCACGATATCTTTTTGCTGCAGAAACTGGGCCCCGAGCTAGCCATCTAATATCATTTTCAACACCACCGATGCTATCTTTCTTCTCCAAACTCTTTATCTGATGAAGTATATTGATTAATTAATTATATAGTGGCAGATGTAAAGCATGCAAAATTTCGCACTTACATGAGCTTTGAACCACTCGTGGAATGTCTCATTTTGGATCTTCTCGAGAGTATTTGGGTTTACTCTGCGCCTACTGGTGACCTCATCAGCATGGGCTCTGAAATTAATTTGCAACCAATTTAGAATTAGAGAGAAAAGATTACTCGCACAATTTATAAGGTGAAGAAATTACCTAAGGTATGAGTTCACTTTGGAACAATTGAACAAGACGTATCTATGCGCCTGTACTTTAGCCAAACTCTTCATCACATAATTTCTAGGCTTTCCAAGTTGTACGCCAACATGAGGAAATAAAGTTGGTCTTTGTGAAACGTCAGGATGGCCAACCAACTCCTCGCCATCTTCGTTCCGGGAAGGCATGTTATGCTTTGTCTCAAAACCAATAATATACTTTGAACAGAACACCATGGCCTCATCTGCCAAATGTGCTTCACATATAGATCCTGCGGGATGAGCTCTATTACGGACATTTGACTTGAGTTTACCTAGATACCTGCATGAAAAAAGAAAAGGAAGAAGAGTATTGTTAAACAACCATGTACTACAGAGACACCAAATGCATCTCTATATTTGTAACAGAAACTAGCATACCTTTCAACAAACCACATTGAACGGTAGCACACTGGACCACCTATTTTCGCCTCTGTGGCTAGATGAGTAACCAAATGCATCATAACAGTAAAAAATCCTGGCGGGAATATCATCTCCATACGGCATAACGTCATTATGATTCTCTCCTCCAACTTCTCAAGATCTTCAATATAAAGAACTTTTGCACTTACTTCTCTAAAATATGCGCATAGATCAAACAACACAGATGTAACATTATCTGGGAGTAGATACCGTAAAGCAAGTGGCATAAGTTGTTGGATTAGAACATGACAATCATGACTTTTAAGGCCGGAAATTTTCCCTTGAGAAACATTTACGCATCTTGATATGTTTCCTGAATACCCATCTGGAACCTTTAAATCATGAAGAACTTTGCAAAATTGTTGCTTCTCCTTTTTAGACATGGTATAGGAAGCAGCAGGCAAATAATACTTATCATTAGGCTTTTTTTGTGGATGCAGCTCTTTCCTAATGTTCATTTCTTGTAGGTCCAGGCGTGCTTTCAAATTATCCTTAGACTTGCCATCTATGCCCAGAAGTGTCCCATATATATTCTCACATACATTCTTCTCAATATGCATGATATCTAGATTGTGGCGGAGTAAATTGGAGTCCCAATAAGGCAAAGAGAATAGGCCGCTGACACACTTCCAGGTTTTGGATTTCTCAAAGTCCTTAATTGATTTTATATTGTCAAGAACTGCAGTTTGTGCATAAGCAATAGGTGCTGCAACCTGAATCTAGTTCTCTCTGGAGCGGGGATGGGTTCAGATTGTTGGACCCTACTGGACGGGGAGAATCTAACATTGGGCTTTTATTCTGGAATTTGCACTTTGATGTCGAAGCATATCTTTTGAAAAATGTGTACCCAGTCTTCTAATGAACTGATGGATGCGTGAATGGTTGCAGGTAAAATGGTTAACACAAGAAGGTTGAATATCACAAGAAGCTGCACCCGAAATGGACGCCGTGACAACAGAGAGGAGTCTTTCCCACAGGTTGATTCATCACAAGAATTTGATGATAATTTGGATCATGTTGTGCACCATGATGATGACCCGCAGAACATGTTAGGTAAACTCTAGATTAGTACATTATATCCTCTGGATCAGTTTGATTAATATATAGCTATACTGGTGGTGATTGCATCAATAGAAAGCCCTCATCTTGTTACAATACCCCCACTCATCTGGTTCAGGTTTTAAAATAGACATTATATCTGCTATATCTTTGCTGAATGGTCTTGTACTTGATTGAGCACAAAGAAATCTAGCTATTGGAATATAATTCTCAGCTTTTGTCTTTCTGAAATAATTTTGTAGGAAACATTGAGAAAGTCAATAAGCGTGGGAGAACAGCCCTGCCAGATGTTTATAACCTTCCAGACGGAGCACGAATAGTTGTGAGTTGCAATCCACATGGCCAGCCTATAGGAGAAGAAGGTGGAGTCTTAGGGAAGTTTCTAGGCGTGATAGCCAAGAATGGAGCATATTGTCCACTTAATGAGCATGACTGGAGAAAGGTCAAGAAAGATGGTGGTGATGAAACAATTCTTCAGTGTGTACAGGTAGTTCAAATATAGAAGGCATGAAAATGTGATGCTACTTTTGATGTAGTGCAGCTTACCTCATTTATGATATCTTGCTGATTTTCAGACTCAGTTTTTGTGTCCTCCTTCCTGTAAGAAGTGGATATTAAAAACTGTTGGGAGAGACTGGAGACGATATAAAGCAACTCTAAAAAAGGGTATCTTCAAACCAAATGCAAACAAAAAAAGGAAAGCTTTATATAAGCTTTGTCCAGAGGATGTGGAAGAAGACAAATGGAAGGAACTTGTCAAATTTTGGAAATCAAAAGAAGGAAGGGTAACAAATATGCTACCATCCTTACGATGTTTTTTGCATTTATAATTAATCTGATGTCCTTTGCCATAGCTTGAAAATATTTGTCGGTATGATTTGATAATAATAGGACCTAAGTGAGAAGAACAAAAGAAGTCGTTCATTGGTGAAGACAAACCATACAGCAGGGACAAAGAGTTTTGCTCGTTGGGCTGAGGATATAGTGAGTAATCTTGTTTTGTTAAATATGCTTTTTTAAAATGTTTTCTTATTGGCATTTTTATTGTTCTGCAGAGACAAAAGGACCCTGAAAAAACACAACCACATAGAGCAATTGTTTACTTAGCAACTCACAGAAAAAGACCTAAAGATAATCAACCAGAGCCTGTACAAAATGAGCATGTGGTATGCAAAAACAGATGTTCATTGCTTCTATAGATTATCAAGTTATGATAATTCTAGCAAGTAAACTATGTATAATTCTTTTCTTATAGATTCAATTGGAGGATCTAATAGATAATCAACCAGAGCTTGCCCAAAATGACCGGGGAAGAATTGCTTGGGAAGGCGATGCCTTGCATCAGGTTCTGGGTGAAGAAAAAGCTGGACAAGTCCATGGCATGGGTTTTACTTCCTGTCCCGAAGCAAGTTTATGGTAGGCTACCACGGCGTTTCAAGAACATGAATATCAGTACACAAGATACATCATATGAGGGAGGGGCTGATGAAAGAGAGGAAATAGCAAGGCTCTGGGAACATATACAAAAACAAGACCTGGTTATTGAACAATCGAGAAACCAACAAGGCAGTCATGAGAACAATGAAACAGCAAGGGTAAATCATTTTTTTGGTGTGGTTCGTACCAATATTTTACTAACACTCATTTCTTGTGTAGGAAAATCACCAAGAAAACTTTGCCGACAATTCGCAGACACACGTTGCGAATTTTGTACGAAAGGTACATATAATATATTTAACAAATATTAGTTCTCTTTAGAGTTTAATTTTATTTCGATTTGTAGAGAGTTTGCAATACGCCAGATCAACAAGGTTTCCTCACTCGAGAAAGAGAGACAACATTGGTAAATATTTAATTCCCATTCCTTCCATTTCTATGTATTTGTAGAATAATAACTAAATGTTTGTGCGTTCAACTATAGAACAAGGATACACTAGTAGAAAATCATGACATGTATACTGCTCAAAAGGTTAGTATGTAAATATTTCTCATTTTGACATACTTATATTGCGATTTACTAATTACTCTCAAATCTATTTTGTTATAACCCGTATCTTGAGCATGGAAAGGACAATGGATTAGCACATCAACATGGATCATCATCAATACCACTCTCCACCAATGGTTTTCTACAAGAGGTAAATCCTATGTGTTGAGAATGTGGTAGTCGGAGATCTGCCTATCTTCAGTTGTATCTACAATTGCAATACCGAAAATTGTTAGTGAACTCATTTCACAGACTTATCACCAAAAATAGCTAAATGTAGCATCTAAGGAGTAATTTTATTGCATGTATTACTGTAACTTAGATGTCCATTTCTTGTAGTTTCGACCAACCCTATCTATACAGTAGAATAAGAGTCGGTTAAGACAATCACTGACCTTTAGACCATTTATGCTAGAAATTTTGATATGTATTTATTAGCCTATATTTGAGGTTATAAATATTTCTATCGTGTTTTCCTATAGAAGAACAAAACAAAGCAGAATTTCCAAGATACTACGGCGCGTACGCGACGACAACAAGACACCCAAAGCAGAACTCAGTGCCATATTCCCTCAAAGCGGAAGCATAGTTCTTCGATGGAGGTACAAAAGGATTTATTCATACCATTCTCATTTATATAACTTATACATCTCTAATGACTGTTTTGCTCCTAGGACGGCACCAAAATAATTCTCAAGACTCATGTATATCCCAACAGACGACGTGTGGCATATGCCACTTTTATTACTAACTCACCAACTCATGATGTTGCTGGCGTCCAGTTAGGTTTTGAATTTATGCATGTTAGTCTTGATGAAGTTATTGATGCAAAGGAAAAGTTAGTAAGAGAAAGGTTTAACTGCAAGACAATTGGAGATGCATATGCGGCTGGGTTAACAATTGCTTGGCCATCAGCTTTTGTATGTTATGCTTTACTTTATTCTGTTTCTTGAAGTACAAGTATACTTTAATTTTTTTACTGTGAAAGTAATAATGGTGTCTTCTGTTTGCAGATTGAGAAGATGAATTTTAAGGGATGAGCTCTTATGTCTACATGTTATGATGTACTCGCAGGCAGATTAACACGTTGTCCATTCAAGAAGCAAATAATTCCACGGCGGAAGAGAATTAGCAATAAATGTAGTCTACATTACTGATTACAACATGTAATATTGTGTATATTATCAATAAAGTTAAGGATGCTATTAAATGATGTGATGTATACTTATTAATTTCAATGCAATTCATTCTTCGTGTGTGTGAATCTCATTGGTTTTGTGTCTTCCTAACTCGAGCACTGTTATATTCATTGATTGTTTTGTAATATATACTGATCGTAAAAGAATCAATCACGCAAATTATATGAATGTGTTGCTAGAATTTGCAACAAGTGTTACTGCATCATGATTCCAATTTCTTGTAGATGTGTTGCAATAGATAAAGAAATTTGTTACTATCCATGTTCCTATAGATAGAAAAATGTGTTACTAGGTATGTTGCAATAGATAAAGAAACATGTTGCTAGCCTTCAGAAAATATGTTACTACACTTGTTGCTATAGCTAGAGAAAAATGTTGCTAGATATGTTACTATAACAGCAAATAAGTGTTACTAGTGTTTGTAGTAACATATATGATAGGTGTTACTGTACCATAATTGTATCACATTATAGTACATACAGGGACGTATATAATGTGTTACACCACATCAGATTGTAACACGGCCTATTGTAACTCATAACAACTTGTGTTACTGAAGGTCACAGTAACACTTTTCTTAAGCTATAGTATCACATCCGTGTGTTACAAAAACCCTGTCCCGACGTAGTGCCTTGAAACTAGAATTGATCTAGTACATAATGATGACTCTATGCTTAAAATGTTAAGCTTTGCAAAGAAAAACAACTTGGCAGAGCTGTATATTAAGCATAATGGCCATGAAGGTCTTCCTGTTAATCCAAGAAATGGCCTGAGCACTGATGACAAACTTCTGGATGAGGTATACTATATTATTTTCTTTGCGTGCCTTATTTTCTTTCAAGCTCATGTCTGATTCCTGACAGAACAATGTTTATCAGTTTGTTTATGTGTGATGCTACTGTACTCTGAAATTTATTGATGTGTTACCTTAGTTGATTGTAGCTAATGCTTGTAGATAATAATGATAAATAAATCCTTATCCTAATCTTGTGCCACTGATTTTGTTGACAGACATGACACGCCCACCAACCAACCGGCAACTCGTAATATTATGGAATGCAATGAGGCAACATAGAGTGAAAATATTGATAACATTATATTTCATGATGCATAACTTGGTAATGTTAATTAGGAGGAGTCGGCATAGGATGCCTCATGTTAGGGCGCCTTCTTGGTATGACCCGATTATTAGAGCACAAAATTTGCACAACAAGATACGTGTAAGCGACAAAGAACGTATTGACCAACTACGGATGGATAGGTGATGTTTTGGAGTGTTGTGTACTTTGGTGAGAGAAATAGGTGGGTTGAGAGATACTAGGAACATGAAAGTGGAAGAAATGGTTACTATGTTCCTGCACATACTTGGCCATGATGAGAAAAATCGAGCAATCCATCATGACTTCCAACGTTCAACTGGAACAGTAAGCCAAAAATTTCATTTGGTTTTAAGATCGGTATTGAAGCTTTGGAAAATGTTGCTTAAAAAGCCTAAACCTATTCCTGCCAATTGCATGGATGGAAGATGGAGTTGGTTTAAGGTACCAAATCTGTATTTCAAAATTACAGCAATGTTTTAGAGCTCGTTTTGTCCATGACCTAACACATTATATACAATTATTTTAGAACTGCCTAGGTGCCTTAGATGGGACATACATAAAAATTCATGTGTCCTCCATTGACAAACCAAGATACCGCTCAAGAAAGAATGATGTTGCAACAAATGTTCTTTGTGTATGTGCACCAGACATGCAATTCACCTATGTTTTACCTGGTTGGGAAGGATCTGCAGCTGATGCTAGGGTGCTTCGTGACGCCTTAACAAGAACAAATGGCCTTAAGATTCCTCGTGGTAAGACATAACTATGTACAGAGTGATACATGAAAAATCAGCTATAAATATAGTCTACACGAATGATAAAACCATTCCATATCTTTTCTTTTCTGTAGGTTGTTATTACCTTGTTGATGCCGGATACAAGAATTGTAAAGGATTTCTCGCTCCATATAGAGGGCAGCGATACCATCTAAATGACTGGAAGAATCCACCAAACAAGAAAGAGGAACTCTTTAATATGAAGCACTCATCAGCAAGAAATGTGATTGAGAGAACCTTTGGGTTGTTGAAGATACGATGGGCTATAATTAGGAATTCTTCTTATTACCCTATAAACACTCGAGTTGATATAATTCTAGCATGTTGCTATCTTCACAACCTCATACGACAACAAATGCGGGTTGATCCATGTGAGAAGTATCTAGATGCATATATGAGAAAACTTCTGATGCAACAAGTAAATGAGGATGTGATTCACAGCACCGAAACATCACCAGAGTGGACTGAGAAAAGAGAGAAGTTAGCTGATGAAATGTGGAAAGCTTGGACATTGAAACGTCAACATAGGCAATAGCTGCTAGGAAATGTTAGGAGTCATGATTGAACTGCTTCCTCAGTTATATACCTTATGTTAGCTCATTTTTATCTTTCATTTGTTTTCTGTTGGATCTGAAGTGTTTCATAAAGAACACCATAATTACTTTGCAAGATTTTTTTTCCATTGTTGTTTACATGTACACTCTTCATTTTTATCTGAATAAACTATCAGGTTAGTAAGCCAAAAGACTCCAAATTTACAACCAAAAAGAGAGACAAGAGAACATGGACAGCAGAGGAGGAGAAGCTACTCATTGATATTCTCCATGAAATGAATGATTCTTGTTGGAAAGTAGACACTGGCCACAAGTCTGGGTATCTAACTTATGTTGAGAAGAAAATGGCCATAAAACTACCTCATGCTGATCCGCACATCAAATCAAAAGTGAAGATTCTAAAGAAGCAACTTTCATATATTTTGGAGATCATGCAAAATGACAGTGGGTTTGGATGGGATGACGAGAAGAAGATGGTAACCGGAGATAGAGAGACCTACATGGGTTGGGCAAAGGTACACTATCTTGTGATTTAATCTGCGAAGCAAGTAGAACTATTTTGTGGTTTCATTGATTAAAGTTTCTAATGAATGTTCACGTTCTTTTGTAGTGTCGTGAGGGTGCAGGGCCTTTGTACATGAAGCCTATGATCAATTTTGATAAGCTATGTGAGATTTATGCTAGTGATCTAGCAAAAGGAGGGAGTGCTAAAGGTCCGTGAGAGGATGTGGCAGAAGATGAACCCACCAAAGATGGAGAACATACCATCGAACTTGGGGAGGGAGATGTTTCTGAAGCTCATGATAACGCTAATAACACATCTGGTGGTCATAAGAATGGTCGTAAGAGAACATACGCAGATGTTGATACTCTTGAGATGGGATTTGTAAATGTATCTAATTCATTTGCAAAGTTCTTTGAAGCAGAGCAGCAAAATACAAACACCATGAATGGTATCCACAAGGCATTGCAGTGTGAATCCGATGTTCATGACAAAGCATCGGAAAATAGAGACAAATTTCTTGAAGTATTGCAGGACCTACCTGGTCTTACCGATAAAGAAGTAGTCATGGCTATTCGTGTTATTGGTCCTGATGCTGGATGAATTGATTTTTTCTTAAAGATGCGTGCTCGGTTCAAAGTGGAGTTTGTTCAGCAGGAGTTGGAGGCGGCCAAGAAAAAACAAGTTTGTAAGTTTATGCTGCCTTTTATGTGTACTTTCGTAAGCAAAATCAGTTCCAGTAACTGTGGCGGAAAGCCTTATTCTCATTTTGCATTTTTCTTTGCAGATCCAAAGCGGAGGAGCAGCATTGGCACCCAAAAAGATAACTTGCTATAGTTAATGGCAGAACTTGAAGATTCATATTGAATAGATTTGTAGTCTCTTTACCATCCCTTTTTATTGTAGTGTCAGAACATGCAATTTTATTATGTTTTCTTCTATTGTTGGTCATATTTTCCATTTCAGCCATATTAAGCATCAGAGTTTATATGCTGCTCACTATTGGTGACCTTCCTCTGTTTGTCTCTCTTCTATTTGTGGCACAGTGACTGGTCTTTCTTGTTTCATTGATCGAGGTCTTGCATTTTCAGCTTCTTGTATTGCTTAAGTACACTCTTGATTTCTGATACTAGCTTTGCTCTGTGCGTGCTGACGTGTTTCACTGTGTCAGATGGACATTTGATAATATTCTATTTATATTCAAGCCCATTTGCACCGAACAAACAAGAGAAAATAATTTCCTCTTTAAACTCTCATGTACAAGCGTCACACAGAGAAATATGAATGGGAATAATTAGCTGCTTCCCTTTCCCGTTACACCTCCGAACTCCCTGCTAGCAATTCCCATTCCCCTGCCTCCACTTACCAAATGCGCTGTCAATTCTTCTGTTTGGCTGGTCTTGGAATTGGACAATCCAGACGCTTGCGGCTGTCCTCGGCCAATTCCGACCCCTCCCGCTCGGTTTTGGCTGGAATCGCCCACATCCCACCACCCCTTCCCACGTGCGTTCACTTACGTACCTGTTCGTCTCTCTCGGAGAAAGAAAGAGGCCACAGAAAAGACCTCAGCCAAGGAAGGAGGAGAGACGAGAACCCCATCCACGTCGTCGTAACCTGTGCCGCGCCACGGAGAGCTCCCGCGACACACCGCCGTGCCGTGCTTGGTCGGAGCCGGCGAGATCCGACGCCTCCTTTTCTGTGACGTGCTGTTGTTGCCGGATCTGGCGAGGTCTGTCGCCTCCTCGATCCTATGTGCCGGGCCGTTCTTCCCCGAATCTGGTGAGATACGCCTCCTCCTCCTCTGCCCCACGGCGTTCTTCCCCGGATCCGGCGAGATCCGCCTCCTCCACCTCTGTGTCGCGTCGTTCTGTATGCAGTGCCACTGTTCTTCCGAGATCTTCGCCGCATCGTTCTTGCACGATGCTCCCTTCCTCCTCCTTGCCCTCACCGGCCCCTTCATCCCTCTTTCACGGCCCACTGGTTTTGCCACTGATTTTCCTGCAGTGCTTCGTGATGGTTGCCACTAGCAAGTGTTCCCCCCGTTTGTCCATGGCAGCTCGTGTTACTGGAGCTGTAGATGGATTGGATTGTTTTTTGGTTGCAACACTATCTCTGCCATGGTTAATTTCGGGAATATTTTTATTTTTTTATTGTTTGCAGATATATAATTATTTAAAATACATACAATTGTTGAGTAGATTTTATTTCCAAACGTGTAGACAGTTAAAGCTTGACACTATTAATAAATAGCAATTCCTCGGTATGACCATCCAAACATGAATGGGAATTGATGTCTTCCTTGAATTCCACGTATCAATTTAGTGGACAAACAAACAATAGAATTGATATTCTAGTCCAATTCAGATTCCTGGTTGAATTGGTATTCTAGACCAATTCAATTCTTTGGCCCCAATATCTACGTCCAAACGAAGCCCCAAAATACATTTACGTTTTTTTTTCTTGAGAGGCCCAAAATGCATTTACAGGCTGCAAGGATTTTTTGGTTGAGAAACTATAGCCCGTTCCGTCTAATGAATGGGCCACATCTCACCTATCCAGGCCCATAAGCCATGCGCCGCTTCCTTCCCTGCCTGTCCCCTTCCACAATTCCTCCTGCTCCCTCAAACACGCCATTCCATTCCAATCCGTCGCAAGGGATCGTCGAACACTCCTCCTCCTCCTCCTCCTCCTCCTCGCCAAGGTGCGCGCTTCCTCCTCCTCCTCCGTTCTCGGTTGTTCGACGATCTGTTCGTGTTCCTCGAACCCGTGATATGATGCGATGCCGCGCGATCCTTGGCTCGTTAAATTAACACCTGGCCGATTATCGGGCGATGCGTGTATGGATACGCTCACGGATCGTGATATGTGGTGGCTCTCTGCGTCGTTTATGTTCCCGTCGCCTTCGATTGGATTCCGTGAGACCTCGCCGGCGGCAATCATGCCGCGGCGGCTGAGGGCCACCGCTCATCACAGAACTGTCGATCTTGCCTGGTTCTATTTGGAGATTTTTTTTATATTAAAAAGGTTCTATTTGGAGATTTTGACACACATCGAATCCTTATGACATGCGTGTGTGCCAGTTTCCACTCGTCGGGAATTAGATTGGGTCGATGCTTTACGAATATGATGGTGTGTCTGTGCGTGTGAATTCCCCCGAAGTTTTGATCCGAGCCGTGCGTCTTTAATCCAATGGCAGACGATGATAGTCTGCAATTTTGCACCGAATGTTTGGATTTAACGCTTCTGTCTTGGGTGATACTTCTGCAAGTTATTTCATTTCAACCAGAGTGTAGACGTTGTGCAATTCCTCGAAACTGATCCACAAGAACATCTTCGTGACGTTGTATAAGTTTGTCTTAGTTCCTGTTGTTGTGATGCACTAATGCAGATGACAGAGACTCCATTTTTGCCACGGGAGAGGCTTTTTAGAGAGCAACAGTATTTCCAAAGTTTGAGCAAGTACACTCACCTGAAAGGGCGCCACGATGTGATCACCTCGGTTGGCATCCCACTTGTGCTTGCTGCCTCCAGCTTGCTCATGATTGTAAGTTTGCAGTATTTTCAACTAATTAACCTGTAATTTGTATTTATTTTTCTGCTCTTGTTTTCGTTCAGCCATTGACCATGTTATCTTGTTTTGCAAACAGGGTCGTGGTATCTACAACATGTCTCACGGGATCGGGAAAAAGGAGTGAACTTCAGAAGGTTTGCTATTATTATTCAGTACTTTGACATGGGAGTGATGCTTTGAAGGTTATGAGTATGTGACGTCTTTTCTAGTTGCAAAAATAATGCAGTCAAAGTTGCATCCGGATACATTTCTAGTTCTCACTTTTGTTTCTTATTGGATACTTGATGCCAGCAAAATTGTTGCTGAATTGGCAGTGACAAAACGATGTTCAAGACATAACCATTGCTGCTAGTATTTCTTTTTAGCGCATTGATCTCTTTCTGTCTGTTGTATTCATATAAGCTTTTTAGCCGATAATTTTGCCTGTATTCTGTTGATTGGTGGTATGAAATCCAGTTCAAGCACATTTCAGGCTGAAGCCCTGAAAGTTGTCATGCACAATGTGCTGTTGGTGCAGGACTTTTTTTTTTTGGAGATGGTTATTGTAGAGCTATTCGTATGTGGAAGAATCGTTCTTGCCCAAAATCTTTCCTAATTTGCTTCTGGACCGGGGCGGTTCTGACTTGGGTGGTATCTAAACCTTAAATCCTTAATCATGGTCTTGTGTTTCACCGGGGAAAAGAAACAAACTAATAAAAAAAAATATTTTTTGTTAGAAATTGATACACGAGGCGGAACATGGTTTCCTTTGGTGTATCAATTTCTAGAAATATATACTTCTAACAAAGGCTTTGGACGTAAAGACCCGAGACGTGGTTGCTCAGACACCGTGCGTTGACTTCTTTCTACAGGAGTATGTCGGTTAATTCGTGAAAACTTATATATAGGGTGCTAGACAAAGAAGTCCTTTTAAGTGATTATTTGCAAAATCAATAAGAGCAGAATTCATTAATTATTGATTTATTAATCCTAGTCCGCATTAAAAGGCCCCTTTCTTTTTCGGGGAAAAAAGAGAGGCCAAGTTGAAGCTTCGGACAGAACAACAAAGAATGTGATGCCAGATGACGCCATCATGTCGCCAGCATGGCATCGTCACAGCCACTCTCCGCGCCGGGATTCTCCGTTACCATTCCTCACAGTAAAACGCTTACGATTCTTTACGTTTTACTTTCGCCCTCGTCATCGCCGTCTTCGAAAACAAAAAATACTTTTGCAGAGGAAAAGACTTCCGTCCAAATTTTTAGAAAGGTCGAAAATACTCCTGTACAACCAGAACACTGTACAACCGCACGTGCGTATTTTTCCCTGCACGTTCCGGACTGACTGTATAGAAAACCGTCGTCTAGGAGGCGTGCATGTTGGAAGATCCAAACCATCCGGTGGCCACTTTTGGCTGTATGTGCGTGCCGAGCAGAAGTGGTACACGGATGCCAGCAGCCCCGGCAGCCGCGTGTTCCAGCGACCCCCCTTGGAACATCGCCATCAGTCACCATCGTCGATCTTTTGTCGAAAACCGTATATGTCCTTTCTTTTTCCTGCACGGCCGGCTGCACGCCAGTACTGCTGTAGAACCGTCCGGAGCCGCGTGTTCCAGCGAACCGCCGGTCGAGAGAGAGCGTGGGGTTAGGTAGGAGGAGTGGCCACGCCCGAGAGCGGTTCCTCTTATATATATGCATGATGCCCTTCCAAAACCTCAGGATCTCAGTATCCGTTGTTCGATCAGCAAAAGAACCATGGATGACTTTCTCCTGGTCGCGGGCTCCCTAGCCCTGGCCCTCACCGTGTGCTACTACTTCATCATCCACGATAATAATAACAAGGCGAAGAAGCTGCCGCTGCCGCTGCCGCCGGGGCCGCGGGGGTGGCCGGTGCTGGGGAACCTGCCGCAGCTGGGCGCGGCGCCGCACCAGACCATGCGCGCCCTGGCGGCGGAGCACGGCCCGCTGTTCCGCCTCCGCTTCGGGAGCGCGGAGGTCGTCGTCGCGGCGTCGGCGTCCGTGGCGGCGCGGTTCCTCCGCGGCCACGACGCCAACTTCGGCGACCGGCCCCCGAACTCCGGCGCCGAGCACGTCGCCTACAACTACCGCGACCTCGTCTTCGCCCCCTACGGCGCCCGCTGGCGCGCGCTCCGCAAGCTCCTCGCGCTCCACCTCTTCTCCGCCAAGGCCATCGACGCGCTCCGCGGCGTCCGCGAGCTCGAGGTCGCGCTCATGGTCAAGGGCTTGCGCGTGTCTTCTTCGGCTCCGGCGGGGGTGGCGGTGGGGCAGGAGGCGAACGTGTGCGCGACGAACGCGCTGGCCAGGGCGGCCGTCGGGAGGAGGGTCTTCTTCTCCGGCGGCGGCGGGGGAGCCGATAGCAGGGAGTTTAAGGAGATGGTGGTGGAGCTCATGCAGCTGGCGGGGGTGTTCAACCTGGGGGATTTCATCCCCGCTTTACGGTGGCTCGACCCGCAGGGCGTCGTGGCCAAGATGAAGAAGCTCCACCGCCGCTACGACGACATGATGAACGGCTTCATCAAGGAAAGAGATGCTGGCGCTGGGGCTGAGCAAGGGAAGGACTTGCTGAGCGTCATGCTGGGGAAGATGCGGGAGCTGGGTGGTGACGATAACAACGGGGGTGAGGAAGGCGAGTTCACCGAGGTTGACATCAAAGCTCTTCTCCTGGTAAGTCAAAGTGTATTGGATCTTCTGTCGATGTCATTGTCCTCGACAGTAAATTAGCAACCAATGGATCGGCAAGTTGAGATTTTTATGTCATTTTTTTGGTCTCCTTGCGCTGCCGAACGGTGTGGCTGCAGAATCTGTTCACGGCGGGGACGGACACGACGTCCAGCACGGTGGAGTGGGCGCTGGCGGAGCTGATCCGGCACCCGGACGTCCTCAGGCAGCTCCAGCAAGAGCTCGACGCCGTCGTCGGGAAAGACAGGCTCGTGTCGGAGTCCGACCTGCCGCGGCTCGCCTTCCTCGCCGCCGTCATCAAGGAGACGTTCCGGCTCCACCCGTCGACGCCGCTCTCGCTTCCTCGGCTGGCCGCCGAGGAGTGCGAGGTGGACGGGTACCGGATCCCGAAAGGCACCACGCTGCTGGTCAACGTATGGGCCATCGCCCGAGACCCGGCCTCGTGGGCTGACCCGCTGGAGTTTCGGCCCGCGCGGTTCCTCCCCGGCGGGTCGCACGAGGGAGTGGATGTTAAAGGCGGTGACTACGAGCTCATACCGTTTGGGGCCGGCAGGAGGATATGTGCTGGGTTGAGTTGGGGTTTGAGGATGGTCACGCTGATGACCGCCACGCTGGTGCATGGATTCGATTGGGCCCTGGTTAATGGCATGACCCCTGATAAGCTGGATATGGAAGAGGCCTATGGGCTTACGCTGCAGCGGGCCGTGCCGTTGATGGTTCAGCCCGTGCCTAGGCTACTGCCGTCGGCGTATGCAGTGCAGTGTGATGGGTAGGGATGGTATTGGCCGCCATTACCGGATAATATCTCTTTGTATATGTCAAAGATAAACAACAAATATGTATATGTGGAGTTATATCTCTTAATGTTTGTCCTACAAGATAATATCTCATGGTGATTGCGTGGAATCTACTTCCATTGTCTCAAAATATTCAAAAGATAATACTCCCTCCGATCTGTTTTATCTGTCGTGGGTTTAGGAAGAACTTTGCCTGCGACAATAAATTGACCGGAGGGAGTATATCTTTGTATCGCTTTTGTTCTAAATCGAACTTTTTAAAATTGAAATAATCCGGGAAGCCACCAAATTTTTTGTATACACAAACTTATCCGCACCTTTAACACAGTTGCACGACGGATTCACAAGTATGGTAGATTGTAGACCAGGACACAAGCATGCACATTGAACACGTGCGCAAATAGGAATCTCACTCTTTGAATTTTTTACAGTAGAATTTTTAGAAAATAAGGCATTCCCTCTCCAGATCCATTTTGTGAACTGAAACCAACCAGACAAAACCAGAGCGTTTCAGTGTCTCGGATCTCAGCATCATACAGACAGAAAAAAAGAAAAGGAAAAGACCCGAACGCCGAGGAACAAAACTTATTCACAGGAGAAGTGAAGCTACCCCAAATGGTGTCTCCTTCTTCAGACCCGGTTGCAGATTCCTCTTGGCCGGGGCCGACTTGCGTTGGTAGTGTACTGTATAACCTTCTTCCTTAGCAACCTTCAGGCTCCAGATGATGCTAGTTCTTTTCAATGCTGGGACCAAATTGTAACATGACATAACTCCAGCATGTCTTAGGTGTGTACTATTCATCTGTTTAGAGCCACAGATAACAGTGCTAGTTCATCTGCAAAGGTTTTGATTGTATACATATAACGATATGATTTACCGAAGTTTGCGGTGAGACATTGAACCGAGCACACCAAACTCTAGTGAGCTGAGCTCTGAAACAATATCCTCATTTTTACGACAACAAACGGTTATCACATATGACCTGTACTATCATAATTCGGTACAATCTGAGGAGCACGCATACTGTGGCCAAACATCCTCATAAAGTTTACAATATATAACAGAAATTAAATACATAGACATTGACACGAAGCTGTGTCAATATGTCTGGACATCAGTACTAGCTGCATCTGAGAAAAATTTCAGTCAACCTGATCAATGCAAATATTAGCAAATAAATTTCAGGACCAAAAAGTTCAGAGTCTAGAATGCGTTCGATCTCTTGAGGTATATCATGGTTGTACCGAACTACTGTTAACCTGAATATTTCTATACAACACAATGGAGTAAATGCATATCCATTCATGTTCATGTGAAAATCTATATGAGCACCCTCCAGGTTATCTTCTCTGGTTGTAGCTATCACTGCTGACTAGTCCTCAGTATTTCATTAGGATTTTGCGAGGCCGCGTGTTTCGCAAACTCCAGAGTCCAGATTTATCACATAGCATATCTCAAACGGGCCGCACAATTAGCTTGTTTAAATGTCATATAATGTTCAAAGATAATACAAAAATTTAGAACTATAGACACGCAACTTATCAAGTATGGACAAAACACAGAATGAGATCTGCTGATATTACCAGGTTTCCACATCTCAAGACTACTGGATCAGTCCAAATGGACATGCTTGATATTCCAAACACTGCAGACACATCTAGCTGAAGCTTGCTAAGCTGTTCCACCAAAGAACTAATCATTAAAATCCTCATAACTAACCTGAAGTACCATCATCAAGCAAGTAGTCGAAACTCTAAACTTGAAACAGGCAGATAAAGAATCTAGATTGGTTGACCAACGATCACACAATTTTCCATCTTTGGCGTTTACAAGCTGCTAAAAGACTGCAACACTCATGCAATAGGTCCAGTACTACAAGAAGAGATCAAGCTATATCCAACGAAAAGGAACAACGATGCACAGGGAAATCTTTCTTTCTTTCGAACAGTAAAGACAATGCACAAGGTATTCTTAGTCAGACTGTTCGCAGATTTAATTTGTTCCGTATCCAGCACTGGCAGCAAGGGCCATAGTAACTGAAAACCCCAGCCACCAGTACCAGGCATGATAAAAAAAGGCCTCACCCCAATTTTTATTCGTTCAGAAGAGAAATAGAAGGTAACTATCTCACACAAACCTTGCAATTGGGCAAGTAAAGAATAATTGATTGATAAACTCATGTGCAGAATATAAGAACTAATTGGAAATCATTCAGTGCTAGTGTATTCAATTTGAAATCAAACTAAGCACCTCCGGAACTATCTTCTATGGATATAGCTACTACCATTGTGATGACTGTAAAGCTATTGTCACGGTGATTTTGCATGACAAGGTTTCACGAATTCTAGCTTAGTCACATAGAATATCAAAAACTGACGATACAGTAAGTTTGGTAATTAAATGTCATGAGGTTCGAGAAAAAAAAAATACAAACTCAAAATATTACAATCCACAGAACAATTCAAGGTTGGACAAAAGAACCGATGAGATGGACAACAGGACAAAACCAGTTTCAACATCACTGCATGAATGGATCAGCTAAATCCAAATCATGGACATGCTCAATGCTGGAAACATTGCGGAGACGTCTATTGGTTGTAAAACGAAACCGAGCACCTCTTGAAGCCCTGTTTTCTAGCTGAAGATTCATGCGCTGCAGTGCCAAGAACTCCTCATTGAAATAGTTGTCTTCAACAGTAACTGTCATCAACTCTAACACTTTTGCATTCAAAACAAAGAATGTTAGGAAGTCAACTTCCAGCTTGGTGCCTCGGTAGAACTGCAACACTATTGTCTTCATAGGGATGTCAAAACATCTACTCAGCTCCTGGTGTTCACGACGCCACACATTGTCTGGCGGCTTTTCACATGTCTGAGAATATTCATAGAAAAGAACATAGACAAATAAAAAAAATCAATCACTTCAGAACAGCAGCAGATCAAAAGTCCAGCTGAAAAGAAGAATCATCACCTCAATGTAAAGCTTCTCCAAGCACGGAAAGCATCTCATGAACTTGATAACCGTATCCAAACTTAGAATATGAACAGAGAGAGCTAAAATCTTGACTGTGTGCACCACCATTGCCAAGCTATCAACAGGAATTCCCTTTACCAAACATGGAAGAAAACATTAGGGTATCCACAAGTGCAGATGATATATAATGTCTACACAGACAGAAATGCATCTGAGAGGACTCTTGAAAGCAACTAGTAGGAAGGCCATAGTTACCTGAATAATTGTGGAGCCAAACGCGAGCCTGTATGAGGGGAAATTCTGATAAAAATAGCAGCCTAAGGTCTCCAATTTAGGGGCAGAGACTATGGATACATGCAGGTCAAAGTGTAGGCCAACATGGAGCAACCTAAGGCAGGGAGCATTCTCAATGATGAGCTCCTTAAACTGGAAACGTCCCCCTTTATAAAGACCAACTGTCATGGCTATGGATTTAAGTCCAATGGAGTTGACCCAGAAGGAACGGAAGCCATGGCATAATTCAATCAACAAGCACTCCAGGGCAGGGCAAGCAGCAATCATGCCATACAGACAGCGCTCTGAGAGGCAGACATGCTCAAGTGCAAGCTTCCTAAGATGGGGGAAGTGAAGTGATTGGATTAGGGTGAAGAGCAGATAGCAGTTTCCGATGGTGGCAACACGGAGGGTGGCAGCGAATCGGAAGGTGGATGCTGGCGGCGGCACCAACCGTTTTCTTGGATCACGATTCTTGACCAACATTTTTGGATCATAGTTCATGACATAGGATAAATCAAGCACCCGACGCTTGAGGTCGTCGAGGGTCTGAGACCGACAGTAAAAATCAAGCTCCTCGAGGTTGTTGAGGGCCGGAGACCTGAGCCAGACATCCAAAGCAGCGGTCCATCCAGAGAAGAGGTAGTGCGAATGGATGCAGAAACGGCGGCCGGGTCCCAGGTGGGAGGAAAGGATCTGCGAGACAACATTGGCACAGGCATCCATACTGGCGGGGAGTTCACGACAGTCGAGGTTGAGCGGGGCGGCTGAGCACCAAAGGTAGCGCCACCGAGACGCAAGGGTTTGGGTGCAGGCGCCGTCCTTGGTGGGGATGAGCGATATGATCTCGCCAAGGATATCGTCGGGGAGGTTGCTGATGCGATCCACGCCTCCTTCACCTTCACCCACTCCCAGATCTGGCGATTCCGTCACCGCCGATGGCGACAGCGTACCATTGTTGCTCTCGACCGCCGCTGATTTCCTCCTCCTGTAATTGGAACTAGGCCTGTCCACGTCTGTCTCCATGGCCAGCGGAGGAAGCCGCCGCCAGAGACCTCGCGTGGGGAGCAAGAGGAGTAGGTCAGGGTTAGGGAGATGTGACGGAGGGATATGAGGAGATGTGGGGGACGGATATGAGGAGGAAATATGTAATGAAAGAATGCGAAGAAATAACATAATAAATAATCACAAAATCTTGGGTAAAATAACTCTATTGTGGTTTGAATAGAATAAGAAGATGCCATCCTGGTATTATTTACCAAATACATCTTCCTTCCCAGAAGAACATCAGGAAGAAAGTAGACTAAACCTATTGTTTACCAAATATTTCCTGTTTAGGAGAACATCATGATGATAAAATCAAATCGCCTTGAGCAAAAGCACTCATCTAAAGCTGTAATAACCATTTCTTTACTACATCATGAGAAGAATTATTTCTAAATAAAGTAAAAAATGTGGGATAGCTCAAGATCATATGAGCCAAAGAAATGGATGGTATTGTCCGCGGATATAAATAGTCCAGGTGAGGTCTTTTTGTTAGGATCTACTTCCTCTGATTCATAATAAGTGTTTCAGGTTTAGTTCAAAGTTGTACTAAACCTGAGACACTTATTATGGATCGGACGGAGTAGGTGATCATAAGCATCCTCACAGAAAAGTGAACCATTTTTTTTTGGCAAACGAACGTGGCCCACATGCTAGCCATACTCATATGGAACAAACACAACATTTTCTTGCAATGGATGGGATCTGGAGTCTAATTACTAATGAGGACACTATCCGTGAAGAAATGCTTTGTGCAACATGCCAGCCCACCAAAAACAGACTGAAGTAGAGGGATGAGTGGAATCATTTGCCTTGCAACTCCCTGTGTACTCACTCAATAAAGCAGTTGACAAGCGGAAAGACGAGTTTTTCATGGCCAGAATCAATTATTCAAATGAAAATAACATACCTCAACAATAATCACTTTGTATCTTGAATAATCACTTTGTATCTTGGCATAACTGGAGGTTACTTAGTGCAGTGTAAAGGAAAAGGATATATGGCAAAAGGCATTAAACTGCAACAAATATTTCAGCCAAGCCTGTGAACCATCTGAAATACCAAGGTACATAAGGAATAGGTAGGATGCTAACTACTAAGTAGAATGGAAAAACTACTACCAACATCAAATCTAGGTGTAGTAAATAAAAACTAAAAGGTTACAACAACCATAAAAGAAACCTACTTCTAGATTTCCTTGTATAGCTATAGCCTGATCCACAATGAGTGGCGCATGTTTGCTTCGGAGAACAACAATAAACACACCTAGTCAACAATAGTCTAGCAGCTAAATCTGGGCTGTACATAGTTAGTAATCATGGTTTGCAACTCAACAGACATAATCAGAGAAGTAAATGAGGGAAGATCCCTCACCTTTGTTTGATTAACGACCATTATGAACTGTGTGTCGGTGTGAGGTCGTAGCAACAGCTTTGCTGCACGAAATTACCTTCCAAATGCAACCAAACTATTGTAGATGCAAAGGTTGTAGTTTGTAAAATGAATAGTTTTTGCAACTAAATACTACTGCAATTAAATGAAAAACTTATGGCATTGGCAAAATTAAGGTCAAAGAAACTAAAGAAGACTTGTCTTTGCTACCTGATAGTAAATGGTCAGAATCCTGGCGCCATATTGCTATCAGGTTACATCAAAATATTTCCTCCAGTTAACTCGGCATCAGTTGACTTCTGAATTTGTGCCTCCAGAGACTTATCCATCAGTTGGTAGTTCGTTGGGGCTGTCATGCCTCTTGACAAAGGCCACCAGGTTATAAACACAGTACCACATGGAGTGAGTTATTTAAATGCGGTGGAATAAAGAAGACTACCAATAAAATAGTAATTTAAGTATCTGCATGGAACAATAGCTCCTTTGCAAATCTAATACAACGTAAAACCAAATAGATTAGTCAACAACCGCACATTCAGCATCCATCTGAAGTATTGGCTACAAACTAGGACACAATGGACACTGAAGCCTGCCAGTACTTGGGAGCATTTCATCGAACAGCCATGGCACCCACATCAGAAGCAAAATCGCCTCCGTAGTTGATCTCCCAGGCATAAAGCACAATTGGTTTTTAGTGACATTCGTCAATCTCCTCAAGCGATGTTCAATCACACTCTTTTTTTTTGACCGGGAAAACGGCAGGAGAGGCTCCTACTGCGCAAATATATTAGTGATTAGAACTGTACAGGTTACATGAAAAAAGAAAAAAGGTCAGAACCTTGAGGGACAGCCCCTCAAGTTACAAAGCAAGTTGCTGAAGAAGTTGATCTAGGTTAATTTGAAACTGCTCTTTAGCAGAGCGATGGGCTAACAGCTTCAACTCAGTCCTAAGAAGGACTCTCCAGGTGGATTTCAAGGGTAGGATGTTTTCAAAAAGTTTGGCGTTCCGTACTTTCCAAAGAGTCCAAGCCGCCAGATCGAGCACAAAGATCTCCCAGAATAACCCTCTCCGCCAAGTGGACTTTGCATGAAGAAGACGATCCATCAGGGGCAGGTTCATTCTCCAATGAATGCCAAGATCATCCCAGCAGTCCCGACTGAAGGAGCAGGAAAAGAAGAGGTGATCAAGATATTCTTTAGGCGGTGAGGGGCAAAGCAAGCAATTCCACCCAGAATTGATAGTGTAGTTTCGATGTTTCAGCATGTTCCTGGTATTTAGTCTATCCACCACGAGAAGCCAAGCAAAGACCTTATGCTTTATGACACATTTGGACTTCCACACATGCATCAGGAACGGGTGCTTCGGCAAAGCGTCAAAGTAGTGATTATAGAATCGACCTGCCGAGAAGGGTTTCTGACAGTGATAATGCCAAGCATCATGATCATTAGGCTGAAGGACAAGGTGCTCCAAGTACTGCCGCAGGTCAGTAAATTCAGCAAAAGCAAGAGCCGACAAGGGACCTTGCAGCGAAGACGCATGTGGCAATCGGCCAGGAAACTTTGAACGGAGATGTCCTCCTGAAGCGCAAAGGAAAAAACCCTAGGGTAATCCTCTAAGAGAATGTGAACTCTCCCAAAGCTTCATAGTATCGCTCATAAGCTTAATTTCTCTGTAATTGTACAACTTTGAATATCTCCTTTATTCTTGAAGATGGGTACTAATACACTTTTCCTCCACTCACCGATCATGGTTGAAAAGCTTAGCTAGCCATATATCGCCATGTCTCCAAAGCATCTCCACACTTCAATGGGAACACCATCAGGGCCCATGGCCTTCCCTCCTTTCATCATCTTCAGGGCTTCCTTAACCTCAGTCTCTTGGATCCTTCAGACAAACATCCTGGTGTCGTCGAAGGAACCATCCAGCTCAGGCGTAATGCTCTCACTCCCATCATTGAACAGCCCGTCAAAGTAGTCTCTCCATTGTTTCTTGATCTGCTCGTCTTTCACTAGAACTCGATCAGCCTCATCCTTGATACACTTCACTTGGTTGAGGTCCCTTGTTTTCCTCTCGCAAATTTTTGCCATCTTGTAGATGCCCATTTTGCCTTACTTTGTGCCTAGTTTCTCATATAGCTCATGATAGGCCTTCCTTCTAGCTCCGCTCACCGCTCGCCTTGCGTTCTTCTTAGCTTCTTTGTACTTCTCCACGTTGCTTGTGCTTCTATCTTGGTATCGAGTCTTGTAGCACTCCTTATCCTTGATAGTCCTTTGGACATCCTCATTCCACCACCAGGTGTCCTTAGGCTCCTTTTTCTTGCCTTTCGCCACCCCAAGCACCTCCCTAGCTACCTTCAGAATGTGCGTCGCCATCTTCACCCACATGCTCTCCGCATCTCCTTCTTCGTTCCATGGCCCTTCGGTTATCGTCCTCTCCTTAAAGGTCTGTTGGCCAGGTTTCCCCTTCAAGTTTCCACCACTTTGTTCTTGTGATTTCGGCACAATTGTCCCGCAAAATGCATGTGTGGAATAGAAAATCGGTCACCACAAGCTTATGTTGCACCACAACACACTCTCAACCAGGTATCATTTTGCAGTCCAAACAAGCTCTCCTATCCATGCTCCTAGTAATTAAGGACAAAGTCGATCTGGCTAGTGTGCTAGGCGCTACTAAAGGTTAGTAGAGGAGATAGCCTCTTGCTGAAGAGGGTGTTAGCCACCAATAGGTCATAGACTACCGCACAATCTAAAATGTCCTTACCATCCTGATTTCTATCGCCAAACCCAAAGCCCCCATGCACCCCCTCAAACCCTGTGTTAGTTGTACCCACATGACCATTGAGATCTCCTCCTATGAATTGAAGAGCTTCTCATTTGTGGGTACGCTTCTAACCAAGCCCTCTAGGTCCTCCCAGAATTGCCTCTTATGCTCGTGTCGAGCCCAACTTGTGGGGCATAAGCACTGATGACATTCAAGAGAAGAACCCATACAACTACCTTGACTAGGAGTTATATGCCCCTGTCTCCTGACGTCCACCACATGCACTCCATCCTTGAGGCTCATCTTACAAGGTGCCAACCCCATTCCTACTACTAACTGAAACCGGATACCAAAACTTGACACGGGTGTTCTCTACTTCTTTAGCCTTTTGACACGCCCATCTAGTCTCTTGGACACAAAGGATATTTACACGCCTCCTTAGGAAAGTGACAGTATGAGTAAAAATCACAATGTCCACGACATATGCTGCCACTTCCATAGGAATATGCCAAATTTACACTTAGGCTCTTCCATATTTGGTAAATGAGAATGTAAATCCAGTGGGTTTTTTTTTGCGAAAAGAGAGATTTCATTTATCACAAAATTGTTACATCTAGGGCATCCTCAAGGGGATTACTCCCTAACCAACACACAGTCCGTTGGCTTGACCGAGCATAATTTGCTAAGTCATGACTAACACTATTCTGTGACCTATGAATTTTAGACATCTTAATCTCTCTTTGTGAAACCAGCAAGCACTGCACCTCCTTAACAAGGCTACAGCACCGAGACCTGTTCTGTAAATCCAATGTAGCATCCACAGGAATAGGTCAGATTTACACTTATGTTATAATGGCAATGTAGCATCAAAATTCAGATAAAACAGGCCTATGGTAGGATTGCCCTGATACATACTATGCAAACAAATACACTAAAATCTAAAGATTAACCTCCAATACAAGGATACAAGGAAAGAGGCATAAGCACATAAATCCAGTGAAAATGAGCGTGCCATGATATTTGCTCTTGTAGGACGAGGTGTGATACAGAAAATGAAACTCTTTATCTATGGAATGCCAAAAACAGCAATTCTAAATGTGCTCATCTACAATTAAATTTATAAACTGCATGACATTACCACGAAACGGCTATCTTGGCAGATAACCAATCAAGCAAAACTCTGACAGATAAACAAATCAGTAGGACTTGCATGTACTTCCTCGATCCATAATAAGTGTCTTGGATTTATTACAAACTAGTTCCCTAATATAAGTGTCGTGCCTTGGATTTAGTACAAACTAACTTTGTGCTAAATCCAAGATACTTATATTATGAAACTAGTTTGTACTAAATCCAAGACACTTATTATGGATCGGAGGGAGTATCATACAAACTTCTGTATTTCTTACAGGGAATGCAACAGAAGTCCATCTTAACAAATCCCATAGAATAAGCATATAATACAGGCCCATAGAATCTCTATTTTTCACCAAGTTGTGCATGTTCATTCCACAGTCAATATTAGATATATTATGGAGAGTGAAATAATGTCGAGCACACACACACATAACCATTGACTAGCAAGAACAAAATGAGAAATATGGGACATCACTTACATGGAAGCAATTGAGTTCCAGGCTTAGCCAGTTCTTCAAACACAAACCACAGAGTAGTGATTCCCAGCAGAGAAAAAACTCTCAACTTGCTGCATCTTTAAAAACAGCAGAGGTAAGGACCTTGATCTCATCAGAACCATCATCCACACCAGGCAGCACCTTGAAATCGAGTATTGTTGTCCTTGCTTGACCCTTTCTGTCCCATGCTTGCTTGCTCTCTCCTGAGATCAATATAAGCTAACATGGTTTGTTCAGTGCTTGGTATCAATGTGGTACCTTGAGTGTCTTCTTGGGTCTTCCACTTTGTGCTCCACCATTCCTACTCCTTGAGTTTGCATGATCTTCACTGTGACCTTGTGGCTTTTGATTTCCATCAACATCTTCAACGCTAAATTATTCATCATTGTGACCTTGTAGCAATTGATGAACCAAACCTTTAAGGGGTCAGCCTCGTCTTCAAGGAGATACTTTCCCAATGAATACTACCGGGCCCTCGTCATCATTGTCAAAAATAATAGGATTGACAACCGAGAGCCTCTTCTTCACAGAGGTACTTGCCCCCTTGAAGAAAACTATAGGGCCTCGCCATGGTGACTGTAAAAAATAACAGGATTGACAACCGCCATTGGACCCTCACGGTGGCAGGGCGCCTGATCTAAATCCAATAGACCAAGTCAGCCAGACCTGCAAGTTCAGCTCGCTCGTGTAAGCAAACAGTAGGTGGGTGACGCACTCTACCATTTCAGAACAGAGTGCAAGCACCTGAGTGGATCAAGTTGTACATCACATCATCTGAGGGGTGAGGACTAAACAAATTAGGGTGTCCATACCATGGTGTTTGACATCCTACTAAGACTCCCCCTCAGATCGACCCCTCTCCTCGAAACCGAAACGACAACGCCTCCATCGAACATGCCGCCGCCGCGGCCACTTTCGGATCGCCGGCGCGGCCTCAGCCACGGCACGGCGACCCCGCGCTCTCCAGCGCTCGTACGAGCCCGACCCAACGGAAGGAATGGGAGAGGAGACAGAGAGAGAAGGGCGAGACACACCTAGGCGCGTGGACAGACGCGTCCGTGGTAGCAGGGCGCCTCGCGAGTCACGGTTCGCCGCCCTCCGGCGAGCCGGCGGCGGCCGCGCGAGTTAGGGGCAAAGGGCTCAGTAATCTGATTCTGGACCGACGCGGTTCAGACTTGAGAGACCTTGGGCCTACAGCAGTGGAACCTGATCCTTTGCACATCTCGGCTTGTGTTTGACATGAATGATTTTTTCAAAACCAATTTAACAATTTATTTCTTATTTTAATGTGTAGATTTCACGTTTGTAAATATGAGATACCTTTATCTTAAACTAAAAATACTAATTTGACAAGTATTTTAAAAAATATTCTAAAATCTATTCCTTCCATGCCATATTAAGTGTCGTTGATTTAATATAATACTGAGGGACTATTTAGCAATGAAAAGAGTGCTCTACGAATTTCTAAAAATAAGTTTTACTATGCGTGGTATGCTGCATAGTGCACATGATTTTTAGAGGTTAGTTATTCTTCCCTCTTATTTGACCATGAATTACTCCAGCAATTATACTTATACATAGTCCAAACATAAGAACGAGGCTACATCAAGCAAGCCGTGCTAGAACATGTGGCCGTGCAGAAACGCCGAATGGATCGCCATCGCTTGCTCACTCAGTTCGTCAGCAAACAAACAGCCGGAATAGTCCACTTCACAGTTCCAGATTAATTAATCAAGCGGCAGCTGACATTGTCCATCCTCAAAAAATAAACCACAGCTCCTTGACACGCAGCAGAGTCACGATGTGCGTGTACTTGTTAACTGCGACAATGATGAGTGGGGAACAATTATGCTTATAAAAACTGTTGGTGGCGGCAGCTTGTAGCGTTATAAAACTGCAGCATGTCTGCTTTGCACTGATTTCGCTTACGGGTACTGATTTTGGAATATCACATCTTTGTTATATGCTAGTACTATATGATGCTAATAATACCCGCAAAAAAATTATATGCTGCTAATAAGTGTCGAGCATTAGTCGCCAGCCGCGAATTAATTTAAGCCATGTAAATGTAGTTGGTTCAGCTGTCCAAGAGCAACCTTGCAGCTCCCTGTCCTAATCAAAGTGGTGATGATTTCTACACTTATTTTTCTGACAACTGATGACTTCTACGCATTGCTCTAGAAGAAGCATAGTTTGGTTTAAAAAATGTTTGGAACAGAGTAGACCTTGTTCAGAGGCACCTGTAGAAATTATCATCGCGAATTATTAGAGGCGAAATACAAATAAAACCAAAAACTAGCAAATGACTAAAGAAGGAGAATGCCATGGAGAACCTTGACACTAAAGAGCGAGCGATGGCCGATTTGACTAATGAATGCGAGACTAAGACTTTTGCCAAAAGTGAGCTTAAATGAACCTGAATTGGATTGGGAAACCGAAAATCGCCGTACTTTGTGAGGCGGCGACTTGCATATAACTTATTGGTTCTTTTTTTAGATCGACGTGAGGCGCAATGCGACCTTGGTTCCATTAACTGAAACCCTCATCGGTTCTTTCGAACTCGAATCTCATCCATAGCATTGGAGTACAAAACTCCGTATAGTATGTTATTTTCAGACGATCACTTCTGTCGGCTGCCTTGGAACAAAAATGACCTACGGGACGATCATCATTTCTCCTTAACAACAAATCCGAACACAAACTCAACATCTAGAGAGAGGATCACAAAATTCTAAACCTCCAGCGTCGCGCCCCACACGTCAGCGACACACCCAAGCGAGCCGCCTAACGCCGTGACACGCCCCTAACGGCCACCAACCCCCAACGGCCGGCCAGAGCCTCCCATCCAAACGGGTCACAAACGGAGCCGGCATCCTTCTCGAACCCTCCGCAACCGCAAGGACCCTTTCCTGGAAATTGCGTGGCGGAGACTAGCACGGGACGTCCGCATCAGACGGAAGGTGCCGTCACGGCAAAGGATTCCTCCCCCCTCTCCCCACCCGATCCGCTCCGAGGCGCCAATAAATATCCTCCCCTCTCCTGCCTCTTATCCTCACCACTGCTCCAAGGCAATCTCGTCTTCTCCAATCGCCTCGAAGCTCGTCGAATCCTCCCCCACCTCCTCAAGGTACGGCAGCGATTCCCCCTTCCCCCGTCTCGTGTGGATCTGCGTGTTTATTATCTGCTTCGTATCGTTGTTGGATCTGTTATGTGTCTCTGCGAGATGTGTTAGTCTGATGTCGTTGGGGCGAGATTACTGTTAGATTTGTTCGATTTCTGCCTGTGGATGTTCGATCTGGCATCGCGGGAGGGAGGTTACTGGTAGATTTGTTCGATTTCCGCTCGTAGATGTTGGATCTGGCATCGCGGGAGCCAAGTTACTGGCCGATTTGTTCGATTTCCGGTTTATATGTTAGGACGCGGGAGGGAACTTACTGGTAGGTTTGTTCGATTCCTGCTCATAGATGTTCTTGGTCTGATGTGAGTTTGGTCGTCAGATCTATACGTTTGTGTTCGATCCTTGTTGATATCTCGAATACGCAAGTCTTATTTATCACCTGTAGATCTCGAATTTGTTAGACGGGTGCCTGTTTTTTATTCAATTCCTGATGCCCCACGTCTAATCTGTTAATCTATAATATATGCATGTCTTATCTAGTTCATCCAATCCTGTTTGGTAGATGCGTAATACTGTGCTCGTCATGATATAATTTTGTAGTAGTAGTTGCTGTCACATATTTTTTCTTCTGGCGTGTATGGTACATAATCTGCTGCTCTTGATCATATTGGATAAAAAATCGTAATATGTGAGGAACTAGATTTGTAGCCATCGGATCTGTAGCTTAGAATATATCCATGTCCATCAGCTATGTGCTTCCTTAGATAGGCTGCCTCTGGTAGATTATATATCCATGTCCATCAGTTACTTTGGTTACAGCTATCTTTGAGCAAGATGTGAGCCGATATCATTTTATTTATCTTAGCTAGGATGTACGAAGGTGTATCTATGTTTGTATCTTCTGTTTTGATGATTATGCTGTCTGTTTACTTTTGGAGGCTTACCATACTGTTTGGGGATTCCTGCAGATGCAAATCTTTGTGAAGACTTTGACTGGCAAGACCATCACCCTTGAGGTGGAGTCATCTGACACCATCGACAATGTGAAGGCCAAGATCCAGGATAAGGAGGGCATCCCCCCTGACCAGCAGCGCCTTATCTTCGCAGGCAAGCAGCTTGAAGATGGCAGGACCCTTGCGGACTACAACATCCAGAAGGAGTCCACTCTGCACCTGGTCCTCCGTCTTCGGGGAGGCATGCAGATCTTCGTGAAGACACTGACAGGCAAGACCATCACCCTTGAGGTTGAGTCGTCAGACACCATTGACAATGTCAAGGCCAAGATCCAGGACAAGGAGGGCATCCCCCCGGACCAGCAGCGTTTGATCTTTGCTGGCAAGCAGCTGGAGGATGGTCGCACCCTTGCTGACTACAACATCCAGAAGGAGTCCACCCTTCACCTAGTGCTGCGTCTGCGTGGTGGTATGCAGATCTTTGTCAAGACCCTCACCGGCAAGACCATCACCTTGGAGGTTGAGAGCTCCGACACCATCGACAACGTGAAGGCCAAGATCCAGGACAAGGAGGGCATTCCCCCGGACCAGCAGCGTCTGATCTTCGCTGGCAAGCAGCTGGAGGATGGCCGCACCCTCGCTGACTACAACATCCAGAAGGAGTCCACCCTCCACCTTGTGCTCCGCCTTCGTGGTGGCATGCAGATCTTTGTCAAGACCCTCACCGGCAAGACCATCACCTTGGAGGTCGAGAGCTCCGACACCATCGACAACGTGAAGGCCAAGATCCAGGACAAGGAGGGCATTCCCCCGGACCAGCAGCGTCTGATCTTTGCAGGGAAGCAGCTGGAGGATGGCCGCACCCTCGCTGACTACAACATCCAGAAGGAGTCCACCCTCCACCTTGTGCTCCGCCTTCGTGGTGGCATGCAGATCTTTGTCAAGACCCTCACCGGCAAGACCATCACCTTGGAGGTCGAGAGCTCTGACACCATCGACAACGTGAAGGCCAAGATCCAGGACAAGGAGGGCATTCCCCCGGACCAGCAGCGTCTGATCTTCGCAGGGAAGCAGCTGGAGGATGGCCGCACCCTCGCTGACTACAACATCCAGAAGGAGTCCACCCTCCACCTGGTGCTTCGTCTCCGTGGTGGTCAGTGATGGCCTGCTGTTGGAACTGCTGCTATACCTGGGTCGTCGTCTGGTGGGTGCCTGTGTGTTGCCCTTCATGAAGTGTGTCTCCGTGTTAAAGTCTTGTTGAAGTCTACCTCTATCTGGTTAATGGACCATCGAGTCCCCTGGTGTGTGTTGGTTTGGTGCAAACAGTTGTTGGTATGGCAGTATGGTTAAAGTACAATGAATAAGTGAAGTTTGAACTTATCTACTTTGTCCGTTTCTGCAAATCTTTCAACATGTTGCTTTTCCGTTTGAATTGATTGCTTCCAGTCATTAGGGAATTTTAAAAACTGCTGTTTGCTTCTGGTTTCTGGACTGTGTATAAAATGATCTTTTCTGCCAAATTTGCTTATCTGCACTGTTTTGATTTTAGTTTATTTGCGGGCTTCCAAGTTCTGGGTGTCGCTTTTCCTGTTGTTAGTTTCTGATGTTTCAGTAGTTTTGCCATCAATTCTGTTATGTGGTGACAATTTGTAATGTTGTTCTCTGTATCTTCTTTAGGAAGAGATTGTTTCAAGGCATGTTCGTCCAGTTATGTTTGATGGAAAACTTTGTATGGCTGGTATTCATTGGTCCTGGTAATTTAGGAACAACTATTGTGTTTTCTCCCAGCTAAATTTTCTTTCTTGATCTGGCGTACGAGAAGAAATTCTGGAAGTGGGCTGCTTACTAAATGTTAAATGTTGTGCCTGTGCAACGATGGCAACTGACTGAAAAGCTGCCGCTAGAAATAGAGTGCACACAATGTCTTCTATGTTGGCTGAGCATCGGCCAATGAGTCCATGGCGTCCTTCGTTGTGCTTTCAGGTAGCGTATAGCAAATATTTTTCCTTTATCTGCTACATGTTCGTTTACAGGAGCTTGTTTCCCGCGCGCTTACTGTAAGCATTGGCTCATTGCACATATTGTGGTGAAAAAATACATGCTCTGTGGACAGTGGACAAGTAGCAACTATTGTTCATAGTACGGGCAAAATATACAGAAAAATTCTTCACTAATTTTTCCTCCCAGCAGGGCCCCGTTAATTTTCTTTGTGAAGAATTGAAACGAAACAGGCAAAAATGGAGGAACGTTTGGAGGAGCCCACTCTCCGTCTCCTTTACACATGAGTGAAGCTTGTTCGCCAAATCTAATTCCACATGCACGAGGAGCTGAAGCAATATTCTGATGCTTAACACCGTGTGGTGTCAAAACCCAAAAGATTAAAAAAGCTCAGTGGTCCGTCGGTGAAAACCGCGAAATGTGGCAAGAACCCACGAACCAGAGAATCTATCTACTACTGAAAGTTCCATGGAGGTTGTTTTCTCAAGAAAAGCATGCGGGAGGAACCGAGGAAGCTTCAGATAAAATAAGGTTGAGCTTTCAGGCAACGGCAGGAAAGTATCTATTCTTTTCTTGCTCTCCCGTCCATGCATCCATCCCTTCCCCCCCACGAACCTGTGCACCATGCATGATGCGTCAATCATCACCGCCGGGGAAAGATGCTGACGAAAAATAAAGGATTAAAGGGCATGGCCAAAAGGAAAGTAGAGTGGATGCATCCAAGATAGATAGTGTAGAAACTAAAAACTTCACGTCGTCGATTCATGGACATCATGTTCTTCTCCCCCCCTGTGTTCCTCGCGTGATTTGGCTAGGAAACGGGCCGGCGGCCTCTGGGAATCTCATGCTTACGTGACAGGCGCGTGCTTGAAGAAGTGGACGAGAAACCCAACCCGCACCGCACGCAGCAGGCTTTCAGTGTGCACCATTGTATGATATACTCATCTGTATCTTCAAAAACTGTGAATTTGTGTGTGTGTGTAACATTATTTTTTGGCGAGGATATAGGTCAGACATTTGAATCTATTATAAAAAACACCCAGCAATCCGCTATGAATCAGGCCCTAAGTTTGCTCATTGGGTCTGATCTCAGAGTTCGAGATCGACGTTCTCGCCACTGAGCATGGTATCATGACTTGGTCAATTTTCAACCTACCTTCGTGTGTGCATCCAGTTTCGAAAAACTGCAGCTTTTCTGGACATTGGCTCAAGTACGCTTCGCTGTACGTGTTGTGTATGTACAGTAACAGCACGCTTGGCCTCACGCCATTGGTGTCAGTCTCAAGTAAGCTCCATCGATCGGGACCTACACGACGGAACCCACCCACCAGACAGACACCAGTGTACGTACTGCCGCTACTGCCCCTGTACATATAACACACCCCGGCTCACAGTCCAGAGTCCAGAGAAATTGCCGATACTTGACTGACCTCGGTCGTATTGAGTATTGACAGTATTAATCGTACTCTGCTTACATCTCTTGCCTGTCGCACACCAGTAGCTCAAAGTTCAGACTCCAGAGTAGCTGCAGACGCAGGAGATCGATCATGGTGGCGCCCACCGTGCCATTGCCGGCGATGGTGGTGCTCCTCGTCGCGGTCTCGGCCATGGCGCTCGTCTCCGGTGCCAGCATGCGCGGCAGGCATGGGCAGGGACAGCAGCAGGGGCAGCTGAGGATGGGGTTCTACAGCTCGAGCTGCCCGGCAGCGGAGAAGATCATCGGCGACTACGTCCGGCTGCACGTCCGCCGCGCGCCCACCGTCGCCCCAGCTCTCCTCCGGCTTCACTACCACGACTGCTTCGTCAGCGTACATATAACTACACATTATTTTGACTCTACACCTCTGCCGTGTGAATTTGATCACTCAATATATGGCCATTGTTTGAGTGTCCTGTTGTGTTCGTGCAGGGCTGCGACGGGTCCATCCTGCTCAACTCCACCGGCACCGGCGGCCAGCAGGCGGAGAAGGACGCGGCGCCGAACCTGACGCTGCGCGGGTTCGACCTGATCGACCGCGTGAAGACGGCCGTGGAGGAGGCGTGCCCCGGCGTCGTCTCCTGCGCCGACGTGCTCGCGCTTGCCGCCCGGGACGCCGTCGCCGCCATCGTAAGCTTCCAGGCCGCCTCTGCCACGCTTAGTTCTGAAGCTTAGCATGCATTGACGTGCTTGCATATGCACAGGGCGGGCCGTCGTGGCGGGTGCCGACGGGGAGGAGGGACGGCACGGTGTCCAGCGTGCAGGACGCGCTCCGGGAGCTGCCCAACCCGGCCATGAGCTTCACGGAGCTCGCCGCGCTCTTCGCCGGCAAGGGCCTCGGCGTGCGCGACCTCGTCTGGCTCTCAGGTCCCTACACCATAAGCAACATACATATAATTATCTCTACAATTATATAAACTTCCAGATCAATCAATCACATTATTCAACATGCTAGTACTAAATATGTTTTAAACAAGGAATATATAATGACTCAAAAATTAATCTGTAAATATTGCTGGAGAGATACATGGTAGCCACCGACACGATGAAAGGCGGTCTCTTATCGCCCATTCTTTGTGTGTGGAGAGGGCATAGAGAAGGACCACGAACAATCGTTGCTTTCTCTGCCCATCTTAAACCAGATAGGCAGATTCCTTCAGGAAAACTGTAGCTTCTGGACACTGCGAATCGAATAAGACACTTTCCAGACTTCAGTAAAATGTTACGAATATGTAGATTAGGTATAGAAAGGCTGCTTACTTGCAATTGCATCATCTTTGGCCATAAAGTAGCTATTGCTATGCCTGTCTCGATTTTTCTTTTCACTTCATCTTATTTTGGGAGCCATTTCACAGTCCTTTTTGATACTTTCATGTCAGGTTCTGATAAACCTGATAACCTGAGTCGCTGTCTCACTGATGCATTCATTGCATATGAATAGGCATCCATTTGCAACGATGACAAGCTCACACTTGCATGTCTACTTCATTTCCATTGGCAGTCATGTCGAAACCGATAGCCTTTTGCTTTATATCCTGTCTCCTCATGTCCTCCATACACGTTAGCATTTGGGCATTTGGCGCCAACTTTCTAGACTAACAAACGCTATGTCTTTCAGTACATCTGCCTTGTGATTCCTAGCTGATAATCAATTATCACATCAACAACTTTACTCAACTAAATCACTGACTTGTTTTGTTTCAATTTGAGAATAACGTTACATTAGCCACAGAATTTCAACTCCGTGAGTATAATACTTGAGTGAGTTTACGGCAAACCTGACAAACAAAATTTGAAATGTGTTTCTGACTTGAGCCTGAGCTGCAGGTGCGCACACCATTGGCGTCGCCCACTGCTCGTCCTTCGCCGACCGCCTCTACGGCTACCCAGGTGCCGGCAATGGCACCGACCCGTCCCTCGACGCCACCTACGCCGCCAACCTGCGGCAGCACAAGTGCAGGACACCCATTAGCAACAGCTTGGTGGAGATGAACCCTGGCAGCTTCCTGACATTTGACCTCGGCTACTACCGGGCGGTGCTCAAGCACAGGGGCCTGCTGGGATCCGACGCCGCGCTGGTCACCGACGCGGCGGCGCGAGCTGACATCGCCAGCGTCGTGGCCAGTCCACCGGAGGTGTTCTTCCAGGTGTTTGGGCGGTCGATGGCGAAACTCGGGGCGGTGCAGGTCAAGACCGGCTCCCAGGGGGAGATTAGGAAGAGCTGTGCCGTTGTCAACAGCAGCTACCAGAACTGAGATGCACATCTGGGTTCTTTTCCCTGGAAGATGTCAGTGGATTCTGTGGTTTTGCTCTTATTCTTTGTGGATTTGTAGCCATTATACTTCTGATGAAATTTTTGATGCGCATGCTTGCGAACAACTTAGTCTGCATGTGAACTGTGAACAGAGAAGAGATGACACAAGTATCCAAGAATTGCATAAAAGATAAAATCGAGGCTGCATTCATGCTACAAGCTCAAAACACATATAAAAGACAACGGCCAAGCATACATAAATGTAACTCACAAAATTCAGAGAATAAGACTAACACAAGTTGCAGGAAACTGGTCTTAACAAAGACAAGAACTATACACCAATTCTGTCCATACAGGAACATATAGTTGCAGCTTATTGGTGAAAAACAAACAAACAGCAGCCTATTGTAAAGCAAACATGAGCAGACTTTGGAAAACACTGCATAGTGGGAAACAGAGCGCCCTGCTGTCAGTCAGGTGTGCTTCAACTGCTGCATAACTTTCTGCTGCATGGCGTCGATGCAACCGAAGAACGCAAGCCTCCAGATCTTCCAGAAAAACAACGATCCAAACCATAGCCAGAAACCAAAGACAGTTCCAGCAATCACTGAGTAGTACAGCCACAGGGTTTCAAGTTCATGGTGCTGTTCCTTTGCTCCATCCAGCGCTGTTGTAGAACTTGAGTCATTTTTACATGGAATGCTCAATGGAGGACCACATAGTCCCAGGTTATTGCTATAAATTGAGGGGTCGTTGAGTGTCTGGATCTGATTTCCTCTAGGTATCTCTCCAGATAGAAGATTGTTGGAGACATTCAGAGTGCTGAGGAACATCAAGTGTGATATGCTTGAAGGAATAGGACCCGAGAGTTTGTTCCAAGAGAGGTCAAGAGACTCCGCACTTTTCAAGTTACCAATGTTATTTGGGATACCACCAGATAAATTATTTCTTGACAAGTTAAGGAATTGGAGGCCTTGAATGTTTAGCAATTCTGCAGGGATGTCACCAGAAAAGGAGTTGCTTGATAGATCAAAGCCACACATAAGCATAATTGATGTACTGAAAGTGAAAGTATAATCTCGTCCCTTCCAGATTATATCCATCTGTTCAAGTCGCGAATAATCTGAACTATTGAACATGTCAATCCCATCCATGTGAACTCGGTGTCGACCATCAATAATGACCCACCAGCCATGTTTTCTTTTTGGGATTTTCTTTATGTAAGTAAAGCTGCCAAAACGTGGTAGGGGACCTGTGAGATTGTTTTCAGCTAGGTCAAGCAATTGGAGATAAGATAGTTGTGTTACCTCCCAGGGAATACTTCCATGAAACATATTCGATCGTAGTCGGAGAATGCTTAGCATGGGGAGGCTTCTCCCTATCCATGAAGGAATTTTGCCAGAAAACTTATTGTCCCCTAGATCCAAATACACTAAGCTCTTTAAGTTCTTTATAACAGGTGGAAAACATCCTGTGAACTTGTTTTTTGACAGATGCAGGGATACTAGTGGGATAGTAGTGTCCGTTGAGGTGGGGACTTCTCCAACAAAGGCATTGCTTGACAAATCCATGTACTCAAGAGAAAGCAAGTTCCATAAACAGCCAGGGAGCACTCCAGATAGGATATTATTTGAGAAGTGTAAGGCTTGAATATCTAGCTGACAAAAAGCCTTGTTGATGCTTCCAGTGAAGGTGTTATTCGCAATATTCAAAACCTGGACAAAGGTCCAGTTTGAGAACCATTCAAATGGGAGGTTGCCGCTGAGATGAAGATTGTTCCCAACATTAAATTTTTTTATCCGATGCATCGCCGAAAAGGACTGTGGCAAACCGCCAGATAGCATGTTCCACGACAAGTCCATGGTTTGGAGACTACCAAGCTTACCCAGCTCCATTGGGATTACTCCAGAAAACTGGTTCCATGACAGGTCCATGTACTTGAGATTAGTAAGGTTACCGAGTCCCTTTGGAATCGAACCTGAGAAGGCGTTATCTGACAGGACGAGAGCCGACAACATAACAAAGGTGTTGTTGAGGATGAATGATGGGAACGTACCATTGAGCTTGTTACCTCTTAGAATTAGACTTGAGAGGTGCATAATGGACATATGTGAACACTTGGTAGGGTCTGGGTTTGTCAACTGGTTATTACTCAAATCTAACCAATCAATTCTTGGGAGGCCATAGAGTTCGCAGGGGATTGCACCAACAAAGTTATTGTTGCTCAAGCACAGACTGGTGAGGCTGAGCAACAAAGATATGTTTGTTGGGATGGTGCCGAAGAGATTGTTTTCACTAAGGTCAAGCTCAGCAAGGTGCCAGAACGCTGTGGAGTAGAACGCATCGAGCGTGCCGTTGAGCCCGGAGTTCTGGAGGCTGAGGTGAGTGACATGGCCGGCAGCGTCACAGTCGACACCATCCCATTTGCAAGTTGATTTGGCCCGCGACCATGAGGACAGTGAGCTGGAGTTGAGCAAAGTGGACTTCCATCGAAGCAGTGCTTCTCCTTCTGGGCCGGCTGCACTGGCCATGCATAGGAGCACAGAAAGAGCCGAGAAGTACAAGAGATTGTATTGGGGTGTCATGGCTGTAGGGCGTTGGTGGATGAGTTGCATGTTTGTTTGCCCCAACAATCGAGTAGCGAGCATGAATATAGAGCGAAAGATTGCATTGTAGGCAGTCCCATTCGGCGTTGCTTCCACTACCATCAGCCCTCCACTTTATGAATGTGAGTGTACTGGGAAATGGGCACTATGCTGGTGAAGAAAAGGCAGCCATCAAGCCATGGCGCTAGTTAAATTAATGTGCACTTAGACGAGATAGTATCTCTCAGTGCCCACTAATTACTACACACCGTCTTTTTGACCCGTCATGCAGTGAAAAAAGTAGGCAGTGAGAAACGCATCCTAACGACGAACATGACTCTTCTCCATATTAACACCGAGACGACGCGCGTGCAGGGTGGGCACAAAGCTGAAATTTACGCCTTCTGCCCACATAAGCAGTGCGTGAAATGCTGAGATAAGCACACCACCACTTGAAGGAAACAAACAAATGAAGTCCCTCGTATACGTGGTGTGAAATGACTAGTAGAAGATCACATTTCCTAGCAATTCCCGTACCAACCAAATAAACAAGGCGGACATGAATTTATTTGTCTATTTCCTAAGACGACTATAAGTCCCAAATCAACATTCCATCCATAATGACAGATCCTGAAATCAAGCAGGTTGAATAGCCCAGCTGGAAGAAAAAAAATGCATACCTCCCCCGCGCAAGATTGCGGTTCACCAGGGAAATCGAAGGTTGAATAGATCATTCCTCCCCCGTGGCTGTCTGTTCCGTCCGAGCAAGCTCGCGGGGGTCGTGGAATGGCCAGGAGCGCGCGGGGTGTTAACCTGAGGGGGAGCGTGCGTCTCAAGCGGGCTTGCTCGAATGGCGCGCGGCGGCGGGACCGGAGAGAGGGACGAAAGGAGGGACGGCGAGGGCGGCGGTGCCGGCCGGCGAAAGAGGCGAGGTGCGCTGCAAATGCTAATGACAGACTAGAAGGAACGAAGAGGCCCGTTCTATTCTAGGCCCATGACCAGCACGGGAATGGCATTAAAAAGGGGGACTGACCGGAAACAATTTGACCTGAAAGACAAGAAAAAAGCCCAACAAGCATTAAAAAGTCAGAACAACCCTAAAAACACGAAAAAAGCCTGGACAGTATGGCGGGCTTTCGAGCCGTGGGCCAGGCACGAAACATGGTCGGGCCAGGTTTTCTTCAACAATAGGACCATGGGCTGGCTCAGCACGGCAGAAACTGTTTCGTGCTGACTTGGGCCCTGCCTGGCCCATTTCGCCACTGGTCGGCTTGATAGATTATTTTTAAACTTATAAAGATCTGAGTTGGTGGTCGCGAGTTCATTTCAACAAAACCATCTCTTAATGGCTACGGAATCATCTAATTGTCACTCATTCTATACGTATCATGATCTTTTGACTATGCTTGTTGATTGGTTTTCATGACTTTCAAGATAATTTTATTCTTCAAAAATAATATTTCAACATAATTCTTATTTATCAGAAATTTCAAAAAATATGAGCTGACACATATTTAAACAACTCATGCATAATAGAAAATCTTATTTTCGTAGCAGAGCACGTACATTTAGCTAGTAAAAAAAAGTCTGTATTTCTCTGAATAAGCTCCTGAGTTAGAAAACCGTTTAATTTTAACCATAAAATCCACAAAATCAAACAAATCACCCCATTAGCCGGTTTTCATTCTGATGTGGTCAATTTAGGATGGTTTTGTTGTTATTTAGGATTTTGACCTCTATTTTGATCTGCTGAAGTGGCATTTATAGATTTTGTTCTTCCTACATGTTCCTCCCTGTGTAGGTGCCTGTGCCCGAGGCCTCGAGCTCCTTCGTGGCCGAGCCGGCTGTCGCCCCTACCTGCCCGTAGCCTCGCTCGCCGCCGGCCACCGCTAGCCCCTGCACGCATTCTCTCTCCCTTCCGGCCAAACATGGCCGAGCGCTCAGCCCAAGCCCACGAGCGAAGCCCTTCGTCTTCCTCCCTCCCGTTCACATTCCAGAACACACACTATGAACAGAAAGCACCGCCGGTTGATTTCCCTTCAATCCTATCTATCTAGACTGTTCCCTTTGAACTAAAACCATCAAATTGATCCCCACTGATCCACGAACCGATTTTGACCAATCAACCGTTTCCCATCCTAATGTCCACCTGCAATTGACACAAGCCGAATGCGGCCGGTAGGCATTCATCTCTAGATCTCCCTCCTCGGCCTATATAAGCTTCTTCTGATCGCGTCACGTTGAGACTTTGCCTCTCCTACCTCGTCCCTGTATTGAAAGTTTTCTCTATAAACCTCTGTACATCCCGGTATATCGGCTTCTTCCTCCACCGGTCTTCGTCACCATCATCGAAGGTCAGCTCACTTCAAAGCTCTGTTCTTTAATTCCTTACACAGGGAGACTCCTCCCATACCTTTCTTCCTCTTTGACAAGGTTTTGAGAGCCATCCACACCGTTGGCCGCATTGCGCCTTAGAGATGCCAACGCCGCGCCCAGAGCTCCACTTGCCGCGTCCAGAAGCGTCTCCAACCAAAGCAACCGCGTCACAACGTTCTCCCCAACCACAGGAAGCGGAGGGCACCATCGGTTCGCGCCAACAAGTCTCATCACCATCGAACACCGTCGTCACTATTTCGGTCATCAGCCGCCGCCGTGAGGACTACCGAGGACGCCTCCCACTTCGTCTCGACTCCCTATCAAGGTCGGCATCTTTCCCAACCCCGTCGACCATCTCACGTCATTTCCGGCTAGCGGCGGGCGGCGTCCAACGGCGAGCGGGGCTACAGGCATGCAGCGGCGACCGCTGGCGTGGCCTGGGGTCGGGGCCACGAGGAAGCTCAGGCACATAATCGTGCACAGAGAGGAAGAAGAAAGAGAATATAGGACAACATCAATGGCACCAGGGGCGGAGGCAGGAAAAGAGAATAGGGAGGGCTAGAATAGAAGGGATGATTTATGGTGGAGCATAAAAAGTGAAGTTTATAGAATAAAATTGCAAAAGTTATGCAAGGATTTAAGCAAAAAATTCAAATCATAGGGGGGGGGAGGCCCTTGCTGGCCCGGGTCCTGCCTCCGCCACTGAATGGCACGTCAGCATGTTAAAATAGAGGTCAAAGATCTTAATCAGCAACAAAACCACCCTAAATTGGCCACATTAGCATGAAAACCGCCTCATGGGGTGATTTATCTGGTTTTGCGAATTTCACGGTTAAAATTAAATGGTTTTCGACTTCAGGGGGCTATTCGTCCCCAGAGATACATCTTTTTTTGAGAACACCCCAGAGATACATTTGAGGCTAAAATTAAATTGGCCACATCAGCATGAAAACCAGACATTCATGGGGTTTTCGACTTCAAGGGGTTATTCGTCCCCAGAGATACATTTGAGGTTGGCACCGTCCCCTCGTGGGCTTGGGTTTCTCAAATGCCAACCTCCAGGACTTCAACGTGATTTCCCTTCACTTCACAGTCCACAGCAGCTTGACCGAGCAGGGCGAGAGGAAGATGACCAGTGGTCCCTGCCTCTGCTTGCGGTCGTCGCTGGACGACGACCTGCCCTCCCAGATCTTCCTCCGCCTTCCCCCGCACGCCTCCCTCGTCTGCAACCGCTGACGCCGCCTCCTCTTCGACCCCGACTTCACCCGCCGCTTCCGCCTTCACCACCGTCACCGCCGCAACCCTCCCCTCCTCGGCCTATTCTATGATGTCTTTCACGACATCTGCTTCGCACACTCTGGACCCTCCAAACTGCGTTCCGCGTGACCGCTTCCGCATGCAATTCGACGAGGGAGACCACCGGTTTAGAATCCTCGGATGCCGCCATGGCCTCACGCTCATCTACCACGCGTCACGAGACCAGCTCCTGGTGTGGGACCCCGTTAATGGCGACCGACACAACGTCGATATTCCCCCAGGGTTCAACATGACGGAGACCCAGATCCATGGGGCAGTTCTTCAAGCTGCCGGAGACACCCGCCACTTTCAAGTGGTCTTGGTAGGCAACGATGAGAAACAGTATACACGAGCGCTCGCCTGCACTTACTCGTCGGAGAACGGAGCATGGGGTAATCTCATCTCAACACTGCTTCCACCCAAGCCCAAGGACTGCAGGAGCCGCCTTCCCACCACGATTTCTCTGTCCACTCCTAGTGTCCTGGTTGGTGATTCCCTTTACTGGTTTCTTGCTGAAAGTTCAGCTAGCATCCTTGAGTTTGATTTGGGTAGGCAGAGCCTAGCTGTGATACCATTGCAAGTGGATGTGTTTGCTAACGAGAATTGACACTTCACGGTTATGCGAGCCGAGGATGGTAGGCTTGGTTGCCTCTTCCTGTCAGGCTTCAACGCCCAATTCTAGAAAAGGATGACCGATTGTGGTGATGTTGCATCATCATGGGTGCTGTGACGAACTATTGAACTGGACAAGGTACTCCCCCATGAATTCAGAGCAAGAGAGAGGGCCCCTAATGATGCTAGGCTTTGCTGAGGACAATAATGTGGCTGTCATGTGGACAATTGTCGGTCTCTTCATGGTCCAAACTGAGTCATTGCAGTTCAAGAAGCTTTGCAAAGCCAACATCATTCAAAGCTATTATCCATTCGAAAGTGTCTATGCTGGACGTAACCATGCTTTTACACTAAGGATACAACAAAAAACCATGTTAGACACAGGAATTGTATAATGGTACTGTTAGCTCATAGCTGCAGTGTTGTTGTTTCTTAAGATGAGACACACAACAGTGGGAGTTGACTACATGAAAAACTAGCTCAGACAAACTAAAGCTAACTTTGAATTCGTTTTCTTTTCTTTGAGATATCGGGAAGGCTTGGATGAGTTGCCTAACTTTGCATTCTTTTTTCGATGAGGGGCTTTTTAGGCACAACTTTATTAAAAGCCATAACGAGGTTCTGTCGGGATTTCCAATGATACAAGCAAACATCAACCAAAGATCTAGCCAACAGAAAGTAGGAAATTCCGGTATTACAACCATCATCTAAAGCTTCCCTAAAGAAACATCATCTAAAGCTAACAGTTATAAAAAACTTTGCGTTATTTTATGAATTATATGCTCTGAAGGAATAAAATGTGTGGAACTACTCTGTCTGGTCGCCTACAATATTTTTCATCCCTGTTGAGTATAACGGTGTAAACTTATCACGCTGTCTTGTGGGACATGGCCTGCTCTCTTTACTTGTAATCATGCATGGTAATAAGTTCCCTCAAAAGAAAGGAAAAAGATGAATAATTTTATAATTAGACATAGATGGGTAAATCAAAGCCAAAGCAATATTGGCATATGGATTGCCTGTAAGTAATTGCCTTCGCTTTAACATTCGCAAAATTTTACATAAGTAGCGCGACAAAGAAAACACATTCACGATCGATGGTGGTACTAAAGATTATGAGTTGTCCTCTTCTCTAAGAGTTAATTTTAGCAATGCCTTCTTCTACGAGTAACACTTGATCCATTAAAATTCTGTTTATGACCTACAAAGCCGAAAGCGGATGAGCTTCTCGACACGGGAGCGTTCCACCCGTCGCATTCATGCCCGTGATAAAGTTTGCCCCACAGTTTCCACTCAAATTACGGCGCAAATGCCACCGCTAAATCTCCCAACCCATCGGAAACGCTCCCATAGACTTTTCCACACGCGTCATTCTCTCTTTTCTTCTCCTATAGACTTTCATTCCTCCTCTCCCTTCCCAATTGTTCTCTCTCTAGGGTTTGGCCGCCGCCACCGCCACCATCCTCAAACCCGGCTAGTCCTCAACACCCCTCCTCCCCCGCCGACGTCTCCCCTCCCTCGGTCCGAACCCTCAGAGAGGGTAGTACCCTCGTCGTGACCGTACCGACTACAACCGCGGCCGCAACATGTTCTTAAGCATCACCATCATCGCCACCGCCACCCTCGCCGCCGTTGTAACCGCGAGTAAGTGATCGTGTATGTCCACCTCCTCCGTTAATACCCTCACGAATTGCCGACTGTTTCCATCCTCTCTCCGTAGATCGAAAATTAGACCAACGAACTTGCTTCCATCGACGATTCTTAGATGAGTGCTTTTACCCACTAGTACCAATGAGAATTTAGACATTTTAAACCCATCACTTGAAGTAATTCGGTTCTAATCTAAAATATCGAGTAAAAATAGAAGTTTTTCTATTTCCGTCGCAGGTTTCCAAGGTGCTTCCACATCAGACTCGACTCCACCAGCTACTGCAGAGAGGACGAGCAGCCCTTGCTGCCGCCGCTCGCCAGCGGCGCTGGAGGGGCCGCTGGACAATGACGACTTGCTCAAGGAGATCCTCCTCCGCCTCCCCCTGCAGCCATCCTCCCTCCCGCGCGCCTCCCTCGTCTGCAAACACTGGCCATAACAAGCATGACAAGTATTAAAAATGAGACACACAACAGTGGGAGTTGACTACATGAAAAACTAGCTCGAACAAACTAAGTTTTCAAATAGGTAGCTCAACAATTACATTTGGAAGCCTAAGGCTTGGTATATTTTTTTCATTCGTTATTTTTACTTATCTCTGCTGATCTTGCTACTAATCTTACATCCATGAGAACCACTTGGCTTTGGAATTTATGGATAATTTTTTGTTTTGTCACCTGAAGGACTGTTCTTCTGCATTTGCAAGTTCATCTATACCTGGGAAATTAATTACTGGAGCTCATTTTTTTCCGGGCTAGATTGATCTAAAGATAGTCGGCATGGTCACTTGTGTTGTGTTGCTTGGATTTATTAGTGCACGTGTATTTTATTCTTTTTCCAATATGGCGTTGGTGAATCTTAAGAACTTAAGAGTAGTCCTAGATATCTTCTCTCTTCTGACCAGCTAACGGACGTATGAGTCAGTTATTCATTTTTATGGTATTTTGTGACTATATGCTTGTTGAGAATTTCGGCAAGTTCGATAGTAGGTGTTGTTTTGTTTATCTTGTACCAGTGTTATATCAAAACTGAGTTGCTTTTCTTCAACTACAGCGGCAAATTTATTTAAGTATATTTTCTATATATGCATCCTTTCTGTTTGGGTTTTCATTGGAATGTCACTGTATTTTTAATACTTGTCATGCTTGCAGAAACATCCATATGTGGTGGAAATGAAGACGCTGAACTTTTGCTCGGTGCATAAGATGACTGTCCGGTTAGAAATGCTATTTGATCTACTGGTTCAGCAGGTAAGCTTATCTTCTGCATGTAAGTTCAGGTATCTGAACTGCTCTTGCAATAATTTATTCCTTTCCTTTTGACCACCATTTCTCAAGCACCAAATTGTAACAGAGGACTATAATGAAATACTTTCCCATTTACTGTGCTTCATGGATGTATCTCTGTTTTACTTTTACTCCTTGCTACACTGCCTTTAATTCAGTATTCTGTGGTTATTGGTCTGTCAAGTCTTAGTACGATTTGTGTGGTGTCCCCTCTACTCGACAATTAACAATACCTAGCATTTGGTTTCAAATTTCCTTTATTTATACAGAACTATAGCTATATCATTTCACATTGCTTCTTATTTTGGATCATTATGGTATCTAGTGAACTAACGATTGTCACAATACTTCAGTATGCCTTCATTAGATCTTATGCTACTATTTATCGTTTTGCTTGCAGTTATTATAGTTTTATGGATGGTTATTCTAGTGTTAAGCAGTTTTCTTAAACATGTTCTCGGCGGTTACTCATTGTCAACCTAACTTGCATATACAGTTAATTGGCCATTAGCCGCTAATATAGTTTTTCTGGTACGAACTATATGTAGCTATGCTTTGTGCAGTCTAATTTCTTGAGTAAATTTCACAGAACCACACTTTTTGTGACAGTTGTCTCACAAAACCACAATTGTTAATAGTCTCACAGAACCACAAATTTTGGGATAGCTGGTCTCAGAAAACCCTAATTTCAAAAATTAAGTTGGTTGATGGTGTTTCCGACAACTTGGTGCCACCAGTCAGATGCACGTCATCTTTCCCGACCCATTTTTTACGCTGGTCTTAGAATGAACGTATGGTTCGAATGATATTATTTTGCCTGGAATGAATGTATGACTGGAATGGTATTATTTTGTTGCGAACTTGTGATAAAAAAACGGGTCGGGAAAGATGACGTGGCACCTAACTGGTGGCTCCAAGTTGTCGGAAACATCATCAACCAGCATAATTTTAGAGATTAGGGTTTTCTGAGACTAACAACCCCGAAAGTAGTGGTTCTATGAGACTATTACCAACAACCGTGGTTTTGTGAGACAACTGTCCTAAAAAGTGCGGTTTTGTGAAATTTACTCTAATTTCTTCAATTTTGGCCACCATAGATGTTTAATACTCCCTCCGTTCCTAAATGTAAGAAATCAGTTTTGTCCCAAGTCAAAACTAAATTATTTTATTAAACCCATCATGATATATATTTTCATACTAATTTGTTATTCTAGACGATGATACATTTTTCTATAAACTCGGTCAAACTTTAAGAAGTTTGATTTAGAACAAAGCTAGTACTTGTTACATTTAGGAACGGAGGTGGAAGTACTGCCTTTGATGCTGAGATTCATCATAAAAACTGCTTTTGTTACCATTAAAAGTAGTGGTGGGAATACTTCTTTTGATGCTGTGCAGACTAAAAAATGTCATCCACTTTGGGCCAAAGGAATGTATCAGTTAATAAGATGGCGCACGATCCTTTGCTTGAGGTTTCTATTGCATGGATGTGAAGAAATTAGATTCGTCAGTGACTTGACAGCTCGTACATTTCTAAAAAGTATGCCTATATATGAGCTAGAACCCGGATGTTTCTGCTTTTGTACTCCATGAGCCCCTTTCTTATGCCCACTGATCTTGGTATCCTGTGCTAAGACCAAATGTAGCCTAAAACTGGCAATAACAGACGTTAAAGATGTGCCACTACTTCCCCGCAAAAAGAAAGATGTGCCTCTACACTACAGATTATTCATTGGTGTCGTTATCTGTTTCTAATGTTTGGTTTTGTGTGAAAAATGCTGAGACGATCAAGAGTTTTAGCACAATTTCCAGAATGGTGCTGCTAATATGTACTGTTTGAGTCAAATACAAAAAATATTATGCGCAGTGCAATTTTGTTTGACTGATGGCATTGCTTACCCTGCAGGTGTCTAGAACTTATAGGGTTACATTACAGTGGCTGAGGTGCAGAACTCATGGCCTGTTGGGTACTGTAGGTTCTTCCATTTCGTGTGTTTGATGCATGAGATTGACCCGTTATTTAGCATGCACCGGTTTGGTGTGAAGTGGACATGTATGAATTGATCAATCGCTTAGTTTGCTAACTCCGGTCTATTATCTAAATCTTCTATTACATGGATGTCAATTGGCTTCGAGGCACATTGACTTGTTTCGATTTATTTTGAACTCTTGGTTTCATTTAAAGCCTATCCCTTGCCTGGTCCTAAAATAACAGTTTGTTTTACGGTTTTGGCTGAGAAAAACGGCCTGAATGGATCCCTGATATTTGTGAAAACAATGAAAAATTTAAGGCTTCCTAAGAAAAAACCTTCCACCGCGGTATGTCTCTAGTCTCTGCGTGGGATTTATTGGTACCCCTTAATTGCTCGGACATTGTTTGCGCTGAAATTTCAACCTGCACGTTTCTGCCCACCGCCGCTACTTCCCACCGTCGATTTTGGCTGCCGTCTTTGCTTCCGCACCGTTGAAAAGGTCTTCCGCCGTTCGCCACGCCCATACCGCACCCTTCGGAGCTCGTCGGGTCCCTTCCGCATGGAGTTCACCCAAGCTCGTGGCCGCCATGGATCCGGTGCGCAGCTCCATGGGCTGCCCGATTTGGCCACGTCGTCAGAGCAGCAGACGACGCCCCGCTGATCTATTGGACCCTGCGTGTCAGGCCCGATTTCCCACAAAGCTCGCTCCGGGGCGTCTGTTCCCTTGCATCCCGTAGGTATATTTAAAATGCTTTGTTCATGTTTAAGTTTAGGAGTCTTGTGCATATTGAGTTTAACAGGAACCTCGCGCATATCGTAGATGAATTTGATCTTGAGTCCCTCCGCAACCTAACCTCCAATTCCTTCATATGAAACGGTCAATTTTTTTAGAAGTTTATCAAGGTTTGAGTCTCGGGCATCTTCGAGGGTGAGCCACAATTTGTCCTTTTCATTTGTCCATTTTGTTTGGTCAAAAAAGATGGACAAAATGCCCTTGTGTTCAATGGGAGCTTCCATTTGTCCTTCCTATGGGTCTTTGACGTGCAGGCCAGGCAGACAAGAGGACGCTTCCTATTGGATATGGATATTGATGACGTGGCTAGTGGGGTCCAAGGTTTTTTTTGATGTGCCACCTCCGCGAGGCTCTGAGGGGGCAAGTTGGCGGTTAGTTGGACAGTGTCTCTCGCTACATGGGTGGTATATCCATGGTTGCGGCCTCCTCACTGTGGTTGTGGATGGGCTCCTATATATCGTGGGTGGAGCTGATGTGCCGAGGTCAACGTCGTCGCGAGCAGCAACTTCGGGTTTGTTTGGTTCCAGAGCAAAATCCGTTATAGCTGTTGTTTGGTACTCCTATCTAAAATAATTTCTAACTTCCGGCGGGTGCCACTGCCATCAGCATCGGGCGCATGTCGCGATCTTACTGTTCGTGATGAGAGGATAATCGAGTCTGAGGAAGCCATGTACGAGTACAGGTGCAGGTACCATGGCGTATTCGCGACCCTGCCTAGATTGGCGGATCCAGCACATACATGGTGGGGGCCAATGACCCCACTCAATTTTGATATACCAATACAAATTATAAATTTTCACCATATGTCCCCTCTAATTTAAGTTATAATCTCCTAAGAATATTTAATTGTCTGCTCTCAACTATTCTCCTGACTCCGCCCCTGAAAGGTAGAAACGCCGCCGGTTCCATGTATATGTATTCAAGAGCAATGCAGTTTTTGTGCACCGAGCCAACAAACAGAGGCCGACTGAACACGACGACGGATAAGATGGGATCGTCTAGGCGGCCGGTGATGTTGAAATATGCTTTCTGATGTTGCTATGGACTAAATATATACTACTACGTCTACGTATATTCAAAGAAATATTGTACTATCATCTTATCTTAAATCATATAATTCATATTTGTTCTCAATTGTTTGTGTCAAATCAACAAGTGGTGCAACATGAACAGTGACTGACCAACTCCACCAATTGAGTTTTGACAAGAGTAAAGATTGTATACCCTGTTTGACCCATGCATCGATCATCTGATATCAATAAAGGCTCCAAAGAAAAGAATAAGTTTACAATATCTGCCCAGCTTTATTCCTCGCGCGCACCCTTACTAAGTGCACAACCCTTATAATTAGCATGATAACATTTGTTATCGCTGATTCAAACTCGAATTAGGCGCACTTGGTCGTGGCTGCAACGGGGCTCCGCACACGATGCTTCCCGTCCGAGTCCGACCACTCAATGCTTCCGAACACATAGTCAGCGGCCAAGGCGGCGTCATAGACCTCCATCTTCACACTGAACACCTTCTCCTCGTACATTTCACCAAAGCTCAAGGTGCCAGGCTCCACCGTGACCTTGATCCCAGCCGGCGGCACGACGGCGACGGCGTACAATCTCGGCGTGGTGGTCGTCGCATCCAGCACGTTCTTCACCCGGCGCTTCACCGTGACCGGGGTGCCAGGCGAGAGGCAAACGGCGGCGATGGACGGGTAATTGAGGTCCTCAGGGCGGAAGCTGCTGCTGCATTGGAAGGGGCTGATGTCCAGGAGCAGGGAGAGCAGGCGCGAGAACAGCGGGAACGGAAGCCGGAGCAGCCCACCGGCGGCCAGGCCCAGGATGCCGGTGAGGGTCTGGGCCTGGCTGGGCTTGGTGCTGGTGGCGCAGAGGAAGCTGGCGTACTCGCCCAGAGTGGTGTCGTATACCAGGCCCGGGTCCAGGGCCTTGAGCGGGTTGACGTGGCCCGCGCCGAAGCCCAACGGCGTGGCGGCCGCGCCCGTCTCTTCCTGGATTTGGCTGTAGTTGTCGGCTGCAGCCAGCGCGCACAAACATGACACGACAAAATAATTAAGCAAATTATACTCCAGTTTATGTAAATGTAAAACGATGTAGAGTGATAGGAGTATATATAAGTCTCACCGGTGGTCATGATGGCGGACTTGATCATGGCGGGGCTCCATTCCGGGTACTTGGTCTTGAGCAGGCCGGCGATGCCCGCCACGTGGGGGCACGCCATGGAGGTGCCGGACAGTATGTTGTAGGAAGGCAGGTCAGTCGCCGTCGCCTCCAGCTCGCCGTACGCGGCGATCACGCCCACGCCCGGCGCCGTGATGTCAGGCTGCACGCATATGCCAAAACCGATCGGTCGAGCAAGTCAAATTCACCAGTTATAACAGTACTAGTAACTCAGAGATCATTGGAGAGTGACAACCATCAGTTAACCTTGAGGATCTGAGGAGTGATGGTGTTGGGCCCGCGGGACGAGAAGGCCGCCATCACCGGCGCCGGCTTCACACCGAGCTCTGCATCCATTGCTGTGATGTCACCGACCGGCGATTCTGACTGTAGGTAGGTGAGGAGATCCTTGCACTGGGAGAAGGAGCAGTGCGCCGCCGGGATGACATGCGGGTCCGCGTCGGTGCTGTCCCCGGAGCTCTCGTCGTTGCAGAGGACCATGCCGATGCCGCCGGCCTCCTTCACCACCTGCCCCTTCTGCATCCTGCCGTTCACGCCCCGGGTGCACACCACGATCTTCCCCTTCACCTTTGCCTGGTCCAGTGAGCCGGGCAAGCACAGGGTCCTGCAGGCGGAAAGCCACGAGAGATGATTATATATTACTCCCTCCGTTTCCTAATACCTGTCGTGTTTACGTGTATCTGGACATATACGATCCCATTGATTCTTACGAGTTTTTAGTGGATTCCGTGGCACTGGCCTTCTCCCCGCTGATCATCGGATGTTCCTGGCCGGCAGGCACAGTGCTGTCTGACAGACTTCGTCCCTGCATTCAAAATGAATTTCGTCCACAGCGCACTGCATCAACATATCATGCGCACCGAATTAAGCTGGCACATATTGTGTAATCGCTAATTAACCTTGATGGTTTTGGTGGTGTTGGTGGTGGTGACACGGAAGGTGACTAGAGCCGGGAAGTCTCTGTCCATGGTGCTCGCGCCGACGGTGAACATCCAGGGAGCCACATTGGTGACGGAGCCGGGCTCCGGGCCGTCGTTCCCGGCGGCGGCGACGACGACGACTCCCTTCCGGACCGCGTACAGCGCTCCCAGCTCCATGAGCCCCGTGATGTAGTGCGCGGGCGGCTCGCCGAGGGAGAGCGAGAGCACGTCCACGCCGTCGTCGACAGCCGTGACGACGGCCTTCAGGATGTCGATGCCGGAGCAGGCGTTGGGCAGGAAGCACGCCTTGTAGGACGCCACGCGCGCCCGCGGCGAGCCGCCTTTCGCCGTGCCGGCCCCGTGGCCGAAGGCGCCGGCGCCGTCGACGAAGCCGCCGCCGGCGGTCGACAGCGTGTGGGTGCCGTGCCCGTCGTGGTCCCGCGGCGAGTTGAGGTCCGTGCGGTTCAGCCGGCTGGAGTTGCCGTGGTGCAAGCTCTCCACCTGGACGGCCTTGCTGAAGAACCTCGCGCCGATCAACTTGCTGCATATAGATCGATGCAAACGTGTCAATGAAAATTACATCCATGTGAAATTTGATCCAATTAAAGGTGTCCGGATCAACTGTGGATTTTTGCTCGGGTTACTTGTTGCATTGAAAGGTGGGGTCGTTGCCAGCGTCGCACGTGTCGCGATGGCGCCACTTGGACGGGTCAACCATCAAGCCGTCATTTCGAAAGCTCGCAGATGTTGGCGATACACCTTCATATGTGCAAAAAGAAAGCGTCATTTCGAGGGACGAAAACGGTATGATACTGATAATTGGGAGGCTAAGTTTTCTTGGTTTTAGAGTTTGGGAAAAACTAGACTTTCATGACCACTGAGGGGCAAAATTAATGTACCTTTTTCTAATGAATTGACAATTCTTTGAAGAGAAAAGTATATTTTGTTTCGTCCATCAGCTGTCTCGAAAGTTTAGTTTTGGCCGCTCGACTCTAAAACTAGGGAAACTTAGTTTCTCAACTCTTGACATATAGTTTTCGTCCATCCTTAAACCCGAGCGGGTCCGCGGGTTGAATTGAAAACTTGCCACCGTGCAAATAAATTGATTGCTGACCATTGCCTCGTCATCTACCTAGTAGCCAAATACTTCTATCTCTCCCACTCGCTTGCTCATGCACGGTGATGATCAATTTATATCGTAATGAACAAAAGCTTCTTTACTGCATATATTTCCCATTTTAAGTGGCATTTTTTAGTCTCAAGCTGACTGGGCAGATGACTCGTCGTTACTCATCGGTCAACATTTTGCCAGTGGCAAGTTAACTGTCGAAATATGCCATGTTAGCTACGAAAACCGCTTAAATTTAGACGAGGAACAGAAACTAGACGGTATTTGTGATTGGTGAACAAAGTTTTTTTTTTGCTTTTACAGTTGGGGAAAAACTAGAATTTCTAGACGTTTGAAGGATGAAAATATACTTCTCTTCTTTCAGGGCTCCAAAGGAATTTTTTCTAGGATCGGATAAGAATCCTTTGGAATTATTTCTATTGGGCTTCTTTGATTTGTACAAATATATTCTATAGCAATTTTTTGTACAGATCACTTCACACTCAATTTCAAAAGGAATTTTTTTATTTAGTCTAACCTCTTGAAAAAAAAAATCTTTGGTTCTATGCTGACTATTATGTGCATATTATATTTATGAAAACTCTTGTGTTTTTTATACGTTACAATCAACAATTAATTTGTCTTTTTTATGTTTATGTTTTCCATATTAATTCAACTTGTTATAACATTTTAATCGTGCGCTTTTCAAGTTTTCATATTCGTATGTCTTAAAAATACTGAGAATCAACGAAGGTGAGAAATAGCACGCCACATAAGCCAGTGATAGTGGCATAAAATCTAGACCCCTGACATTATCAATTACCAGGTTCAGTTTTTTTAATCAATATATGTCAGGTTTGAGTTGACTCTATATTCCTGGCATGTTACGGAGATTTGCTTTCTGTTTAGTTCAGGATGGGAATATATCATGGCGAGAACTAATTGATTGTTTCTTATGCATCGATCTCAAGGCCCAATCAAGCATGTAGGTGGGGATTTAATAGGATTCAAGTCAACTCCAAGTCTCCAACATTGTTTTATCTCTCTGAGGGTAGTGCACTGTATTTTAATGACGCTAGCTGAGGTGGAGAGATTTGCCAGCAACTCGCAAGGTGTATATAGGGATGCAAAGAGATCCCGCGATCCACTTTTAATTTAATTTTTTAATCTCCTATACTTAAATTGGAGCAAAAATCAAAATATGCATTTAAGGATTGAATTAGAGTGGGTTTTTCGGGAGATCCCGTTTCTCTGATGAAAGATGTCAGAGTATAATGGCTAGAGCTGTTATACCAGTGTCGACGTTTGCGATGATGACTCCCTGACCATACTTGGTAGCTTGCTCCCACTCAGGGTTTCGTTTGCCACCTGACTCGAGCCCGAGGAACTCCCACGAATGCGTCGTCTGGGGCTTGTAGAGCTTGTCAGGGATCACGGCCACCACCCGATCGAGCTCTGATGAACAATTGATCAACGTTCATGTGAAGTAAAGCACTCAAGCAGCACTTAAACCGAAATGCAAAAAATCCATATATATCTACCTATCACGTCCGTATATATATGATGACTTACTTAGGAGGTCTGGCACCAAAGTTTCTTCGATCAGCAACCCGATGGCGCTGATGGCATCCAAGCGATACAATACGCTGTACCTGCAAAAATTTGTAACAAAGTGGTAAGCACCTACTATCTCTGATGCTAAATTCTTGACTTAAATTTGTCCAAATATGGATGTACCTATTCTTAAAAAACTTCTAGATACATGTAAGATTTTGACAAGAATTATGAAACGGAAGGAGTAGGTAGGTGCCATTTGTAACTTGGTGACTGTTACGTACACTTGAGTGAGTCCATTTAGCAGAGAGGACGAAGATGCCAGGTCATCGAAGAAGACGCAATAGCCCTGCATGCAATGCACTGCATATAGATTAGTTGGAGATCAAGAGAATAATAAGTGACACAAGATGATGAGAGTGAGTAAGTTTGCCTTTGGGACAGCGGACGCCGGGGTGATCTGCAGCGTGAGGAAGAGAGCCAATGCCAGCAGCAGCAAAACACGGCCTGATCCCCTCCCCATTTCACCCGCTGGATACCGATCGAACGCGCGCCGTGTTGAATTTATAGACTCCAAGGTCAAACTGCTCGAAATTATTTATCTTCTCCGCGAGGAACACAACCACGGCACCACCTGACTTAAGATAACCTGGCGGGCATGCATGCACGCCTGCGTAGGGAACTAAAAGAGCTCCACATGCGGGCAACGTGCAAGAAAGGGGCGCGCCCAGGATCCAAGTTCAAAATCGGCCAATTTATATATGACATGGACAAGCATATATGAATCATGTGCACCGGCTTGTGAAGGATGAATTCTACGTACGGAGTACTTGCTTCGTCCCATATTAAATAACTTTCTATTACATGTATAAACGTCTTTGCGCGTGGCTGATCAAATGGACGTGCCCAAGTGTGCTACTCTAAACTAAAGAAAATATACTGTGCGCGAGTGGTGATCGAGCATCTTTTGTTCAACGGAATTGAGTCGAACCTACTTAAATCAACAGACAGGCTGTTATAACAATGCTCACCTGATCCAAGTGATCAATACAATTAAGAGTTGAATTCCATTTTCCCCCTTGCTTGGCCATTAATTTGTGACAGTGCTTACCCTATATTTTAAAATATCTGCCATGTCGCGCCCATTATTTGGAGTGACCTGACAAGTTCAAGTTAGACGCGTATTTCAAGTTTGGCTCACCAGATGTTCAATGTTCAATGTGTCTATCTTGTGAATTTTGGATTTGTGGATTTGATGAGTTTTTGTTAGTGTGTCATGGTGTTGGTATAATCTTGTGGCTATAGAGTCATTATCTGACGTTCTGCCGAAAATCATATGGTTCGACAATCTGCATGTTTAAGGGATCATCTCTAGCTTAACTACGTTCAACCTTCATGGCTTCCCATCTTTTTAGAGCGACTCAAGGGGCTTTTTAAAACTTTTGAAGATAGTCAAAGTTCATGTAGAGATGCGAGTAGCAATGTCGCCTCTATAGTCTAATTGCAGTTCTTCGGCTAAACCGTGGACAGTTTTTCGTGTTGCAAAAGTTGATTTGATGAAGAATATGTTTTCAAGACATTTTATTATAATTCTTAGTCATAGACGGTACTTTATAATTTCTCGTGTACATGATCCGAAACAATGTATTTGCAATAAGTCACGGATTCTTGAAAAGAAGGAAAAAAACTACTCCAAGAAAACGACAACTGAGTACCTCCCTCAGTCCCTCCCAAAGGCCGATCTTATCTTTAGTGGCCCTCTTTACTGGTTCTGGCCCAAGTCGGATTTTACCAACCTCTTCGTTATCATCTGCCATTTGCAGCGCACCTCGCCTCTTTCGCCAGCACCGCCGCCCTCGCCGTCCTTCCTTCCCGCCCCGCCGCCGCGCGCCGTTCGAGCACCGCCAGAGATCCGCGTTTCGCCTCCCACTAAGGCCCCGCACGCGCCCATTCCACGACCCTCGTCGTGGCTCCCGGTCGATAGTCCCGCGCGCACGGCTAAGGAATCGATTTATTCAAACCTTGCTTTTCCTGGTGAGTGGTGAAATGCAATCTCTCAATGAGGTAGGCCTTTCTTAGCTCGGCTGATCAACATGCTTGATTTCATGATTTGTTCTGTAATTGATGGATTGTAATGCAAATTATAGTGGTCTTAGGAAATAGAGAAATTAATTCACGGCCTCCTTGTTCATTTTGTTGATTTGGGGGAATTGCTAAGAAATGTAATTGCATGACTTATGGTATCGCACCAGGCTACTAGACATCTTCTTTATGCCACAAGCAATTGCCCGAGCCAGATCTTAATTAGATTGATCGTCCGGTCTGATTAGTACTCCCTCCGTTCCATATTAATTGACACGGATTTAGTACAACGTGCCAATTAATATGAAACGAGGGAGTAATAGTAATCTTCTAGCGATTTCACACCATGTATATGTGGGACCTCATTTGCTGTTATCTCAGCATTTCATATATGGAGAAGAAAGAGTCATGTTCGCAGTTAGGATGCATTTCCACTGTTATATTTTCTTTACTGCATGGCGGGTCAAAAATGACGGTTTGTAGTTATGGTCAGTGGGCAATTGACTAGTACAATCTCGTCTAAGTGCACATTAATTTAACTAGCACCAAACCCGTAGTGCTGCCTTTTCTCTTCACCAGTCACCAGCATTATATGTATACACTAATAACATTGATAAAATATATAAAGTTCATACACAGATGCAGACCATTTGGAGTGGAGGACTGCCTACAATGCAATTTCTCGCTCTATATTATATACTCGCTACTCGATTGTTGGGGCAAACAAACTTGCAACTCATCCACCAACGCCCTACAGCCATGACACTCCAATACAATCTCTTGTATTTCTCGGCTCTTTCTGTGCTCCTATGCATGACCAGTGCAGTTGGCCCAGAAGGAGAAGCACTGCTTCGATGGAAGTCCACTTTGCTTAACTCCAGCTCTCTGTCCTCGTGGTCGCGTGCCAGGCCAACCTGCTCTTGGGATGGCGTCAAGTGTGACGCTGCTGGCCATTTCACTGAGCTCAGGCTTTGCAACTCCGGCCTCAATGGCACGCTCGATGCCTTCTACTCCGCAGTGTTCCAGCACGTCACTCTCCTCGAACTCTGGAACAACAACCTCTTTGGTGCCATCCCATCAAACATATCCTTGTTGCTCACCCTCACAAGTCTTGACTTGTCAAACAATAATCTCGTTGGTGCCATTCCCTACCAACTCAGCAAGCTCCCAAGAATTGTTGGGTTATATCTGGGAAATAACCAGTTGACAAACCTGGATACTACCATGTTCTCTCTTATGCCCTGCCTGCAGTTCTTATATCTAAATGGTAACCAGCTAAATGGTACATTCCCACGATTCATCCAGAACCGCATATTTGACCTCGACCTGTCACACAATGCCTTCTCAGGTTCGATTCCAGAGAACCTGCACCACATGGTACCAAATTTAGTGTTCCTTGATCTGTCCTCTAATATGTTCTCAGGGTTCATACCACAGTCCTTTTCAAGACTTGCAAATCTGAAAGAACTCAGTCTTGCGGAGAATAATTTCACCGGAGGAATCCCAAAAGAGCTCAGTAACCTTACTAATCTCAGGGTCATGGACCTGGCGTGGAATATGTTCTCTGGAGGAATCCCAAAGGAGCTCGGTAACGTTATCAATCTCGTGTTCATGGACCTGTCATGGAATATGTTCTCTGGAGGAATCCCCAAGGAGCTTGGTAACATTATTTCTCACGTGTCCATGGACCTGTCGAGAAACATGTTCTCTGGACGAATCCCAGCGGAGCTCGGTAACATTTCTAATTCCCTGCTTATGGACTTGTCGTGGAACATGCTCTCTGGGGCTTTGCCACCTTCCATTTCGAGGATGCAGAATATGCGAGAGTTTGATGTTGGGAACAACCTTCATCTCAGTGGCAACATCCCATTCGAGTGGTTCTCAAACCAGACCTTGGCCGTTTTCAATATTGCAAACAACACCTTCACTGGAGGTATTAGCGAGGCTTTTTGTCAGCTACGTAATCTGCAAGTCTTAGACTTGTCAAACAATCTCTTATCTGGAGTATTCCCTGGTTGTTTATGGAACTTGCTTTATCTTAGTTACATGGATTTGTCAAGCAATGCCTTTGCTGGACAAGTTCCAACCTCAACAAACCTTATTTCTTCACGAGCTCTTTCTTCACTAGTATATGTGCATCTGTCAAACAACAATTTCACAGGATATTTTCCACCTGCTATAAATAACTTGCAGAACTTAATGTCTTTGGATCTAGGGGACAATAAGTTTTCTGGCAAAATTCCTTCGTGGATAGGGGTAGGGCTCCCTTTGCTAAGAATGTTACGACTACGATCAAATATGTTCCATGGAAGCCTTCCTTTGGAGGTATCACAACTCTCTCATCTCCAGTTGCTTGACCTGGCTGAAAACAATCTCACAGGTTCCATACCAATGAGTTTTGGCAACTTCCCTTACATGGAGGAAATGCCAGAAATGTATATATCAACAAACATTTCAATTGGCAGCTTCTATGATGAAACTTACGGGTTCGATGGTATGGTTTATTCACAAAATGGTCAGATGGATATAATCTGGAAAGGACGAGATTATACTTTCAGTACATCAATTATGCTTCTGACTGGTATTGATCTATCAAGCAACTCCCTTTCTGGTGAGATCCCTGCAGAATTGCTAAACCTTCGAGTCCTTCGATTCCTTAACTTGTCAAGAAATAATTTATCTGGTGGTATCCCAAATAACATTGGTAACTTGAAAGATATGGAGTCTCTTGACCTGTCTTGGAACAAGCTCACAGGTCCTATTCCTTCAAGCATATCACAATTGATGTTCCTCAGCACTCTGAATGTCTCCAACAATCTTCTATTTGGAGAGATACCTAGAGGCAATCAGCTCCAAACACTCAATGACCCCTCGATTTATAGCAATAACCTGGGACTATGTGGTCCCCCATTGAGCATGCCATGTAAAAATGACTCGAGTTGTACAAGAGTGCTGGATGGGGCAAATGAACAGCACCATGAGCTTGAAACGATGTGGCTGTACTACTCAGTGATTGCTGGAATGGTCTTTGGTTTCTGGCTTTGGTTTGGAGCGTTATTTTTCTGGAAGATCTGGAGGATTTCGTTCTTCGGTTGCATTGATGCCATGCAACATAATGTTTTGCAGAGGATGAAGCGTACGCACCTGACAATACAACACTCTGCCTCCTACTGTGCAGTGTTTTTCTAAGTTTTCTCACATTTACTATCTGTCGTGACACTCTTTGTTTTCCTTCCCCAATAAAGTGCAAACTGTCCTGTGTGGACAGAAATGGATGTTCTTATCAACTTATCATGATATACAAACTTCCTAGGATTTGCATTAGGTTTAATTATCTGAATATTGTGAGTTTGGTCGTTTCCTTTTATATAGCTGTTGTTTCTGCAAGACCAATTTCCTTAAGTTATGTATATTTCTTCATCACCTTTTTATATATTTCCTGATCCTGTTAATACCTAAGAGTGCAGCCACACAATTTTACGTAATTCTTGGATACTTATGCTTGTGTCTTATCTTCTCTGTTTACAGTTGTTTAGTACAGAAAAAAATCCGAATTATGCTGGCTACAAATAACCAAAGAATAAGGGCGAAGCCGCAGTCCACCGACAGTTTCCTGGGAAAAGAACCCTAGAAGCACAACTCATTTCTGGTAGCCGTTGACGAGGACGGTGCAGCTCTTCCTGGTGTCCCATTAGGAGCCAAAACCCAGCTCGGATGCTGCTCTATTCCTAAGGGTCTGCTGTAAAATTTAGCGCCTTGTTGCTTCCGAACACATTAATGTGCTTGAATTTTTCTGTTGTTTTTGTAAGAGCAGCTTTTTTTTCCGAGAAACGCAGAAGCGCTTTGCATCTCGATGCAGTGATAGACAAGAGAAAAGTTATGATATAGACACCGCCTTGAAGCCATTGGAATTCTAGTCCATGATCCTTCATGGACTAAAATTGCACAGGTGCTCTCCTGGAGCAATGTTGTCATACAACACTGACAATGACACTCGCTGCCCTCACAAAATAGAAAAAAAAATAACATTCTCACTGGGACAGACAGCTTATCCGAAATTTCTCCTGATTGTCTGTCAGTTCTCAGCTTCACACCTTAATTCCTCCGTCTCAAATCTCTACAGGCTCCTGTGGTGTGCATAATCAAAATGTCACTACCTTGGGAGAATTTGGCATACGGTTTTTCGGTATTGTTTTCTCTTTTTTCTTCAAGATGAAGTGCAGGAAACTCTGGCCTGTTAACGAGGTTGGTCAAAAATATGATTATATTACCCGCAAAAAAATATGATTATATTGATCACTTGAATCAGGCGCCCATCATTCCAACGGCTGAGTTGTGATCATTGAAGTAAGCTCGACTCGATTCCGTTGACATTTGCTGAGTTCACTCCATGTTATCTTATCCCTAGCTATTAGCTCAAACGAACTAGTTGAAGAAAAACATAAAAATGCACTTTATAAAATCAGGACTAGTTAACTTGGTACCTCCGCAATGCTACTAAGACCTCGTTGTCTGTCAATTCAAAAGCATGTATGTTAGCAAAATTAATCCTGTTATGTTAGTTTCTTCCTTTAAACAAACTCGTAAGTGTTGAGTTGTAAAGCAGGGCTAATAGTCAAACCGTGTAGACTAGAGCCACTGTAGTTGTTGACGCACCTAAAACTACTCCACATCATGTACAGTGGACAGGGTATGGGCGACGTCGTGTGAGAGAACAGAGGAGCAGCGTATAGCTCACTCTGAGAGGCACCGGAAGAGAATGCCCAGTGTAAAAATCTTCCCAGCGTTTTGCCTGGGAGAGTAGCTACTTTGAATAGCAAGAAGAAAGGTTTTTTTTTTAAACGGGCATGAAGTTCCTGCATTTCATTAAGAAGAAGAGAATCGGTCCCATTTATAAGGAAAACTGGACCGAAAACCAATTTGAACAGCAAGAAGGAAGGTCACCCATCGATGGGAGGACTGGAAACCAATTTCTCGTGTGTGCTCTGTTCTTATTTCGAGCTGTGCCTGTGAGGTGTTTGTTGATTTGTCTTGCTGTTCGTGTCCACTGAAATCTGAGTTTTCTTGTCCACAGATTGTGAGATCGAGGGAGACTCCGGGGACCTGACAATGTATACATGTGGATGCTTGTCCATGTCATATGTTGCGCCGATTTCGTGGATCTTGAGAACCCTGCTTGCACGTTGCCCGCATGTGGAGGCTCATCAGTTTCCCTACGCGTGCATGCGGCATGCCTAGCTGGTTATCTTGTCTAATTATCTGACGTCGGGTGGTACTGTTCCTCCTGGAGAAGATAAATAAATAGTCGATCCAGTAAACACTTCGCTACCGAGCAGCAGTTTGACGACCTTGCATGGCGTCTATAAATCCAATGGCGCGAGTAAGAGGAGAGGGCCAGAGGGGGCAGTGCAAGTGCAAAACGCTCAATGGGGAGGGGATCAGGCCGCGTTTTGTTGCTCGCCTTGGCGCTCTTCCTCACGCTGCAGATCACACCGGCGTCCGCTGTCCCAAAGGCAAACTCACCAATCACTCTCATGCATCTTGTCACACAGTACACATGTATTCTGATCACTTTCTTCGAGTACTTTGTGCATGCTTCCTCTCTGTTGATCTCTCTAATAAATAGATGCACTACTCTCTCTTTAATTTGTGCATGGATGCAGAGTTATTGCGTCTTCTTCGATGACCTGGCTTCTGCATCTTCTCTGCTAAATGGACTCACTCCAGTGTAAGTAAGACCAGATTAAGTACGCACCGCAGTAGATGCTTACCATTTGAAATTTGGTCTGGACGCACCCCAAAATGTTTGCAGGTTCAGCATATTGTATCGCTTGGACGACATCAACGCGATCGTGTTGCTGATCAGCGATAGTTTGGTACCAGGCCTCCTAAGTAAGACTCCTACTTAATTTGCCTCTTATACTTAATTACACTTGCATGCGTACATACTCTAGCTCGATCGTGCATCACATAGACGCTACCGTGATGTGTATGGATTTTCGCATTTCTGTTTAATTAGTTGCTGCTTAATTGGGTGGTTTAATTCTTGATCACTGACTGAGGCACGTGTCGACCAATCAATTGTTCAGAGCTCCCTGGGGTGCTGGCCGTGATCCCTGACAAGCTTTACAAGCCCCAGACGACACATTCCTGGGAGTTCCTTGGGCTCGAGTCAGGTGGCAAAACAAACCCTGAGTGGGGGCAAACTGCCAAGTATGGTCAGGGAGTCGTCATTGCAAACGTCGACACGGGTAATTATCATCTCTGTAGCTGGCCGAGCCGTTCTATATACAGTATGTTTCTTACATCGGTCACTATGTACTTTCAAAAGACAATGTTGGCAGCTTGGACCTGGATCCTAATAATCCGGACCTAAATGCTTGATTAATTGGGCCTTGAGATGCACGAGAAAACTATACTCGTAATTAATAATCTGTTGCCCCCATGATACATTCCCATGCATTCTAAGCATATCTCTGCAGTAACATGTCCGAATATACAGTCAACTCAAACCTGACAACGCTTGACAGTTCATTACGTCGGGGCTAGAATCTATAATTATACGCCACTGCATTGACTTCTTTTTTTTCCGATCATTTGCATATACAAAAAAGGTGTATGGCCAACATCTGCGAGCTTCGGAAACGATGGCCTGGAAGCCCCGTGGAGATGGCGCTTCGGCGACAGATGCGACCGTGGCAAGGACCCCACCTTTAGATGCAACAAGTAATTAACCCCAACCAATAAGAGAAATTAATTACTGAATTACTCTCTCCGTTTCATAATTCTTGTTTCAAAATTGCCGAAAAATGAATGTATCTATTTTTAAAAAGTGTCTAGATTTTGACAAGAATTATGAAACGGAGGAGGAAGTAACATATATGTATATTTCTCACAGTACATATCTCACATATATGCATTTTTCACTGACATGCAGCAAGCTGATCGGCGCGAGGTTCTTCAGCGAGGCCGTCCAGGTGGAGAGCTTCCAGGACGGCACCAGCGGCAAGCTGAACAAGACGGACCTGAGCTCGCCGCGGGACTACGTCGGGCACGGCTCCCACACGCTGTCGACCGCCGGCGGCGGCTTCGTCCCCAACGCCGGCGTCTTCGGCGGCCACGGGAACGGCACGGCCAAGGGCGGCTCGCCGCGGGCCTACGTGGCGTCCTACAAGGCATGCTTCCTGCCCGACACCTGCTCCAGCATGGACGTCCTCACGGCCATTGTCACGGCGGTCCACGACGGCGTGGACGTGCTCTCGCTCTCCATCGGCG